>NW_028227256.1:62066428-62666428 GCF_978045245.1 Mus caroli
AGATGTGTCATCTAGACTGGTTGATTTCTATGTTTGGCAATTACATAGAAGCCTGTGAACATCTGTGTGTAATTTTGGGTGTGTGTGTTACTCTGTCCATTTGAGAATTTATAGAGATCGAAGTGTTTCAGTCTCCTGAATGTTGAGATTAAAGGTGAATGTTACCTTACTCAGCTCTGTGTAATTTTGTTGTGTGTGGATGTAGTTTTAAGTTCATTTGCATAAATACCAAGAAGCATGATTGCGGGATCCATGTTTAATTTGTAAAGGTTTACCAAACTGTCTATCAAACTGGTAATGCCGTTTTGCATTTCCACCGGCAGTTCATGAGAGTTCCAAACTATTGCCAGCATTGCTGCTGCCTGTGTTTTGTAATAGGTGTGCAGTGGTGTCTCATCACTTTAAAAGGGTGTCTGGCCTCTCCAGTGAGTGCATTAAAGGACATAAAGAGTAGAAGCTGGTACCGCAATCAGCAGTCCAGGCTGGGGAATATACTTAGATCATCATTGAAGTGAGGGGAGGGAACATGAACCCATGAGAAGAGGACAGATTCTAGATGGATATTGGTTGTATGGAGTGTAGGCTAAACAAGAAAGGACACCAAAGATGTGTAAGGATTTTTGACCCCAGCAGCTTAAGTATGACACTGCTGTTTACTGAAATGAGGATGGAAGCTGGAGGCATGTGACAGTTGGATTTTAGATGTGTTGAATTTGAGATACCATCCAAGAAAGATGTCAGATAAGACAAGTTTAGAGCAGTGAATGGTGTAAAGCTATGGTACAGCTCATCAGGAAAGAGAATGTGATGGGGTTGGGGGTGGGGGGATGGAACCAAGCCTTGAGATGGGGAAGTAAAGAGGAACAGGAAGAGGAGACTGAGCTGGGGAGGCTAGTGAGGTGAGACATAGCCAGGAGGGCTTTTGTGTTAGCTGCCAAAGGAAGAAAGGTGTTCAGTGAGGCAAGAGTTCATGCTGAGATAGTGAATAAGATGAGTTAAAGCTGAGCATTGGATTTAAACCAACACTGATGACCATAATAGACAATCTCAGTGGTTGTTCATCAAACAGAGAAAAAGGAAGAACTGGGGATGGAAGTTTTGCTGTATAGAGGAGGGACATGCACCGGAGGAATGTAGAGCTGAGGCAGGTTTTAAAAGGTCAGATACAGCACAGTATTCTCACCAGCACGTACACAGTTAAGCTTGCTGGTACACAGTTGTGTCTCCCTGTGCTTGGGTTGATGTGAAGATTGGTGGAGATCTTCAGGCTATAGAATTGAGTCAGTTAATACTAAAGTTAAATTAGCATCCTTGCCATAGCGTATTTACTAGAGCTTTTTGACAGCAAAGTTAACTAATTTTCTTTTATTCTTGATGCCACTATATTAGAGTGCATTCAGGAATTACTGCAATGTTACAGAATCAGGCAGCATGAATGAATGTACTTCCTGTGGAATAGACTTAAATTAGTTGAATAAGATACAGTGACAGATTTTCACTGAAAGAAAATGTCAAGAAGTGAGTAATTGCTTGTTATTAACTCTGTGTTAATGACCTGTGAATGATTTCTTATTTTAAAGTGATTTCGTCTTTATAATGCACAGAGAATGAACTTTCATCTGAGACCTAGGATTTTGAATGGAACCTCTTACTATTAAAGGAATAAAGTTAGTTAAATTTCTTTATCCCTGATTATTATTATTTTTTTTTCCAAGACAGGGTTTCTTTGTTTAGCCTTGGCTAACTACACCTTGCTCTGCTGGCCTCAGATTCACAGAGATCTACTTGCCTCTGCCTCCCGAGGGCTAGAATTAAAGGTATGTGCCACCACGCTCAGCTTTATCACTGATTTTTGATTTAAAAATTATTTTACATTTACCCAGGTGGTGGTGGCACATACTTTTAACCCCAGCCCTTAGAAGGCAGAGGCAGGCAGATCCTCTGAGTTTGTGGCCAGCCTGGTCTACACAGCAAGTTCTAGGATAGCCAGGACAAATGGAGAAACCCTGTCTTAAAAAATTAATACAGAACAACCAAAAAGTTTTAGATTTATATATTTATTATTATTATTTGTATGTGTATATGCACATGCTACACATGCTACAGCATACATGAAGATGAGAGGATAACTCTTATTCTACCATGTGGGTTCCAACATTTGAATGCTGGTCATCAGGTTTGGTCATCAGGCTGATTCTTATAAAGGACAACATTTATTTGGGGCTAACTTATAGGTGGGTTCTGTCCATTATCAAGGTGAGGAGAAGCATGGCAGCATCCAGGTAGGCATGGCTCTGGAGAAGGAGCTGAGAGTCCTACACCTTGTTCTGTAGGCAAACAGAAAAAGACTGGCATCCTCAGGCAGCTAAGAGGAAGCTCTCTCAATGTCCACCCCCATACTAACACACTGCCTCCAATATGGCCACACTTGCTAATAGTACCACTTCTTGGGTCAAGCATATTCAAACCATCACCACGTGGTGTGTAGTGAAGTTTCTTTCTATCCTTTCTATTGAAGCTGAAGTTTGATTTCATTTTTTTGTTCATTTTGTAGTTTTTACTGAAAATCTTCAGTTATATTAAAAATGAATAAAGCTTGGTGATAATTGATATATGATATATAAGTCATGATAGCATTGCATAGAGGCAGAATTAAAGATACATGTGAATACTTGCATAATGAGAGGAAACAGATTTCCTATGACTTTTTACTGATGAAATAAATTTATAATAATATTTGAGCATGGTATAGGCCTACTAATGAGAAGAAAAAGAGTTCTTTCTTGAGTCATAACATTCTCCTTAGTCAGGGTTCATGATTAGTGTTCCCATCAGATTAACTGCAGGATGTTCTCTATAAAACTGATTATTCTTAGTTCCTTGGTATTTCAAAACAGGGGCAGGCTAGATTTGGCATTCAGACTATATTTCTTCTAATCCAGATATGCGAGGTTATTTTTTTAATATAGTTGTTATTTTTTATTTTTCTCAGAAAAATGACTTTCCAGTATTTTTTACAAGCAGAGTTTGTTTGTGTTTCCTTTGAAATACTACTAATATGCATACTGTATAATTTTTTTCCATAATATTTAAAACTTCAAATTTTTTTTTTAAAGATTTATTTATTTTTATTTTATGTAAGTACACTGCAGCTGTCTTCAGACACTCCAGAAGTGGGCGCCAGATCTCGTTACGGATGGTTGTGAGCCACCATGTGGTTGCTGGGATTTGAACCTCGGACCTTCGGAAGAGCAGTCGGGTGCTCTTACCCACTGAGCCATCTCACCAGCCCAAAACTTCAAATTTTTTAAGTCAATTAGTAGTTTCTGGTGTTCTTCCCTCCTTTTCTTCAGTGATCGTCTACATAGCGATCATAACTACATTTATAGTTCCTTTAGCACTGGCATCTAAACATGGGAATATGAATTTTCACTTGATGAACTTAAAATTTCACTTGATGAACTTAAAATTTCTCAGATGAACTTAAAATTGTGATCTTATTTTTGTTTTTATTTCTAGATCAGCCAGCATTACTAATCTGTCACTGGATCGGTCTGGTTCTCCTATGGTTCCTTCATATGAGACATCTGTCAGTCCCCAGGCTAACCGAAACTACATTAGGACCGAGACGACTGAGGATGAACGCAAAATTCTTCTGGTACCAGTCCAGCATCTAACTTGTTGCTAGTTTTGAACGTAAAGAATGCTGACTTTTTATTCCCTTAAAGACACGCATATGTAAGAGAGTCAGCTGGGTTTGGTGTGCATGTCTGTAAAATAATCTGGGAAGGCTGAGGCAGGAGAATCTTGTGTTTGAGACCAACTTGAGCTAAGTGGGATATTGTCCTAAAAAAAAATAGTTTATCATTAAACAGGGAAATCATTAGCTTAATCTTTTATTTGCTAGCATATTTTTTCCATACTCAATTACTATTTCTTTCTTTCATTTGTTAAAATCAGAATTTATCTAATGCACGAATTGAGCTTGAAGTTAGATTGTTGTTTTCTTAAACTTTGAAACTTAATGTTTATATTATATAATAATTGGTTCTTTGTTCAGTTTATGTATATGAAAAACGTTTACCTAATTCTAAGACCAACTCAAAGAAAGGAAAAATTAGTCTTTTGTTCTAAAGGTTATAATTCAAAAGGCAGAGGTAAGATCAATGGGAAGATTCTTACTAGTGAAAGAATTAATATTTTGTTTTATAATTTCATTTATTTTGTTGTTTTTGAGACATAGCCTCTCTGTGTAGCCCTGGTTCTTTATATGTAGACCATACTGGCCTTGAACTCACAGAGAACCACCTGCCTCCGCCTCCTAAGTACTGCAATTAAAAGGCATGTACTACTACTATGCCCGGCTTTGAAATAATATTTTAATAATAAAAATGTGTAAAATGTATGCCACAGCTATATGTCCTAAAGAAATAAAATAAAAAGGTTGATAACAATGATGGAGTCAGGAAATTCCAGAGGCTGAAATTGGTTTCATTAGGCAGAATGAGAATCTTTCTTAAAGGCACGACAAAAGGTTCAGATTTGGGATCAAAGCATTTTCCATGGTCAGAAGTAGAACTTATTAGTTGAGACAGAGTTAAAGTTGGAATCTGTGTTATGATATCTCTGCTTTTTAAATTTTTTTCAATAGCAGTATATCCAGAATGGTTTTGACTTGAGATGTTAATAGGTAAATCTAGTTGTCATTGAGCATTGTATAATACTTAGCTACAAAGAACAGGGGTAAAAAACTGTGTTCATTACTATTGGTTATGTTAGTATATTGATCAGAAAAATTACAGAATAGCTTGAAAAGAGACCCATATGAGTAGTTCCGATCTCTTGTAGAATGTAAGCCCATATTATTTGCCCTTTAATAGGAGCACGGATGTTATGATGTACTGTGCAAATAGGAAGTGATTTAAATACCAAAGGAAAATTAAATGCATTCTGGTCTTCAGATGCATGAAGGAGTCTGTTATGCATGTTAAGCATGAACAGAGTCCTTAGTAAAGTTAGCCCAAACTGGATCCATCTGATCTATTAGTTGAAACAATGAGGTTGAGCAACATAACCTATTTTCAGAGGCACTCACTGCAGACACACAGGTCAAAGCAGTTAGTATTGCCAGAAAGAGATTCTCAGGTGACATAGGGTTCTGTGTAAAATAACTTCTCCCTTGGGCTAGGGCCTAACCTGGGTCCAGGTGGGCAGACTTGACTTCTGACTCCCACTGCTTTTTGGCCTTCAGCTGTTGTCCTTGATGGCCTGGGGCCAAAGGAGCTGAAGAGGAATCCATGATATTTGAGTGGATCCATCTGCAGTGACAGATGTATACCCCTTCCCAATTAGATAGTCTATTTCTTCTGTAGTTAGACCAGCGAGGTTAGATGTGCCTGAGTATGAGCAATACACAAAAATGTATATGGGTTTGAAGTGGATGCTGTAGTTCCCGTAGTAATGAAACCATAACAAAATGTGAAGGCAAAATTAAAGCAGTTTCTACTGCTGGAAATAATCCTACAACATCAGATCAGTCAATACTACCTGCTGGGCTGAAGAAAAAGAAGTATTAAATGATGAATATCTGGACCATGAAGCTTTCTATACCCTTAGATGAGTCATCAATAAAATAAGTGTCTGTCAGTGGAATGGGAGAAGAGTAACAGGTTTTGTAACCACAAGTTCAGTCTGTATGAGAAAACTTACTGCTTACCTGCTGGACAGTAACTTCCTATCTTTTCCTAATAATCTGCAAATGGAATTTGACAAATCCATAGAGTTCTGGAATGCTCTTAAAAATTTATTATTACCTAGCCGGGCGTGGTGGCGCACGCCTTTAATCCCAGCACTCCGGAGGCAGAGGCAGGCGGATTTCTGAGTTCGAGGCCAGCCTGGTCTACAAAGTGAGTGCCAGGACAGCCAGGGCTATACAGAGAAACCCTGTCTCGAAAAACCAAAAAAAAAAAAAAAATTATTATTACCTAAGGGTAATATAACACATCAAAGATCAAATCCATATAATTGTTGACATTGGGTTCACCCCTGATTTATAAGATAAGCAGTTAGTATTTTATGGCCCTTGATGTGTAAATAAATGTTCCAAAGGTTTTTGTCTCTTTTACCAATTTTAAGGTTTGGTCCTCCAGTTTATATTCATTGAAGGAATTAGTCATTTCTTCCACATGATTAATATCCTCCTTATCTTAATAATTTTTATAATAGTTTGAAGTAATGTCCAAGTGACCCAAAATTGTATAGGGTCCCCCATGTTTATATGCCATTAGTGTTCTTTTGGTCTCTGTCCCATATTTCTTCATTTAAAATTCCTTCTGGAAACCAGAGATTATAGTCACAACTTGCAAACAGTCAAATAGTTATGATTTTAATATTTGTGTCCCTCCTTTAAAAATGACGTACAGCCGGGTCTACAAAGTGAGTTCCAGGACAGCCAGGGCTATACAGAGAAACCCTGTCTCAAAAAACCAAAAAAAAAAAAAAAAAAAGATGTACAAGCTTGACATAAGACAACTTTTCCTGGGTTCTGCCCCATTCTCAGCTCCTTCTGTGAAGGGCCTTGCTCTTCTATCTCATGGGTGACTTCAGGTCCCTGTACTAGGTGCTATTTCTTTATCACTCTAGCTGGCAGTGGGACCTGGGAAAATGGAGCTGATAAATGAGGCAGATTAAAGTGTCATGCAATAGCCAATTTTATTCAAAGCATCAGACAATTTATACTTTGAGGATTAAGAGGAGTCACCTGAGTAAAGTGTACAGTCACACAAGAACAAACCACATATAGCAAAATCTTAGTTTTTCATAAAGGCATATGTCTTAGTCAGGGTTTCTATTCCTGCACAAACATCATGACCAAGAAGCAAGTTGGGGAGGAAAGGGTTTATTCAGCTTACACTTCCATGCTGCTGTTCATCACCAAAGGAAGTCAGGACTGGAACTCAGACAGGTCAGGAAGCAGGAGCTGATACAGAGGCCACGGAGGGATGTTCTTTACTGGCTTGCCTCCCCTGGCTTGCTCAGCCTGCTCTCTTATAGAACCAAGACTACCAGCCCAGGGATGGTCCCACCCACAAGGGGCCTTTCCCCCTTGATCACTAATTGAGAAAATGCCTTACAGTTGGATCTCATGGAGGCATTTCCTCAACTGAAGCTCCTTTCTCTGTGATAACTCCAGCTGGGTCAAGTTGACACAAAACTAGCTAGTACAGGCATATAAATAACCATAGGCATTGTAATAAATAAACTCATTTCTATCTGCTGCCCCTGGGAGGAGCACGAAAGCACATTCTAAGAACAATCCCATGTTTTGAAGAAACTGCTGTCACAAGACTTGTGTCTTGTTTTCTTGGAATTTTCTCACAAACACTCAGAATTCTCATACAGCTCCAGTTTTGGACTGTGTTCCAACACCCATTCTTACAAGTTTAGGTTTGAACTCATAACTGAGGAACATCATTGAAAGTTTTCTGGGGTAGGAAATTATTCAACAATGACTTTCTTAAGAAATCTTTACTGAGTAGTTGAAATAGGGGAGGATGCCTAGAATCTGTGCATAATCTATAATTATCTTAGGTTCGCATAATGATTATTATCTTTGTCTTCCCTGACTTGTCTCCAAAGAAGAATTTTATATTGCACATAACTAAGAGACCAATAATATGTGCCATCAACTGAAAAAGAACACTTTTTGTTTTGAAGAGAAAAAAGTTATGTTTGGAATTAATGAGTCAAATTCAATTGTTTCCTTGTATGTGCCATTTACATTTAACTTAATAACAGTGAGCCCTATGAAGAAATCCAAACTGAGATCCTTTTAAGATCTTAGAACCTAGGACAGTGTCTGAACAGAACACAGCATCCCTCTCAGGGGTAACTAGTAGCTTTTGATGTAATTGCAGGACAGTGCTCAGTTAAAGGATCTGTGGAAGAAAATCTGCCATCACACCAGTGGGATGGAATTTCAAGATCACCGTTACTGGTTGAGAACACATCCCAACTGCATTGTAGGAAAGGAATTAGTCAACTGGCTAATCAGAAATGGACACATCGCTACAAGGTATTTTAATTTCAAAATGTTTTGAAATTATTCATTAGTTAATATTTATTAATGATTAGGATGTATATTTGAAGATGTAAAGGTAACATCTTTTTGTGAGTTAGGGTGCTGTTTTAGGGATTTGATGGTTTGGGGGAACTAGCTCTTTAACTTCATTTGGTGAGACTGTAAGGAACCAGATTGGTGTCACAGTTTTCCATATTAAAAACAAGGACTGGTGGCTAGTGAGATGAATCAGTGAGTAAAAGCACTTGTTCCCAAGTCTGATGACCTCAGTTGGATTTCTAGAACCATATGCTATAAGAAGAGGTAAAGCATCCATGGAAAAACTGGGTGTAGCAGCACATTCCTGGAGAGGTAGAGGCCAGGGGTTCAGCTTGCTGGTGAGCTAGTCTAAGTGTAGTTGATGAACTCCAATTTCAGTAAGAGGCCCTGTCTCAAAGGTAAAGTGGAAATCAATTGAGGAAGACCCTCCATGGTGTTCTCTATCTTCCATCTGCTTCCACATATGAGCACCTATGTGCACACAGACACACATAACATGCAGTAATTTTTCAAATGGACCCTTAGAAAAGCTAGAATCTAAAGTCAAAGGATTTTCTTGTCACTATTCTCTAATGTAAACATCAAACCTGTATTGAGATTGTGTTCATAATCCATGTCTGTCCATACACAGATTACACATGTATAAAACAAATCACAGGCAGGATCTGTTTGCTTTCTGTGTACAATGCCCAGGGAAACTTATAGAAGAATGAATTTATTTTGGCATAAGGTTACAGAAGAGTTAGATTACATAATGAAAGGTATCTTATTTAGGGTTTCTATTGCTATAAAACACCATACATACGTATAACAATAATTAATTAGAAAGAAAGAGGCCATGAATTTGAAAGAGAATGAGGAGGGTTATATGGGAGGACTTGAAGGGAGGAAAGGGAAGGGGGAAATGATGTAATTATAATCTCAAAAAATGGAAATAAATCAAAATTAAACAAAACACAACACCATGACCAAAAGCAGCTAGTGGAGGAAAAGGTTTTTTTCAGCTTAGAACTCTCAGGTCACACTCCCATCACTGAGGAAGTCTGTGTAGGAACCCAAGCAAGACTGGAGGCAGGAACAGAAGCAGAAGCCTTAGAGGAATGCTCTTTACTGACTTGCTGCCCAAGCCTTTCTCACCCTGCTTTATTATACACCTATTATCACCTGCCGAGGGGTAGGACCACCTGTAGTGTTCTGGGCCTTCCCACATCAATTACTAGACAAGAAAATGCTCCAGAGGCTTGCCCACAGACCACAGGAGTGAGGGAATTTTCCCAATTTAGGTTCTCTTTTCTAAAATGGCTCTAGCTTGTGTCAAGCTGACAAACCAAACCAACCAACCAAACAAAAAAACCTTTAAATGGGACAACAATAATAGCATGCCAACAGGCAGCAGGTATGGTGACAGAACTGGATGCTCAGAGCATACATGTTGAAGGGCAAGAGATTTTCGTTTGAAAGTTGGCCTCCATTAACATTCTTCCTTCAGCAAAGCTTCATTTCTTAAATCTCCCCGAACACAGCACTAACTGGGAGCCATGCACTCGCGTGTCTGAGTGTTTGACATACAGGGACATCCTCACTCAGACTACTACACCTTTCAAGTTAAGCTGTCTCTTGGGTTTTGATATTTGCTGGGATGAGCGCACACTCATGAGAAGGACCACATATCTAAATAGGTGAAGAAACAAGCTGTCAACAGGGGACCGAGGGGTTCTAATTTGTCTGTATCTTATTAGTTTGTATCTTTAGATAAATTATTGAGTCTCTTTGAAACTTGGACCTCTTAGCTTCAAATAGGGGGATGGTTTGGTGTTGAACTAAGCCGTGGGTATTGAATGTTGGCTAGGAATTTTATTAATTCCTGAAATATCACAAACTAATGTATCTATTTCATATATTTTGTATTTATAATATGTTATTTTTTTTTATTGATACTGTAGGCTGTTTGAATGTAGGGACCATGCCATTCTCAGTTTTGCTTACTTTGCTAAGGATGGGTGTGAATGCATTGTGTACTCAGTGAATGCTTACTGAGGTTAAAATTAGCTTGTTTAAAAACAAGGGCTGCCGAGCGTGGTGGCGCACGCCTTTAATCCCAGCACTCGGGAGGCAGAGGCAGGCGGATTTCTGAGTTCGAGGCCAGCCTGGTCTACAAAGTGAGTGCCAGGACAGCCAGGGCTACACAGAGAAACCATGTCTCGAAAAACCAAAAAAAAAAAAAAAAAAAAAAAAAAACAAGGGCTACGTAAAGGGCTACCTTACTAATAGGTTCTCTGCTTTGGTACCTAGAAGAGTTTAATTTGTTTCAAGTTTTCTTTTTATCCCTTACTTATCTAAAGACCATTTGACAGTTTCTCTTTAATTAGAAATGATTAAAAAATGAAGATGTGTTTTTTTATGTACCTATACAGTTATTCCGCATAACCTTTTAAAATTTCAATTTTCTTGGTCTTGATTTAGGGCACAAGCTATAGCAATTGGACAAGCAATGGTTGATGGACGTTGGTTGGATTGTGTTAGTCATCATGACCAGCTTTTCAGGGACGAATATGCGTTGTATAGACCACTTCAGGTAAGCTTGTAGTGATACTGCCAATGAGAACGGTAGTAGCTTATTTTGAAGTTGTGTTTTCATCAGTGGGAATAAAAAGTAGTCCAATCACCCAAAGATTCTGTTTTTAATACTTATGAGATTCAATGTTAGGGAACCATTCCACTATTGACTTACCCAGTTTTAGGATCTAACAGTGGTGTGGCTTTGCTTAAACTTGGCTTTCTGGTACTTAGTTACTTGTCATTTAATTTTAATGCTGTTCAGTTTTACTCTCTGTATTTTTAGAACTAAAAGGGAGTGAAGTATTTATAATAAAGTGATTAGAAAATTTAACATTAGTTGTTGAGTTAGGTTTTGACTCTTGGTATACAAGTTGTACACTAATGACCAAATGCTTAAATTTCTTTTTTTCTTTATGAGAATGAAAATTATTTATAGATAAGTTAAAAAAAGATACAATTCTTTAATTTCTGGTTTGTGTAAAATAATAAATACATATACACATATGATCGTACCCCTCCCTCCCCACATGAGACTGGGAACCTTGTGGACAACTAGGAGCTCCATAGTTAGAAATGACAAATTACATCATAGAGGTATGATATAATTTATAAAATTTTTTTTTTTTTTTTTTTAGGGGGTTCCAGAGTTGCCAGGGTTAGACCACATTTAATGCTATCTTTACTCAGAACTAAAGGATGAAGTGAAGCCATGCCAAACATGTATAAGAGAAATGTTCATTTGTAAAATGCTATTTAAGTTCTGTAGTTAGTGAAAATTCTAATTTTATTATATGTAAGTACACTGTAGCTGTCCTCAGACACTCCAGAAGAGGGCGCCAGATCTCGTTACGGATGGTTGTGAGCCACCATGTGGTTGCTGGGATTTGAACTCTGGACCTCTGGAAGAACAGTCGGGTGCTCTTACCCACTGAGCCATCTCACCAGCCCGAAAATTCTAATTTTAAGAGTAGTTATCAAGCTGTGCAGTGGTGGCGCACACCTTTAATCCCAGCACTTGGGAGGCAGAGCCAGGCAGATTTCTGAGTTCAAGGACAGCCTGGTTTACAGAGTGAGTTCCAGGACAGCCAGGGCTACACAGAGAAATCCTGTCTTGAGAAACCAGGAAAAAAAAAAAAAGAGTGGTTATCAATATGATAACTGCTCTGCACCTTTTTTTGTTTTTGTTATTTGGTTGTTTCTTTGCCAATTTATTGAGTAGAACTATAGGCCATGCCTTCTTTATCATGTACTAGTGTCACTGAGAGCCAGTTGCTTGCTGTGCTTTGGTCTTTTCAGAGTACAGAATTTTCTGAGACACCTTCTCCAGACAGTGACTCCGTGAACTCTGTGGAAGGACACTCCGAGCCATCCTGGTTTAAAGACATAAAATTTGATGACAGTGACACAGAACAGATTGCTGAAGAAGGTGACGATAATTTGGCTAGTAAGTTTGATTTTCTAATGCTTTAGTTTTTATGGCTTATTGCTGTGTTGGTATGGTAAAATGCTTGTCTTGTTTATGATTTAAGATTCTCACTTGATGGAAACATCTGATAGTGATTCTTGTCTTAGATACAGTATTTTCTTAAGAAACCAGTTTGTTAGTCAGCTGACATTCATTTCTGGGTGTTGTATTAGTCTGTAGTTTGCAGCAGCTTAAAAATAACTCCAGCTAATATCTCAGCAGGCAGCTTTCTTATATCTTCACTGTGGTATCAGACTTTCTCTCTGCAGAACCTCCAATTTATTTCCTCATTTAAAAATTCCTTTTAAATTTAATCTGCTTAAATTTATTAAGTCTACCTAGAAGTACATGAAAATACTGTATCCATTTTGGTATTGCACATTGGGCTTGTATATTAAAAAAATTTTTTTCCTTTCCTCCAATGCCCTGATAAAACCCATTTTTTACTCCCCTCTCCCTGTATTTCTTTCCCTTTCCCAACACTAAAAGATTCTGCCAGTCCTAGCAAGCGCACCTCAGTCAGCAGTTTCCAGTCCACAGTGGACAGTGACTCAGCCGCTTCTATCAGCCTGAACGTGGAGCTGGACAACGTGAACTTCCATATCAAGAAGCCCTCCAAGTACCCACATGTGCCCCCTCACCCTGCTGACCAAAAAGGTAGGAGGTAGTCACAACTGGACTCAAAACAGGCTGAAAAGCTGGGCCCTAGAATCTCATTACAGCCTGTCCTCTGGCTTCCTCTGTCCCATAAGGCTGAGGGATTTGGAGTGGGTTTTGTTCCACCCTTTCTTGCCAACCCCCAGTACTCCTCCCCACACCTTTTTGGTTGATTCTTTTTATTTCTTATTTTAACCCTTTGCACTGCCATGCCCAGTTTAAAGTATAGTCTTTTAAAAGGAACTCTTCTGAGTGCTGTTCCCATAATGTGCAACTTCCAAGGTGGCAGTTCTTTGCACTTACAACATGGATGTTCTGCTCTAGTCTTTTGTCTTTTCTTCATTTAACATCACAAAGCCTCTTTGCCTGTTCTATTCTGTAACAACAGTTTCTTTAAGACAGTGTAGACTTTTGAACTTAGATTGAGGGAAATTTTCCATTCATGTTCATTACATTTATTTTAAAATTTCTTCTCTAGTAAACAATGAATTCCTTTGTAATTTTAGTTGTCTTATTTGATGCCTTAGTTTGTGAACTCAAAAGTACTAATGACCACATTAAAAAAAAAACCCAAAACTAAAATCACAATGTAAAAGGAAAGATAGAGCAAACCATTTCTAGCATTTAACATAGCAGCATAGATGGATTGCTCCTTTTAAAAAATGAGCTGTATATTACTAGATGCAATTAGAAACTAATTTAAATTATAAACCCAAATATACCATTTTTAAAAGAAAATAAAATAAGTAATTAATTATGACAGTTCATTATAATAATAACCAAAACCTCTGTTATCAAGTACTGAATTTTACCTAGAGTTTGAATTTTAAACTTTTAACTCTCTAAAACTGAATTGCTTCTGAAATGCTTGTCTAACTCTTTGCTATTCTTTACTTTAAACTTAAAAATAACATAAAAGGCCTTTGGGTTTATTTTATAACTTGAAATATTCCTCAACAAATTTCTCATAATCATTAATGTAAGCTATTATCAAGATGTGATAAAATGTCAGTTAAGGCAATCACGATAGTAAAAAGTGCTGCTTATTTAAGAAATAATGTATTGAGAAAGAGGGAGAGAAAACAGATTTGATTGCCACTGAGTATAAAATCCATATGGTGATGGGGATCCTTTTAGTATAGAAGTTTGAGAAACGATGGGGAAGATCTGGATGAGTGTAAAGGACAGTGACGCAGACCTGACCCTGTGAGGATCCAGTATACTGCAGTTACATGAGGGGATTAGGCTTTTAATAGAGGTGTATGTCAGCAGTAGACTATGTCGTGACAGGACATTGTCCTCTGAGCATGCATGGTAGCAGGTCTGTTTTGCTGAATGCAGAGTGTGAAGTATACTTGTTTGCTGATGATTTTACCTCTTGGAATGTTAAGCATGTTTGGAAATTTTTGAAAAAAGTAACCCTTCATCATAGAATTTATACTGCTGAGCTGGCACACATTTACTTTAGGAAACCTAACTGAAAATGTTAGGTGAGGAGTAGAACTGGAGGATTCAAAAGTGACATTTTTATAGCCAACCTCAGTATAACTCTCTGGAAAATAAAAGGAGAAGTTCCTGCAGTTGAAAAACCCATCATTCTTCTTGGAAACTCTGGTTTTAAATCATTAAAAAATGGTAAGAGTCATGAGCAGCAACTGCCATGCGCAGATAAATCTGAAAGAAGGGCACATACTTGTTAAGAAAATGACAGAATTGCAAAAATCGACATTGTACTGAAGGTTGGAGTAAGGATCAAGGATATCAGAGTCCAGTTGTCATAGAAAGAAAAAAATTCAAGTTATTAGAGAAGTAGATGTATTTCTCTGTCAAAATTGATCTTATCCGGAGAGATATATGGATAAGGAGAAATGAAGTTCAAGAGAATAAGGAAACAGAGTGCATTGTTAGTACAAGTAACTGCCTAGGTGGAGGTAGGTTGTATGCTAGCTGGTTAAAAGAAGTTGTATCTGTGATCAAGAAGCTAGAATTTAGTCTTTAAAGAATCCTGTGGAGTAGGAGTGTAGACTACTGTATTGCTAGATGGCATGACACTTTTTCCTTTTATTTATTATACACATTGATGTTTTGCTTGGATGTCTGTTTGTGTGAGTGAGAATGTCAGAACCCCTGGAACTGGGGTTACATAGACAGTTATGAGCTACCATGTGGGTTTTGGGTTCCTTGGAAGCACAGCCAATGGTCTTAAACCCCGGAGTCATCTCTCTAGTCCCTTATTTTTTGGTATTTTGGGACAGGGTTTCTCTGTGTAGCCTTGGCTGTCTTGGAACTCACTCTGTCAACCAGGTTGGCCTTGAACTCAGAGAAATCTGCCTGCATCTGCCTCTCAAATCAAATGCAGGGATTAAAGGCATGCACCACTACTACCTATAGGGCTCTGCTATAGTCAAGTTTGTTCAATACTTACTGGAGCACATTGATAGTATGGGATAATGGGTTTCATTGTGGTTCTTCACATAGTCATAAATTATATTTGTATTAGTTATATGGAACAAAGTGATGCAATGACATAAAAGGAATGAGTCAGTAAAACCAGGTAACATCTGGCACCTTAGGAACCAACCTTGTGTGTGTGTGTGTGACAAAAACATTCAAGATTTACTTTCCTGTAATTTTAAAATATCTACTACGCATTTTTAATTGCAGTCATCAGACTGTAAAGTGCATCTCAGTTTCTCTACCTAACCGAGCCCTCCTACCCTTGACCAACACTTCCCTATTCTCTCCACTCCTGCTGGCCTCTGACACCCAGGATTCTGCCCACTGTGAGCTTTTGGTTTTTTTTGAATGGAAATATGCAAAGCATAGTATGTTTGTAACTGTAGGAGTTTAGCAGTACTGTTATGAATGTTGTCACAGAGTTGTGTAGCTTGCTTGATTGATTGTGTGAAATACTAAAATGAGCAATATCCGTTTGAGACCAGCTGGAAGAGGATGCTCTTAGGTTATGCTATAGAACTTTGTATGGCTATAGTCAATTTGTTCATCACTTTGTGTGTGTGTTGTGGGGCATATGCTTATAAGAGGTTCTCTCTTTCTGTGTGTGTGTGTGTGTGTGTATGCGTGTATTACATGCATGTATGGAGGAGAAAAAAGGTCAACACTGGGTATTTTCCTCATTTTTGCTCTTCACCTTACTTTTTAAGAAAAGGTGAACCCAGAACTCACTGGTTTGGTTAGACTAGCTGGCCAGCAAGCCCCAGGGACCCTCCTGTTTGTACTTCCTTAGTGCTGGGATTACAGGCTTGTGCTGCTAAATTCACCTGTTATAGATGAATACTTGGGATCTGGACTTAGGTTCTCATGCCTGGGTGGCAAGCACTTTGTGACACTTTAAATATTTATAAACATTTTTTATTTACTTTAAAAAAATGTATATTAGTGTTTTACCTGCATGTATTTATGTATACCATGTGTATGTATGCTTGGTGCCTGTGGATGCCAGAAGAAGGCAGTGAATCCCCATGAACTAGAGTTATAGATGGTTGAAAGGCACCATATGGGTGCTGAGTATCGAGCCCAGGTATTAAAATGTATTTTATGTTGCAAGCAAGATTCTGCAGTGCTCTTATAACGTTAGTAGCAAGACTTTGAGACCTAGATGAAAGCCATGGCTCTGTGAGTCCTTTGAGTGGATTTTCCATGCATAGAAAACGTGATTAAGGAGCCAGTTAAATATCCTGTGGAAAGAAACACTGGATCAGACCTAGCATGTGGGGCATTGCATCGGCCATTTGCCTGTCTTTTTGAAAATTCCTTACCGTGAAAAGACACTTGGAGATCTGCTGTAGGTGGAAAGAGAATAAGGGGCATGGTAAGCAGATTCCATGTGGTGGGGTCCAATGTTCAGGAACATGTTTTTGAAAGATACTGCGCAAATAGATAAATTTGAATATGGATCGGTTCTGTGATTGTTACAGTATTGACTGCTTTCACTGTTATGTAAAGAATCAGGTGGCCATAGAGCAGTGCCCTTGTTTTAAACCGATGCATACTGATGTGCTACTTGCAACGTTTTGTGAGTAACTTGAAGTCATTTACTTTCAAAATTTATTTATTTACTTGTATGTGTGTATGTTTGTGAGTGTGGGTGTCAGGAGCTGTGGAACTGGAATTATAGGCAGTTGTGAGCCATCTCGTGAGTGCTGGGAATCAAATTCAGGTCCTCTGGAAGAGCAGCAGATGCTACTAAGCCCTGAGCCACTTTTTAGTCCCAGGGTAAATTTAAAAGCATGTGCAGATATATAGAGAAGTAAGATATTATAAGTTTTCAACAGTTGCTATATCTAAATGGACAGTATACAGGACTTTTTGTGGATTTAAATTTTTCTATAATGAGAGGGGAAAACTAATTTCTGGAATTTGAGATTTAAGTTTTAGTATGAGAAGTAGGGCTTTTAAATAACAATACATTAATTGAATTAACAGAATTTGACATTGCTTTTTTCTGACACAAATATAGAAACAAATTATATATATCTTGCCTATGGTGTAGTTTAGTTTTCTAAATAAAATATATTCTCTGCTTCCTGGCTGGAAGGGTGAATTTATTGGCTTGGAAATGAACTTGGAAAAAATTTTGTGGAATATTCACATAGAAGTTGTTAATGCAGCTGGGTAGTGGTGGTGCACGCCTTTAATCCCAGCACTTGGGAGGCACAGGCAGGCGGATTTCTGAGTTCAAGGCCAGCCTGGTCTACAGAGTGAGTTCTAGGACAGCCAGGACTACACAGAGAAACCCTGTCTGGAAAAACCAAAAAACCAAAAAAACAAAAACAAAAAAAACCAACAACAAAAAACCCAGAAAAAAGAAAGCAAAGAAGTTGTTAATGCACTGTGGTTTAATTTGCATAGCAGAAAGAACCGATCTGAACTGTGTTAAGAGGAAAGTTCATTTGTACAGTTTCACTTGTAGAAAAGTATTTAGATTTTTAAATGTTTTGAAAGCATTTGGAGTGTGTTCATCAGTTGTCTTATTGCAAAGATGTGATTTTAATAAGCTAGGAGCTTAAAAAAACCCAAAAACTGTGATTTTAAAACTTAACAAAAATTCCTTGAATTATTTCTTTATCTTTTGCCATATGAATTTATTTTATTGCATGTATCTTGTGCAGTTTTCTAATGTGCTTCTATAAAGTATCTTGCCTATAGATAGTCATTATTTGTGAAATAATGTAGTAATACATGAGGAAAGTGGTAAGTTATATAATGTTTTAAAGTTTATCATGCTAATTACTAAAGACCTTTGCTTTTTTTTTCCTTTTTTTTTCTTTTTTTAAAGGACCAAGAGAGAGCTAATTTTGAAACCATTTTGAGTGACCATGGTCCAGGAACATTGGTTTAGGTTTCTCCAGTTTACGTATTTCAACATGGAAGCAGTTTAATAATTTAGTTCTGTTTTGGCAACTTAAGGTCATTTGAAAACATATCTGTTAAAATGTCTGACATTTGAACCAAGGCAAATCATTTATGGTTCTATTGTCAATTTAAATCTCTTGAATATAGTTTAGTATGAAATTTATAAAATATATGTAAAAGTTTGCTGGACGGTAATATATTTTGTAGGAGTACCACACCCTTGTGGGGGTGTTCTGCTGCATAATTATGCTGACATATTGAAGTCATATGTCTCTCCTTCCTCTTCTCTGTTCTCTTCCTGGTTTGCAGAGTATTTGGTTTCTGACACTGGAGGACAGCAGCTCTCAATAAGTGATGCCTTCATCAAAGGTAATCTTAAAACAACTGTACTACTGGAAGTGATGTCTGCTTCTTGATATGGTGTGCTCGAGGTCTTAGCACATTGATTGACAGACAGTGCTAATGTATTTGATTATTTTGGTATCGTAGGAACATGATTTTAAATGTATAGAATGACTTTGGAGTATGTTGGAATTCAAGAATATATAGTTGGTCTTAGTTTGAGATGAGACCTTTAAAATAAAAGTGATTAAATATTTTTTAATCAACTTTGTGTCTTATTCTTTTGAAGGCATTATATAATAGTAAACATTGATGTACATATGGTCAAGGATTGCCTCACTGTTAGAGAGCTCATAGGTGAGCTCGTCACTGGGACTTGCTGTTTACTCTGTAGACTTGGGAAGAAAAGTAGGCAAAAGAGGGTAAAGCAAAAGAGGAGATCCATTGTCAATTTCATTGGGTCTAAAGAAGAGTAGATGAATACAAACCTCTCTTTTTATTTTGTTAAAATTTTTTTGAGTTTTTAAAAAAATTATATATTTTCTTTATTTACATTTCAAATGTTATCCCCTTTCTTGGTTTCCCCTCTGAAAACCCCCTATCCCTTCCCCCCTCCCCCTGCTCACCAACTCATCCACTCCTGCTTCCTGGTCCTGGCATTCCCCTATACTGGGGCATAGAACCTTCACAGGACCAAGGGCTCTGGGGGTACTGGTTAGTTCATATTGTTGTTCCTCCTATGGGGCTGCAAATACCTTTAGTTCTTTAGGGCCTTTCTCTAGCTCCTTCATTGGGAACACTGTGCTCAGTCCAATGGATGGCTGTGAGCATCCACTTCTGTATTTGTCTGCCAGAGCCTCTCTGGAGACAGCTCTATCAGCAAGCTCTTGTTGGCATCCACAATAGTGTCTGGGTTTGGTGATTGTATATGGGATGGATCCCCAGGTCGGGCAGTCTCTGAATGGTCATTCCTTCAGTCTCTGCTCTACATTTTGTCTCTGTAACTCCTTCCATGGGTATTTTGTTCCCCCTTCTAAGAAGGATTGAAGTATCCACACTTTGGTCTTCCTTCTTGAGTTTTATGTGTTTTGCAAATTGTATCTTGGATATTCCGAGCTTCTGGGCTAATATCCACTTATCAGTGAGTGCATATCATGTGAATTCTTTTGTGATTGGGTTACCTCACTCAGGATGATATCCTCCAGATCCATCCATTTGTCTACAAACCTTTCTTAACTTAAGTTGTGGAGGAGAAAAGGCAAAGGGAGAGAATGGTCTTTCTCTGGTCTTCTTAGTTCCTAGGGCTTTAGAAAAAGAGGAGGAGGGGCAAGTTGGAACAAGGGAGGCAGCTGCTCTGGCTGGGCAGGGATTCACCTCCTAACATCTGCTTTGACTAGAAGTTTATAATTGAATTGTAATTGAAAAGCGCCAGTCTTTTGCCTCTTGTACTATTACATGTGCTTAATAGAAGTTGATTTGCTTTAAAAGAAAAACAATTATGTTTCCTATCTCTTTCCATGTGTTCAATCATGTTCTATGATTATTTAATGAGCACATGTTTTGTAAAGCATTGTTATTTAACTTTTTTCATCCATTTCTATCTCTAATAATTTTTATTTATTTTTTTAAAGTCACTTATAGGTGTGTGTGTGTGTGTGTGTGTTTATGTGTATGTGAGTGGAGGCACCTGCAGAGACCAAAGGTTTGGATTCCCTGGAACTACAGTTATAGATAGTCGTAAGCTGTTTGATCTGGGAGCTGGGAACTGAACTCCAGTCTTCTGGAGAACAGCAAATGAGCTTAACTTATGAACCATTTCTCCAACCCCCAAGGCAACTTAGATCAGGCTGGCCTCAAATTCATAGAGATCTACTGCAGCCTTTACCCCCTGACTTCAGGGATTAAAGGTGTGCACCACCACACTCAATTATTTCACCCATTTAAAAAAATTAAAGACTTCAAAATCATATGTAGATTGTTTATTATGTTTTATTTAGTATAATTTCTTTGTAGTTTATTTTTTTTAGTTTCTTAAAATTTTGTTTTAAAGCCTATATTGTAAAATACAAGGAAGAGGATTGTGTAAAGTGACTTTATACTGTCATTTAGGACTGGGGTTGTCCATGAGAGTTTCTCTCTTGAGAGTTCAGGGCCCACGTGACTATGCTACTATTACCATTCAGATTTCAGATGAATGTGGTTTTCAATTTATACTTCTATGTGGTAAATTTGCATTCTTTGTAACTTTCTAAAACAGTGGCCCTTACCCTGTGGGTCTCAACCTCTTTGGGGGTCAAATAGCCCTTTTACAGGGGTCAGCTAAGACCATTGGAAAACTTAGATATTTACATTATGATTCATAGTAGTGCCAAAATTAGTTATGAGCTAGTAATGAAAATAACATGAGGAACTGTATTAAAGGGTCTCAGAAAAAGAAAAAAAAATGGGCCGCAGCATTAGGAAGGCTGAGACCCACTGCTTTAAAACAAGCAGGATTCAAAAACACCATTCTGTTTGTGTTTCAGGAGTCACTTTTGGCTGGAGAATCTTTGTTACTTAGGTTAAGTTACTTTTCATAATTGTTCTCAGATTTTGCCTGATGCTAGTTGTTTCTTGACTCCTCCATCATGCTGGGTCTCACACATGCTAGAGAAGTGCTCTACCTCATGCCCTGCTTCTATGTTTTAGTGTGTTGATGTATGTATACATGTATGATTGCATATTTATTTATTTATTTATTCTTCCGGGTGATTGCATATTTATTATGTATTTTAGTTGTGTGTTCATTAAAGGTCTTCACTGTTTTATAGCAATAATATACATTGGTCACCTTCTGAGATTTTTTTTTAAAGTATATGAGTAGATGGTATAAAATATGACAATGAAGTGATAACTTATTTTATGTTTAGAGTCCTTATTTAATCGACGAGTAGAGGAAAAATCCAAAGAGCTGCCTTTTACCCCTTTGGGCTGGCATCATAACAACCTGGAACTCTTGCGAGAGGAGAATGAGGAGAAGCAAGCCATGGAAAGGCTGCTGTAAGCACTAGAGTTTTATTTTTCTCTTAGAGTTTTTGTAATTTTCAGTGACTTGACTATATGCATAATTTCTCTTGCTTATAAAGTGGAAAATACTAATTTAAAGTCTAGTCTGAGTTCTGATGAAATATCTTATAAAGCAGAGTTCCAAACTGATTGTCTCCATTTTAATTTATGTGGTAAAATTTTATTTCAGCACTTTGAAGGTCATTTGTTAGTTTAAAGCTACTCACAGATTTTATTTATGCACAGAATTATTATGGTAAATAAAGATACATTGAAAGAATAAAATGGACATAGAAGATTTTGAATAATTGGAATGTTTATTTCTTTAAAAGTGCTTCTGTGTTATTATTATTAACTGTACAAACTTGTTTTTGTAATATTTTATAGTTCAGCTAATCATAACCACATGATGGCCCTACTCCAGCAATTGCTTCAAAACGAGTCATTGTCATCGTCTTGGAGGGACATCATTGTGTCACTAGTCTGCCAGGTTGTTCAGACAGTCCGACCTGACGTCAAGCACCAGGATGATGACATGGATATCCGTCAGTTTGTCCATATCAAGAAGGTGAGTTCTGCTACTGTTTGCTGCTGTTAGGAACTGCTGGGGCAGGTAATCTGAAAGGAGTATTACCATAAAGTTGTCTGCTCTGTCAACAATACAAATAGAGCTCTTGGTAGTCCTCATAGGAAGTGAGAGGGGCATGGAAAGAATGAGTTGGGTGTGTGGTGCGAGCCAAAATAAACAATTTCTTCCTTTTTTAATGCTGCTTCTTAGCATTTCATTTATGAGAAAGTCTGTTCTCATACATTACTATCACTGTCTTGAGGAAAAGCAGTGAGTAATTGCTTTGTTTAGATAATATTAACTTGGGAACGGCTGCTTTACCTGTAATATTTAATGTTAAAAATAGTGCTATAGACACCAGCTTATTTAGTCAGTGAGTATATAGAATAGCATATATGACTTAGAGAGTAGAGGGTAGGAACACAATCATGATGAGATGGATAATCATGAGGTGGAATGAATTATATTCTGGAACTTTCTGCTTTTAACTATATTAAAGAGGTTTAGACATAATAATAACCATCTGATGAAGTCTGGGTACATCACTGGTTTTAATTGTTTTCTTGTTTTATTAGATCCCAGGTGGAAAGAAATTTGATTCTGTGGTTGTCAATGGCTTTGTTTGTACCAAGAACATTGCACATAAAAAGGTAATAAGTTTGAGTTCTGCAGTGGAATTCAGTAGACCGTGGCTGTGTGCTAAACTCACAAGTTGGGATTTCTATTATGAAGGAAAAGGAGATGCTGAAGGGTACCTAGTCATATGGTTCATAGAGGTGAAAGTTCAGAGGTTCCAGGAAAAATCTGCCAGAGCTGGTGACGGGTCGGAATTTGAATAATGGGAATTCATAAGTCAGAAGAAGGAAGAGGGAGAGTTAGGTTTCCAGTCTAATAGAGGGCAAGGATACTGGTATCCTATCTCTATAGGCCTTGCCTCCAGGCAGGGTTTTTCTAAAAGTCAGCATTTCTTCAAATAGTTTAGTTTTCTACAATTGGTCTTCCTACCGAATTGGCATTATTGTTTTCTCACCAATTGTACTGACTGGTTTTGTGTGTCAAACTGAGAAAGTTATCACAGAGAAAGGAGCCTCCCTTGAGGAAATGCCTTTATGAGATCCAGCTGTAAGCCATTTTCTCAATTAGTGTTCAAGAGTGGGAGGGCCCATTGTGGGTGGTATCATCCCTGGGCTAGAGTAGTCTTGGGATCTATAAAAAGCAAGCTGAGCAAACCAGGGGAAGCAAGCCAGTAAGCAGCATTCCTCCATGGCTTCTGCATTCAATCCTACCTTCAGGTTACTGCCCTGTGTGAGTTCCTCTGGTGATGAACAGCAGTGTGGAAGTGTAAGCTGAATCAACCCTTTCCTCCCCACTTGCTTCTTAGTCATGATGTTTTGTGCAGAAATAGAAACCCTGACTAAGACACAAATTTTACCCCTACTCTCTGCCCCAAGGGCTCTTTTGAGCACTAGCACAAAGAGACGAAGTTAGGTTAAATATTGAATGTTAGGGAATCTTGAGATAGGAACTTCTAAGGGCTTTTAATTTCCTGGACACCTTGTTAAACACATGGCTCCCTAACCTTTTTAGACTGTCTGGTTCAGTGGGTTAAGGGAGTAGGAAAGGGTAGATGAGTGGGTGAAGGATCATAGTGTTGCATTTAAAGTGGGTATGGTGGATATTTCAGTGTCATCTGCTGGTTGTTATATTCAAATACATTTTTATTGATTCATTTTCTATGAGCCTTTTGCTCAGATGAATGTCTGTATACTATGTGTGCCTGATGTCATGGAGGTCAGAAAAGGGCAGCAGACGCCTTGGTCCTGGAGTTGCATCCAGATGGTTGTGTGCGGCCGTGGTGCTGGGAATTGGATGCCAAGTGCACTTACCTGCTGAGTTGTCTTTCTTAGCATCCTGATCTTCACAGTTTGAGAAACTGTAACACCATTCTTAGACCTTGCTCTACTTCACAATTTTCAAGGACACTACATAACACTAAGGAGTACATGGGGGTCTTGCTGCTGGAAAGTGAAGACAACCGCTTTAGTCTGAGAAACAGATTGTTGAAATGTTCTGTTTTAACTATTTTCTAAGTATAGACTAATACAATTGTCGCTCAGTTGTTGCAGGTTATTGGTTCCAGGGTCTCAAGGGAATGCTAAGATATGGGATGCTGAAGCGCGTATATAAGATGGCTTAGTGTTTAATTATAATCTATTGAATACTTTCTTGTAGACTTTAAATTATCTCTAGATGACTTACAATGGGTAGGATGTAAGTGTATAAATAGTTGTTTTGCTATATAGTTTATGGCTCTAATGAGTTTTAATGATAGAAAAAATAATTTGTACATGACTAGGACACACAGACTCTCCATTTTGCAAATATTTTTCTATATGTAGTAGGTCAAATCCAGGATGTGGAAATTATGGGTATGGAGGGCTGACTATAAGATATTCAGCCTTTAGAAAATTGTTAATGATCACTTTTAAATTATATGCTGGACGTTGCGTGAAATATAAAAAGGCATATCACGCTGTCACAGGCTAGGCATCAGCAGACAGGCTGGCCTGTTCTTGCCCAACAGACTGTCAGACTCAGAGCTCCAGAATCGCTCTCTCCTGGCTCTCTAAGTTGGCCTGCCCCATGCTTTCAAGTTCCTGAGGCTGGCTGGGGTGTACTCTTGCACACCAAGCTCTGAGGCAGTCCCTTTTCCTGAACCCAGTTGAGTCGCTGCAGGAAGGAAAACCCCACACAATCTTAGTTTAGAATCAACAGGGAACACAATTGTTGGGCAAAGAACCTAGAATCCTAATATGAAAACTAATCTATGTTAAATCCTTGAGTGGCAGATCCTGGTGGGTCACCTACAGCCTCTGGTTTCCTACATTCTGTCTGTCTCCCTTGTTCCCGCTGTCCAAAAGAGCTGTTTGGGTCTTCTCTCTTTCTCTGCTTGACCTGGAAGTCCCACTTACTTGCCCAGTGATTGGTCCCTTGTAATCTTTATTCATTAGGAGAAAGTTCTGCCACAGGTGATATTAAATGTTATTTCTCAGACATGGTCCAAAAATCACTGTGTTTATATATAGAATCCTGTAAATCAGGATATTATACTTTTAAGGTACAGTGTCAAGTCAAAATAAGTGAATTTTACCTAATTAAGACGAAGAATTAGTCAGATGGTGATTGCTCATATTTTTAATCCTAGTACTCAGGAGCTAGAGGCAAGTGGATTCTCTGAGTTTGAGGCCGCCCTGGTCTATAAACTGAGCTCCTCCCTATCTCAAAAAAGAAAACAAAAT
This sequence comes from Mus caroli, assembly GCF_978045245.1. Lineage (NCBI taxonomy): Eukaryota > Metazoa > Chordata > Mammalia > Rodentia > Muridae > Mus > Mus caroli. The sequence goes on from NW_028227256.1 coordinate 62,091,859, forward strand.
AAAACAGAAGGACTAAACATGTTATGACTTTTCAGGGGTTGATGAAAATCATGTGTAGAAGAGGTAGATATGTACCCATGAGTTATTGGTTTGCCTCACCGATCATATTTGGACATAGTCTTTAATTTTAGAGCCTCAAATACATTAGCCCACTTACTTGCTGTCCTCAGAACTGTTGGCCAGTCTGGGCTGTGTTAAGTTTGGTTAAACTGAAACCTTAATGGAAGGACATAAGCCGCTCTGCCTGTGGCTTTAGTCATAGTTGGAATGTTGGCAAGGATTTCTTTTTTTTTTTTTTTTTAAAGATTTATTTATTTATTATATGTAAGTACACTGAAGCTGTCTTCAGACACTCCAGAAGAGGGCGCCAGATCTCATTAGGGATGGTTGTTAGCCACCATGTGGTTGCTGGGATTTGAACTCTGGACCTTTGGAAGAGCAGTCGGGTGCTCTTACCCACTGAGCCGTCTCACCAGCCCCCAAGAATTTCTTTAACAGTAATTTTAGGTTTTCTCTTTTAACTTCACATTATCCATTGGGCTTGCTAACTTAGGATTGTTGGAGAATGTATTCCATTAGAATAATGTTCAAGTACCATTAATTTTTCTTCCTTTTTTACTTTTGAAGTTTAGAAAGACCAAAATATAGTCTCAAAGTTGTTGATCTAGAATGTGTGAATACTCTGGATATAATACCCACTGCCACCTATGCATATTATTTGTTCTTACAGTATGAGAAATTATAAAGCAAAAACATAATAAATAGTATAGAGGAAAAGATAAGAAAAAGTTGTTTTTAAAGAGCTTGCTTTGAAAAAAAAATTGAGAATTACCCAAAAGTAAAGTTTAGTAATAGAAATTATGAACAATATGATTTTAAATTGTGGTTAAAAGTCTATAAAGTGCAAATCTTTAACAAAACATTTTTTTTAGATGAATTCCTGTATTAAAAACCCCAAAATCCTTCTGTTGAAGTGTTCTATTGAGTATCTCTATAGAGAAGAAACTAAGTTTACCTGCATTGATCCTATTGTGCTTCAGGTAAGAATTTCTGGAGGAAATCATTTGATGAATGCTTACCTTCTGTGCTGCTTGCCACCTCTTAATTTCAAAAACTTTGTTATGTTTCAGAAATTAAATTATGCGAGCCATGTTTATGTTACACTTTAGAAAGTAGCTTACCCAAATCTCTTTCATCCATTTTTAAGGTTTCAGAGTGATGAAGGGAACATATGACTGAGAATGTGTGGAAGAGATGTGAAAATTCAACTTTCGGTTTACTTTGGGTTTCTCGTCTGTACTTTGGCCATTGCTTTACTGGGAGAGTTTCTCTAACTTCTTAGCTTACTGGGATCTCCCATTTTGTGATATAGACTCTCATTAATACCTGTTTCTAGAATAGACATAATTTATATGTAGTTGGCAAATAGAGGAAAAATGTAAGATAGTGGTTATATATTGGTTTCTTTGTGTTTTTCCTAAGCAAATGGCACTAGAATAATGGCTGTAAGTTATAACTTCAGAGTTTTTGCTGCACGGGCATGAGTTCTCTTAGCTCTGCTCTGTTTAAAGAAATGGTTACAAAGCTCTCTCCACAGAAAGATGTACTCTTAGCCAAGGCTGGCTCCTGGGAGCTTTACTGCCAGAGTGCCATCTCTATTCTTGCAGTTACAGTAATTTTTTTTAATTGAAATAGAATTAAATACATCACTTTCCCTTTTCCCTTTCCTCCCTCTGGCTCCTCTCAGCTACCTACTCTTGAACCTATCCCATGTCCCACCCATTGTCCTATTGATAGCCTTGTTACTTATGTGTGTATGAATGTATATGTATGTATAGTTATATATGATCTATATGGATATATATGAATGCATATATGAATGTATATGTATGCACAATTATATAATATATATGATGTATACACAAACACACATATGCAAACTGCTTAGTGTTTTTGTTATTGGTATATATATGATTCCAAGGCTGATCACTGCATTGGACAACCAGTAGTGGGGCTCATCCATGGAAAACCTGGAAAATGCTAATTCTCCTTCTTCTAACCGTCATTAGTTGCTTGTAGTTCTTTGTCTACGGGTGGGACCTCATGAAAATTTCCACCCTATGTTAACATGCCAGTGATATTGCCCCAAGTCTGCATGTAAATTTATTCTGTTTCATCTTCCCAGGGTAATCCATGTGTCCCGTCCCCACTAGACCCTAACCTCTAGCCCCTCTGGGTCTACAGATTGTAGCTTGGTTATCATTTAATGGCTAATATCCATTTATAAAAGAATATATACCATATTTATCTCTCTGGATCTGGGTTACCTCACTCAGGATGATTTTTTTCTAGTTCTATCTGTTGGCCTGCAAATTTCATGGTGTCATTTTTTAAACTACTAATACTCCATTATATAAATGTACCAAATTTTCTTTATTCACTCTTCGGTTGAGGGACATGTGGGTTGTTTCCAGTTTCTGGCTATTATAAATATAGCGTCTGTGAACATAGTTGAGAAAGTGTCTCCTTGTGATAGGACGGAGCATCCTTTGTGTGTATGCCCAAGAATACTGTAGCTGGGTCTTGAGGTAAATTGATTACCAGTTTTCTGAGGAACTGCCGTATTGATTTCCATAGTGGTTGTAAAAGTTTGCACTCCCAGCAGCAGTGGAGAAGTGTTCCTCTTTCTCCACATCCTCAACCAACATGTGCTGTCACCTGAGGTTTGGATCTTAGCCATTCTGATTGGTGTAAGGTGGGATCTCAGGGTCATTTTGATTTGTATTTCCCTGATCACTAAGGATGCTGAACATTTCTTTAAGTGCTTCTTGGCCATTAGAGATTCCTCTGCTGTGAAGTCTCTGTTTAGCTCTATATCCCATTTTTGACTGGGCTGTTTGGGTTTTTTTGGCAGTTAGGTTCTTGAATTCTTTATATATTTTGGATATTAGCTCTCTATTGGATGTGGGGTTTGTGAAGATTTTTTTTTTTTCCCAATCTGTACATTGCCGATTTGTCCTATTGACTATGTCCTTTGCCTTATATAAGCTGGGAGGTGAGAGACTTTCAGGACTCAAAGCGAGGGATCTTCGATGAAATGCCCAACAGTGAGAAGAGGGAACTCCAGTAGAAAGACAGGGCATCATGTGGAGGGATGGGGTTGCCATCCCACAGTCAAAAACTCTGATCCAGAATTCTAAAAGAATTGCAGGGACGAAAATTGCAGGGAGAAGAGACTGAGGGAAAGGAGGTCCAGTGACCAGCCCAACTTGGGATCCATCTCAAGGGAAGGCTCTAAGGCCTGATTAATGATAAAGGAACTTTGTGGTTGAATTAGGAAAAGGTTGGGAGAAGCTGAGGAGGAGAGCAACCCCACAGGAAGACCAGCAGTCTCAACTAACCCAGACCTCTGAGATCTCTCAGACACTGAGCCACCAACCAGGCAGCATACACTTGCTGGCCCAAGGCTCCCGACACATAGCCTGGTCTGGCCTCAGAGAGAGAAGATGTGCCTAACCCTTTAGAGACTTGAGGCCTCAGGGAGTGGGGAGGCTTTGTGGGGATCAGGGTAGGGGGAGAACATCCTCTTGGAGATGTGGGGAGGGTGACGAGGAGGAATAAGATAAGGAACTGTGGGAGGGCAGACCGGAAGTGGGGCAAAGACTGGACTGTAAAAAAATAAAAGTAATTAAAAAAATTTAAAAGAAATCAGAGAGACAACACTTACAATAGCCACAAATAATATAAAATATCACGTGGTAACTAAACAAGCAAGTAAGACCTGCATGATGAAAACTTCAAATCTTTGAAGAAAGAAATAGAAGACGATTTCAGAAGACGGAAAGATCTTCCACAATCATCGATGTTGGAATATCTTTTGTACCATCCCTTTACCTGAGGAAATGTCTACTCCTTTTTTTTTTTTTTTAAAGTTTATTTATTGTTATATGTAGGTACACTTAACTGTCTTCAGACATCCCAGAAGAGGGCATCAGATCTCATTACGGATGGTTGTGAGCCATGTGGTTGCTGGAATTTGAACTCAGGGCCTTCGAAAAAGCAGTCAGTGCTCTTAACCGCTGAGTCATCTCTCCAGTCCTGAAATGTCTACTCATAATGTTGCAATGTGTTTGTTGGCATATATTTCTTCTATAATTTTATTTTCATATTCTTCTCTGATCTTGTTGAAAATATTTTCTGGGTCTTTGAACTGGTATTTCTTTCCGTCCTTTATTCCTATTATTCTTTGGTTTGGTCTTTTCATAGTTCCCAGATTTCCTGGATAATTTGTATCAGGGTTATTTTAGATTTAACATTTTCTTTCTCCAGTGTATCTTTGGTGCCTGAGAGAGATTCTCTCTTCCATTTCTTGTATTCTGTTGAGGAAGCTTGCCTCTGTAGTTAATGTTAATATTCCTAAATTTTTAGTTTCCAAAGTTCCCTCAGTTTGTGTTTCCTTTATTGCTTCTATTCTGACCTTCAACTGTTTGCATTTTCTTGGATTTCTTTAAGGAATTTATTCATTTCCTCTTTAAAGATCTCTTACCATCTTCATGTAGTTGGTTTTGATGGCTTTCTTGTGCTTCTGTTATGTAGGAATATTCAGAGCCTGCTCTGGAAGGTTCTAGTGGAGACATATTGCCCTAGCTGTTACTGTGTTTTTATACTGTCATCTAGGCATCTGGGCTTGGGATGATTATATAGGTCTAGGTTCTGATTTCTGCGTTTGTCTTTGTTGGGTAGATGTTTTGTTCCTTGGTTTCTGTTTCTTTGGAGGATTTTTTGGAGAGTGATTGATAGCCATGTTTTGCCTGTTTTACTGGTCTGTTCAGTTGGTGTGTTCACAGAGAGTGGTTGCTGGTAGTGGAGGCTGGGTTACTGGGTTGAGTTGGGGGAAATAAGGTTGAGGGAAAGGGTTTTTGTGATCCTTCAGAGACTGGGTCAAAGAGGAAAGGGAGACCACAGCAGCTTTCCAGCTACAGAGTTGGGGATAAGACTAGGGGGATAGGGTCTCAGGAGTAGTTGGAGAGGTGTGAGTCTGCCCTCAGCCTACTTGTTGCCGTGGGAAGAATGGCCTTAGATCTGAATTTGCATCACTTTCAGGTGTTAGTGTTTTTGTTTGTCTTAATTTGCAATGGCTTTTTTCCTCCTATGAATGGTATTATAGTTTGTGATCATTCAAAATATATGGTATTTAGGAATATAAGTAGCATATACATGGAAACACGCTACCAGAAATACTTAGGAAAACATACTTTTTATATTCGTAGTCATATTTTTTCCAGCAGGATAGAAGCAATCACTTTGTATTTCATTCCATAGATAGGAGCTAACAAAACACAGTTGTAGTCTAAGACAAAATGCTTTTTCAAATTTTCTGCATTAGTTAATGAATTTATTTCCTGGAGTTCTTGTTCTCTTATGCTTTCTGCTATTATCATTAAAAATGGAAGATCTTGTTTAGATTTAGGTCAGCATTTCTGGATATGATGGAGTATGGTTTTCAGTGAAGAACCTAAGAGGAACAAGGGGAAACATAGTTACTATTGCTCCTCAGGCTTACACTGTTCTGTGTATATCATCCCTGATCTTGTGGTTTTATAGATGATATTAGCATACTTTCATAGAATTAGATCATATTGAGTATAAGATGTTACTTGGTTGTAGAGTTGTTAAATTGTATAAAATTGTGCCTTGTTGGATTTCATGAACCATGGTATTTGAAATCTATACATATTCCAATATCACAATTATTCACAATTTTCTGAATCTGGTTATCAAACTTGTTTTTATATGAGTCATGGTTTGGGCACATCTGTAGTTAACAACATGATTTAATACTGATAATATGAGACATTTTGTTCATCTGTGTTTTCAAACTTTTTTTTTAAAACCATTAATGCCAGTTCTGTTAAATTTCTTAGCTTGAAAGAAAAATATCAGCTAATTTGTTATTTCTTTTTCTCTTTCCCCTTTCCCATCTGCTTCTTCTGTCTTTCCTACCATGACCAAGTATAAAATAATCAGGGAAGAAACAAATGTAGTCAGAAAAAGGATGAGAAGCAAGGGACAGGATATAATTAGGTTGTGATGTCATTTATACTCCATATTATTGGTCTGTAGTTCTCTAAGTGGAACTTGATGGTCTTTCTTGGATGAGCAAGAACCAGACTGGGAGGAAGTTTATTTGTCAAAATTGTACCAGAAGCAGACTGTGTGTGTGTGTGTGTGTGTGTGTGTGTGTGTGTGTGTGTGAGAGAGAGAGAGAGAGAGAGAGAGAGACAGACAGACAGACAGACAGACAGACATAAAACCTTATATAGCCTGGGCTGCCCTGGACTTGTATAGGTATGACTTAACCACGTTTGGTTTCAGAATAATTCTGTTTTATTGGAGCTGCACAAAGAAAATAATTACAGATGTCCTTAAATTAAATTTTAGTAAGCAGATTAGGAAATTAATGTACTTCAAGAAAAATAAAGGGAGAAATTGAGAATGTATAGTTGCTATTTCTCCCTCACCAAGTGTCTACAGCAGGCTGTAGATTGTTAGGGCCTGAAAATCTTTCAAAATAAAATTTATTAGAGGGTGAAACTTTTCCTAAAACTTTTAAGTAAAATGTATACTTGAGAACTATAATTAAAATTTTGTGTTGCATTTGAATTTGTTACAGACTTATTTGTGAATGAAGAACTATAGACTGAATATTGATATTAATAGTCAGGCTGTCATGATACTTTAATATGTCAGAACTTGAATTATACCAGGTTTTGTATTTCTGGTTTATCTTACTTAGGAAAGGGAATTCTTGAAGAATTATGTTCAACGAATAGTTGATGTTCGACCCACATTGGTTCTTGTTGAGAAAACCGTGTCTCGGATTGCTCAGGACATGTTACTGGAACATGGCATTACTCTGGTCATTAATGTAAAGTCAGTGAGTGTTCGTTGTTTTTACTCATTTATAAAATCATGGCTTTTAAATTAATATGCATGTATGGTAGGTATGCAGCAATATTTTTATTTGATGTAGCACTTACGTTGAAGTGGGACCCAGGTGTAGTAGCTACATTATTACAACTGTGGACTCACACTGGAAGACAGAAGACAGTGTAACTTAACTGCCATAGACCACCCCAGTCGGGTATGTGGGTCCCTGGAATGGGGGATCCTTGAAGCTACGTGGGTAAGGATTTGGTGGTGACAAACAGAAACAAACGCAGAGGCAGTTTGAATCTGAGTGTATTTTACAGCTCTCAAGCAGGGGATTTTACACATTAAAAAACCAAACATTACATCTCTTAGAAACTATATCCAGTGAGTCTATCACAGATACCAACAAAAATCATTTGGCACAGTAAAGCACAAAAATCATCCAGGCATTACAACTCTGAAACTATATATTTAGTGAATCACAAATAGAACAGGTAACATCATTATAAATCATCAAAATGTAAAATTCTAAAAGGATGTATTCAGTGGGGGCTGTCATGCAAGGGTAGTGGCATATATCTAGGAGCAGGTAGCTATTCTTTTGGGTGTTTATGAGACCAAAGGTGGAATGGACATGACCCATCAGCATTTGTGCTTCATTCTGTAAAACAGAGGCCACTTTTAAGGAAACTGATTTTTGTTTGTTTTCCCATCGTAACATCATGTCATAGCTAAGACATGCTATCCAAATGCTCTTTTAACAAAAGACAATAACAAAATAAAGTAAGAATAAAAATAATGTAGTTTCACATTGTATTTCTGGCAGGTCTGGAACTCAGTTGTCAAACCAGGCTGACCTCAAACTTGCACTGATCCTCCTGCCTCTGCTTCCTAAGTGCTAGAGTTATACAAGTGAACCACCATGCCACACCCATGTTTTAATAAGAGTACCATGACCATGGTTTCTTTTTGGGGCTACACATTGATTATTTAGCAAGTAAATTTGGCCAAGTGTAGAATAAACAAGTTGTCAAGTGATTTATTAAAATTAAAGAAGTTGATTGTGAACATTATTTTGTTTAATACTTAATGTACTTTTCCAGGTTATTGAGATTTTTATTCATAGCTGATTTAATTTTGTAACACAGTGTTTTTCTGTTTTGTAGCAAGTTTTAGAAAGAATCAGTCGAATGACCCAAGGTGATTTAGTGGTGTCCATGGACCAGCTGCTCACCAAACCCCACTTGGGCACTTGCCACAAATTTTATATGCAGATATTTCAGCTGCCTAATGGTGAGTCATCTTAAGCATATATTCAAGGAGAAGTGAATCATCTCCGAGTTAACTATGTCATTGTTTGTTCAGAAAGTGTTAATATCTGTTAGCACTGGTTAAGAGGGAGATGTTTAAGGTGGCTTTATTCATATATGGTTTTTCTTTTTTGTGGGTAGTAAATTGTTTGGTCATCTAAGTCTCTTCATTTTATTTATTTATTTATTTATTTGTAGAACAAACCAAAACACTGATGTTTTTTGAAGGCTGTCCACAGCACCTAGGCTGCACAATCAAGCTCAGAGGAGGCTCTGATTATGAGCTGGCTCGAGTTAAGGAGATCCTAATATTTATGATCTGTGTAGCTTATCATTCTCAGCTAGAAATCTCTTTTCTCATGGATGAGTTCGCTATGCCTCCAACGTTAATGCAAAGCCCTTCGTTCCATCTTCTGACGGAGGGACGGGGTGAAGAGGGAGCCTCTCAGGAGCAGGTCAGTGGCAGCTCCCTTCCTCAGGATCCTGAGTGCCCTCGTGAGGCCCTGTCTTCTGACGATAGCACTTTGTTGGAATCAAGGACTGTGCTAGAGAAGGGTGAACTAGACAATAAAAGTATTCCACAAGCTGTTGCCTCTTTGAAGCATCAAGATTATACCACCCCCACTTGCCCAGCAGGTATCCCCTGTGCTCTCTTTGCATTGGTACCAGAGTCATTGTTGCCTCTCCATATGGATCAACAGGATGCTGTAGGAAATGAACAACCAGAGACATCACAACAAACAGATGAGCAACAGGATCCCAAAAGCCAGATGAAAGCTTTTAGAGACCCTCTACAGGATGACACCGGAATGTATGTTACTGAGGAAGTCACCTCCTCTGAAGATCAACGAAAGACTTATGCCTTGACATTTAAACAGGAATTAAAAGACGTAATCCTCTGTATCTCTCCAGTTATTACATTCCGTGAACCTTTCCTTTTAACTGAAAAGGGGATGAGATGCTCAACTCGAGATTATTTTCCAGAGCAGATTTACTGGTCTCCTCTTCTCAACAAAGAGGTGATGGAAATGGAGAGCAGGAGGAAGAAACAGCTGCTCAGGGATCTCTCTGGACTTCAGGGCATGAATGGCAGTGTTCAGGCCAAGTCTATTCAAGTCTTACCCTCACATGAACTAGTGAGCACCAGGATTGCTGAACATCTGGGTGACAGCCAGACCTTGGGTAGAATGCTAGCTGATTATCGAGCTAGAGGAGGAAGAATTCAGTCAAAACATTTGGACCCTTTTGTCCATTCAAAAGATGCATCATGTACTTCAGGTGGAAAACCAGGAAACAAAACTGAGAGTGATGAAGAGAGGGGATTGATCCCAAGTGATGTAATATGGCCAGCAAAGGTAGGACGTCACTCTTGACTGGGTAAGATTAGAATGTTTTGTCTGTTGAAAAATTACTGAGGCAAGATTTAAAAAAAACAATATGACAAATTACATGCAGACTTTTAAAATATTTACTCTTGTTTATTTCCTTTCTTCTTCTTGAGTCTGGTGGCTTATATATGAAGTAGAAAAGTAGATTCATAAGGCAACAAAACTGGGATTTTGGATTTTAATATGCACTTGTAGTAGGAAGGGCTTGAACTAAGGGAAAGTGTGTAGTTGTTTTAAGTTTCTGTCTGTATTGCTTAAGTGTGATGATGTAGCTCTTGACTTTTTCAGTGCTTTAAGATAGGTCTTGTTTTTGTTTTAGTTTCTTTTCCTCTCTCCTCCCTCTCCCTCTCCCTCTCCCTCTCCCTCTCCCTCTCCCTCTCCCTCTCCCTCTCCCTCTCCCTCTCCCTCTCCCTCTCCCTCTCCCTCTCCCTCTCCCTCTCCCTCTCCCTCTCCCTCTCCCTCTCCCTCTCCCTCTCCCTCTCCTCCCTCTCCTCCCTCTCCCTCTCCCTCTCCCTCTCCCTCTCCCTCTCCCTCTCCCTCTCCCTCTCCCTCTCCCTCTCCCTCTCCCTCTCCCTCTCCCTCTCCCTCTCCCTCTCCCTCTCCCTCTCCCTCTCCCTCTCCCTCTCCCTCTCCCTCTCCCTCTCCCTCTTCTTCCTCCCTCCCTCTTCTTCCTCCCTCTATCTCTTTCTTTCTTTCTGTGGTCACATACTCTGACAAAAAGACAGCTTATGGAAGAGTTTATTTAGCTTATAATTCTGGGTTTACAGCCCATCAATAAGGGCAAATAAAGGTTACTTTAAGGAACTTGAAGTAATTTAAGATACCACCAGATTTAGGAACAAAGCGAAAGAAATATGTATATGCTGTCTGCTTGCTTGTGCTCAGTTCTATTTCTCAGTACTTAAACAGTTCAGGACCTTTTGCTAGGGAATGGTGCCACCTATAGTGGGTCTTCTCACATTTTAACTTAAGACAATCACTCAGATAAGCCCATCTTCCAAACCAGTGTAGAGAATCCTTTATTGAGACTCTCTTCCTAGTTGATTCTAAGTTATGTTAAGGTAACAATGCTAATCTTCATAGGTCTCATTATGTGATCCTGGCTGATCTTGAGTTTATAATCTTGCCTGTACCTCCTTAATGCTAGGAGTATACACACACACACACACACACACACACACACACACATCTATCTAAGAGTAAAAATTATATATCGTTATTTAACTACATCTGTTTAGATATAGAAATTAAAGATGTTTAAGGAAGATCTACTTGTCGATGTGTACATGACTTAAATTGAAACTTATGAAGAAATCTTTCATTAGATTAAATGCAGTTCGTTAAAACAAAAAATAATCTAGCTTCACTGTTAGTCAAGGAAATATTAAATGGTGGTGCTAAACAATTGTTTGTGAGACTCACACAGAACTATAGTGAGAGTCAAGAAATTTTGAATGCTTTTGTATAAATTTATAGAAGGTGCTGAGGATATTTACATGTACTGTCTTATTTTACATGTAGTTTTATACACCTTTGACTCAGGATTCCAACTTCTCTATTCTTGAATGATTTAAATATATCTATGTGAGGATGCTTGCTTGTAAGAATATATGTACAAGAATGTTTGTTGAAGCACTTTATTATATCCATTTTTTTGTAGTTAAAAGGATTGCATTATGTTTTGCAGATATAACAAATACGTGACATTAAACAATTTAAGGGAGTTTATTTTAGCTCATGAGTCATAGGCTTCAGTCCATACTCCTTGACTCCATTATTCACAGTAGTTAGAGTCTGGCAGAGGTTATTCACTTCACAGCAGATAAGCAGAGAGAAGTCGAAGGGCCTGGGATAAGATACAGGCTTCAGGGAGACTCCCTCAGTGATCTACTTCCATGTAGGCCCCACATTATAGTTTCTAGTATGTCTAACATAGCATCCCAGTTGAGGAAAACTTTAAATACAGGATTCTTGGGCATGGGCATCATTCATATTCAACCCATATCAAAGGGTAGGTTGGTCCCTATATGATCTGTATAAAACCCATGATAACTTCTGAACTACTAAAAAGCTTGTCATGGAATTAATTCCATGTATGATTTTTTAAAAATACAACTTTAAAGTTATGCTATATTGGAATAAAACATTATGGATGGATATAGTTTAGCATGTCCTCAAAACAAGTTATATTAATTCATTTTTGTAGCATATCTCACTTCAGTGAAAACAAAATCACCTTTGTATATGTATGTGTATATGAACATGTATGATTGTGCATGTATGTTTATTTGAATAGTGTGAATAAACAAAAAAGAATAGTTTTTCTTTTAGTGCTTGTTGGTTTGTTTCTTGTAGGCTGGCATCAAAATCTAGTTGAGGAAGACATTAAACTCGTGATCCTCTAGACTGTACCTCCCAAGTGCTGGCATTTTATGCATGTGCCACCATGTTGGTGTGAGTTGCTCTTTAGTTGTGCAGACTACATAGTGTGATAGGTGGGATGACATCTAAGGAGGAAGGACTTTACTATTGAATTTTAACAGGGAACAGGAAAAAGCACAGGTGAAAAAATATCTCAGCATTTAGATCTCTAGGCACCATGGATTGATACCATGTCTATCTGTCAGGTCATATTGTTTCATAGGAATATATTTTAACTAATTAGTTCTTCCAGAATATAATGCAATTTTGAGAAAATGGAATGTTTATGTTAAGAATCAAACTTGTTAGTTCTCTTCCCCTTTCAGGTTAGCTTTGGGTATAACCAGGACCTCATTTATGTTACACTCCAACCCCAGTTACTTTACACTTAAGTTTACCTTAGAGTTCTGAAATAGTCTGTGTTCAAAACTAGGCTGCTCTTATAGTTAGCCTTTTGTAAGTCTTCACAAGCATCCAGTAGTGATAACAGAAGACTATTAACTGAGTGCAACAGGTTCTGCGTCAGTGAATTGGTTAGGAGCTGTGTTCTGACTTAGGTGCTCATCTGTTCCTTGTTCTTCAGGTGGACTGTCTGAATCCTGCTAACCACCAGAGGCTCTGTGTGCTCTTCAGCAGCTCTTCTGCCCAGTCCAGCAATGCTCCCAGTGCTTGTGTCAGTCCTTGGTAGGATGCTTGTGTGCACTAGTGCACCTAGTAGTGGAATTCCAATAACATAAATAATGCCTGCTTTTAGTTATGATACATTGATGGTCACATGTGAACTGATAGAATATTTAAACTTATGAAGTAACTGTGAAGGGTTTTTGTTCATGAATAAATAATTGTACCTTAAGTAAGAATGAAAAAATTCAGAGAGAGGAAAGAGAAATGTTTGTATTATAGAACTTACAAAGTTGATCCACAAAAGCTGGTTTTTGAAACCAGAAGTTTACATTTTGATTATAAGCATGTACAATTTAGGTAGGTTTCCCTTTGCATAGTTTTATAAAAGAGTCAGCCCTTTATCTTACTGTTTGTAGTTCTATCACTGAGTTATACTACCAGACCAACCTTTTATCTCATTAGTGTGTTCTTCTTGCAAATGTCTTAAATAAATTTATAGAGACAAACACATTTTATAATGTTGTTATATTTCTAGTCATAGCCATAAAGACCTTACATGCCTGTTAGGTTTTTGTTGTTAGGTTAAAAAATTATCTGTCAAAAGCATCCTAAAGGAGAAAGGGTTATTTGGTTCATAGTTGAAGGATACAGTCCTTCATGACAGGGAAAGTCACAGAAGCTAGTGCTTGAAGTAACTGATGATAGGAAGCCAGCGTTCAGGGGAGAGCATCGAATGCATGCACGGATGCTGTGCTCAGCCTCACTCCCTTTCTCATTGTTATTCGTTGTTTGTTTGTTTTTGGTAGTGCTGCTTCCATAATAAAACATTTATTTCCAACAAAATTTTTTTTTCTTGAAGCTTGTGTAGTTCCAGGACAACTTTAAGCATGATTTTCTGAAAGTGTGTAGGGTTTTTTTCCCTTAGAAATTAATGGACTCCTTAGGTAATACTAAGGATACAGATTTTAACAAGCATACATGCAAAGTCTCTAATTTTGGTTAGTTGTGTTAGGTAAAGTTAGGAGCTGTTTTCCATATTCAGTGACTAGAGGGCAGAAGGGCACTGTCTTTTTTTTTCTCCCCAATATTGATTGGGATTGAAACTGAAAGACAGTTTTACCTCTTCCTAATGCAAGTCAGTTTTATTCCATTTATTTTACAGTTTGTGCATTCTCATTTAATAATTTTTTAAAGATACTAACGAAGTAGGAGTGGAAACGATGCTATAGTGTGGCTAGTCTACACTTGTTTGACAGGATGAGGTAAACCTGTTCCACAGCATCATTAGATATGTTTTTCTTTAGTACTTCATCATAAGCATAGTTAATAATTAGAATATGGTTTTTGTGGTAATGTTGCCATATTTCTAAGAAATCATCTCTTTTAGGATTGTAACAATGGAGTTTTATGGAAAGAATGACCTTACACTGGGAATATTTTTAGAAAGATACTGTTTCAGGTAAAAGTCGATATCTTCCTTATGATTTATTATGCTTTGCTATTTATTTATTTATTTATTTATTTATTTATTTATTTATTTATTTATCTATTTATTTATTTTTGAGAAAATGTCTCTCTATATAGCCTTGGCTGGCCTGGAACTGACTCTGTAGACTAGGCTGGTCTGGAACTCACATAGATCTGCCTCCCAAGTGCTGGATTAATTATTAAGCAGTTTTGAAGTCCAGAATTTCAAGCTAAACATTTTGAGTTGAATATCAAGTATTGTTGATGGTTCTTATTTTTACATCACATGTCAGAGTATATCTTTATGATATACTTTCCAGTCTTTCTTCTTACATTCTTACATTCTTACATTCCAAGACTTTTTTAGTATGTCTATGTTTATAGTGATTGAAGTGAGAAGCAGGCTTGGGGCAGCTCGACATCATTTTACGTTTCATTGGTGTTTCCAGTTAAGCGTCACAGCATGGCATGAGCGAGTTAATGTTACCACCTTCTTTTACTGGGAAAAGTCCTTAGAAATGTCTGGGTTTTACTGTTGTTTGAAATTGGACATTAGAAAGTGTTATGGCAAATGAGAACTTCTACCATGCTTCAGTTTAAGACAGCTCAGAGCAGTGTGCAACCTGTTTAGATTGTGCACTGTCTGTCATTATTCTAGAGCTGCTGCCGTACTTTCTTGGTTGTGGCTGTGATCACTCGGTACTTGCTATGTGGACTGTTTCAAATTTAATGTGAGAAAGATTCTCTTGTTTGTCCCAGGTCTTCTTACCAGTGTCCGAGCATGTTCTGTGACACCCCCATGGTTCATCACATTCGACGCTTTGTTCATGGCCAAGGCTGTGTACAGATAATTCTGAAGGAGTTGGATTCTCCAGTGCCTGGATATCAACATACAATTCTCACATACTCCTGGTGCAGAATCTGCAAACAAGTATGTGCTGCTACTGACATATTTCCTATAACATTTCCTTCTGTTTGTATAGTTTTGGGGGGATGTAGATTTTGAACTTTGTTATTTGTTGTTGTGATCTTCACATAACTTTCTTGTGCTATATGCTTAACCTAATATGCTTTTACACTTCATTGAAAGAATATATGTCATTACATAAAATATGTATACCTTGTTCAAGAAATATATTGAAATTATATTTTGATAACTTATATATGTTAATTTAGCAGACAATCCTTTCTGTGTTTTAGGTACGATTTTGCACCTTAGGAATAGAATAGAAAGAGAATAAGGAATGGCTTGTAGAGGAGGAAATAGACTTATAAAGCAGTAACTACAGTGTATTAAAATATTTACCTAACAAATCTGAGTCTGTATCAACAAGTATTCTGAAAAAATGTAGATGGGGCTTTGTTGAAAATGCTCTGTATTGGTTTTTATATTAATCTTAAAAAAATGACATGGACATGTATTTAATTTCTTTGAACTATCTCTTCTAACTCTGAAAAAATATTTGATGTCAGTATTGTGATTTTTTTTAATTGCTTATTTTTTATTAAATGGGTTCAATCCATCTTAGGAGAAATAGCATAAGTTTAGGTTATGATTTATTTATTTATATAATTTTATTTATTTATATATTTATGTAATCTTATGTGTCAGAGTATGTTGTTCGTCTTGAAACATAGAATACATCTTTCAAAAGTGAGATTCTTAGTCTGTAAGTTATTACTTTTCCCCCCTGAACTTCAGGTAACACCAGTTGTTGCTCTTTCAAATGAATCCTGGTCTATGTCATTTGCAAAGTACCTTGAACTTCGATTTTATGGCCACCAGTACACACGCAGAGCCAACGCTGAGCCCTGCGGTCACTCTATCCACCATGATTATCACCAGTATTTCTCTTATAACCAGATGGTGGCATCTTTCAGGTAAGAAGGCAAAAGGATCGTGTGTATTATCACATTCCTTATAGATAGAACACTTCCACTATTGGATTGAATTTGGGCATAGATGTCCTCCCCTGTCTCTAAACCTACAAATGCAGAGGGCTATACTTTAAGAGCTTTTAGTGTTAGTTACCCTTTATCCCAAGAACTAGGTAGTATTATTGTTCTATTATAAGCAAGGATAATAATCTTGTATATTTCACCCATGGAGCAGTCAGGTGATTGATTTTTCTGCTTCCTGACTCACTCTTGACCATTGTTTTGGCATCTGCAAATCTGAGATTTTTGTTGAGAAATTACCATGAAGATCCTAAGATACTTCTAACAAAGCTAAAATTCCAAGTTCAAGGAATAAATACTCACCGTTGCAGTATCAAATGTGAGAACACCTTAAGCGCTGTCCTCAGAAACTACTAATACTACTACTTCACTGCTCTAGGCATGCCGTTCTTTTGTTTTAGCAGGATGTTACCATAGTAACTCTGGACAGACTCCCTTAGTCTTATTCCTGTAGCCAGCTCTTAGCTCTGTTCAGCAGTCAAAAATGTGAGCCTGTTCCAGGAAAATCAGCTGTTCCTTATGCTGCTGTAGAAATTCCAAAAGTATTGCAAGTAGAGGCCAGAATCCAGTTTCTGGCTTCCAAACCCTTACATACTCTTACATACTCTGGTTGCTCAGGGCCTGTGTTCTCACCTCCTACTGCTCACAGTCACTCTGCTGAGGTCTCTCTGGCTCTGGCCTGCCTTCTGCTGTGCCAGGTAGGTGCCTACCTGGGAGCCTTGTACTTATCCTTCCTTCTCTCAGCTGCTTGTCCCTCAGATACCTACCTGTTTCCTTCCTTACCAGCGCTCTCTCTTTAGATCTTCATGCTTCATTCTTTGCTCATTATTATTTTTCCATAGAGCTCTGATAAAGATACTTAAATATTTACATTTTGTTTATTAGCCACATTTCATTATTCCTAAGTCATGAGGGCATGAATTTTGATGCTGTATTCTAGGTATTTAAAACCATATCTGACATAGTATACTCATGAAATATTTATTAAATAGAATTTTCTTTTTAAAGCAAAGGCTTTTAACCATAAATATAGGATGTAGGATGTATGCATTTACTAGTCTGTACCTCTGGTGGAAAGGAAGTAAAGATGCATGAAGAACCCTCAAGAGCTGGGAGTTAATAAGTACTTTTTTTTTTAACTTTATAAAGGTCCTTGAGAGCCATAGCAAAAGTTTGCACTAAAGTCATTGCTATTTTTATAGCAGATGGCCCTTCAGAGGGGTAAATAACAGCACCACAGTGCAAGGATAAACAGAATCCTCTCAATACTAGCAAAGATACTTCTGGGGGTTGAAAGTTATTTTTTGTCTTTATGAAACTTAGTTTTTATAGAAAACATTATTTTCTCTTATGTTCAATAGAATTTAATTAAACATTTGCATACATATGTATATGCTGTGTATAAATCATTAAAGTAGTATTCATTTTCTCCTGTTACTGTTTCTTTCCTCAGTTACTCTCCTATTCGGCTTCTTGAAGTATGTGTTCCACTACCAAAAATATTCATTAAGCGTCAAGCCCCACTGAAGGTATCTCTTCTTCAGGACCTCAAGGACTTTTTTCAGAAGTAGGTTTTAGTTACTTTGGTCATCCATTTTTGCTTGGTCATGTTTGTAGTCCATGGTGATTTATTGTCAGTTTAACTCTTCTTTTGAAATATGAGTAACTTTCATCTTCTGATTATATCTATATAATATAATAGATAGTGTGTGCTCAGTGGGAAAAAGAAAAGTTCAAATAATGTTGTAATAACTGACAACTTATAACTTTGAAGTAAATCCTTTGATACCTTGTTTTGCTTTGTAAAATTCCACATGATTTTTGATGAGAATTCACTTTAGCTATGGTTTTATATAAACTGCCTTTCCCCTAGTTTCTGTGGAATAGTTTGATTTCAAGTCCTCTGACATGTGGTGCTCTTTCATCACTTTTAGGGTTTCACAGGTGTACCTAGCTGTTGATGAGAGACTTGCATCCTTGAAAACGGATACATTTAGCAAAACCAGAGAGGAAAAGATGGAAGATATCTTTGCACAAAAGGAGGTAATTGTTTCTTCTATAAAAAATCTAGAAGCAGGCTGGAGAGATGGCTCAGTGGTTAAGAGCACTGACTGCTCTTCTGAAGGTCCTGAGTTCAAATCCCAGCAACTACATGGTGACTCATAACCATCCGTAATGAGATCTGAAGCCCTCTTCTGGTGTGTCTGAAGATAGCTATGGAGTACTTATATATAATAATAAATAAATCTTAAAAAAAAAGAAAGAAAATCTAGAAGCTGTTGTTTCCTAGAAATTCCTCTGTCTCTCTGGTGTCTAAGCTGACCAAACTTGTTTCTATTGCTTTCCAGATGGAAGAGGGTGAGTTTAAGAACTGGACAGAGAAGATGCAAGCAAGGCTCATGTCTTCCTCTGTGGATACCCCTCAGCAACTGCAGTCCATTTTTGAGTCACTGATTGCCAAGAAGCAAAGCCTCTGTGAGGTGCTCCAGGCGTGGAACAGCAGGTATGGCTTTGTTGGGCTTTGTCCATAGCATTGCCAAATTTGTTCTACCATAGTATTCCAAAAGTTATTTTCTGTTTCTGGGGACCAAACCAAGGCAATGTGTTTGTTAGGCAGTACTTTGTTACTTAGCTAAATCCCTAATCCCAGTTTTTAAAATTAAATATCCTCATTGATTATAGATGCTCCATTTTCTTAGTTATAAAGGTTTTTTTTTTCCCTTTGTTGTGTTCATTCTTTAAAACATATTGCAGCCTTTACATAGTTTGTTAAGATAAGAGGAAATAGCCCTCATTGCTGTTTCAAGTGTGTGTGCTACTGAGTGAGACTGTGAATCATCTTTGACTATCATAATAATTCAGTAGTGGCTAGGTACAACTTTAAAGTTTATAACAAGAAAAAGTTTATAAGTAGAATTTAAAGTACTGAAAACAAAACCATGTCCTTTTTGCCTGTGGCTATAGGTTGCAGGACCTCTTCCAGCAGGAAAAAGGTAGAAAGAGGCCTTCAGTTCCTCCCAGTCCTGGGAGACTGAGACAAGGTGAAGAAAGCAAGGTAATAATGTGTAGCGTTGTCTTTGTTGTTTCATCGATAGAAATATAGTTAATTCCACTTCTAACAATTAGGAGTAGTAATTTAATGCATAAAGTTTTCTGTCATGTGTGAATTTTCAGGGATATATGATCTGGATTACTTTTATATTTTAATGCCAATTAAAATAATATGTTATAATATATTTATTTGAGTATTTGTAAAAAGGCGACTGTACCTGAGACAGTGTAGAAGATATAACAGAGGAAGTGCTCTGGGTCCTCAGAGTTAGAGTAGAGTTCGCAGTCTTTAATTTTCTTTTTAAAAAAATGTAGTTGTTTACTTTCATGAGTGCGAGTGCTTTTGCCTACATGTGTACGTGCACCTTGTATGTGCCTAGTGTGAGACCTTTTTGAGTATAGTCTGTAGGCATACACTTGAAAATACATTATCATCCAGTAGGTGGTCTGCTTTGGGGAAGTAGAAAATTGACTTGAAATTTTGTTGCATGGCCTTTTGATAAATTATTTTGAGAGCTTTTTTCGGTTTAGGCATTTTTCTAGGTTACATGGCATGCATTTGTGAACAGGCTATAGTTACTACCTCGTGAAACATTTGCCTGGTTAAAAAGAAACTAATTGTAGAAAACCCTAGAAGAAAATAGAATTTTGGTGATACAGTGGGTAATAGTGGTGGATTATTTTATGTAAGATACAAATAAAGATCTCTGTGGTATGGTCATCTTTAAATGACCCCTAACTAAATTTTTTGTGGGTCTTGCAGTACTTCTGTTATATGTTGTCCATGGGTGATTGGACCTAAGAAGGTTCAGTGGATGGATTATAAGAGATGAGTAGGCTTACTTGACAAACACAAGTGTTCCTAGATATATCTGTGCCAAGATGTGAGCTACTATTTACAGCAATATTTCAAAGTATGGTCCATGCCTGCTGGTTTTCTCTTTATAAACTGCATATCTGTTTAAAGCCAGGATTGGTGTTGCGATAATATGTCTCAGTAGAATAAATACAGAATCTAACTGTATTATAGTTAGCCAGACATCGAAGATATTTCTGAAAATGTAAAATAGTGATAGTCTTCATTAGTGCTTGTTTTTTTAATTTTGGAAAATTGCTTTACTCTTCAGGTAGTTTATATATATATATATATATATATATGTTTATATAAATAGGGTTACTTTAAGTGAACCAGTAGATGCCATTTCAAGATACATAGGATTAGACTACTTTTAAAATAGGATTAAAAAAAATGTATCCTTAAGAATAGTGTATTTATTTCTCTATAGATAAATGCAATGGACACATCTCCAAGGAATATTTCTCCAGGACTTCACAATGGAGAAAAAGGTTGGTCCTCAGTATGGTGACCTCTTGCTCTTGCCTTTAAGGAGGTTTTTGCTTCTAACTGCTAACATGAGCATTATTCTCTAATACCCTTGTCCATTGTCCTTTTCCTCTTTAGAGACCATTTATAATGCTTACTGGTCTGAGACTGTCATACAGTATGCTATAAGAACATAAACTAGGATGTAAGAAATGTGCACAGTGTATTGAGGGCTGCCAGAAGGAGAAGAACAAAACCTGACATTAACTTTCTCTTTTGCTTGTGCTAGTCAGCCTTCCTATTCTATTTGCAAGAATCTCTCTTAGCATGCTTAATTTATATTTTACATCATTAAATTATTTTTTAGATTTAAGATTTCTTTCTTCAGTAACTTGGTGTCATCTTGGAACTGGGGAAATTTATATAGGCTGACTACTACAAAGAAATTACCATTTTAAAAAATATTTTTCTATAATAATGATAACAATGTTTTTTCTCTCTTAGGATGAGCATGTAAGTTTCCCCATAGTGTTCTAATTCCATTCTCTGTTAAGCCGAGAAATATTTAGGTAGACATTGTAGCATTGTTGGGTAGAGGTCAGAATTGGTTGACATAGTTTTGTCACCAAGATTTGGTTGTGGTTAAGTCATACAATCTAGATTTCTGTGTCAATTTTTATGCCATGAGTTATATGACCTAGATAATTTTTGAAAAGGTACAATTTCTGTTTTAACAAGTAGAAATAAATGATTTTACAGTTAAGAAATATTATGAGTATTAATTAGGTGAAGTGGACTTTTTGTTTCAATGACTCATTTAAGATTGTGTGTTTCTTTAGAGGATCGCTTCTTGACAACCCTGTCCAGCCAGAGCTCTACGAGCTCCACCCACCTCCAGCTGCCCACTCCTCCCGAGGCCCTGGCCGAGCAGGTAGTGGGAGGGCCGACTGATCTGGATTCAGCCAGTGGTTCTGAAGGTAAGGTGTGGGCCAAGGTTTACTCAACTTCATTGAATCTAAGACTGAGATTATTCCTTGCTTTATGTGTGTCTCTGAAAAAGAAGAACATGGCTAATTCTTTGACATAATGCTTTCTTAGTTGTTAGAATTAGTTCATTTTTGTTGAAAGTACATTTTTAAGGGGCTGAAGAGATGTCGCAGTGGTTTTGAGCACATGCTGCTCTTCCAGAGGATTGGTACTGGTTCCCAGAATCCACGTTAGCTCACAACTGTGTGTAATTCCTGCTCAGAGAATTCTTTCCTTGCTCTTCTGATGCCTCTCCTTGGATCCCAGTGAAGCATGTGGTTCACATGCAGGCAAAACACTCGTGCATATGAATGATAAAGTATTTAAAGGGCCTTCTTAAACAAAGCCTTTCATTCGCTCCTCCTTCTATTAGTAGTACTACTTGATGGGCATCACTTTGTGTATGTAAATGTTCTAGTAAGACAACATTATTTAATGGTATCTACCTTTTGGGGGGTGTCTTTCTTAAGGTATATAAAATTTATTATTGTTTTGAAAGGTAAAAGAAATTTCTGCCAGTTTTTTTTTTTTTTTTTAACGAACATTTACATTATAAATCCTATACCTTCTCTCGTCCCTTGGTTTTTTTTTGTTTTTGTTTTTGTTAAGCAATAACTACTTTAAACTTCGGATCACTTTACCATTGCTACCGGTGTAGTGGGCAGTGGGCAGTGGGCAGTTCCTCAGTAGGAGTAACAGTGATGTGACAGTAATGTGACATGGTCAGACAGTAGTTCCCTCATGGATCCTGTGATGGGAAGAGCACTGACCCAGGATGGTCTCAGTTTCAGGTCTCTCTGAATCAGTGTCGAATAGATTTTACTCTTGCCATTTCATGTCCTCAGAGCCGCTTTCTTAGACCAGAAAATGGAAGTCATAGTTTATTTCTGTCTATATTCTGAAGAGAAAATGAAATAAAACAGTCACTTCTACTCTTTGTTTTTCTTGAGTGTTAATGTATAAGTAGAATATGTTTTATCCTAGATGTATTTGATGGTCATTTGCTGGGATCCACAGACAGCCAGGTGAAGGAAAAGTCAACCATGAAAGCCATCTTTGCTAATTTGCTTCCAGGAAACAGCTACAATCCCATTCCATTTCCTTTGTAAGTATTTCAGAACCAAGTGGCATTCTTGCTACTTATTCTCTACTTACTTAGATCAGTTTATCTGCAAATTTGTTTTTTTGTCTAAATTTACATCGTCCTAGTACAAGAGAAAGCTTTTGGTGTATAATTTTTAGAATGTTTTATCATTATATCAGAGAATGGAAGAAGAGAACATTAATGTTGTTTAGTGTGTAAAGGCACTAGTTATGAAAACAGATACACAACATATATGTATCTATGTAAAGGTAAGTGCTAATATTCATTGATCTTTTTAAAAACTTACTTGTGTAAGTTTTTAAATTTTGCTTGTGTGTGTCTTAGTGCTGTGTGTGTGTGTGTGTGTGTGTGTGTGTGTGTGTGGTGTTACTTGTGTATGTATATGCAAGTAAGTACCTATGTACAGAGCCCACAGAAAGACGCTAGGTGTTCAGTCATATTACTCTCTTCTCTCTCTCTTTCTTTTTTATTAGATATTTTCTTTATTTACATTTTAAAGGTTATGCCCCTTCCTTGTTTCCCCTACAAACCCCCCATCCCATCCCCCCCTCCCCCTGCTTACCAACCTACTCCCTCCCTCCTCCCTGCCCTGGCATTCCCCTGTACTGGGGCACTGAGCCTTCACAGGACCAAGGGCCTCTCCTCCCAGTGATGTCTGACAAGGCCATCCTCTGCTACATATGTGGCTGGAGCCATGGGTCCCTGCATGTGTACTCTTTGGTTGGGGTTTAGTTCCTCGGAGCTCTGGGGGTACTGGTTGGTTCATATTGTCACTGAACCCATAGCTAGGCTGATGCCCAGCAAACTCTAGGGATTCTCTTGTTTGTGTTTCCCTTAGTACTGGGGACATGTATGGTCATACCTGGCCTTTTATATGGGTGCTAGTGATTTGAGCCATCTCTCAGTCCACATTCATTTATCTTTAAAAGACAATATGCTGGGTGTATGAGTGCATTCATTGTAACAGGATACTGATAGGAGCAAATGGCCCATGCATGTTTTCTTATTTTTTTATGCTATATTCACTCAGACTGGAAAGATACATAATGTTGTAAAAGCTTGTTTTTCTATTGGTTGATCTGTCTGTCTGTCTGACTATCAAATGCTGCCTTTGTTTTGGTGGTACCAGTGTATCGAATTCATTTGTTAATAAGAATCTTTGTTTTTATTCAGTAGTAATTAGGTTTTTATATAGTGACTATTTACCACCCCTCAGGTGGGGAGCATTGCTCTTATGAGCGTGTAGTTTTGAAGAAGGAGATAAGAAGAGTCTCACAGACACTTTAGGATACATTACATGGTAGTCATATATAAAGGCTCGTCCTCCCAACTTCAGGTCTGGGTGTCTGTTTCTTCAATATCATTTGTTCCTTCCTATTAATGGCCTTTGTGTTCTCACCATCTTTCTTAATCAGGAAGGTGAGTTCTTTTCTGAAGACAACTTTACTAGATGGTTCTTCTATGTTCCAGTGCTAACCAGATTAAGCCTCTATGTTTTATTAGAATTTTTATCTTAGTTTAGGTTGCTATAATGAGTTTCCATATCTTGGTTTGCTTATAAATGATAAAAATCTATTTCTCACAGTTCTGGAGGCTGGAGGATCAAGTTCATGTCTGCAGGGTAGATTCTGAGGGTCCTTGTCCAGGCCATCCTCACATGGTGGAAAGAGAGCTCACTTGTCCCTCTTGTCTGGGACACTCCTTCCATTTAGGATGTCTTTATCCGTAAGGCAGTGTCTCCTAACATCATTACACTGGGGCTAGGGTTCCAACTTAGGATTTGGGGAATGGGAGTCAAACACTCACCTGCAACAATTCTCTACTGCATTTATCACAGAGAGTGGTTGTATTTATTTGCAGAATTGTTTCTTTACCGTTGTGTACTACAAACAACCTGTTTTGTTCTCACCAGTGTATTGTTAACCATGTACAAATATGGAAAGTACTGAAATAGGAGTTTTTCTCAATACTGTTTTTCTCCCACATTGGATAGTCAGTAAACGGCATCTAAGGTAAAGTCAGTGACCCTACCTAATGGTTTCCAGAGGAGTTGAAGCAGAACTCAGGGAGCAAAATTTGGGTTCAGGTAGACTACGTAAGCACTCAGGTTCCATGTGATGACAGTAGAGTAGTTTTGTTGTGTTACTAATAGCTCTGGAAATATCAAACAGTTTCTGCATAATTACTGGGAGGCACTCTCTGAGGGTTAGAAAAGAACATTCTAGACTATTGCATACTCCTTTTTGGCCAAGGTCTTGACAGTATATAAAGTTTTGGAATAACTATTTTGAAACCTTCAGATTTGAAAACTATTTTTTTAATGTTTATTTTATGTATATGGGTGTTTTGCTTGCATGTATGTCTGTGTACCAGGTTTGTGCCTGGAGCCTGGAAGACCAGAAGAGAGCATTGGATTCCTCCTGAATAAAAGTAACAGTCAGTTACAAGCTGCCTCGTGGCTGCTAGGAATCCCAACTTTGTCCTTGTGCTCTTTACTGCTGAGCCAGCCATCTCTCCAAACCTCAATCCTATTTCTGACAATTTTCCAGTTGCTTTATAAACTTTTCTTGTTTATTTCATTTAGTTTCTCAGCATTTGCTTATTTTTGGCTTTCTTAATTATGGTCACATTGCTCAATATTTAGTTATCTTAAATTGTCCAGAGATTTGATTGTACTGGGTTAATCAATTTTGTATTAGATTTACTTCAAAGTGTGTTCTTATTTATTGGGCAGTGATCCAGATAAACACTACTTAATGTATGAACATGAACGGGTGCCCATTGCTGTCTGTGAGAAAGAGCCCAGCTCCATCATTGCTTTTGCACTCAGGTATTATGAGCCTTTCCTGTGGTTACATCTGTGTCTTTTTAAGTCTGTCTGTTAGTTATCTTGTTTGGGGCTCTTTAGATAGAAGCCAAAATGTATGTTTGTTAAGCATGAGAGTCTTTTTTGTATTTGAAAAGCTATAACAATGGGATGATGCATGGCTTTTAAGCAAGTAGTTACTAATGTGACCTGGCATAGCATTTGCTAAACCTTGAATATGCTGACCACTGTCTAATTTATCCCTGGTAACTCTTACTGTGTGGTTTAGTTGTTAATGCAGCAGTGAACCCATTTCACAATATCTGATATCACTTTCTTCCTACTTTGCACACATACTGGCTGAAATTTTCTACCTGGAGAATGCTGTTTCTATATCTTGTTCCAAAGATACATTTGTATGTTTAGCTTAGTAATTACCATGATCTTAAAGAAGCATTGCACCTTTAAAATATTTATATCTAATGTCTAAAATCCTCAGCATCTCCTTCATACAGCTATCATGATAATGGTGAATTTAGTTTAAACAGCATCTGAGGTGCTTAACTAAAGTATAAAAATAAAAAAAATGTTTATGTATTGATTATAAAGTATCCCATTTATTGTAAAATATTTGATTTTAAGCAAAATGTGGCATGTAGATATTGCATATACCAGAGTAAATAGTATGGTTGTATCTGATTCTACCTTTATGAACTTTAGAGTTTATATTAGATAAGAATTCTTTTCTTACAAGAGCCTATATAGTGATTTTTTTCCTTTGTGCTTTAGCATTATGAAGATGATATGTACGTCTTCCTTTATTGATTAATCACAGTCCATAGATATTAAAGTCACAAAAATATAATCATTCTTTATAGTAATAGGAAGCAAATGTTCTACCAGAGTATATCTTTCAGTATTTTAGAAAAGAAATGGATCTTAGTATTTTAGGCTGATAGTTGAAGAATCAGTTTTAAACTTTTGGAATGTTATTTAAAAAACAAAAAATAGGTTTAGTTCCTTCAATAGAAAGTCACTTTCAAATTCCTATCTTTTCTTGAGGGTTGTGTAGGGGTTGCTGATGGCTCTTAAACCCAGGGCCTTTAGATGCTAAGCAAGAGCTCTCCCACTGAGCTGTATCCTACCCCTTTACACTGTTTTTGGATCATTCTTAAGATTATGAGATATGGTTCATTTGGTGATTGTTAGTTCCTTGTGAAGACATTAATCTTATTCATAAAGCTTGATTACTTTTGTTAATTCCTAATGATGTGTTTGTTTAACTACGGGCACATATAGTGATTTTGCTTTTATAGTGTAAAAGTTATTTTAAACTTCTTATTGTTAAAGAAGAACTTAATGTTTAACATTTCTAACCTATTTCTGCCCTAAGTTGTAAAGAATACCGAAATGCCTTAGAGGAATTGTCCAAAGCGACTCTGTGGAACAGTGCTGAAGAAGGGCTTCCAGCCAATAGGTGATTCATGATTGAGTAAACTCTTTTAAAATTGAGCTACGTCATTGTTTTATATATCCTCGTACTTTAGTTCTATGATAGCATTTACTAGTACAGAATCTCCTAGGATTCACATAATTCCCTCAGCTAACTGTTGGAGCAGCAAAATCAAGTCTTGTAAAAGACCTTACACAGACCTTAGCGTATAGTTTCTTACCTTGCTGTGATGTTTCACTGTGCACTGCAGGTTAAAACTTGCATATTTTTTAATGATAAAGAGAAGTGGCTGTTTTATTTAAAAACCGGGAAAGTTTGTGCTATTGCTTGGCTTTATAATTTTAAGTGTTTGTAAACTTTCTATAGTACTAAAAATCCTAATATTTAGAAAATAAATACTCAAATCAGTCTACTTAGCATGTTCTGTGTTATAGAAAGAAATTGGCATAGGCTTATCCTTACTGAAATAAATTCTCCTGTTTTACTGACCTGATAAGATTTAGTCTCAATTATCTTTGTAACTAAAGTAAGAAAAATTATATTGGTATATTTTGGTAATTGACTTATAGTTCTGAGTATGGGAAAATTTTATTAAAGGTTTTTTTTTTTTACATTTTTATATACTTTTCTAGTTTTCTATACTTTTTACTTCATTTTTTAAAACCTAGTAGGTGTTTCAGAATTTTTTGTAACTTCTGTTTTTCAAAATTATGAATCAAATTTCTGATATTGCAGGTGATGTAGGTAAGGAATACAGTATTTTAGGAACTAGAATTCTTGTTTTTTGTTTTTTTATCTGACTATCTTCAAATTCTTTCTTTTCTTTCTTTTTCATGGTAGTGCTTTAGATAACAGACCTAAGAGTAGCAGCCCTATTAGAGTACCTGAAATCAGTGGAGGACAGACAAACCGCACAGGAGAAGCAGAACCTCAGCCAAGTAAGATTCTCAAGGCTTCTGTTATGTTCATTCATTCATTCATTCATTCATTATTATTTGTGTGTGTGTGTGTGTGTGTTAGCGTGAATGTGGAAAGCAGAAGACAACTTGTGGAAGGTTTTTGGTCCCACAGTGTGGGTCTCGGTGAGCCTTCTCAGGTTCTTGAGCTCAGAGGCAGGTGCCCATTACCACTGAGCCACCACTGGCTCTGATGAGGGCAAATGGGGAAAGGACTTAGAAACAGCAGCAACATGGGGAATTGCAATTTGTAAATGAGAATATCTGTATAAGGCAGATTCAGTAACATCACACACTGGTTATTGCCAATAAAGGTTGAAAACTTGGAGTTTTTAGTTTTAGTGACCTGTACTTACATTAATGTGGCACCTTTTGTTTTTAAGCCAAAAAAGCTTCAGGCATGTTGTCCTTCTTCAGAGGAACAGCAGGGAAGAGTCCTGACCTGTCTTCTCAGAAGAGGGAGACCTTACGTGGGGCAGACAGTGCTTACTACCAGGTTGGGCAGGCTGGCAAGGAGGGGTTGGAGAGTCAAGGCCTGGAGCCTCAAGGTGCGTTCTCAACTATAGGTGCTTATTTTGCGCTTTAATTTATTTCTTTAGCTTTGTGTATTTTTTAATAAGTTTAAGTAAATAATTCTTTGCTGAAGCCAGAGCATCCACTCTGTTTTAACTCTTTAGTGTAATAGACCAGAAACAGCATGATACTTGGAGTCTGCCTGGCTTCAGATGTCTGCACTGTTAGAATGTTAACACATGCCTGCATGTGTTAGAGTCAGAAAGCCTCTCTGTCCATATCTATAAGACAAAAGCAATGTCTTTTAAGGGCTAAATGGCATTTGTATATATGTAAATATAACTCATGATATGTACTCAGTTTTCAGTCCCCTATTACCCCTGCAGATGTTTTCCTCCTTTTCAAGTCCCTGTAAAATTGTGGTTATATATATGCACCTTTATTTTGATCCTTAAAAACTATGTTTACCTAATTATGTTTAGATTTGGCAAATTTGACCAACTCTACTACCTGATTAAAAATAAAATTTTATCAGAATAGGGCCATGTGCATTTATTCCCTGTTGTCTGATTGCTTCGCATCAAATTGGCCAGTTGAGAAGTTGTAGCTTAGTGAACTGTTTACTGTTCAATTCTTTAGAGGAATTGTTTGGTGACTTATAAGTTAAATCATGGGAGGGAAGTTTTAAAAATAGCAATTGCACTTCCTTTTTCATGTAGGAATTTTGTCTGGCTTGAAAAGCCCTACTCCTAACTAAGAATCTGTTAGCAAGAAATTGAGTCTTGCTGGGCAAGGAGCATCAGTTCTCTCCAGTGGAGTCACTGGGCCTATCAACCACACTCCAGGGCAGGCCCATGCCCAGGAATAATTTGCCAGCATAAAACAGACTCTATGCCTTTCTTTCTTTCTTTTTTTTTTTTTTTTTTTGGTATGTGTGCATGTTTTTAGATTTTGTTTTGTTCTCGATTTTCATGTTTTGTTTATTTTTTTTTTTGTTTTTTGTTTTTTTGAGAAAGAAGGAGAGGACACAAAAGCATGAAGTTGGGTGGATAGGGAGTTGGGGAGGAGCTTGTAGGAATTGAGGGAGGGGAAAGAATATGATGAACATACATTGTGTGTGTGTGTGTGTATATAATATGTATGTATATAAACACCAAAACCCTCCGATTGGCTTGGTGGTACACTGCTATATCCTAGCACTCAAAGGGGTTGAGGCAGGAGGATTGTGAGTTCCTGGCTAATTTAGGTCATATGGTAACACCTTGCTTCAAAACAAAGCAAAACAAAACAAATAGCAGCTGAAAAACTTTTTACTATTAATTAAAATATTTGTTTAATATCTGTATGCTCCCATTGGACTATAGGTATCTTTAATGTGTCCCTTGGAGGGATATGAAGGGCTATGATGCTTAGCAAGTGATTTTGAAATGTAGAAATTAGGAATAGTTTGTTCTTCTACATCTTAGGATGCCTACTAAGACTGTAATATATCGAAAAAGCATTTTTTTTTGTACCTAGAAAAAAGTATCATAAATATGGATAGGGAAACCATGGGAATTCTTGGTGTAAAAGCTGAGTTTACTCTATTGCTGTCACAGAAGTCACTTGCATATAAGAAAATGATCCAGCCTGAAATGTTGAAATCCCAGGAACAAACATACATTTTTTACTGAAGTCATTTGCACAATTTGTCTGCCTAATGTGTGCTTTATAAAAATTTGATTAGGATATTTTTATTACTGACTTGCTAACTTCTGTTGCTATATTAGGAAAAAAGACAAAATGAACTTATAACTAATGCTTTGCTTTTACTAATGATATTAAACCTTTAGATGAAGTAGACGGAGGAGATACACAGAAGAAACAACTCACAAATCCTCATGTGGAACTTCGTAAGTATGCAATGACATTTGTCTAAGGATAGGGACTAAAAGATAAATAACTTCATTCTAGATAAATGTTGTTTTTTTTTAACTGAGTATTAGGTATTGTTTGAGTTTTACTTAATTTATAATTCAATACATAAAATTTGTATTCTTTATTTTCATCATTTAAATGATAATTTATTAAAATATACTTTAGTTTTAAATGTCATATTTTCTTGTATGTAATTGAGAGGTGCAGAGCTCGGCAAGCATTACGATGCTGGCTTAGGGCTGAGGATGAAGCGCTCGCTCACCTGCCAAGCAGCTTTGACCCTGGGCTCAGTCCTTCTACCACATACTTACAAAAGGCAATGTGAGAACAACTGCTTTAAAGTAGAATGAAGAAAATACACTGTCCAGTGTAGTAGAACACAGGGGTTTTTTTGTCTGTTTTGTTTGTTTGTTTGTTTTTGTTTTTTTGAGACAGGGTTTCTCTGTAGTCCTGGCTGTCCTGGAACTCGATCTGTAGACCAGGGTGGCCTTGAACTCAGAAATCTGCCTGCCTCTGCCTCCCAAGAGCTGGGATTAAAGGCGCTCGCCACCACTGCCTGGCTTAGAACAGAGTTTTATATTGAGGTCTTAGAAGATAAGTAAGAATGGTTAGGTGAGATTCCCTGATACTGTGAAGCTCGCCATAACACAGTTGACATAGACCAGGACTTTTACTTCATTAGGAAAGATGTCATCACTGAGAATCCTAAAGGGTTATGTTTGCTGCTTGGAGAGGAAAGGAGAGATTTTCTGCTTTATGTACCTCCTCCTCCTCCTCACCCTCCTTGTCCTCGTCCTCCTCTTTATCTCTTTGTAGAATTTTCTGATGCTAATGCCAAGTTTTACTGTCGGCTGTACTACGCGGGAGAGTTCCATAAGATGCGTGAAGTGATTCTGGGCAGCAGCGAGGAGGATTTCATTCGCTCCCTTTCTCACTCATCTCCCTGGCAGGCCCGGGGAGGCAAGTCAGGAGCTGCTTTCTATGCCACCGAAGGTAATTCTTCTTACTCAGTGGTGCAGAGCACTTGTCCTTTGCCTTGAGACAGTTCACAAAGCACTTGAAGTGGCATTACATATTAGCTATTGGCAAACAAAGTGCTCTAGTTTCTTTCTGTTCCTGAGAGGAAGAATAAAATCTTAAAGGACTACACAAGCTCAGACGTTGGTCAGATACTGCCTGCACTCTTTCTGGTTCTGAGTTTTCCAAATGCATGCAGAAACTATATTAGTTACTTTTATGTCTCTGTGACCAAAATGCCTGTCAGAGACAGCCTAAGCGGGTTTTGGCTCATGTCTCAACCCGACTGGTTGGCAGTGGGAGCATGTTTTGGTAGGTAGCCATTCACGTCATGACAGATAGGAAGCAGAGAGTGAGGCTGGAATGGGGTGAGTATAATATTCTCTGTTCAGCAACTGGCACCCACTTCCATACCTTTCCACAATAGTATCACCAGGCTGAACAAGCTTGCTAGCATGGCCTGTGGGGGACATTTCAAATTTAAACCGTAGCAGACATCTTATAGGAAACTCAGTTGGGTGCCACAGAACTGATGAGAGAAAGGGAACAGTGCTTGGCCAGAATATAGAAAGACCGACTTCTTTCCTACACAGGCTTACCCAATAGTAAACAGTGTGACACTTTATATGTTTAATATTCTGCTTTGCATACCTATTGAATGCTAAATTTGTATACTTTGCAAATGTATAATGAATGCAAGAAAATATACATTAATTGCATGATAAAAACTTTAATAACTTCAAGAGTCATTGAATATAAATGGAGTTATAGGCATTTTTGTTCATGTATCTTCAGGGCTCCTAGCATTTTAGTCACTTGAGAATTGCTTTTTGATCAAAATTTTCACTGTGTGGTTTAAAAGAACACCTTGAAACAGGAAATAAACAGACGATTTGGAGTCTGGAATGATTTCACTTTCATGGACAATATATACTGTGATAAATAATGCGGGATTTCTTCCTTGTAGATGATAGATTCATTCTGAAGCAAATGCCTCGTTTGGAAGTCCAGTCTTTCCTTGACTTTGCACCACACTACTTCAATTATATCACAAATGCTGTTCAACAAAAGGTAGAAATCCTAAATTGTGGTTTGTGGTTACAGTGCATTGGGTTTTCTATATTCTCAGTTTGTCCTGATTTATCCATGGAAGGAGTTGCAGAGACAAAGTTTGGAGCTAAAACAAAAGGATGGACCATCCAGAGACTGCCCCACCCGGGGGGGCCATCCCGTAATCAGCCTCCAAACCCAGACATTATTGCATATGCCAGCAAGATTTTGCTGAAAGGACCCTGATATAGCTGTCTCTGTGAGGCTATACCAGTGCCTGGCAAACACAGAAGTGGAGGCTACAGTCATCTATTAGATGGAACACAGTGCCCCCAATAGAGGAGCTAGAGAAAGTACCCAAGGAGCTGAAGGGGTCTGCAACCCTATAGGTGGAACACTAATATGAACTAACCAGTACCCCCAGAGCTCGTGTCTCTAGCTGCATATGTAACAGAAGATGGCCTAGTCGGCCATCATTGGGAAGAGAGGCCCCTTGGTCTAGCAAACTTTCTGTGTCCCAGTACAGGGGAACTCCAGAGCCAAGAAGTGGGAGTGAGTTGGTAGGGGAGCAGGGCAGGGGGAGGGTATAGGGGACTTTTGGGATAGCATTTGAAATGTAAATGAAGAAAATATCTAATAAAAAAATTAAAAAAAAAAAAAAAAAGAAGAAGTTGTCTCTGGTAAGAGCAGGTCACATGGACCGGGCTCTCTCTTACTCTATTGGGTTGGGATGAAGTGCATAGTTTTTAGATATTTTTCCTACCTCAGCCATTGAGAAACCATGTAACCTTGAACAATTAACTTTTGATTGGTATATACATTCCTATATACATATATAAGTTACTATAAAATATTAAGACCAGATGAAATTAGGTACCCATTTACTAACATTTTTTTGAGACAGAAATATGAAACATATGTTGATAAGTGGGAGCTTGCTAAGCTAGAAAAGAAACCAGTGAGTAGCTCATGTTTGTCCACTTGTCACTGAGCCATGAATGGAGGCTAACTGTTGTCAAGTAATCGTTGCACATTATTTGAGGGGAATGTCCATATGATGATACAGTTTTTGAATTTGAACAGCTGTGCAGGGATATTGTACTGTACAACTTAAGGATCTACTATTGTTACTTGCATGCATTTTATTCAACTGCAATTTCTGACACTGAAGAGGTTCAAAGGCCTTTTCCTGGTATATCAACAGAAAATTATCCCTGGATATTATGTGGAGAAATCAGGTATTATATCACCTACAGATAATTTTATTTTGGTAATAGTTTATTTTGATCTTTTCTCGATTAGAGGCCCACCGCCTTGGCTAAAATTCTTGGAGTTTACAGAATTGGCTATAAGAACTCTCAGAACAACACTGAGAAGAAGTTAGATCTCCTTGTTATGGAAAATCTTTTCTATGGGAGAAAGATGGCACAGGTGAGGACCCTGGACTTTGTGAGGCATTCGGCTGTGAGGACTTTTGTCCTTTGGTTCTTGAATGTAGTAAATTTGAGGAATGTGTTAGTCAGGAGTGCACATTTCCCTTATTTTGGAAGAAAGAAAAAGTAGTCTGTAACTCGTCTTAAAATTGAACATATCCAGTGTTCTAGAATCAGGTTGTTGGTGGGCTAAGAAGAGTGATGGTTTTTAAAATTGAATTAGCTGAGACCTGTAGTCTCAGTGACCTGTCAGTCATTTGTTTGCTTTTAGAGTCCATGTTGGTCTAGAAGTTGTGAGAATGGCATTGCTAGCTACTGCAGATAACAAGGCACTCCACCCAAACTTTAAACAGTGCTTTCAAAGCGCCTCTCCAACATAAGCCTGTGCTTACATCTAATAAGGCATAGTAGTTTGTCACTGAGAATGCCTTTGTATGCGAGCACTGGCTGAGCTACACTGTGTGGTTATTGCCTTTACGTTGTGCCAGTAGCTATAACATTTTCATGAGCCAGGACTAGCTGGCTAGCATTGGTTTGAGGATGGGCTGGTCCTGGTCATCAAGCTTTTTTGACATTTCTTACCCTCCAGATAGTCTGAAGTTTGTGTTCTCCCTTTATATTGCCTTGAGTGGTTGTATAGAGTTGTATTAGTATTCTCAGTTTCCTAAGAGTGTTTGTGTTTTCCTTCATACTGTCGGATGATCCAGTGATAAACTTGTTACTATACTTTAAAATTGATTAAATTGACAGATTATTTCTGAACTGTTTTAATAACTGAGTACCTATGTATTATTTCGAATGATACCATTGTATCATCATGAATTTAATGTATCATATACTATGTATTTTATGTGTTATATAGTTATATTGTTGTATATTTATGATTTAAATTAGAAAAGTTAAAATTTGAAATAAAATTTAAAAATATATATTGTGGCAGTAACTACAAGGGATCTTTTTGCCTTTTAATTGCACCAGTTAACCATTGTGGCAAATTTGTACAAATAATACAGTATTTTTGTTTTGCTAGGTTTTTGATTTGAAGGGTTCACTTAGGAATCGAAATGTAAAAACTGACACTGGGAAAGAGAGCTGTGATGTGGTTCTGTTGGATGAAAACCTCCTAAAGATGGTTCGAGACAACCCTCTCTATATTCGTTCCCATTCCAAATCTGTGCTGAGAACCTCCATCCACAGCGACGCCCATTTCCTTTCCAGCCACCTCATTATAGACTATTCTCTGCTGGTTGGGCGAGATGACACTAGCAATGAGCTTGTGGTTGGCATCATAGGTAAGTCAGCCAGGGTTAACACTGGAGTAGAATCTCAGAGGTTCTGTTGAATTGGTTCAATATTACAATCACTGAGTACTTTGGAGGCTTTCATTTGTAATTTCAAGTTAACAAGTTTTCATTCTAGTCTTTTCTGTTCAGTTTCTTCATTTCTAAAAATATATCAATTAAAAGGTAATAATAATTACTTTAAAAAGAGACATTGTGTCACAGTTGTGAGAATTAAACAGAGTAATGTGGGAACAGTCCTTGGAGCACTGTAAAGATGCAGTTTATGTCTTACAACAATGTTTCTGTTTATGCTGCCTTCTTTCTATCTGTAGATTACATTCGAACATTTACATGGGACAAAAAACTTGAGATGGTTGTGAAGTCAACAGGAATTTTAGGAGGACAAGGTGAGAAAAATGCTGGTTTGTTTATTTTTAACACTGTTCTCATATATTCCTTGAATATTTAAGACTTTAAAGCATGGTAGCCAGGCATAGTGGTGTATTGCAATCTCAATGCTTAGGAGTCTAAGGTAGGAGTATCTTGAATTCAAGGCTAGCTTTGCGTACATAAGACTCTTCTCTCTATACACAAAACAAACTCAATGTGGCTGTCTCTGATTTTGCCATTTCTAAAATGACTTTAATATAAAGAAGTTTATAAATGGGGAAATACTGAATTTACATGCCAGAGGTTTTCAAAATAAGTTTTTAAAAAGCCAGAGATTTTGAATAAAAGATTGTCTTTGATGAACACTTGATTCTGTAGTTCATTTCTGAGTTTAGATGTCCCACCCCTCAAGAGAACTCATCTTCAGAAGCACTCTGCCTGCTTCAGA
Source organism: Mus caroli (assembly GCF_978045245.1). Classification (NCBI taxonomy): domain Eukaryota; kingdom Metazoa; phylum Chordata; class Mammalia; order Rodentia; family Muridae; genus Mus; species Mus caroli. The sequence goes on from NW_028227256.1 coordinate 62,127,733, forward strand.
GTGCTTGTGGCAGTGCATGTTTGGTGAAGTCAGTTGCCCAACTGAATTAAAACAGCTTTATTCCTCCCTTTGTCTTTCACTGTCTTAGGTAAAATGCCAACTGTGGTCTCTCCAGAGTTGTATAGGACTAGATTTTGTGAAGCAATGGACAAGTATTTCTTGATGGTGCCAGACCACTGGACAGGGTTGGATCTGAATTGCTGAAATCACACAGATGATTTGAAAAAGACTGTGAACGAAAGTGGATCTGAAGAAGAAACCCAAACTCTATGATGTTTTGTTTCTCTGTCATATATACCACTGAACACAAAGACCTTTCAGTTCTGTGAGTGTCTATAGATTGGCTTTAGACTGTCCATGACTGCAGGGTACTAGACAGGTAGACTGTCTAGTAGACTGTGACTGTCTAGTAGACTATGACTGTCTGGCATCACATTTGTTATTTTTTTCCATGAGAAGGCACTTGCAGACCTTCTTGGTTTGGTATATGTTTCCTGTGTAGTGACTTTATGTTTGTTCTTATAATATCTGAAACATTTAGGAAAAATCTGATTTATTCCATTAATGGCCAGTTAAACAGATTGGTGCTTGCTTTATTAGGAATTTGACTTAAATTAGGAATCCTGCCATAATCTATATTCTCCAACTGTTTTGATGCTTTCACATTCTACCTTCTATGCAGGTGACAACAGCCTTTAGTCCTTAGCTTGAGAGCCTTTCTTAGAACATTTTAAGGAGCTTGTTTAAAACATTTGTGTAATGTGCCAAACAGCACTTAATCTGCACGTGTGTTCATAGTCTAGATTTACCTCTCATTTGGGGCAAGCAAAATAAGCAGGAAATGAAATTGTAGTCACTGAAGCCCTGAGTGAAGAATTAATAAGGAAAGCTTTTTTTTTAACGGCAAAGAGAAACTAAGTGAGAATCAAAAATGTGGGTATATGTATTTGTAAAGTATCTTTTAACACTACTAGCAGTTAGGTGGGATTTGTAAAATTTTAAGTTTCCATCACACTGACCAGTGCTTCTGAGAAATGCTGAGAGGTAAAGTTACTCCTACTTAAGGAGTAGTTTACTAGTCAGCAGTCTCACCTAAAACATGACCAGAAACCCTGAACTGTGAGGAGATGCTTTCACCCCATAATATGCGAGTGTTTCTCTTGCCTTTTCTGTAACAAGGATATTTGGACATTTATAAAGTTGTAAGAATTCCATTTTATTCAGACTTTTTATCTAATAGCATGTTAATATTCGCAAAGGGCTGGATGGACGCTGCTACAGAGGACAGTCTGCACCCGAGTCAGCACAGTGTGGCAGGTTTGCTGTAGACAGTGAAGCAGTAGCTGGCTATTGGTTACTTGTTGAGTGTGTGGCTAAACAAGGCTTATGTCTGCCTGATGTTAGGCCTCGGCCTCTTCAGTGCCTTGGAAAGATGCACCGAACACTGAAGAGTCCAGCTGTGATGTTAAAGATCAGTAAAGGAATGTATAGATTTGAAGATTGCTGGGGTTGTGTTGTTTCTGGTTTTCTCTTTAGTTTCAGTCCAGTGTGTATCTGAGCTGAGCTCCAGGGGAGTAACTCCTGACAGTAACATGGCGTGTCCATCTTCTCTTGTCCCTGATTGAAGAGCAACTTTGCTTTTTAAAGTATTGTTTAAAGTAAGTAAATATTGAGGTATTTTGGTGACTTTCTGAAGCAAGAGTTTCTGCTTTGATAGCTTGATTTGTTTTTTGTTTTTTTTAAATTAATGTCTGGCTGGTGTTAATGAAGGGGAAACACATAATTGAACTGTTTTGCGTGGTACAAATGTGTGACTCCTGGCTGCTTGTGTTTAGCAACTGCTGTGTATATGTGTGTGTATATATAGTGTTCTCAGTGCTTTGAATCGAATGGCTGTTGTCCTCCTTGACTCCCTTTCATGGCCTAGAGAATATTAATGCTGAAAAGCTGTGAATAAGGAAGAAATCTCATGCTCAAAATATGAATTCCAAAGTAGCTGATAGTAACATGAGAAAATTATGCCTATGTGTTGCTGTGTATAAAAATCTTGTTTATAAATATGAAAAATTTTGATGACGTAAAATTTTGTTTAAAGAATAGAGTTTGAATTTTTCCTGTCTGCCTGAGAAAAGAAAGCTGAAATAAGCTGGAGAGCCCTTTTGTAGTCTATTGAGTACTTACAGAGTCTCAAGATTTCCTACGGAAGGACAGAGCAGGGGTTTTCTAGCTTTGACATCTATGTATGTAATGGGGTCACTCGTGAGCATTGGCTTGAGGTGACTTTGTGGTGGATGGCTTCTTGGCATGTTAGCCATTGGCACTGGGCTTCTGTAGAAGTGCCAAGGAGGTTATCTGCCTGTGGCAAGTCATCTAAGTTTCAAGTGTGAAAACTATTGTGAGCCTGGGACCGAGTCTTCCTAGGACACCCAGTTTCTAAAGTGACTTATGCAGTATTCAAACCTTCTGTGCAATGCCTTTTTTGGGTTGTTTTTGTAACAGGTTCAGTGTATTATAGGAAAAAAAAAGGAAACTACAATCACAAGCAGTTTTGTTTAATGCTGCTTTGTCAGTTTTGTAAAAGAAAATGTACATAATGTCTTTCAACAGGTTTTAGACTAGAGGAAATAACATTGTAAATCACAGTAGCCTGATTTAATAGTAAAAGTACTTAATGTATTATAATGTGTATATTTCTCTAACTTTGTTTCCAGCTGTTTTATATGATTGACATGTTATTTAAAGATAACTACCATAGCTTCTTAGAGACTTGTACTGTAAATAAAGAGGACCTTCAATAAACTGGAATTTACTTACTCTACTAGATTTCAGATCTGTTTGAGGAAATTAACAAAGTGAGAGAAAGTTGAACTCAACTCTGTTGACCAGGCTGGCTTCAAACTCACAGAAAAGCACCTTCCCCTATGAGTACTGGGATTAAAGGCATGTGTCACCACCGCCCGGCCCTTAGCCTTGAATGACTAGTAATGCCCATCGCTGTATGGGCCTTCCAATGTTTAGTTTTCTTGATAAAGCATTCAGGGAAGTGAATCCCTTTTCTGTACAAAATAATCAGATTGTGTGGGTGGATGGTACACCATCATTCATTATTTTCTCCTATCAACTTGAAGACAAATACTGTACTGGCTGAAACTGAAACCATCTTGGTGGTACTCATGGTTGTGGTCTCTAGGCCACGAGGCCCACTTTCCCTTAGATTCATGAGGGCAAAGCTGAGAGAGAGAGAGAGAGGGGAGAGAAGAGAGAGAGGGGAAAGAAGAGAGGGGAGAGGGAAGAGGGGAGAGAGGAGAAAGAGAAGCTAGGTGGAAAGGTTTGTAGACATTGTCCCAAGCTTCTGACTTTCAGGCTAGACTCCTCCCAGTTACCTAGCAACAACAAGATAAAACTTGTTAGCCCACTATGAGGGGCTGCTTGGCCCCTCCTTGCTCTCTTACTCCCCTTACTCTCTTACCTCTTACTCTAACCTCTTACTCTCTAGCCTTTCCTCTCGCTCTCCTTTTCCCCTTCTCTCCTCTTGGTCATGGCCAGTCTCTCCCTCTCTCTCTTTCCACCTTCTCTCCTTTCTCCCGCCTTTCTACAATAAAGCTCTAAAACCATAGACTCTCTCTGTTCATCAAGGCCCACTGTGCTTGGATGATAGATAGGCTTTCTTCTAACAGACTGTGCCTAATCTCCCATCTCCTGTCAGAAGGCCTTCCTGTGCTCCAGCACAGACCGGACTAAGGACTCTCGCCTGCATGGGAACCTCTCTCCCTCTGCCCTCTCTTCTTGTATCTCCTGGCCAAGAGTGTCACCCGGGGACCCTGGACCGGGGGCTGCCCCTTGTCCACCCTCCGCAATGTGGGGTCAGTAGCTCCATACAGACAGATGCCCACCTGGGGCCAAGTGGAAAGCGTCTGGCAGAGTTCCTGTCTTCCCGCATTCGCCTGCCCAGAGCACAGGAACTCTGGCTGGAGGCGGGCTCTCTCCCCCCTGCCCCCATACCCACAGCCACACACTGAGTGTGCCCCAGAGATGGCTATGGCTAGGTTGTATGGGGAAGTAGGGAGGTCACAGACTTAAAGATGGGCACCTTTGCTCTTGTAGGATGGAAGAAGTGAATGGTAGGAAGAGAAACACAGTAGGTTTTCCACTCTTCAGTAACCCAGTGTTCTAGAAGTTAGAAAATTCCTAAGTCAATGCTTAAGGAAATTAAGGAATTTAAAATTTTATTTTAGCAGTTATATGCTGTAGTCAGATACATAGAGCAAAATTTACCATCTAAAATTTTTAAGTTAAAATTCAGTGGTGTGAAGCACACTCTTATCTTCCAAATCCCAGGTAACTACCATCTGATTTGTAAGAATGTGATTATCCAAGTTACCTCATATAAATGATTTTGTGACTCTCCTGTTTCACTTACATATTTTATGTTATGACAAGTGTTACCTGCTTAATATTTGATACATCCTCTATTCAAAATACTATATTAAAAGGAATTTTGGAGCTGGGAGATGGGATAGGAGCTTGTTCTGTGCACTCCACACACTGGTTGGATGTTATACAACTGTCAGACCCCACCTGGGGGACGTGGAGTTGACTTCGTAGCTAATGCTTTGGGGGATTTTGTTTTTGATGTTGGGAGTCTGTTTCCAAAGTGATGTAATTTTTAAGTACTGAAAGTTTAGATTTCCAGCATTTGAAGACAAGGTATAATAAATCAGTGCTACAGTCTTGTTCTCTTTATTTCTAATGTGTCTGTTTTTTATTGGGAATTTCATACATGCATATAACATGCTTTGATCAAATCTATCTCCCTTTCTCCTTCCCTTCAATCTTTCCTCATTCCCCTCCCTACATCTTTATTCCCAGGTTCATGTGTTCTGTATTTAAACCTACTGTGTCTACTCAGTGCTGCCTGCATGGGTATGGGATCATCACCTGGAGTACAAGCAGCCTCTCATGGACCAGCTAGCTCACAGAGGAAACGGATTCTCCCTCTTCCAGTGGGCTCCTAAGTCTGTTTTGAACTTGTTTTTGACAGAATATTTAGACCTTTGACTCAAGAATACCTCAGTAGTATAAGGAGGGTTAGTTTGGCCAGGGAACCTTTCCCGGCTAGCAAAGAGTGAAGAAGAAATTCTCCTTAGGCCAGTTAAGGCCTCCTTTGACATGAAATGCAAGTGTGTGCCAGTAGATAGCTCAGGGGTAATAGTGCTTGCTGCCAAACCTGAAAGACTTGAATTTCACATCACACACACACACACACACACACACACACACACACACACCATAGTGGAAGACGAGAACCCCACTCCTGCAGGATTTTCTCTGATCTCATTGCATGCATAGAAAAGAACTCTGAACTTAAATTGCAGGAATTATGTAGCCTCTTGTAAATATCTAAATACCCCAAATAGGAGACATGGGTTGACCCCGTGATTCCTGATTCTCAACTAGGCTGTATCTGGAATTAAATACAAGCAGCTGGGGCACCTGTGAGAGATTTTATTTTCTTAATTAAATCATTTGAAATGGAATGGTCCACTTTTAATTTGGATCTTTTGAGGTGGGAAGATCCAGCTTTAATCTGGGCTACACCTGGTGACAGCCTATATTAATGACATGGAAGAAGGAAGCTCTCTTTGCCTGCTTGCTCTCACTCTGGCTGGCAAGTCCATTACTCCACTGTCAGTAGAGCCTGCTTCTTGGGGATTCTGATGCATTGTGAAGACCAGCAGAGACATCAGCCCTGTGGACTGAACTCTGCCTACTAGATTCTTAGGGTTTCCATTGGTAGACTGCCATTGTTGGTTAGCATGACCACTACCAGTAAGCCTCTCAAATTATATATTCATAACATCTAGAGCAATATCTTTTTTGGTTTGGTCAGTGTGGGCAGTGGGTGTGGCGGCAGTCCCAAAGACGCCAGGGACTGCAGCTAAGTCGTATGACTTGCACCTGACTTCCTCATATAAACCACAAACATCGTGAGAGCTGCGCAGGTGTACCAGGTAACTGGCAAAGCCATTTTGGTGGAGATATTCCCCTGCTGCCCTGATTAGCTGAAGCTGCGTACCTGGTAAGGTGATGTGGCCTGCTGTGAGTGGATGGGAACTGATAGTATATAAGAGTGAGAGGCCCAGGGCTCGGGGTCTTTCGCCTACACAGTCAGTGCGCAGCCCAATAAACGTGTGCAGAAGGATCCTGTTGCTGCGTCGTTCTTGCTGGCGAGTCGGGCGTCCCACAGGTCAGAGAACTCTTTACTAACACAGACCCCTTTGAAATAATTTTGACTGCCTTATGCCTGCTGGCATTTCTAAGCTCTTTGTTTCTGTATTAGATAGTGAATATTATGGAGATTTGAGTAAATTATTTAATGCATTCAGGTATATATGGAAACTGACAAGTGTCATTCATGTGCAGGTGTAAAGGACAAGGCTTTCACCATCTGACAAAAGTCTCTCGTGCCTTTTGACCAGCAGACTAGGATACATCAGAGCTTTTAGAAGAAGATACGCACTGTTACTAAAATATGGGCCCTTTGGATTCACCTTGGCCATCAAGAACTAGGCAACTTTGTCCAGATCACAAGTCTATACAGCCTTTTCTCCATCTTTCTTTCTTTATAACTTCTTCACCTACCCCCCCGCCCGAAAAATTCTTTAACCTAGAAATTTTAACAAAAATCTTCCCTTTTCATTTGTAGAAAGAAGGGCTGAATATTACTGTCTTATCCTATTTTATTCTTCCTCTGTTCTTATGTGGTGGTCTCACCTTCACAAAGGAGGTTTGCCTCAGCTACACCAAACCCCACAATTCTAGCACAACCCAAATATCTGTTGTTTCAACATTCCAAACCCTGGCTGTCTTAACTAATTTCGAGTCGAACCTGATCTAGCGACATTCTCCCAGTACAAATATCTGCTAGACTTCTGTCTTAGGTTTTATTGCTATGAAGAGGCACTATCACCATGGCAACTCTTTTAAAGGAAAAAAATAATTTGGATTGGCTTGCAGTACGTTTAAGCCTTTCCTTTTGATTTGTGCTGGTTTCTTCTCTCCGGACTTCTAGCTCAAGTTTTTTCTTCATAGTAAGCAACCCAGCTCTGTGAAGAGCTTTGTGTGGTATTTTAAATAGAGGAAACAAAGGGATCAACCACACACCAGAATGTCATGAAATTACCTTAAACTGCAAATCCGTGAAGCAACCATAGTCGAAAGCCTTGTCTGACTCAAAGCAGAGCTGTATAAGTTCTGTTCTCACAAACCCCTCAGAGATCTCCACACAGGGAAACGACTGGCTGATTAACACTTAGATTCTAAAGGGTTTGAAAATGAGCCAGATCAGAAATGTCCCTATTTGCCCTCTAAGGCCTTAGCTGGTATATAAAACCTGCAAGCCCTTCAAGGAGCCACTCACTGCTCCCACTCACTCCCTCCCTGGTCGTGAGCTGCTCTCTTATGCCAATTTGCAGCCCCGAGAGCGCTCAAACCCAAGTTGGAAGAGGAAAAGTTATTTTTCGAACATGACCAGGCTGATTGTCTGGTAAAACTGTTAGTATTTTCTGCAGAAGTTGGGACTACAACGTTGTGTTTAATTACTAGGCCTGTACTCACTTGCAGGAACTATCAGAAGTGTCACTTATTGGGAGACTTGAATGGGATAGAGAGACTTCCTGGCTTATCTCTGCTTGCAAAGCTTTATGTTTCTTCCCCTCACTCTGTTCAGTTGACGTCCTGGGAGTGGGAAGAGGCTGAGACAACAGCTTTGCTTCGGTATTCTCCCTGTGTGTTTCCATTTCTCCCTGTGTGTTTCCACTTACGCTGCAGAATCACAAGAAGGGAGATCATGTGTTAAGTTCCAACCACCGTAAAAGACGGAGGGTGGTTGTAAGTGCCTACTGCGCATATAAATATTTGTCTTCAGAATACTTTGTAGTAATATTCTTTAAGTATGATCAGGTTTGGAGTAAACAATTAAAATGTCCAGATTTTTAGAAATGTTAATTTCTTGGACTGCTGAGACTGTTCAGAAGGTAGAAGTGTTTATCGCTAAGCCTACAACCTGAGCTTGATCCTGCGACTCATGATGGAAGGAAGGAAGAAAGTGCCATCCGTGTTCTCTCACTTCCACATGTGCAGTGTGGCACACATACATAGACACACGAACATATGCTTATCCACACACAATAAATGAATGCAGTAAAAAAATGTTAAGTATTGTGGTTTGGATGATTCATCAAAACTCATTTTGGATTTAATCCCATTGTGAGGTATTAAGAGATGGCACGGGAGAGGATTTAGGAGATAATTAGGTCACAAAGGCACAGGTCTCATGAATGGGTTGACCCATTAATAGATTAAATGAGTGTCCTGGAATAACTGACTATGCCAGTTTGCGTGTACTCTGAGGAGTCTAAGCAGCATGAAGCTCTTTACCAGAGGCAGCCCCTTGTCCTTGAATCTCCTACCTTTGGAACTGTGAAGTGAGTAAACCTTTGTTTTTTCAGTATGCATTATTTTTCAGTGAACCTTTAAATTGTTCAGTGTGCATTATTCCAGTTATAGCAACAGAAGACGGTCTATGACTTTAACTAATAGTGTATTACTTGAAAAGCAAAACAAGCACAAATGGAAGGATAGTTATATTGCTATCACCCAAAAACACAGTGTGAAATTCAGGGCAAACTGACATTTTAGTTAACAGTTACTGGGCTTTGTGTGACCATTATACATTCATAAAAGAAAGGCTCAGACTCAAGGCTTATAGGCAGTAGAACAGGTTCTTTGCCATAGATAAATCTTGGTACCTTAGGCTAAAATGGCAGCTGTAGGGTGAGATGGAGACCCAAGGGAAGGGAACTGACAAGCCACAGACAGAAGCATGTCAACAGTCACTTCCCTGTTTTCAAAGCCTTCATCTATTGAAAGACACCCCACCTTTCCCCCATGTAAATCAATATTCTTAATTCGTTAAAATCTAGAAATAAAAATGTGATAGTAATTTTACTGTAGTCTCTTATTTTCCTAGCTGCTATCTGCTGCTTATTACATTGGAAAAACTCTAGTTTTGCCAGGAAAATATCAACTTGATAGCTTTTACCTTTAGAGCATTATCTACTCTTACATGTCATAAGTGTGGATTGCTGTAAAAATTGTCCCTGCTCAGAGGGTAGGAGTATGGGAGAGACAGCAACAAAACGAGGTTGTAGGGCTGGACAGTGGCCATTAGAGGGCACTAAAGCACTTTATTCTAGTATTTGCTCATTTGCGCCTCAGAGCAAAGGAAACCCAATAGACCATGGGGGCACGAGCCTGTCCCCCCAAATCCACTTGAGCCCAGTCCTTATTCTTTAAAAATTTGTTCTCACAAATTTCCGTTTTTATATTGAGGTGTAAACCCAGGTGCTAGTTTAACTGTTGTATTAAAAAAAAAAAGTGTAGCCATGTCCTAGAAAGTTGCCCTGAAGGTTTTATTTTTTTTAAACTCTAAAGTATAATGTAATTTTTATATTTGCTGTCACTGTAGCATTGAAATAGTAGATCCGATGCTGTGTGTGAGAATGAGTGGACTGTATTGTGACAGCAATAGCTAAAGCCTTCAAGTGTTGATGTTCATTAGCAGGACCATGTATTAGCCATTACACTTGCTATCATACTAAAATGCTCTCCCCTTCCCAGTTTAAAGGACTGGCTGTTATGAAGCTACAGTAAGACATGTGAATTAAGGATCATCTACAGTTGTCTCTTGGTGATCTTGGAGGTTGTTTCCAAGACCCGCTACCCCAAAAGGTAGCAGTTTCTTCAGGGCCCTAATTCTTCATGGCAGAGTGCTCACAGGGTACTCATATCTGAAGCAAAGTGACTGCTGTCGAAATAGGTTATTTCCTTGTAATAAATAGCAGAGAAAAAGAATCAGAATGTATTTAGTGCAAACACAGATCCTTTTTAATGTGTGTGATCTGTGGTGGGTTGAATCCTTGGTTGTGGAGTCTGAATCCTCAGATGTGGAATCTGTACACAAGCACCCACTGCCATTGCAGATTCTCCTTTCCTTTCCTTTCCTTTCCTTTCCTTTCCTTTCCTTTCCTTTCCTTTCCTTTCCTTTCCTTTCCTTTCCTTTCCTTTCCTTTCCTTCTTTCTTTTTGACAGGGTTTCTCTGTGTAGCCCTGGCTGTCCTGGAATTTGTTCTGTAGACCAGGCTGTCCTTGAACTCACAGATTTGCCTGCCTCTGCCTCCCAAGAGCTGGGATTAAAGGCATGGGCCACCACCAACTGGTACCTGGCATCGGTTATTTTGTTGTTGTTGTTTAATCTATCTTTGACTAGTTTCTTCACTCTTGTGATTTGTATATAGATTGATCCTGCAGGTTCACATGTTGAAGGGTTGGTCCCTTGCTGGTGGCACTGTTTTTTGATGTGGTGGAAACTTTTGGAGATGGGGGTCTTGGCTGGAAGAAGGAATTGACTGGGGTATGCCTTTAAAGGGTCCCTTGTCCTTTCCTCCACTGCATTTTGCCTCCCAGCAGTCACGATGTGGGAAGCTTTTGCCAGATTCTCTTGCTCTCATGATGTTTCTGTCTTGTCTGGGGCCTGAAGCAACATAGCCAGCTGATCCTGTGAAACAGAGCCCAAATAAACCTTTGGGGCTGTGATTTGGTGATAGAGTGCTTCCCTACCATGTGCAAAGCCTGCGTTTGTGGGTTTGGTCCCCAGCACTGAAAGTGGGGTGGGGACGTACGGGGGCCATACAAGGGAATATTTACAAATCTCAAATACACAAAATATAAGACCTCTCCTTTTTTGAAACTGTTTCCTTAGATAATTGTCACAGTGATATAAAAGCTAGACACTTCTTACAGGGTCAGTTCCTAACAGATCTCTGGCTGTCACTGGAGAGGCCTGTCTCATGAACTTGCACTGCCCAATCTCTTGGCTCAGTCTCTGTGCCCAGGAAGTACAAAGAATTCCTCTAATTCCTCTCCTCTGTGAAATATGGTTGGGGACAGTTACACTTCTTATGCTTCAAGGTTCCCATCCTTTCCTGAGTGATACCCACAATCACTCTGGTTCCCATCCTTTCCTGGGTGATACCCACGATCACTCTGGTTCCCATTACTCTGTTAATGTCTTAACCAGACACAAATGCCCATTTGGGAATGAGATTTTATAAAAGCTTATATTTAAATGTACTTTTGAATATTTGATGTTTTCTCTGGTGAAGCAATAGTTCTTTATTTGTGACCATTTTAAAGTCAAGCTTTAAAGAATCTAGTTTCTTCTAATTGAAGTGCCATTTTCAGCAACAAATCAGAATCAACCATAACATAATTAGAGAAAATGTACTATTGAACTTCCATTTCCAAGAATGTTCACACATAATCAGATGGCCTTTAGCAAAGGTTGGTAGGTATATTTAGATGTTTTTTTCAATTAGAACTTGATCAGTTTCTCTGTTGTGAACATGCCACTTCATCTCAGAGAAACCACCTGGCAGTTCCAGCTCCCCAGAATCTGACAGTTGTCACCTTCCTCGGGAATATCATTTAGATGTGATGCATCTTGGGAAGCCTGTTCCATGAACCATAAGTGCTACTTCTGCCACATCAGTCTGTCCCTCTTCCAGCTTCTCTTATCACGTGCTCTTACTCTTATCCCACTATCAAGGTAGATCCTCTTCTGCATCTACAGAAATCCTCACAGTTACTGGCTTCAGCAGAAGCCTCCACCCAGTACCAAAGCCTTATATTGAAGTCTTCACCTTCAGCATGATGGTGGCATTAGGAAGAGAGTGCTTCAGAAGATGAGTCGTAAGGGAGTACCCATACATGGCATTAACGTCCCTATGAAAAGGATCCCAGAGAGTGCACTACCCTTTCTGCTATGTGAGAAGGCATAGATGAGCCCAGAAGTAGACCTCACCAGACACCCAGGTCAGCCCACAACTTGATTTTGGACTTCTTAGGCCTCCAGAATTGGGAGAAACAGTTATTCTTCAAGTTCTCTCCCTCTCCCTCCCCCCTCCCCCTCCCCCCTCCCCCTCCCCCTCCTTCTCTGTGTATCTCCCTCTGTCTCTTTGTGTCTGTCTGTCTGTGTTTCTGTGTGTGATACATATGCAAGTACGTATACATTAGTACATGTGAGTGCGGATGCATGTGTGTCAAAGGAGGTCAGAGACCAGCTTAGAATTGGTTTTCCCCTTCCACCTTGTTTGAAACAAGGCCTTATTGCTCTTTATGCATGTGCTACACTAGCTGGCCTGTGAGCTACAGGGCATTCTTTTGTCTCCATTTTCCACCTTGCTGAAGGAATACTGGGATTTGAGATGCATACCACCGCACCAGGCTTTATGTGTGTTCTAAGGATCCAAATTCAAGACTTCATCTTACCTGGTTATACCCACTGTGCTATAAAGTCATGTCTTATGACCATGCTTGGCTTACTTCTACATGGCTTCTGGACATGGAACTCAGGTTCTCTTGCTTGCACAGAAAGTGCTTTCTCAACTAAGTTATCTTCTCAGTCTGGGTGAGGCAGGGCAAAGCTTTACAGCTTATTAAAGGCTTCTGGACTCAGTGGATAATTCATCCTTTGTTCTTTTGTAGGTAATAAATGCAGTTATTAAAACACAGTTTATTTCTGCTCATTAGAAAGAATATTGTCAAAGGGATAAGTTGGTGAATTGAACACATTTGTGGTTTTAGTAATCAAAATAACCCTTAAATTTCACACAAAGAGATTCAAGGAATTCTATACAAAGTTCTATACAAAGCCTACTAGACCCTCAGTTTCTAACACTGGAAAAATTCAACCAATCCAATTTCCTGGCACCATTAGAATTTTCCAGCTGTGTACTGCTCTGTGAGCACGTGTAAATTATGTGACCAGAGAATCTTTTATTCTTTCTTTACAGGACAGTCATGTGGGCTAAATGAGTTCATCTCTAGCATAGGATGATTTCCTAGTAAATGGCACTTCCTTTAACAAGTTCTCACTCAGCATGAGAATGTATGGTTTGAAGGAGACCTCAGTAAGATACATAGCAGAAGATGTGGTCCATGATGGTGTAAGCTTTCCACTGTTCATAAGATGCTTACGTGCCAACGGTGGCCGTGCTCTTTAATGTTTAGGCATGCTGTTTTCTTGGTTTGGACTTTATAAAATCTCTATCAGTAAGTTGGGTAATGAGCTTTTTTCTCATGCTTGCAAGGGTAATACTTCACATGCTATTGTAAATAAGCTCAATACATTCTGCAAGCATCATACACATATTGTCCTATCTGAATTATCATTACTTCTTCTACTTAAACAAATACACTTCCTCTATACACCCCTAGCCTCTTGCTTCTCTTTTCTTGACCCCTTTGTTGTCTTTAGAACTGAATCGAGTGGCTGAATTGGTTTCTATATTCATAAATCAAGTTTTTTAATTGGTAGGACTCTGTGATGAACGCACACAAATTTGTCTTCTCTTCTTTTTACCTGGTGCTTGGATCATCTGTAGAATGAGCTTTCCCATGTGTAGCCTCACCCAGTGCCTAAACTCATCCATCCACTAGGCACAGTTGGCTGGTGTGTACCTCAGCCCCCATGCCAGTATTGGCTTCATCACTAGTACAGGTCCTGACTTTTGTCTGATGAACATGTCTTTATTGGATCTGCATTTTGGAGAGAGAAAACAAGGATGTTCCTTGTGTTCTTGAGCTGTACACATGGTGAGAAACATCTGTACTTAGGAAACTCAAATCTTCAGACACAGCCTTGTGTTTTCTGAAGTATATAACATAATCTATTTACCTTGCTTTTCATTCACACATGCTATTTGAAAGCTTTTATTACTGCATACCAGATATATGTCCCCAGGTCTCCTCATCTGTACTGTATAGTTAATACCATATGACAGCCAGGATAACTGCAATCATGAATAAAGTCTATTTGAACCTTGCAGTTGTTGTTACATGTCTTAGTTTAGGGTTTCGTTGCTGTGAAGAGACATCCTGATGAAGGCAACTCTTATAAGGACAACATTTAATTGGGCTTGGCTTATAGATTCAGAGGTTCAGTTCATTATCATCATGGTGGGAAGCATGGCATCACGCAGGGAGACAGTGCTTGAGGAGCCAAGAGTTCGACCTCTCAATCCGAGGGCAGTTAGGAGGAGGCTGTCTTTGGCGTGCAGCCAGGAGGAGGCTCTCTTTCACACTGAGTGCATCGTGAACACTAGAAGATCTCAAAGCTCACCTATACAGTGAAACACTTCTTTTGACAAGGCCATACCTTCTAATAGTGCTTCCTTCCCATGGACCAAGTGTATTCAAACCACCACGCTACATGCTCATCATTTTCCATTTTTTGTATTTACTAGAAACTGACATCTCTTTTAATAATGGTTAACAACCAAGTATATACTTTTATTGATTTTTAAAATTTTTATAATAAACATGGTCTTCCCTTAAATTTTAAATCACACTTGAGAATCAATATACTATCATGTCTGTAAACACAGCAAAGGGATGGAAGCCTTTTAAAGAATAGTTTGTGAAGGTGAAATTCTAAGATGACTCCTAAAGGCTCATACCCCATTTCTGCCAATGCCCTCCTCTTGGGTGATCTGTCCTTATCAGTTGGCAATCAAAGGGGAATCATCCTGATTAGAACTAATGGATTTTAGCTGGGTATAATAGCTCAAGGCTTTAATACTAGTACTTAGGAGGTGGAGACTGGTGAATCTCTGAGTTTGAGGCTGGTTTGGTCTACAGTGTGAGTTCTAAAAGAGCCAGGGGTACACATAAAAACCTTGTCTTGGAAAAAATGCAGCGCCCCAAAAGCAAGCAACCAAGCAATCCCTCAACCCAATTCATTGAATATTAACAAGAAAACTGGGACTCAAGTTGTTCAAACAAAATGTGGTGGTAATGTAGTCTTTTTTGTTGTTGTTGTTGTTATAAATAATTTAATTAGTTTCAGTTAGTTAGCTTTTAATTCTAGTTGACAAAAATGCCAAGTGGCTGTAATAGGGATTCTTTTTTTTTTTTTTTTTTTTTCTAATTTAATTTAACTTTTTAAATGTAGTTACTTTACAACCTGCTCACTCTCCCATTGCTGGTCACCTCCACCCACAATCCTTCCTCCACCCACCTCCCCTTCTCCTCTGGGTATCCTACCCTGGCACTTCAAGTCTCTTCCAGGCTAGGCACTTCTTCTCCCACTGAGGCTACATAAGGCAGCCCAGCTAGAAGGGATACAGGCAGCAGCTTTTGGGATAGCCTCCATTCCAGCTATTTGGGATGCACATGAACACCAAGCTGTATTTGCTACAGATCTGCAGAAACACTTAGGCCCAGCCTGTGCATGTTCTTTGGTTGGTGGTTCAGACTCTGAGAGCGTCCAAGGGTTCAGGTTAGTTGACTCTGTTTGTTTTCCTGTGGAGTTCCTATGCCATTTGGGGCCTTGTGGGAAGCGGTTTCTGCTGTGCCTGCGTGGCCTAATTGGTAAACAAGCAATGTGTGCATGTGCAAGAGTGTTTTTGTGCCAAGTCACGGCCCATCCCGGGGCGTGGTGATGAGGCTCTGGGAGAGCAGCCAATCAGGTGTGGACACGTCACACTAAAGTGTATATAAGCAGCACCTTTTTGGTGCTTGGGGTCTTCCTCTTCATGTTGAAACTGGTGTAATAAAGTTGCTGCAGAAGGATCTGGCTTCTCACGCATGTGTTCTTGCTGGCAAGACAATAGGGCGTGTGAATTGCCTTACCATCACCAGCGCTGAGGAGACCCTCCGTTCATGGGGCGGATTCAGAACTGCAGTCAGGTTGGGTTTTTTTTTTTTTTTTTTTTTTTTTTGGTTTTTCGAGACAGGGTTTCTCTGTGTAGCCCTGGCTGTCCTGTGTAAGGAGCCGTCCTCACATTCGCCATTATAAGATGGCACTGACACCTGTGTTCTAAGTAGTAAACAAACCATCTGCACATGCGCTGGGGTAGTTTCCCACCCCATGTGCTCTGCCTTTCCCGTGATGACAACTCTGGCTGAGGGGCTGCAGCCAATCAGGGAGTGACACTCCGAGGCGGAGGACAGTCCTCCATAAAAGGGAGGGGGCTCCACCATCTCGGGCTCTCTCTCTGGCTCCTTTCTCCACTGGCTCCTGATGGGGTAAGCAATAAAGTTTGTACTGCAGAAGATTCTTGTTGCCCTGAGCGTGTTCTTACCAGGGGGACACACAAAAGCGCGGGCAACAAATGGTGCCGGAACCCGCGAGCTACTGCATCACGGAGAAGGAGCGGTTAATGAAGTGTTCCCGGAAACAGACTGTTGAGAAGGACCCGGTGTAGGTTCAGAACTCTTCAGCTGTGGGACGGCGTGTTACAGCTTTACAAGGTATGTCTGGTCTTGAACTTTCTCTAGTGTTAAAAGCCTTTTTGTTTCTTTTCATATGTCAACAAGTAGTTAAGATGGGGTGGAGAATTCTGAACGAAATTCAAGACAGTCTATCAGAAGTAAAGCGGGGAGAGAGAGCAGAAAAAAAGAGGAAACATGGTGCGCCAAATAAGTATACAGGCCTTTCCACGGGTCTTGAACCCGAGGAAAAGTTAATGTCAGGGAAGAATACCTGGGGAGAGATTGGAAGGAAAGAGGAGAAAAGAGATGAGTTTAAGGAGCCAGTTCTTAATAGCTGTGAATCAGATGAAGAAATTAGCCCTTCTGAGGAAACAGACTTGGAGGAGGAAGCAGCTTGTTATGAGAGAGAAATGCGAGCTTATAGGTCAAGAAAAAAGCTAAAAGCGACTGGCAAAGGCCAGCTTGCTGCTTGGCCCCAGGGCAGTCAGCTTCAGGGTCATAGTGCACCTCCGCCCTATGCGGAGCCCCCGCCCTGCGTAGTGCGTCAGCCCTGCGCAGAGAGGCAGTGCGCAGACTCGTTCATTCCAAGAGAGGAACAAAGGAAGATGCAACAGGCATTTCCGGTCTTTGAAGGAGCCGAGGGTGGGCGTGTTCACGCTCCGGTAGATTATACACAGATTAAAGAGCTTGCTGAATCGGTCCGCAAATATGGAACCAATGCTAATTTTACCTTGGTGCAGTTAGACAGGCTTGCTGGCATGGCACTAACTCCTGCCGACTGGCAAATGATTGCAAAAGCCGCTCTCCCCAGTATGGGCAAATATATGGAATGGAGAGCACTATGGCAAGAGGCTGCACAAACTCAGGCCCGAGCAAATGCTGCCGCTTTGACTCCAGAGCAGAGAGATTGGACCTTTGACCTGTTAACGGGTCAGGGAGCTTATACCGCTGATCAAACAAATTATCACTGGGGAGCTTATGCCCAAATTTCCTCCGCGGCTATTAAGGCCTGGAAGGCGCTCTCCCGAACAGGTGAAGCCACTGGACAATTAACCAAGATCATCCAGGGACCCCAGGAGTCCTTCTCAGACTTTGTGGCCAGAATGACAGAGGCAGCAGAGCGTATTTTTGGAGATTCAGAGCAAGCCGCACCTCTGATAGAACAGCTCATTTATGAGCAAGCCACACAGGAGTGTCGAACGGCCATAGCCCCAAGAAAGAATAAAGGCTTACAGGATTGGCTCAGGGTTTGTCGAGAGCTCGGGGGACCTCTCACCAATGCAGGCTTAGCGGCTGCCATCCTCCAATCCCAAAAACGCTTCATAGGCAGAAATGATTGGAGGACATGTTTTAACTGTGGGAGGCCTGGGCATTTTAAGAAAGATTGTAGAGCTCCAGATAAAAAGGGGGGGACCCTCACTCTTTGCTCTAAGTGTGGCAAGGGCTATCATAGAGCCGACCAGTGTTGCTCTGTGAGGGATATAAAGGGCAGACTCCTTCCCCCACCTGATAGCCAATCAGCTGATGTGTCAAAAAACGGGCTATCGGGCCCTCGGTCCCAGGGCCCTCAAAGATATGGGAACCGGTTTGTCAGGACCCAGGAAGCAGTCAGAGAGGCGACCCAGGAAGACCCACAAGGGTGGACCTGCGCGCCACCTCCGATTTCCTACTGATGCCTCAAATGAGTATTCAGCCGGTGCCGGTGGAGCCTATACCATCTTTGCCCCCTGGAACCATGGGCCTTATTCTCGGCCGGGGTTCACTCACCTTGCAGGGCTTAGTAGTCCACCCTGGAGTTATGGATTGTCAACATTCCCCTGAAATACAGGTCCTGTGTTCAAGCCCTAAGGGCGTTTTTTCTATTAGTAAAGGAGATAGGATAGCTCAGCTGCTGCTCCTCCCTGATAATACCAGGGAGAAATCTGCAGGACCTGAGACAAAGAAAATGGGCTCCCCTGGAAATGATTCTGCCTATTTGGTTGTATCTTTGAATGATAGACCTAAGCTCCGCCTTAAGATCAGCGGAAAAGAGTTTGAAGGCATCCTTGATACCGGAGCAGATAAAAGTATAATCTCTACACATTGGTGGCCCAAAGCATGGCCCACCACAGAGTCATTTCATTCATTACAGGGCCTAGGATATCAATCATGTCCCACTATAAGCTCTGTTGCCTTGACATGGGAATCCTCCGAGGGGCAGCGAGGGAAATTCATACCTTATGTGCTCCCACTCCCGGTTAACCTCTGGGGGAGGGATATTATGCAGCATTTGGGCCTTGTTTTGTCCAATGAGAATGCCCCGTCGGGAGGGTGTTCGGTTAAAGTAAGAAATATCATGGCAAAGATGGGTTATAAAGAGGGAAAAGGGTTAGGACGTCAAGAGCAAGGAAGGACAGAGCCCATCTCACCCACTGGAAACCAAGATAGACAGGGTCTGGGTTTTTTCTAGGAGCCATTGGGGCAGCACGACCCATACCATGGAAAGCAGGGGATCCAATATGGGTTCCTCAGTGGCCCCTATCCTCTGAAAAACTGGAAGCTGTGACTCAACTGGTAAATGAACAATTAGAACTGGGCCATATTGAACCATCTACCTCACCTTGGAATACTCCAATTTTTGTAATTAAGAAAAAGTCAGGAAAGTGGAGACTGCTCCATGACCTCAGAGCCATTAATGAGCAAATGAACTTATTTGGCCCCGTACAGAGAGGTCTCCCTGTACTTTCCGCCTTACCACGTGGCTGGAATTTAATTATTATAGATATTAAAGATTGTTTCTTTTCTATACCTTTGTGTCCAAGGGATAGGCCCAGATTTGCCTTTACCATCCCCTCTATTAATCACATGGAACCTGATAAGAGGTATCAATGGAAGGTCTTACCACAGGGAATGTCCAATAGTCCTACAATGTGCCAACTTTATGTGCAGGAAGCTCTTTTGCCAGTGAGGGAACAATTCCCCTCTTTAATTTTGCTTCTTTACATGGATGACATCCTTCTATGCCATAAAAACCTTACCATACTACAAAAGGCATATCCTTTTCTACTTAAGACTTTAAGTCAGTGGGGTTTACAGATAGCCACAGAAAAGGTCCAAATTTCTGATACAGGACAATTTTTGGGCTCTGTGGTGTCCCCAAATAAAATTGTGCCCCAAAAGGTAGAGATAAGAAGAGATCACCTCCATACCTTAAATGACTTTCAGAAGCTGTTAGGGGATATTAACTGGCTCAGACCTTTTTTGAAGATTCCTTCCGCTGAGTTAAGGCCTTTGTTTGATATTTTAGAAGGAGATTCTCATATCTCCTCCCCTAGGGCTCTTACTCTAGCTGCTAGCCAGGCCTTACAAAAGGTGGAAGATGCATTACAGAATGCACAATTACAACGTATTGAGGATTCGCAGCCTTTTAGTTTATGTGTCTTTAAGACAGCACAATTGCCAACCGCAGTTTTGTGGCAGAATGGGCCATTGTTGTGGATCCATCCAAATGTATCTCCAGCTAAAATAATAAATTGGTATCCTGATGCAATTGCACAGCTCGCCCTTAAAGGCCTAAAAGCAGCGATTACCCATTTTGGACGAAATCCTTATCTTTTAATTGTACCTTATACCGCTGCACAGGTTCAGACCTTGGCAGCCACATCTAATGATTGGGCAGTTTTAGTTACCTCCTTTTCAGGACAAATAGATAACCATTATCCAAAACATCCAATTTTACAGTTCGCCCAAAATCAATCTGTTGTGTTTCCACAAATAACAGTAAGAAACCCACTTAAAAATGGGGTTGTGGTATATACTGATGGATCAAAAACTGGCATAGGTGCCTATGTGGCTAATGGTAAAGTAGTATCCAAACAATATAATGAAAATTCACCTCAAGTGGTAGAGTGTTTAGTGGTTTTAGAAGTTTTAAAAACCTTTTTAGAACCCCTTAATATTGTGTCAGATTCCTGTTATATGGTTAATGCTGTAAATCTTTTAGAAGTGGCTGGAGTGATTAAGCCTTCCAGTAAAGTTGCCAATATTTTTCAGCAGATACAATTAGTTTTGTTATCTAGAAGATTTCCTGTTTATATTACTCATGTTAGAGCCCATTCAGGCCTACCTGGCCCCATGGCTCTGGGGAATGATCTGGCAGATAAAGCCACTAAAGTGGTGGCTGCTGCCCTAACATCCCCGATAGAGGCTGCAAGAAATTTTCATAACAATTTTCATGTGACGGCTGAAACATTACGCCGCCGTTTCTCCTTGACGAGAAAAGAAGCCCGTGACATTGTTACTCAATGTCAAAGCTGCTGTGAGTTCTTGCCAGTTCCTCATGTGGGAATTAACCCACGCGGTATTCGACCTCTACAGGTCTGGCAAATGGATGTTACACATGTTTCTTCCTTTGGAAAACTTCAATATCTCCATGTGTCCATTGACACATGCTCTGGCATCATGTTTGCCTCTCCTTTAACCGGAGAAAAGGCCTCACATGTGATTCAACATTGTCTTGAGGCATGGAGTGCTTGGGGAAAACCCAAACTCCTTAAGACTGATAATGGACCAGCTTATACATCTCAAAAATTCCAACAGTTCTGCCGTCAGATGGACGTAACCCACCTGACTGGACTTCCATACAACCCCCAAGGACAGGGTATTATTGAGCGGGCGCACCGCACCCTCAAATCCTATCTAATAAAACAGAAAGGGGGAGTCGAGGAGGCTCTACCCCGAGTACCAAGAGTGTCTGTGTCCACAGCACTCTTTACACTCAATTTTTTAAATCTTGATTCTCATGGCCATACCGCGGCTGAACGACATTGTTCAGAGCCAGATAGGCCCAAAGAGATGGTTAAATGGAAAGATGTTTTAAATAACAAATGGAAAGGCCCGGATCCTATTTTGATAAGATCCAGGGGAGCTGTTTGTGTTTTTCCACAGAATGAAGACAACCCATTCTGGATACCAGAAAGACTCACCCGAAAAATCCAGACTGACCAAGGGAATACTGATGTCCCTCGTCTTGGTGATGTCCAGTGCAACGACAACAAAGGGAAAGCAGCGTTGGGAGATACAGAATTGGACGGCTAAATTTGAACAGACCCTTTGAAAATTGAGACTTGCCCCATGCACTTGGACCTGTCCCTGACCTAAGGACTATCTTTTCAACATTTTCCTTCTTTAAAGAATGGGTGGGGGTGGAATTATTTGGAGCTGTTCTTTGCTGTGGATTAGTGTTGCTTCTTTGATTGGTCTGTAAGCTTAAGGCCCAAATTAGGAGAGACATGGTGGTTATTTCCCAGGCGCTTGCAGCACTAGAACATGGTGCTTCCCCTGATATATGGTTATCTATGCTTAATCAATAGGTCGCTGGCCACTCAGCTCTTGCACCCCACGAGGCTAGTCTCATTGCACGGGATAGAGTGAGTGTGCTTCAGCAGCCCGAGAGAGTTGCACGGCTAAGCACTGCAGTAGAAGGGCTCTGTGGCATTTATGAGCCTATTCTAGGGAGACATGTCATCTTTCAAGAAGGTTGAGTGTCCAAGTGTCCTTCCCCCAGGAAAAACGACACGGGACCAGACCAGGACCCCTCCGGGTGATGAGCCTGGGAGGAGGTTTTGTGTACGGCTCCTTTACCTGCACACTGGGGATTTGACCTCTATCTCCACTCTCATTATTATGGGTGGCCTATTGCTCTTAAATAAAAGAAAAGGGGGAGATGTAAGGAGCCGTCCTCACATTCGCCATTATAAGATGGCACTGACACCTGTGTTCTAAGTAGTAAACAAACCATCTGCACATGCGCTGGGGTAGTTTCCCACCCCATGTGCTCTGCCTTTCCCGTGATGACAACTCTGGCTGAGGGGCTGCAGCCAATCAGGGAGTGACACTCCGAGGCGGAGGACAGTCCTCCATAAAAGGGAGGGGGCTCCACCATCTCGGGCTCTCTCTCTGGCTCCTTTCTCCACTGGCTCCTGATGGGGTAAGCAATAAAGTTTGTACTGCAGAAGATTTTTGTTGCCCTGAGCGTGTTCTTACCAGGGGGACACACAAAAGCGCGGGCAACAGTCCTGGCACTCACTTTGTAGACCAGGCTGGCCTCGAACTCAGAAATCTGCCTGCCTCTGCCTCCCGAGTGCTGGGATTAAAGGCGTGCGCCACCACGCCCGGCCAGGTTGGTTTTTTAAGGTTCTGAGAGGCATGTTTGGTTCTGGTCTTTCTCTACAATTAGAAGGGGCAATGGAAGCCTTTGTAATTGTTTTTGCAGCACTTATCCTTTTCCTTATAGTGAAAGCAGGACAGGGAGTGCTGGAGGAGGTTTAAGACAGCATGTCAGAAACAGAGCGGGGTAAAAGATTGAGAGCTCAAAGAAAAAAACGTATACCTAAGAAACAAGGCCCTTCCAAGGATTCTGGATCCGAGGAAGAGAGAGAAAAGGAAAAGGACGCCCTGGGAGAGAAAAAGAAGAAGGGAGAGAGAAAGAGGAGGAAAGATAAAAAGGAGAAGAGAAAAGAGAAGGGGAAGGAGTCCCCCAAGAGGAAGAACCTTTATTCATTAAAAGAACTTGAGGGTTTAGGACTTGATAGCTCAAGCTCAAGTGAAGAACTTAGTCCCTCGGAGGAAGAAGACTTAGAGGAAGAAGCAGCCCACTATGGGGAAGAAAGATACCACCCTGATGAGGGTATAAATAGTGAGCCAAGGAGGAAGTTAAAAGGAAATGGTGGTTTAAGTCAGGGCATGGTTCGGTCTCCGAGCCCTAGTGCCCCTCCACCTTATGCAGAAAATTTTTGCTCAGATTCTTTTATCCCTCGAGACGAGCGGCAAAAATTACAACAGATGTTTCCTATCTTTGAGGCAGCAGATGGAGGACGCCTTCACATGTCTGTGGAGCACATACAGATCAAAGAACTTGCTGAGTCGGTCCGTAATTATGGAGTTAGTGGCAATTTTACTTTATCTCAAGTCGAAAGACTTGCTACTTTGGCCATGACTCCAGGAGACTGGCAAATGGTGGCAAAGGCTGTACTCACTAATATGGGGCAGTATTTAGAATGGAAAGCCTTATGATATGACACCTCTCAAACGCAAGCAAGGGCTAATGCCGCAGCTGAAGGTGATCAGAGAAATTGGACGTTTGATCTGCTGACAGATCAGGGACCATATGCAGCCAATCAGACAAATTATAATTGGGGAGCATACGCTCAGGTTTCAGCTGCTGCCATAAGGGCATGGAAATCATTGTCCACCGGTGTTGACAGTGTTGCAGAACTCCAGAGAGACAATGAGGCACTGAATCAGGTAAGAGAGGAGCGCTCTCAATTGGTTTGGGAGAGAGGGTCTGTTTGTGTTTCCTCAGGATTATCGACAACAGCTGCAGGTCCCGACGCGACTGACAAGGACCGTGGAAGAGCAAGATGAACCCCAAGATGATCCTCTTGCTCCTGATGATTGAGACTAGGGAGTACAGACCTATTGAATCACCTGAAGGGGAACTGGTCGCAGGAGCTGGAAAGGTTGCAGATGCGGCTGCAGATACAGATCCTGAACCTCAGTGGGACCAGAGTGGAACCAGTGACTCTTGAAGATTTTACCTCTTGGCTTGTCTCTGTAATTTATTATTTTAAGGAGTGGGTGGGGGCTATATTGTTTGGCGCAGCCTTATGTTGTGGGATAGTGTTTATGCTATGGTTGGTTTGCAAACTCAGATCTCAACAGAAATGTGACAAGGTCATTATCACTCAAGCACTTGTGGCCATTGAATAAGGGGCCTCCCCTAAAGTTTGGTTTGGCAGATCCATTGCACTGGGATGAGAGAGACTCAATGATCATTGATCAGCCCTTGCACATCGCTGAGGTTTCCTCATTGTATGTGACAGGGTGATCATGATTTCTCCACTAAAATTTTTCTTTAAAACCTGGCTGGCCTTGCTCGTAGCATTTACCCTAGGCCACCTAGCAGTTATTGTCACACAGCACTGTGGTATCCAGAGACGGGCAACTTTTCTCGTGCACAGACCAACCTATAATGCTGTGTTATGTCATGGGTTGCGAGGCTAAGCACTGCACAGAGGATAGCTTGCTGTTGGCATCCTGTGGAAGGCACGTCTGATTGCATGAAGGTTCAGTGTCCTAGTTTCCTTCCCCCAGGAAAAACGACACGGGAGCTGGCCAAGACCAGCCCAAGGGATGGTTTTGTGTAGGTCCCCTATGCTTGCACACTGGGGATCAGACCTCTACCTTCACCCATGAGGCTTGTTTGCAGCAATCAAAATCTGGCCATAGATTAATCAACATCCTTGCCTTTTGATGCACCTGCCGCATGCAGACAGGACAGTCTCTCCAAGTGTGGCTTGGCATGATAGAGAAGTAGTCAGTGACAGATAAGACTCCCTGGGCATGTCACCAACCTAAGACAGGGATCAAACCAATGCTGTTTGTCTCCCAAGGACGGGTAAGGGGCATTGCTGCAGGGGGCAATCTAAGACAGACATTCTCTCTGCCAAAAAATAAGCCACAACGAACATAAGAGCTGTGCAGGTGTATAGGTAAGACTGTGACATTAGAGGAACGACCTAAAACAGGGGCCACAGCAGATGGGTGTAACTGCAGAGGCCTAGACCAGCCTCATTTTAATAAAACAAAAAGGGGGAGATGTGGGAAGTGGTTTCTGCTGTGCCTGCGTGGCCTAATTGGTAAACAAGCAATGTGCGCATGTGCAAGAGTGTTTTCGTGCCAAGTCACGGCCCATCCTGGGGCGTGGTGATGAGGTTCTGGGAGAGCAGCCAATCAGGTGTGGACACGTCACACTAAGGTGTATATAAGCAGCACCTTTTTGGTGCTTGGGGTCTTCCTCTTCATGTTGAAACTGGTGTAATAAAGTTGCTGCAGAAGGATCTGGCTTCTCACGCATGTGTTCTTGCTGGCGAGACAATAGCGCGTGTGAGAGGGCCTATAATCCTATTCTTCCATAAGAGTTCCCAAGCTCTATCCACTCTTTTGGCTGTGGGCATGTGTATCTGTCTGAGTCAGCTGCTGGGTGGGGCCTCTCAGAGGCTCATACTCCTGTCTGCAAGCATAACCGAGTATCATTAGTAGTGTCTGGGATCGGTGCTTGACCATGAAATGGGCCTCAAGTTGGGATGGTTATTGGTTGGCCATTCCCTCGGTCTCTGAGAACATCTCATCTCTATCCTCCATGCCTGCATTTCTTGTAGACAGGATAAATTATGGGCTGAAAGTGTTTTGGGTGAGGTGGTGTCTCTATCCCTCTACTGGGTGGAGCCTGGCTATAGGAGATGGCCTCTTTAGGTTTCATAACTCCAATATTGTGAGTCACAGCTAATGTCACCCCCATTGATTCTTGGGTGTCTCCCTTATCTTAGGTTTCTGTCTTGTCCTGGAGCTGCCTCCCACCACCTCATCCCTGTCAGTTGCAGATTTCTATTCATTTTTCTGGCCAGCCAGCCACCTCTCCTGTCCTTCCCTATACCTGATCCTGAATCCCCCATTCCCCTCCCCAGCCCCTTCCTCCATCTACCTCTTATGACTATTTTACTCCCTATTCTAAGTGAGATTCAAGCTTCCTCATTTCCAGTCCTGGTTTAGCTTCTTTGAGTCTGTGGCGTATAGCATGCTGTGTTTTGTGGTAGATGTCTACTTATAAGTGAGTATATACCATGCATGTTTTGGGGGACTGGGTCACCTCACTCAGGAGCATATGTAGGTTGACTCTTGGATCATGGATAGGAATTTGCTAGAGCACAGACATGAAACAAAGGTGTATTCAGTGTCTCTGTCCCATCACTAAAGCAGATTCAGAGAAGAGGTACACACAGCAAGGAGATAGAGTCTCACTATGTAGCCCAGGCTGGCCTAGAATTTACAGTCCTCCTGCTTCAGTTTTCCAAATGCTGTGATTACAGGAGTGAACCACCAATCCCAGCAGATTTGATGTCTAATCAGCACAATGCTCTTGTATGACATCTGCGCTGCTGTGTGCATCTGTTTTGCTTTTTGTTGTGTTCTATTGCCAGAGTCTACCCAGTGGACTTATTCCTATGTACTCACAGATATGTAGTTATTCCTGTTTTAGCTGTTTTGAATAATCTTTCTGTAAAACATTCCCATACATCTCTGTGAAGCCTCAGGTTTTCATTTCTCCTGGGGAAACACATAGGAGGGGAACTGCTACAGCGCAAAGGTAAGTCTAGCTGCAGCATGATGAAATTGTCAATTTGTTTTCCAAAATGGTTCATTCAGGCTTTTTTTTTTCCTTTTAACAAAAAGGGGCTGTTAACTCTTT
Organism: Mus caroli; assembly: GCF_978045245.1. Lineage (NCBI taxonomy): Eukaryota > Metazoa > Chordata > Mammalia > Rodentia > Muridae > Mus > Mus caroli. The sequence goes on from NW_028227256.1 coordinate 62,154,355, forward strand.
TGGTGCTGTGTATTGATACTCTCAGAGATGTATCCTAGCTCCTCAGAATGTCAGTGTGGGGTTGGTAGGTGAAAGCAGGGAAGGTGTGGATGAGGCAGCCACGCTGGAAACTTCTGCTTCCCTTTCTCATCCTACCTTACTTCAGGGCTTGGTCTTCTGTTTTACTCAGAGCTAGATTAGCAGCCAATGCTTCTGCTGGTCCCTCTTCTTACTTAGTGATGGGTCTATAGAGACTAGAAGGATTCAAATTATTCCAGGATTTATTGGTGTGACCCTATGCCCATGGGCAGCAGTGTGTGTCACCCCAGTTGCCCACTCAATTTGGGGGTTTGTCAGCCGAGCACTGACCCGCACTCTGCACTGTTTTCCAGGGTTCACTTCATGCTGTTACTGTGCCCTGCTTCATAAAGCCAGGCCCTCTGCACTGGCACGACTCTGAAGCCCAGGCTTGGTCTCTCATGCTGACTAAGTTATTGTTTTCACAATCTCTCCTAATAATGACACCTGTGCATTGGCACATTCCCTCTTCCTTTATTACCTGGGTGGGCAGTTCTCCGGACCCATCCCCTCAATCTCCTTTTAGTTTTTTTTTTTAACAAAAAATTAACATAAAATAATGGGTTCCTTATGATATGAATGCCATAAACTCGGTTCCTGTGCATCCTCCTCTTCTTCCTGCCTTCCCTGTCTTCCTCCCCCAGAAGTCTCACACTCATGTGTGTGTTTGTGTGTGTGTGTGTGTGTGTGTGTGTGTGTGTGAGAGAGAGAGAGAGAGAGAGAGAGAGAGAGAGAGAGAGAGAGAGAGAGAAAGTATATGCCTTCCCTGGCAAGAGTCTGGAAGTTAGAAGACACTTTATGGAGTCAGTTTTCTCTTTCCATCTTTACACAGGTTCTGGGCATGAAGCTCAGGTTATCAGGCTTATTCAGTAAGTACCGTCATCCACTGAGCCATCTCACCAATATTGAGATAGATTTTTTTAAAAAAATTAAACATTCGAGAGACTGTGCAATATTTGTTTTTTTGAGTCTGACTTAATTTGCTAAATGATAGCCAGTTTTATTCATCTTTCTGAAAAACATGTAATTTCATTTCTTCTTTACGGCCAGATAAAACCCCATTGTGTATATTATATGACGTTTTCATCATCTGTTTATCTGTTGGTGAATATCTAGGCCTATTCCATATCTTCATTAAGGTTCCTTTGTGTGTTTATCCATGCGTGCTAATGTCTCAATTTTTATACCAAGCTGTGTGTGTGTGTGTGTGTGTAATATACACATCTTCAGGCATCGAATGCTTCATTAGAATCTTGAACCTCCACTCAGGTGTGTATTTTGGCATTATGATGAGTCCTAGGTCACCTTCAGACTCTGCAATGTCTCTGCACCTGTGCTCTGCCTGTGGCTGGGGGAGGGGCTCATCCTCTCTTTTTGCCAACTGTTTTCTTTCATATGTTAATTTCGCAGCTTTTGTACAAAGCATTCTAGACTTCAGTCTCTACTCCCTCAGAATAAGTCCCTCAATATCAATTTAGTACAAAAATATTAATTCATTGCTACTATTATATACTGCTTTCTCTAAATACACATATTTTATATTGGGAATTTTTCTTTTTGAAATAATTTTATCTTTGTGTGTGTGATGTATGAATTTGAATGTGGAGGTCACAAAAGGTGCTTTCCTATTGTCCTCCAACTTATTTTTTTTGAAACAGAGCACATTGAACCCGAAGCCTACTAGGCTTGTTGTCTTCTTGCATACATAACAAGTCCTGACCCCCTGAGCCTGTTCCCCATCCCTGGAAGATTTTTTTTCATACTTTATTAGATATTTTCTTTATTTAAATTTCAAATTTTATCCCCTTTCCACATTTCCCCTCCGCCCTGGAAGATTTTCTTAGGTGAACTGTTAAATAGTTTAGAAATAATATAGCCCCATAAAACTGAAACATAATGTAGTTACTCCTCAAAGAGAGATGGTTGTCATGCATGGATCACACACTAAATCTGTCTCCAATGCTTAGAAATGGAATAAAAATTCATAGGCAAACATAGTACAAACACTTAAGAATTATCTTCCTTCCACTATTCCTTGCTTAGGACAGACAAAAGTCTGTGCTTTAAACAGCGGCAGAATTTGATTTATACTTGTGGGTTTCCACGCTACATTCACTACTGGATAGTTTTATTACTTTTACCTGGTACTTTCCTTCCAATATACTAGGAAAGGGCCCTTCCCAGAAACTGTGTCCTTAAATTCAATTAAGTACCCATGTTGTGATTACTTTTAAAATGAACATTTGATTAACAGGTATGAGCAGGTCACTTAAAAAGCAGTCAGTGAAAGTGGTTAATAAGTACATTTAAGCTTCCTTCACTTCAAAGAAATGTAAGTTCAAATAATGAGATTAACTTTTGCCTTCCAAACGAAGACTTTAAAATGGAAGAGCTGTGGGTAGGACTGCAAACCAGCTCACCATTCTGGGCTTCCGATGTTCATAACAGAAGCTCTGAAGTATTCTGATGTGTCTACAGTGCACAATGGGCCTTTCTGAGCCCTCGCTGCATGAAGACCTATTGTCACTCTTGATCTACACTGAAAACTTGATCTACACTGAGGCTGAGGTATTGGAGCAAGGCACAGTAAGGGAGGTGCCGCAAGCCTGTTTTTAGCTGCAATCTTTTTATTTAGTTTGGTTTCTGTTTTCTGGGACTGGGTCTCATGTAGCCCAAAGACTAGCTTTAGACTCCTGATCCTCCTGTCTCCACCGAGGGCTAGGATTCCAGGAGAGCACTGTCACACAGTTCTGTAGTCTCCATTCTCCAGATTCTAACCAAATACAGTCAGTCAACTTCCTGAGTAAGATGTATTAGCAGAGCTTAAGGTTGGCAGCGCAGTCAGGCTTTCAGACTTGGTGGGACTTCTTCCAACTTGTTGATAATAAGTATATGTCTAAAGTTGGAGACACAGAATAAAACACAGAAGATTCAGATGCCCCAACAGAGTTTACTGCCCAAATCACTGATAGGGCAACTGAGGAAAAACTTTTAAATATTTTATATTAAATGAATGGGTAATGGCAACTGAGACACATAGGAAGAAACTGTGCTGTCTTCTGTCATCTATCTATCTATCTATCTATCTATCTATCTATCAATCAATCAATCAATTATCTGGATATCTGTCTATCTATGTATTATCTATTAATCATCTGAATATCTATCTATCAATCATCTATCTATCATCTGGATATCTATCTATTAATCATCTGAATATCTATCTATCATCTCAATATCTCTGTATCTATCTAATCTATGTACTACATATTTAATGTGTGTTTGTGTGTCCATGTACCCACTGCATGTTGCATTTGCAAGTCTGCCAGTGAGAGGAGAACTTATGGGAATGAGTTCTCTCCCTTCATTCTGTGGTTCTGGGCACTGAGTCCAGGTCCTCAGGCCTGGCAGCAAGTACTTTTACTCCCTGAGCCATTGCTACCTCAATGGGAAATATTGTAAAGCGAGCTTTACCCAATTTCTGCCATTCCGTTTTCTTTGTGCTATATACTTGCCTGTTAACTGTGATTTCTTTAGAGAAAAATCCTGAAAGAAAAACCTCTTAACTGCACGGAAATTTAACCCTTGTCTTACTATTCTCTGCTCTTGATTTTACTATTCTTCTATAGACACTAAAAACTCCAGAAGATATTTGAATCATCAAATTTTAATTAGCTCCATTTATCTGCTTAAGAAAGTATTGCCAACATCCTTATGTTGAAGAAAGTCAGACTTCCACTTTAGCTTCTCATTGTACCTATGTTGCTGATGTTAACATGTTGTCATGTTAAGACCTACGATATAGTTGCATATCTCACATTGCTCTGTGCACATATGTGTCATATCATGTTTGAGTTGTGATAGGTACATTGAAGCACACATTCATACACACACATGATGCAGATGGCTGCATATAGAACACTGATGTAGTTACAGTGTTCTGCTATAATCACGTTTGATATATATATATATATATATATATATATATATATATATATATATATATATATATATACCTGGACTGTACTTATATCAATATTTGCATTGTGGGCACAAATAAGTAAAAGCACATGAAACTTTCAGCACTCCTGGCACACTGTTGAGAATCAGCAGGGAGTGGGAAAAGAGCTCTTTGGGGTGTGTTGGAAAATACCATAGCCTGGATGACTTGAACAAAGACACTTATGGAAATCCAAGGTCAAATGTAGCAGATTATGTTCTCGGTCTTCAGTTTGCAAATCCTGCCGCCAATGAGTGCAAAGCGAAGGGCAGGACATGTTGTGTGTAAGCAAAATATGTTTCTCATAGACACCAATCCCACCATGAGAGGATTTTATGACTTATCTCTAGAAAGTACAATGTCAAAAGTCCATCGCACCGAGGATGAAGGCTTCAAAGTGAATTTCGTGGGGACACACATGCAGTCATTTACACAAGTGCAAGTCTGAACTCTCAGGGATTTGCTTTGTGTAGGAGAGCTTATTAATAGCAAAAATTTAAATTTAACTGTATTTTATATTTTCTGTTTTAAATCTTAAAAAAAAATCTATTTTAGTATTTTTTCCCCTCCATTGCCCTATTGCATCATGGGTATCCTAGTAGCTTGTTTCTGAGATAAGATTTCACATTTTAAAAACAGTTTTATATGCAATACTGGATTTGAATTTTCAAAACACCTTTTATGAATAATTTATTTTATAGATAAGCTCCAGGGACTGATAATTTATGTCTAGAAGACAGTAGTGCTAAGTACTAAGTGCTAAGTGATCAGACTGCACTGCACATTCAGGCATCCTCACCCAAGGGCATCACAACGATCCAGCAGGCAGCTCACTCACAATACCATACTCAACCAATGATGTGCTTGGCCCAATTTCTGCCATTCCGTTTTCTTCGTGCTGTGTACTTGCCTGATCTGTTAACTGTGATTTCTTGAGAGAAAAATCCTGAAAGGAAAACCTCTTAACTTCACGGAAATTTAACCCTTCTCTTAACAGTGGCCCTGTTTTTACAATCAGATGATCACTGCCCATTGAGAAAGTGATTGAAGCAGAATCACCTTGTGTTATTACAGTGTTACGGTGTTTCTGTATTATAGTGTTACAGTATTTCCCTACTACAGTGTTACAGTGTTACAGATGCTGCAATCTTTAAATCAAGGTGCTGACCCTTTAATCCCTAAAGGGTAAAGATCACATCTGCCTGAAGCTAGATTACATCATCATAGGTAACTCCAATACAGGCACACCCTCAGTTTTTTTTATTTTTTAAAAGAGATTTATTTGTATGTACATTGGCATTTTGATCGCATGTATATCTATGTGAGGGTGCCATAGGCCCTGGAACTGGGATTACAGATAGCTGTGAGCTGCCATGTGGGTGCTAGGAATTGAACCAGGGTCCTTTGGAAGAGCAGCTGGTACTCGTCACTGCTGAGCAGTCTCTCTAGCCCCCTTCTTTTGCCCTCCCCTTTCTTCTTTAAAAGGAGCAGGAAATTGGTGTTCTTGAGTTAAGTATCTTATTTCAGAACCACAGAAGGTCCTGGCAGCGAGAGATTAGTTTGGATATAGCACCCTGCCATGCAAAGCTATTGAAGTCCACAAATACTGCACCATGCTTCCGTAGAGAGGGTACACCATGCTTCTCGGAGATGTGGTTAGAGCTGGGAGTGAATTAACAGTGGTTTTGGACTCCACTGTCCATTTACATTAGTCTCATATTCCAGAGGTTTCATCTCAAATGGTATACCACACCACCCCCCAGACGTTACAATGCGATCTCTTCTAGTATATTTACTGCTAGTGTTCAAGACTTGCAGATAGTTTATTTCCCCTTCTGAATAAGATTCAAGCATCCTTGATTGGCGCTTCCTCACTGGGCCTGTGGCTTGTAGCATGGATGTCCTGTACTTTGTGGTTAATATCTACTTGTGGGTCCATGCCATGCATGTCCTTTTGGGTCTGGGTTACCTCACTCAGGATATTTTTTAGTTCCATCCCTTTGCCTGCAAATTTCATGATGTCCTTGCTTTTAATAACTGAATAGTATTCCATTTTATAAACGAACCATATTTTCTTTATCCATTCTTTGGTTGAAGGGTATCTTTTCAACCCAAAATTTGTTGTGGATGGATCAGAGAGAGACAGATGGACTTGCTAATCAATGACTGGTCCAACTTGAGACCCATCCCATGGTCAAGAGTCAATCTCTGACACTATTAATGATGCTCTGCTAAGCTTGCAGACAAGAACCTAGATAGGAGTCCTCTGAGAGGCTCCCTTCAGCAGCTGACTGAAACAGATCCAGAGACCCACAGCCAAACTTTGGATGGAGTGCGGGGAGTCTTGGGGAAGAATTGGGGGAAAGATTTAGGTACCCAGAGGGGATAGGAACTCCACAGAAAGACCAATAGAGTCAACTGACCTGGACCCTTGGGGGCTCCCAGAGACTGAATCACCAACTCAAGAACATACATAGGCTGGAACTAACCCTCACTGTCCCCTAATATGTAGCAGATATGCAGCTTGGTCTTCATGTGGGTCTTCCAACAATTGGAATAGGGTGGGGGGGGTGGATGCTGTCATTAAATGCTTGCCCATGGATCTTGTTTCCTCATCTGGGCCACCTTGTCTGGCCTCAGTGGGAGAGGATACACCTATTCCTGCAGTAATTTGATGGGGTGATACCCAGAGAGGACCTACACCTAATAAGAGGAGGAGGGGTAGGAGTAGGAGAGGGGCTGTGTGAGAGGGAGTCAAGAGAAGGAGCTGTGAATAGGATGTAAATTAATTAATAAATAAATTAATGAGAAAAAAAGACTTGGCAATAACTTGCTAGGTCATATTCACCTCCCTCTTGACCAACTTTGTCTTGGTACAGAATTAGTGTAATTCCTGAAATCCTCTGTTTGCATTAAATACATCTTCGTAGATTTATATTCTTAGAAATTACTATGGAAAAGATGCTGAGATAAGAACCAATATAAGGCAAATAGAAGTGAACAAGTGAGTACAACTTAAGGAGGAAGTCTGTCAAAGTACTTGGCTATCAGGACACCAGATGCACTGGCTCATTGCCTAATTCCCAGTTTTTGCATTTCTCCTGATATTTGGTTATAATGCTACACCCAGGACCTTCACGAGTAATTTTATAATTTCTATTATTTTATTTTTTTAACTGAAAATTGTTTTTTTCTTTTTTTTTAAAAAAAGATTTATTTATTTACTATATGTAAGTACACTGTAGCTATCTTCAGACACACCAGAAGAGGGCATCAGATCTCATTACAGATGGTTGTGAGCCACCATGTGGTTGCTGGGATTTGAACTCAGGACCTCTGGAAGAGCAGTTAGTGCTCTTAACCGCTGAGCCATCTCTGCAGCCCTGAAAATTGTTTTTCATGCAATATATTCTAATTATGTTGTCTTCCAAGGAACCAGGGGTTCTGTGGGTCTCTGGTCCAGCTGGAAAAGGCCAAAGTGTTACAGCTGTCAGAAGGGAAGCCTGTGTTGGGTGGGGTCCCAGATCTCCCCTGCTACCATGGCAGTGCCAATGCTAGTGGCAGGGGTGGCAGTGGCAGTGGTTGTAGAAGGTAGTAGCAGGCAGATGGTGAGTGGTGGCGGCAGTGGCAGGGATGGCAAAGACAAGAGCCCATCCCACCAGTTGAGTCTGAGGTCCAGTGATGAATGCTTCGAGAGACAAAACTTATAGCCCAGTAAAACAGCCATTCTCAGATGATTCTCAGTGAAATAACTTGTGCACGTTAGTCCATGTGGATAGGGAGTTGATAAACATTGAGGGGTAGGGTGGGATCCAGGAGCAGATGCTTCCCATTGGTTCAGTTCCAGATGCTAATGATGCTCTATTAGCATGGCGAGGACTTCAGGTGTTTTCCCTACTTGACTGATAGTCATGGTCCTTTCAGTGGGGTGTCATGGTTACGTGTTCCAGAGCAGATAGTTTGGCAGGGAGTTGGCCCCATGCCTACTCTGTACTCAATTCTGAGTTCCATTGGGTTTGGGTTCACTCAACCTTACCAGTTCTTCTGTGTGGTAGCATGGTCCACTTGCCCTGCATAATTACGCCCTCTCCCCCACTCCTCCCAGTTCCTTCCCTCCACTTTTGGATCCACCTCTTTCTGTCTCTCATTAGAAAATAAACAGACTTCTAAGGGATAAAATACAATAAAACATAATATGATAAAACAAAAACAAACCAATCAGAAGAGGACAAGAAAAAACAAACAAACAAACAAAAAAAGGTACAAGAAACACAAGTTTGCACATATGTTTCCCATAAAAACATAAAACTGGAAGATAGTATATATTTGCAAAGGACCTGCAAGGTTAGCTGCCCAGATGCTATTGAATTATTTTTTTTTTTCTGGGCGTGAAGCCTACGCTTAAGAGTAGTTTGTTTCCCCAGTGAGACTCCTTTGGAGAAGCTAATTTTCTCATGTGCAAGTGGTTATCAATTGGAGATTGTTTCTGGGCTAGAGGTGGGGCATGTGTCCATTTCTTCCTTTAGCTCTAGGGCCCTATCTGGTGTAGAGCTGTGCAGACCCTGTGCCTCAGTCTTCACAGGCAATTTTAACTAGCAAAATACCAGGGGAGTGAATACTCACTCTGTCTGATGCTCATTAAGAACAATGTAAGCAGCAAGTGCCCCACAGGCTTTGGATCACGTGTATTAGAAAGCAATGGAAGATTATTTAAATTTTTCGTGACTATATTGACTTGAATAAGTGACTTTGTTACTCAAATCTCTGTTCCCCTCTCAGAAGTGAGAGATTCTGATGAATAATAATTGTGTGTTCCCATTGTGAGAACATCTTTATTATATCTGAGTTTTAAGTATTAGAGTATTCTTTGAGTTAGTGGAATACATTTCTCACAGCTTGTTTTCTGTTGCTCAAGAGCATTAGAAGTATTCCATACCTTAAAATATATTAAAAGCAAAGTCACATGCACACACATACACACATGTACACACACACACACACACACATACATGAATGCACACACACATTCAAGAGCACACACATGTACCCGCAGTCTATTTGAGGAATGTCTCCAGATTTTCCCTATTTCTTGATACAGCTCTCTGGTGTTACTCATCATTTCACTAAAAATCTCCCTTCTCATTATTTTTAGCTCTTGACAATTGTTACGCTTAATTAGCTCGATCAATTGTGGATTACTGCCAGTTATATTTGCAGAAACATAGCACTTCATTAATCTTCAAAAATGCCAAAAGATAATAGAAGTGCTGGAGGACTGATAATTAAATGCACCTTTTAATTTCTAGCCTATAAATTGAATTTAGCTTGCGTTGGAAGGTTTTCATCCATGCGCACACTCTGGAATAGTGCCTTTCTCCTGCTGTGTCCATTTGTGGCACTCCAGGGAAAGCAGTGAATCATGGCTAAGGTTCTACACGGGTACCAAGTGTGAGATGTTTTATCATAAGCCATTAATGAGAGACATTTTAAGGTCTTTGAAGGAAGATGTTTCCACTGAGAGAGAGGGAGAGAGAGAGAGAGAGAGAGAGAGAGAGAGAGAGAGAGAGAGAGAGAGAGAGAGAGAGAGAATGAATGTCTGTGTCTATATGTCTTGTGTGTAGGCCAGAGGCGACATTGAGTCTCTTCCTTGATAATTCTTTATTTTTTGAAACAGAGTCCCTCACTGAACCTGGAACTCATGGTCTTGTCTTTGCTAGCTGTTCAGCAGTAGCTGCAGGGACCTGTCTGTCATTGACTTCCCACACCCTCCAGTGCTAGTAAAGATGCATACTGTCATCAGCTTTAAAAATAGCTGGTAGGGATCTGAATTCAGGTCCTTATGCTTGTGTGGTAGCCTCAAATTAACTGACTGAGCAGCTCTACATATTTTGTTAATTACTGTTTGGTTACATCCTAGCCAAGAATCTGTCATAACAGGTGTTTGTTGGAAAGGTGAATGGTTTGTTATTAGTATTACCTACGGCAGAGAATCCATACTTTTCTGGGTCTCCAAATATCATATGTCAGAGGACACTTATGTAAAACGAGAGGGGTGATGCATTCCACGCATTACTAGAGAGCAGTTTACTCATCCAGCCTAGAAAACATCCTCTTGCAGGAATTAATTGGGCCTTTGATTCTGAATGTTCTTTAAGCCACATAAATCATGCATAAGACTATGTTCACTATCTTAGGTGTCCCATTAGAAATGTGAGTTTTGGCTGAGTTAATCCCAGCACTTAGGAGGCAGAGGCAAGTAGATCCCCATGTTGCGTTTAATCTACACCTTTCACTGTAATGAGCTGTGTCGGACTCCATGGGGGTTCTCATCCTCCAGCCTGCAAGTGATGATCCTGGGCCTTCCCAGTATTCAATGTTTATAGAGCGATGACTTTGAGCTCACTCCCTATCCCATTCCCTTATAAGAGCCTTTTCCTCGATAGAAAGTGGAACTACAAATGTCTCTGCTAATACCCCCTGCCCCCAGCTCCTCATGTTTGCTTAAGCCTCTCTTCAGGGGAGCCTTAAACCTACCTTAATTGTCCTGAAGCAAATAACAAATTTCAGTAGGTTTATCACCTGAAAAAAAAAAGTTAAACTCTTCCTAAAACTCAACATATTGGGTGATCTGTGGTTTTGCAGATCATGCTGAAATATGGAACAATAATATAAGCATATATCATGGTTAATACATCCAGAGACTAGCAACTCACTTCTGCCTTTGAGAACAGAAGGAAATGTGAATTCTAAACAGTGATGCTTCCATCCCTCAAATGTCACCTGGAGTTGGTTGTTACAGACATTGCGCTTTTGCAATATGTTGCCATAATGTCCTGAGAAATACTGAAACATTGCACAGTTATTAAATTAGTCATCTGTGCCTCTCTTTGGGACTCTGTACACTGAAAGCGTGTGTCTGCCTACTCGTCAGTGCTGTGTGCTTATGCTTGGGGCATAGCAGGAACTATTTGCATTGCTCTTTAGGATACCTATTTAGATGTCTATCTTAACCAGGTCATCTAGTAAAAATTGTGCTACTCAGATCACTAAGGGATGTGTTAAAATAGATTGTATTTCTGGTTACTTTGGTCTGGCTTTTTTTTTTTTTTTTTTAATATTGCCTATGACCCTTAAAGCAGCTTTCATTGCTTCATTCAGAGAAATTTTAGAAATGTAAAAAAAAAAAAAACCAACCATAAGTTTATTTATTTATTTTGCTTTCTTTTTTGGAAACAGGGTCTTGCTATACAGCTTAAATTGGCCTGGAGGGTCCTGTGTAGTTCCGGTTGGTCTGGAATTCACTTTGTCTCTTCTTCAGATTCCCAGGGAGACTGCTCCTATCCATAGCTGAAAATCACTCATTTAATCAAAATATTTCACGGTTATGTCAGTAAGAATCCAATCTATAATTGCTAGGCATCATTTCTTTTACTTCTAAACGATATTTCTATTTTTTCTGGAGATACAATTTATGTACATTCTTATCAGCTAGTCAAGATATTATTTTGTCGGGAGATTTGGTATTATGGAACTTATACATTTTAAATGTTTCTCTACAAATGGAAAAGCTTTATTTGTGAAGAAAATAAAAACAAATTTCATAGCAGATCTCAACAGATATTTGACAGGAGTTAACCTCATAGTTTGAGAGTAGAAATCAATTGGATTCAATATAGTCAGGAGACCTGATTCATAAACATTATAATCTAGTTCATTGAACTCCAAACAAGCACTTAGGGGCTATACACTCTAGAACATGCTATAGTATGAGATTTTTAGATGTATGTGTATATATATTCTATGGGGGGAAATCACCCGTATTCTTTCATTTACTGGGCTTATTTAAGGTCTCGTGATCAATTCCAAAATCTTTATTGAGCCCCAGTCTTCAATTTTGCAGTCTCTTTAGTCTTCAAGTCCTCTTCAGCTTGGCACCGGTGTGTTTGATGGAGGGGAGTGAAGTAGAGCTTGTGCCCTATAAAAACCACACAGTGGTTTTTCCTGCAGTGGTACCTACCTTAATATAGCTGACATCACTAGTATATGATTATCACTAGCATGTCTGTGCTGGATAGCTTTATGTCCATCTGGCATGAGCTAGAGTCATTTGGGAAAAGAGAACCTTCACTGAGAAAATGCCCTCACCCAACCTCACAGACTGGCCTTTGGGAGAGCCCGTAGGGCATCTTGATTGATAGTTGATGTGGGAGTGCCCAGCTCACTGGGATCATTCAGTTCTTGCTCTGATTTCATTTAGTGACTGGGATATGGAAGCATAAGCAAAATCATCCTTTTTTTTTTTTTTTTTCCACCAAGTTTCTTTTGGTCATGGTCAAGCATCAGAAAACTAACTCAGACTATCAAGACTGACAAGGAGCTTAAAGTATCGTCTTGTTTTCTAAAGATTCTGTCATCATCTGACCTCCAAGGCCTGCCAGACCAGTCCTTTTAGCATTTTCTTCCACATCCTTTCCTGTCTTTCCCCACTTACTTTCATCCTCAGGGTTTACGCCTGCCTTTCCTCCTCTGAACCAAATGATATGACAGAATCCACCACATTCCCTCCCCCAAGTTCTCCATTTGCAAATGCTCTTCCCTTCATCTTGAAGGTCTCTTAAGGATACACTGACTCACCCCCCACAGCCACTGTCTACACTCAGTTCTGATATTTCTCCTGAAATTTCTCTCTCTTACACAGGGCAATAGGACATCTACCATTTCCAAGGACCTTTCTTGCAGGCATACTGGGATAGAACAGACACCTTCTCCTTGTTGGCATTCAGCATAGATCCTGGTGTGTTATGTGTATGATTACAATTTCTTCTTTTGGATACCTGCTTCTGCTCCACTGGGATCTGGTATGCAAGAGCAAAGAGAACAGGCTTTCTTACAAAGGGGAATTCCTTCTTAGACAATGAGGGACCTCCAGCACTTTCTACTTTTCCTCTTGTTCTTCCTGACATGGAACTTGTCTTCCTGTTTTTACACTGTGTACATCACACTAGGCTCAGTGCTGAACTCATGCTCTTTGGGAAATGCTCTCCTTTAGCATACCATCTGAGACACTTTTAAAATCATCTCCATTTCCTCTTGGAAAATGTCTTAGTCGCTGTTCTACTGCTGTGAAGAAACACCACTACCAAGGCAACTCTAATAAAGAAAATATTTAATTGGGGCTGGCTTGTCTATTAGTGCATTCATGGTACCAGACTGAGAGCTGAGCAGTAGTACCCTGAACCTCAGGCAGAGATAGAGATACATGGCATGGGCTTTTGAAACTTCAAAGTCCACCAGCAGTGACACATTTCCTCCAACAAGACCACACCCCTCTTTCCTCCCTCCTTTCCTTTCCTTTCCTTTCCTTTCCTTTCCTTTCCTTTCCTTTCCTTTCCTTTCCTTTCCTTTCCTTTCCTTTCCTTTCCTTTCCTTTCCTTTCCTTTCCTTTCCTTTCCTTTCCTTTCCTTTCCTTTCCTTTCCTTCCCTTCCCTTCCCTTCCCTTCCCTTCCCTTCCCTTCCCTTCCCTTCCCTTCCCTTCCCTTCCCTTCCCCTTCCCCTTCCCCTTCCCTTTCCCTTTCCCTTCCCTTCCCTTCCCTTTCCCTTCCCTTTCCCTTCCCTTTCCCTTCCCTTTCCCTTCCCTTTCCCTTCCCTTTCCCTTCCCTTTCCCTTCCCTTTCCCTTCCCTTTCCCTTCCCTTTCCCTTCCCTTTCCCTTCCCTTTCCCTTCCCTTTCCCTTCCCTTTCCCTTCCCTTTCCCTTTCCCTTCCCTTTCCCTTCCCTTTCCCTTCCCTTTCCCTTCCCTTTCCCTTCCCTTTCCCTTCCCTTTCCCTTCCCTTTCCCTTCCCTTTCCCTTCCCTTTCCCTTCCCTTTCCCTTCCCTTTCCCTTCCCTTTCCCTTCCCTTTCCCTTCCCTTCCCTTCCCTTCCCTTTGTCCTTTTTGTCCTTTGTCCTTTGTCCTTTTTTTCCTTTTTCCTTTCCCCTTTGCCCTTTCCCCTTTTCCTTCCTTCCTTCCTTCCTTCTTTCCTTCCTTCCTTCCTTCCTTCCTTCCTTCCTTCCTTCCTTCCTTCCTTCCTTCCTTCTCCTGGCCACAATTTCCCTTCCTTCCTCTCCTCCCAGTCCCTCCCTATCAACTTCCCCTCCCTCTCCTTCCCCCACTCTTCCATTTCTCTTCAGAAGAGGGCAGGCCTCTCTTCCATGGGTATCAACCAGCCATTGCATATCAAGTTGTAGTAAGACTAGTCATCTCTTCTCCTCTTGAGGCTGGGTTTGGAAAGGATCCCAAAAGCAGTCTACTGAGTCAGAGACAGCCCCTGTTCCTACTGTTAGGAGTCCCACCAGAAGCTCAGCTACATAACTGTTACATATGTGTAGAGGGCCTAGGTCAGTCCTGTGCAGGCTCCCTGGTTGGAGGTTCAGTCTCTTTGAGCCCATATGGGCCCAAGTTAGTTGATTCTGCGAGTGTTCTTGACCCCTCTGGCTCCTATAGTTCTTCTCCCCACCCCCCTTTCTGCAGGATTTCCCCTAAGCTCCACCTAATGTTTGGCTGTGGGTCTCTGCATCTGTTTCCATCAGTTGCTGGATGAAGTCTCTCTGATGATAATTGGGCTAGGCACCAATCTATGAATATAGCAGAATATCATTAGGAATCATTTCATTAACTTTTTTCTTTTTTCCTTTTTTTCTTTTTGTCAGTAATGTTTGGCTTTATCCTAGGTTTGTGGCCTATCCAGTCTCTGGGTCTTGGCCCTCCAGGCAATGACAAGGGTGGGCTCCCTCTCTTGGCATGGGTCTCAAGTTAAACCAATCATTGATTGAAGGACATACCTCTTAGTCCTTTCAAGCCTTGCCACTCCCAAGTGACAATCAAATCTATGAGCTCATGGGGCCATTCTTACTCAAACCAGCACGGAAACTGCAAACTAACCCGTCTTCCTTCTGTGCCACACGGCTGTGTTTCTAAGGTACGTTACTTTCTTCATGTTGATAATCCATTCTTTATAGAAGAACCATTACATTTTGTTGTTTATACCTGTTTGTTTCTTATAGTGAGCTTTTGTGTCTACAAAGTACCTAGTATAAATTGCTTGGCTCCTTAAGTTTTAAAGATCATAATCAAATTATCCTTTTCAAGGCTTCCTGAACATTCTTTTAATGTATGATAAACAAGTAGGTTGTCTAGTGTTCTTTCTTCATCCGTTTTCACATTCAAGGGCTGTTACTTTTGTAATTTAGGTTAATTTATCGTCTCAGTGTTACTGGGTACAATATTGGGAGCATATGCTTACTTGTGCTGAAATGTGACAAATACTTCAGTTGAATAAGAATCTCTTTCTAAGGGGGGATTTGAGTGGCAGGTTATCTCTGTGGGGGAATGAAAATTTGAACAGGGGGGGGGGCATTCCCCACCTCTGTGAAATTCCAGACAAATGTTAAGGGCAGCAGGGGGTAGGAAGTCAAAGTGGTTGTCAGGGCTGAGGTCTCCACACCTGCTGTGTTCTGCCTCCATGTCAATGGGCTTTCCTGTGTAAATGGCTATCACCACTAAAGCGGAACCTTGGTTTACATATATTTTAGGTTTTTTGGGGGGGGGGCAGAGGGGAATGAGGATAAAGTTATCTTGATGTTTTCCAAACTTTATGCTCATAAAAGAAATTTCTAAAAGAATAAAACTAGAAAGTATGAGGTATTATTTTGGTTAGCCATTTAACCTCTGATGATGGCTCATTCAAACATATTTTTTCATGTAAACTTCATTTCTTGGGGGATGATTCTTATCATTAAAGGTATTTTTATGGCAAGAAGTATGGTGGGAAATGTGTAGGAATGATTGAAATCTTGGAAGTTGAGGGACTTTTTCAAGCACCAATATTCCAAGATCCAGTGTGTGTGTGTGTATGTGTGTGTGTTGGGGGATGGATCTATGATGCTCAGAAATTCTGAAGAAAGAATGAGTCACCTCTGAGAAAGCCATATGATTTTAGAAAGAAAACATGGAGTTGAAAGGGTGCCCAGAGTGAGCTTTCTGTCCAGCCAACACTGGACAGGACTCACCTGGTTGCAGCTGGCATAACGATTAGGAGAAACATTATTCTTATGGTCTACGTTAGGAGACAGATAAGCTCTTCACACCTTGAGGACAGGAGTTTGGTGGTTGGTAGCATCTAGTCATCACTGCTGTCTAACATAGAGCCTCCAAACTTACTTGTAACGTGGTCTTGAAAGTTCCATCATGAAAATGAATCCTGGCGGTTAAAGTTGGAAGCTGATGATTTTGTATGGCTGGGCCAAATTCTACTGTAGTTTCAAGCCTGAGCATCTAAGAGCTCAGGTAGGGAGGAGACTCATACACTTTCCCCTGAGAGCTGGTGGTCTGTCAGAAGATTTGGAGGACATATTTGAAAACTACAGATAGAGAATGAAGAGGAAACAGCAGGTAGAAGAAGGCTGTCTGTGGGGAGCAAGCTGGAGGTGTCAGGTGGCTTGTTAGCCAGTAAGGTAACAAGAGATTTCTTATATAATTATTCAAGAAACAAACACAAGGCTTTTGTTATTTCACAAGTTAGGGCAAATATGGATTGAAGGGAGGACTGCCAAATGCACAATTGTCTAACTTTTTAATTTTCTTCAGGCTTTATCTTGGCTGAGGTGGGCCCTGTGTTCATTAGTTATGTCCTATAATCCCCAATAGAGCAACTTTAAATTTTGCTATGGCTTACTTTTCATTATGTTTTCTAAAGCTACAAATTAATTTCTGAGTATCTCATAATAGGCTTTGTACATTGTTAATTATAAATTGAATTTGATAGGCTTTATGAAGGTATTGACAGATACCAAGCCTGCTGTCATTTATGTAACTCTGTAGAGTGGATGATAGGAGTTTTGTTGGCCTGGTCGTGTTATCTCAGTTCTCACATAAGCATGGTGAGCTATGCACATCAGCATGGTCTCTAGACAGAAGCACTGCCCTTGTGGGGCCCTCTTTCCTTACAGATAGATGTACCTGGACCATTCCTCCCTGTAAGTGCCCAGGATTCTCCCTGTTCTTTGTTGCTGCTGTCTTTTTCCAGAGCTCCAGGCAGAGGACCTCCAGGATAGAGGCTCAGATATTACAGCTGAGGGAACTGGAAAGTTATTTGCCAGAGGTCCTTGACATCTGGGGTTGATGAATGGGATTCCTCTCTGGGTAAATGGCAAGAGGCTCTGCTCACTCAGCTGCAACTCCCCACTTATTCCTTAACCCTTCTCGGGAGCTGCAGTTGGGATTTTAGAGAATGCTATCAAACTTTTAGTCTTCAAAAGATCTTCCCCATTAAAAAGATAGATTCTTCGGCTGAGAAGACAGCTCAGCCGGCAAAAGTAAGCATAATGATTGGGGTTTGGTCTCCAGAGCTCACGTGGAAAGGTCTGGAAGGGATGGTACATGCTTGAAACCCCAGTGCTTGGGAGATGAAAGACAGGTATGTCCTTAGGATGGGTTGCCCAGCCAGCTTGGCCTTCTTGGTGAGTTCCAGGCAAATAAGAGACTTTGTTTCAAACAAAATAAAACATGAAAAAAAATCACACAGACACACACACAGACACACACACACACACACAGACACACACACACACACATGATGGAAGGAGGCATCCCCACATAAATGAATATGCACACACACACACACATATATATATAAATAGACTCTTTAATAAATAATGGTATATTTATTCATTAGTCTGATATCTATCTATCTATCTCAGCCATTTTTATTCTTAAAAGCCTCCAGATTATTTGCATTTTGCTGCTTGGAAAATCCTGACTTGTAAAGAGAGGAACTGTAGATCAAGAAGCCAGAGCTGTGTGCATTAGCCCACGTGTCTGCACTAGCATTTGTTGTGACAAGATGAAAATAGGCTTCATGGACTACTGGCTCCCAGTGCCCTTAGAGCCTGAAAGATGTTGGCACCTTAATCTTACAGAAAATCTCCCCACTTTACTGAAGACAATATCAGAATCTTCTGGAAGCCTTCCTGCCCCTTTGTAGTCTGACTACTTGGAGACCTACTTTATTTTATGACTTAAGAAAAAAAATCTCGAAGAGGAAGGAATCCTTTGAAGAAACATGTTTCCACATCCTTGAGTTTAATCTGGGGGAAGGGGGATCACTTGTATTTTGGTCAATGAGAAGCTATTTTGTTATTTTAAAAATGTTACTTTTTTTATGTAGAAAAATTTTTGGCGTCCAATGTAGGACAGTAGGAGTCTTACATGGATACTTGGTACTTAGAGAACCTGTTAAATTCCTATTAAATTGAATACGTTAAACAAACTAATTAAAAAATTATGAATGGTACAAAAGAATGAGAAACAATTTTGATGAAAAGATTCTACATTTTCCAGTTTATAAAAAAAAAAGCAAGTATTCAATTTTTGGCATAAAATAAAAAAATGAGCTAGCTCAGTGGTAGACCTTACCTTGTATCAGGAGGCCCTGATTTGATCCATAGCATTGCAAAACAAAACACTGGTAGATTTAGATACATTAAAAAGGAAAAAAAAAAAGCCCTTGACATTGATTAAAGTATTAGAAGTTAAGGTGAGAATAAAGGTGTACAGCCATAGCAGCGGTTATACAGAATATTGCCAGTACAGACGATATTCTTCTATTCAACACAGTCCTTTGCCCATTCATAGATTGAGTTGTCACAACCACAATCATTATCATCACCACTATCACCACCACCACCATCATCACCATCATCAATAGTAACTATAATATATACACTTACTGAGCATCTCCCTTAGAGGGCGCTGCATCTTACTCAACTTTCCCAAAAAGTTTTGAGTGTACAACTGGACACAGCGCTTATGTTCTCCCAGAATTCATATGCTTGCAGTCTAAGGGTCCAATAAATAGTAGCAATACCTTGATGAGGGATCCCAGAGAGATGCCTTCACAGTTTCTGCCATGGGAGGGTACAGTGAGAAGAAGGGGCAGGCAGACCATGTTCTGACCATCAACTCTGCGGAACAAAATTACTATCAAAGCACGTGAGAGGACAGGAAGAGGGTTTAGCAAGAAGCTAGTGGTTTGGAGTATTTGCTATAAGCTTTCATTTTGAGCACGCCTTTCTAAGAGCTGCATTTAAAGGATTGAAGGCAAAACCTGATGATCAACACAAAACCCTGTGTTTGAGCAGCCATCAGTGCTTCGGTGAGCTTGGAGGACAGGAGCTACAGTTTACTGCACCAGTCCGTCCTGATCAGAACATGTCTTCAGAGACAAAACTCCCAAAATGCAAAACAAAAACAAACAATAACCCATAACCGAAAAACAAAACCAACCAACCAACCAACCAAGCAACCAAGCAAAAAACCAACAAAATGTTGCTAGAAATAACTGAAATATTTCTTTTGGGACTTTGAGCTTCCACAGGACTGAGTTCTTTTATCGTCAAAATGCTATTTCTCATTAGTAATTTGTGTCTCACACACACACACACACACACACACACACACACACACCTCCCATATCTGCCATATCGTTGTAGTGAGGAGAAAATGAAACGGAGAACTTGTGCTGTGGGTAGCTGCAGAGACTAACCCTACAGGTCTCAGGAACCCTTTATCACACTTTCATCTTGGTGGCAGATGGTCAGTGCGCATCTGGGCAGGAGGAAAGTTTTGGGCCATTCCTCTGAGGAGGCATTAGGCACTTAGGGCATTCCCAGAGATGGCTTGGGGACTCAGAGCCCAGTGCAGCGAAGCAGACACACCGAGAGTCAAGCCTGGCTGCAGCCCTGCTTCGGGATCGCATGGCATCTGAGCTCCTGGGTTGCGGACTGAGTGACTGGCAAAGGACGCATTGGCGTCCTCCGCCCCCTCCCTGCAGCTGTCCTCGGTAGAAGGCGGGACCACCCAGAGCGCTCAGGACGGGGTTCCAGACTCTGGGGCGCAGGCAGCCAGACCCCCGAGAGTCTTGGCTAGTGACTCCCGCGCCCCAGCTGCCCAGCGGTGCCTCGCTCCCCATCACAAGTTTGGTCCATACTGGACAAGTAAGCGAGTCTGGGATACACTGCTTTTGCTTTGGGCTGTTTTGGACATGGCCTGGCTGGAGACTTTCACCTACATCTGTGGATGGCTGATTCTCAGTAGCTGTCTCCTGGTTAGAGCGCAGGTAAGAGCTGGGACACCAGAACGTGCTTCCCTAGCCAGAGAAGCAAGCCCAGGGCGCGCCGCACTGCACTGGTCTGTCCACATCCTCTTCGGGCGGGAGGTCCCAGCTCCGGGCGGTTGGACCAGCTTCCTAGTGTTCAGGGATCTGGTAATGCAGAGCTGGAGGGTGAAGAACTTTGTTCTTTCTGATAATCCCCGGGGTACCCGCTTCAATCACCACAGTAGGTTTTGTTTGTTGGCAATTCACCATCATGTTTGAGAGCTTAAAACTTCTAGAATCGATGATACAGTGTAAAAGTGTAACTGTTTCTCTCTCTGATACAGAAGCGCGTATTTAAGCAAAGGGGCTATACCGAATAAATATCGTATTAAATACAGCTCGGGTCTTAAACGTTGAATAGCAGTGGTTGTAATTTTCTTATTGCCACTGTCGCTTAGGGGTTTTCTGGAAGTTCTTTCATAGTGGGTCTCTTTAATGTGCACGGAACAGTTCATCTTCATTTTTTTAAGTCAAAGAATATGTTAGGTTTATAGTTTTATTTATTTATTTTTCAAACGAACTAGAAAGATGCTTGCAGTGGTGTGTGTTTTGTGGTTTGATTTGTCCTATGATTTAAGACATCCGAGGTTATATATGTCCGGTTCGGTAGAGGGCGCACATTGACTGTCAAATAAAGATTCAATTGGTTTTTTTAAAAAAAACGTCCACAAAGTTAAAGCACCCATGAATATGTTTCGGTGGTACTTAAAATGACATTTTACACCTTTAAATGACCAAATTAAATTTTAGTTATTCAAAAGATACAGTTAAAAAAAATCCAATCTTCTAAAGTCCTAACAACATAAAATCAGAAGGTATTTCTAGGAAATATCTTTCCTGAGACATGCTAATCTTATTTAGCAGGATCAGGACATTTCATGTAGACTTATTGTGTTATGAAAAAAGAATGAGTGGACTATCATACAATGGACACTTAAAAATATGTTCTCTTAAGTTCAAAAGAAGTTTCTAAATTTGTAGAAGGAATAAGCAGGTATGGGGAGAAAGCCTTCTAGACTGGATGGTACATTTCCATTAGAGTAACAGATGATCTCCAAGGTACCACCTACATTTCTGTCTTAGGAGGTCCTTGGATACTATGTTAAAACCTCTATCTCCGTGTGTAAGGAGCAGATCTGCTCTGACCAGTTCTTTTCACTTGGTGTTCTAGGTTCCTTTCAAGAAATTAGAGATATTATTTAGCACAATAAAGAAACAAATTACTGTGAAGTCAAGAGTAGATTGTTCCAATCGCCTTTTGCTTTCAATAAAACAAGTTGGGTCTTCACTACAGCCTTTTTGAGCACATACCCACTTCTTTTTGGGGTTGTCTCCTGCAGTGACAGGACATTCAGCAGAGTCTCTGGACTCTGTCCACTAGAGGCCAGTGGCACCCCCTTGCCCTGACAGTAGCAAATATTTGCACATACTGCCAGATGTCTTTGGGTGTTGAAATTCCTCCTGGTTGGTAATTATTTTTTAACACAGATTTTTATGTCTTTTTTTCCCCCTTTTCTTTCCCTCCCACCCTCTCAGTGTGTGTGTATGTATGCGTGTGTGTGTGTGTGTGTGTGTGTGTGTGAATTAATAACCTGCAGTGTAATTACATTATATACTAAATTTTTAATCTTTAAAGAAAAACTGTAGTTTTAAACATATTTATACATCCTCTGACTTTTAGGTTTTCATCTTAAAAAGAATTATACTGGACTATTTTTTTTAAAAAAAACTTGGTAATTCTTGGTTTATTATTTTGTGGTTATTACATATTCTGAAATTTCATTAGTTAATTGGAAGAATTATAGAGCTGAAATGGATTGTGGGTATTATTTATTCAAGTGCTACCTGTTGATTCTATTAGCTAAAGCATGGGAGACAAGGTGTTTATGAAAAAGTGAATGGTAAATATATTTCTAGCTACACATATATTTAAAAATTATAAGATATTGAAAAAATACCAAATAAAACTCATCTGAAAAGAATGAACTGGTATGGAATAGATGGTTAATTGTCAGTTGACATTGGCTCACATCACTAAATAGATAACATGGACCAGTGCCCACCAATTCTTATAAAGAACGCTATGGGTTTTGTGAAGAATTAGCCTTGTCTGAAGGCACAGTTCAGTACCCATGCACTCATAACCCTGTTGTCATTACAGAATCTGGCAGTGCATGTCTTAAAGCCAGGACATGACATGACACCAGGACTATCATATAAATACACTTTGTGTTTCCTCTACTGTGCCAGTGAGCTACCAGGAAAGAGACTTTGAAATGGAGATAGGGGTGTAAGAGGTTTGTTGAGGGATGGAGTGATGTCTGTGGAAGATAAAAGGACCAGGAACAGGAGAGAGTCCACACATGTGATGCTAGCTCTAGGTCAGACTGGTTGGTGCACGGTGTACATTTTAGGAAGTGGATATTAAAGATCTCCGAGTCCAGATAAAACTCCAGGCACAGCTCACTCCATGGAAGGAAGTGTGTCACCCTGTACAGTACACGGTGTGAGCAGAGACCGATTTGCTGATTCGGCTTTCCTGTGGCCACTCTGGATGGGGTGCTAGCACTGCTGTGGTCATGCTCAGGGCATTGGATAGAGGGAGAAAAGCCTCAGGAACCTGGAGCGCTGCATTTGGATCTCTCTGTCTGCAGTAAATCTTTGAGCACAGACCTGGGTCCCTCCACTTTAATTGTTCCCTTCTGTGCAGTGAGGCAGAGGTCTGTGAACTCTACTAACCTACCCTGAAGATGCAGTCTCCTGGCAAGTCAAACACAATACCCCAGGACTCCACTCACTCAGTCACTAAATGCCCAAGAATGTGCTAAAGCACTTTTGTTTCCCATTTAATTCCCACAAGAAATCCATGAAATAGGCACTGTCATTACTTACATTTTTATACATGAGGAAAGTGGGCTAAGAAATGTCAGAGAAAGTACAAATGCAGATAGTTGCCATTAAAGCATAGGGTTTACACTCTGGCTTTGGCTTTCAGAGCTCCCATCTCCTGCCAAGCGTTCCCATCCCTTGCTGGGTGCTCCCGTTGTGGAGGTCAAGGTGGCACAGCTCAGCTAGTTTATGAGCACACATTCCCTTTGTCCAGTAATGCTCACTCCTGAGATGTTGTAGCCCGTAGGATTTCTCACCTTGGTCTATAAGGAGCACCAAAGCAGGTCTGTGCTGCTATAGAATTGGGCACAGCCTGAATGTTCATAATGGGGTACTGTATACAGCAAGAAGCAATGGGTTAAATATGGCTTCACCAGCATGATGAGATCACAAAGCAGGACGAGATGACAGAGAAGCCATGAGAGAATGAGGAAATACCATTTACATATGTTAAAACGTGTATAGTGCAAAGCACTAATGCATGCTCTGTAAACATGTTCAGATAAAAATGTGTGTCTCACATGACACGTAGGAGATAGTGAAATGTTAGTGGGAAATAAGGAAGAGAGTAGAAAAATCAGCATGTGGTCACTGTGCACTGTGCATTGTAAGAGACTAAAGTACCAAGGAGCCATTACTGGTGGATAGAACCATGAGGAGAACCCTAGGACCTGGGCAGCTAGGGCACTCTTTTTAGAAAAATCTAGCAGAAGCATGACTGCTGATTATCTCCCCACTGTGCAGACTGCTTCAAGTCTCACTGCAGCTAAGCAGGGGAGAGTTGGGGTTTTTGTTGTTGTTGTTGTTGTTTTGTTATTTACAAGGAAGACCTGTGTCCCTGGAGGGTTGGAGTCTGGTGGATTTCTCAATGGCTATGCTAACGCTGGGCCTTCTCTACAGCCTAGTAGCCCAGAGGCACAGAGATGGAAGGGAGTTACACTTTGAGTTCTCTTGGCAATTTATCAAGTTATTTTTAATTTCTGAGCACTTTTCTCAATTCTTTGGAACTAAATCTATAACATTTTCAGGTAACACCCAGACACTCTGTTCACTTTCCTGTCTCTGGCCTCAGCTGAGCTACTCATCAGCTAGGACGCTGGTTTGTCTTTTCTTCTCTTCGTTCCTTTTCCTGTCACCTCTCTGGGTTAGTAAGTCTCTGTCTCTGTCTCTGTCTCTCTGTCTCTGTCTCTCTGTCTCTGTCTCTGTCTCTCGCTCACACACACACACACACACACACACACACACACACACACACACACACTTCATTTCTCCTTTGGAACTTCATTTCCTCCACTGGGAAATGGAAGTGATAATATCATTTATGTACAGAATGTGAGAGTCTTAAGTTTAAGGATATACAAACAAGAAGAAAACCAAAGTATCAGCTCTTTCTTTTCTCCCAGTTGGATTAGCCAGGCTCACCTCAATCACATGGTGGTTGATTGAGATTACATCTACATGCGATCAGGAACTGCTTCAGGTTTTGAACTGACACAGGAGAGAATTTGTGAGGCCAGTCCCTCCATCTGTGATTTTCTCCTCTTAGTCCTCATGCCTCTCTAGAACCCAATTTCTTTCTGATAGCAATTGGATCCTTAAACCATATTACTTATGCCTGTTATAACATGTGTTATTAAGAGCATTTAATTAATATGATGTGAATCAGAATTTTTGAGAGGAACAGAAGCAAAAGTATTGGATTTGTTTGGCTTATTTTTATTTTATTTTATTTTATTTTGAGACAGGATTTTTCTGTGTTGCCCTGGCTGTCCTGGAACTCATTCTGTAGACCAGGCTGGCCTCTAACTCAGAGATCCACCTGCCTCTGTCTCCTGAGTGCTGAGATTAAAGGCATGTACTACCACCCTCTGGTTCTTATTCAAGAATTTTAAAAGTCAATTTATGCTAAAAAAAAAATGCAGGTATGGCTGCCTAAATTATACCCCAAGAGGTCAAGAACCTGGTCCTTGCCTGGTCCTTGAGGCCAGGTGCCTCATCAGTTCCAAATCCCTTGTCCCTTACTCTCCGATAGAAGCCTGGAAACGCTGGCTCTGATATCAGCAAAGGACTCATTGTCACCAATATCAGGCTAAGTCAACTGAACTGTGGCAGGGAAGGCCAAGCAAGGTGCAACAGGCTACCCGCCTCAATGGTTTATATTCCTGAATGAAAGACATACACATAGTCTTTATATTTTTAATAAGCAGTACAATAGTTGGGTGACTGCCTAGCCTCTCTGCTGCTAGAGTCAACCTCCCACCGATAATTCTGAGTTACTACTTACTAAATCCTTGGTGCCATCCTGGCTGCTCAGGACCCATTTATGCAGCCCTCTGGCCCTTGCTTTCTTGGCCCAGAGTCCAGGGCGCTCTCCTTGCTTCTCTCTACACCTCTGTGCCTCTCTTCTCTCCACACTCTCCTAAAGCAAGGCCTTTTTCTACCAGTTCCAAGCCCAGGAAACCTAAAATCCTAAGCCTAGGAATCCTAAAATCCCGCCTCTGTCTGTCCTCCCCAGCCATTGGCTGCTGGCATCTTTATTTACCAATCAGAGCCAACTGGGGACAGGTTCTCAGAAGTTATATGAAGACTCACTCCAGCAAACAGTTTTTTTTTTTTTTTTTTTTTTTTTTTTTTTTTTTTTTTTTTTTTGCGGTGGTGGTGGTGGTGGTGGTGGGGGGAGATATAATTAGGTTCGTAATACAAGCAGCTACACCTTCCTTTGACCATACCCTGCCTATCTGACTGGTATCAGAAGGCACCACCCACAATTTGGGCAAGGCTTCTCATGTCAGTTAAGGCAACCAGGACAAGTCTCCATTGAAGGATCCTACCAAGGGGATTCTAATTTCTGGTAGGTTTCTATTAAAACCAACCATAACAATCGACTTCCCTCTTTTGTCAAGGAAAATTCAGAATCATAAGGTAGTTAAATCATCTTGTTTAGCAGAAAGGGCATGTGGTGGAGTAGGATACACTGATGTTTACAAAACGATTTCCCCATTGCTAGGTCCATAGTCTCTCACACTGTGAGCCCGTACGACTTAACAAATTCAGTTAGACTTGCTAAGGATTTTCTTCATGTCACCTAGTTGAGTGTACAGCCAGAACAGTTTTACCTCAAAAACAATATCATATTTGCTCTTTGTATAAATGCTAGAAAACTGAGAGTACCTTCCTAATCAAAATACAAATGCCAACTCGTGACAGTACAACTTGGCAGGTGCCTCAAATGCCTCTCATGCTTCACTCTGGGAGAATCCCTGGAGACAAAGTCAAACACTGGACCATGTTTGCCAAAAGATCATGTTTAATATTTTAAAAGAGATGCTTCTAAATTTGAGGTTGTGCTATAAACAAATTTGGAGTGATGACAGTTCAGTAGGAGGGGAGATGAAACAAACACATGTCTTATTCTCAAATTGCTACCTCTTGTGTGTTGCCCCTCAGTCTGTATAAAAGTCTGGGTCACAGATTACACTCATACTACACATCCATTGTCCAGAGTAACACAGATTACACTCATACTACACATCCATTGTCCAGAGTAACACAGATTACACTCATACTACACATCCATTGTCCAGAGTAACACAGATTACACTCATACTATACATCCATTGTCCAGAGTAACACAGATTACACTCATACTACACATCCATTGTCCAGAGTAACACAGATTATACTCATACTACACATCCATTGTCCAGAGTAACATTTTACCTTCATTTGGATCTGACTTTGCTGACGACACATAGATTTTCTCTTTTAGAAGACTTCACTTTTTCCTCGGAACTGTTGACTAAATTGCTCAGACATCTGATCTACTCTAAGAATAATTTCTCATTGGTTTCTTTCCTTTCACTCACAAAGGCTGATAGTCATATCTTTATATTGAAAAATGAGGAAACTAAGGCTTCATTCCTGGGTTTAGCATTAAAAAAAATCTATGTACTTTATGTACTTATTTACTCTGTGTGTTAGTCTCTCTCTCTCTCTCTCTCTCTCTCTCTCTCTCTCTCTCTGTGGTGTCTTTGTTGTGTGTATACCAACACATGTGTGCAGATGCCTGACTCTGGCTACATCTGTAGATGTCACCTGTCCCTCTCTGTGATTCTATACATTTTATTTGAAGCAGAGTTTCTCTTTAGACTTGGGCCTTTCATTGTCTCTTCTGAGTCAAAAGCCAGCAAGTCCCTCCTTTCCCACGGAGAGCCGGTGTGAATAGGACACCTCCCTTTTAGGACACCTCACTTGTTGCCTGGGTGCTGGTATTCAAACTCAGTCACCACAATTGCCTAGCAAGAACTTTTAGTGATCTCTCTAGCCTTACTGGGCTCACCAGTTTGAAAGGCTGTGGAAAACTAATGATTTGTCTAGGTCTCATGTTAAGTTTTCCTTGTGTTCTTAATCGACATGCAGAGTTGTAACTACGGTGGGTGTACAGAGTTTCCATTGTCGTATACAAGTTTATAGTTTGGTGGCTGTATTATTAATAATGATCTTATCTCATTGCTTCTGTTCAAAATTGGCCTTCTCACTGATGATTGATATTAGCCATGTTAGTTTTCCTAGTTTCTACTTTCCCCCAGGATGGTGCAGCTGTGCTCTACGGCAGATGTGTTGCTTCAGGGTAGCACTAGTGACAAATGGCTTGGCCATTGGCCATTGATACTATTATGTGTCCATCTATAATTTGGCCCACATTCTGATTCTGTAATCTCAAATTCTGTCTGTTAACTGCCTGAAGGAAATTATTTCCTTGACAATTTGTCATGTCTCAAATTAGGCCAATGTCATTTGTATCTGAGTACCTATTGCCTGGTAGCCATTTCCACATGGAATGAACTACACAGTAGTAAAGCATAGCAGCAATCACCCCGGATAGCAGAAGGAGCTCCACGAAGTCCTCCTGGGAGACCATGTCTTTCCACTGGGTTTCAACAGGCATGTGTCTGACCACTGCATTTCTTCTCTTCCCAGAGCAACAGTAGAAGGTTTTGAGCTCTGACATAATAAGGGACTCAGATTTCTTTGGGCTACCCATGCATTTTTAGTCTAAATCTGAGCCCAAGACAAAAATGGTTTAGATCCCCATTTATTATTTATCTATGTTAGTATTAAGCTAATATATACTTTCAGTTATATGATACATAAAATTTTATATATTACAGCTCTCTCTCATGCACACAGATACACACACACACAGAGGGGAGAGAGAGAGAGAGAGAGAGAGAGAGAGAGAGAGAGAGAGAGAGAGAGAGAGAGAGAGAGAGAGAGAGAGAGAGGGGGGGGGGGGAAGAGAGGAAGAGGAAGAAAGAGAGAGAGGAAGAGAGTGAGAGAGAGAGAGGGGGGAAGAGAGAGGGGAAGAGAGGAAGAGAGAGACAGAGAGGCTGTTTGTCAAAGGCTGACAACTTGAAATTGTTAGATTGTGTTCCAAATGAACTGAGGGCTGTTGTTTGGGCTGTTGAGCTGTTTTGGGCATGCTACTTCGTGATGCTTCCAACACTGTTCCAGACGTAGTTGCAGAGAAGTAATTGTTATGGAAACTTTAAGATCTAAACCATCAGTTCACAGCCTTTGAATACAGTCAGATATCACTGGTGTGCAGAAAGAAAGAAGTGAGGTATCTAAGAAACCAGCACTTACAAATGGTGAAGTAAATTAGGTCAGAATTCAGTAGTGTAAGAACCACACTTAAATAGCAGCATTATTGTTGATATACTAATTTTGAAAATGATTTACATGGAGAATATAAGGTATTGATGAATTTGATCATGTATCATTTTCACATTTCTGAAGTGTTCTAGTACTGAAAACATTTTACTTATAAATTTTATCTAATTAGCTACCTTGAGTAATTTCACAACTAAAATTACCATCAAAGGAGCATTCACTACAGATTACATTCTTGGTATAAATGGTGACGGTGTAGTACATCTTATACAGCTGCATGCCCTAAAGCATCCCCCTAACTCTTCCCTAGGCAATAGCCACTGTACTATTTATTTTCTTATATGTTTTGCATCTTTCATGCAGTGAAGGCAGTGCATATTTTCTTATTATTATTCCCATTACAGTAGGTTATTTTGAGTTGATATAATTTCAGTTCTCAAACTTTATTTCAAAAACTTCATTCACTTAAACATAAATTAAGAAACTATAGTCTGACATCCAAATATGACCTACAACCTACTTCTGTATACATGCTGAGATCTAGTAAAGAGTTTAAAATTTTTTAACGTTTGGATGAAGATCCAAAGAAAGAACTAGGTTAACATCAGCAATGAAGCGTATTGATTCCAGGTGCTGTTGCTATGGTACTTCATGAATAGTGCCTCATTCTGTGGTCTTCCATTTCTAAATATGTTACTTCAAGCCAGTCTCAATCAAAAGACAGGATACATCATAACTAAGGACTTTCTGTAAAATACCCGATCAGTGCTCCTCAAAACTGAAGATAATTAAAAATGAGGAAGTATGGAAGCCTAAGAAAGCATCCTGCACTGTGCTGTGTTTTTTGATAAGATGCTGGAACATAAAACATTAAGAGCTATCAAATTGGGGTTTCTCTTAGACTTTAGGTCTCTGACACTGGAATTCAATTTTATTTCAAGTCACAAATGGTCACACATGCCCAGAACAAGTGACTGTTTTGCTAAATGTAGTTCTTTGTTGTGTATGCAATGGTTGCCTCTGGAGTGACAGACACTGAGGAGGAAGTGCTGCTCGTGTGTTTTAGCTACACTACCTTTCCCACATCACTGTAAGGTGAGGAACGACATGTGCGGGTGTGCTCCATGTCCTTGATGTAATCTTCTCTTCTCCCTTCATACAGCATGTTGCTTTCATACGAAACTAATAAATACTGATGAAATGGATAGTGGATATATGGGTGTATATCTTCCCATTATAAAGTCCCCAGTTTTAAGGCAAGGAGATAGATGGAGATCATTTAGAGTAACCTATTTCTTTAAGAGATAAATAAACCTAAAGTCATGTTGCATCTTGTGTCTAGGCTTCTTTGATAATTTTTGTGATAGTACTAAATTTAGTCTTCTATTTCTATGTAACATAACTGCCATGTTGTGAAAGAATTAGTAATGTGTTATGTCTTGATAAAATGCTAGGTATTTTCACTGTTTACTATTTTTTCTAGTTACATTATTATTTAATGTAATCAGTTAATCATAGTTTAGAGTTTCCTTACATTTTCTGGTGGTGCATTTAAAATTATCCAAAAAAATTTTGCTATGTGAATTAGTTATCTTTTTATTACTGTAATCAAACACCAGACAGAACAAACTTAAGGGAAGACTGACTTATTTTGGCTCACAGTCTCAAATGATTTGTTCTGTATGGTTGCTTGAACCCTGTGCAATCTGACAAAACAGTGTGACAGTACAACCTTGTGGTGGTGGTGAGATGTTCACTTCATGGAACTAGAAAGCAGGGATGAGTTAGGAAGTGACCATAGATAATATACTCCTAAGGACCCACCCTGGTTGACCACCTAATTCTTTCATCTCTACCCCATCTTCTAGGTTCTAAAGTGCCCCCAAGTAGTACCATCATCTGGGACCTAGTGTTCAGTTCATGAGCCCGTGGAAGACAGTGGATATTCCAATCACAATAGTGTATCCTGATGGGGGACTGTTCCAGTTAGCTTGATTGGGAATGAAATAAGGAGAGCATTATTCTGCCTTTAAGATGATGGGGAATGATGGCGTGTTCTTTGCTTCCACAGCTGGATTCTGACGGCACCATCACTATAGAAGAGCAGATTGTTCTTGTTATGAAGGCTAAAATGCAGTGTGAACTCAACATCACAGCCCAGCTCCAAGAAGGAGGTAATGGTGCCAAGAAATGTCTTTTCTTTGTGTTCTTCACTGTAACCAGCACAAAAATCAGAGAATCCTCCTCAGTGTTAAGGAGGTCCTCATCAACCATCTTCTGTGTGTCTATGTGGAAGGTCTGTAGAGAGAACAAGGTTCTTCCATCTCTGTACCACACATACCTTCCCTCTCTTATGAAGGAAAGGACCAGTCTGATTAGTGGGTTTTGGAGTATATCAACTGGGCATGTGCACATCTGGCCTCTCTTTGGATTTGTCTATTGTGTGGGGTGAGCATGTTGGCTTGCTCTTGACTGTGTAGTGAGCTGGGAGGAGGAGGAGACACAGCCCCTGTGAATATCATCTCCAATCTCAGCTCGGACCAGACTCTAAGCTACGTTCTACCGAAAACTTTTAAAATAAAATGGTAATTTATTTCCCAGGAAAATTTTTCTTCTTCTTCCTCTTCTTCCTCTTCCTCCTCTTCCTCATCTTCCTCTTCCTCCTCCTCCTCTTCTTCTTTCTTCTTCTTCTTCTTCTTAAACTTCTTCTTCTTCCTCTTCCTCTTCCTCCTCTTCCTCCTCTTCCTCCTCTTCCTCCTCCTCCTCTTCCTCCTCTTCCTCCTCTTCCTCCTCTTCCTCCTTTTCCTCTTCCTCTTCCTCGTCTTCGTCTTCGTCTTCGTCTTCTTCTTCTTCTTCTTCTTTTTGGAGTTTTTGAGTCATCTCTTACTTATTTCTAAATTCAGGTCAGAAATGGGGGTTGATTTACTGAGTTTCCTAAGTTTCAACTAACTGAACAAAGCAATGTCTCTAAAGCTATCTATACCTCATATAATTTTCAGGTTAATATCTGCTTATGCTGGTTTGTAAATGTTCAGAAACTGTGACTGATTTTCCATTCATTATGATCATAAAATGTAGTTTGCATGATGATGATTTATCAAAGTGTGTTGAGACTTGGTGGCCTTTACTGCAGCCACTCCTGATGAATGATCTATGTGGTTTTCAAAGGAATGTGTGTGCTCCACTTTCCAACGCTGTGTTTTATAGAATCCTCCAGGTTAAGCTTATCAGTTACACTGTTCATATGTTCTGTATCCAGAATAATGATCACTTGACCTTTTATTTCTTAAGATACATGTTTTTATAATAGCTTGATGGTGAATATTTTCATTGAAAAGTTCATTGAGTATTTCTCAAATCAAGTACTTTGAAACTATGTTACTAAATACATTTAAGTTTAGAAATTCATGTCTAGTGCTTAAACATGTTATCAATATAAAGGCTTCTAATACTCTATAGATACTTATGATTGGAATATTAAAATTATATATACTTAAACAATCACATTAAAATAGTAATATTTAATCAACACCAATTTCTTGCTTTGTTAATTTACTGTAACTTTTTCAATCCTTTAAAAATGTTTTAAATGTGATATCATGTACACAATTTTAAACTTAACAGTTTTACCTACATCTAAGTTTACTCTTCAAGTACTATGTATGTTCACATTATTGCATATCATAACCTCCAGAAATTTTTTATCTTGAAAATTTGTGATACTATCTTTTAAACAAGTACTTATATTTCCCATTAGTTTATTAAACTTTTCATACATTTATATTTTAGGAATATCTTTTTTGTTTTGTTTTGAGACAGGATTTGACTATATAGCCAGGAACTCACTATGTAGATCAAGCTGACCTCAAACTCACAGAGATGCAACCTGCCTCTGCCACTCAAGTGCTTAGATTAAAGGTGTGCTCAGCTAGGAACATTTTATGCAAACAGTTCACACACGAATTTTTCCTTATTTATTCTGATAATCTTTGTCTATTAAACAAATAATTTATTCCAGTTATAGTAATTGTGAGTGCTAATGTGCAACATTGGAATTGAATTCTACCATCTTATTTAGACTCCCGAGTCCCTTCCATTCCTTCTCTCTAATCTTTGGAATTGATTGAAACACTGCTGCTCATTTCTTTAAAATACTTTTATTTCATGTGTATGAATATTTTACCTGTATGTATGTGCATTGCACATGCGCCTGGTGCTGTGGAGTTCAGGAGATGGCATCAGACCACCGGGGACAGGAGTTACAGATGATTGTGAGCCATCTCTGCAGCAGTATTTTTGCTTACTATATTCTATCCTGCCCCAACATCTATAGCTAATTATTAGGACACTTAATTCCTTTAGTGGCTACTCTAGAATTAAAAGGTGTATATTTAATTTAGAAAGTTTAAAAGTTATCCTAATTTCTTCTTTCCATATAACATCAGTATACTGGGGCACTTTTATTGTTTCCAAATTGTAAGCTATTGTCACACAGGATTTTAGTTTGATCTTAATTTTATATTAATTTTCCCTCTTCCTGGTGTATTTTTGTCTCTCATTTATTTTGTATTTATTTACATTGGAATGTGCTTATTGTGCTCTGAGTTTTTGTTGGCTTGGAGATGACTTTTTTCAGTTACAATCTTAATATATATTTTTGGATCTATAATCCTTGCTTAAAGTGCATCTGGTAGTGTCTGTACATACTATCTCATTTTTGTTCTAGATCCTCTTGCTACTACTGCTGAAGCAGTTTTCAGTCTTTGATGGTGATCTGTCTTTCTTTCTTTCTTTCTTTCTTTCTTTTTTTTCTACTTTGTTCATGTGTTCTGAAGACTTGAATGAGACTGAATTCAAAAGAAATGCACTAAATTTCAAGGGAATTTCAAGACAATGTAGCATTATGGTTGTGACATGGTAACTGTCATGAGTCAGATTACAGTGATAAAACAGAGCAGAAAAGTATGAGAAAATTTCGGTCCACAGAGGATGATCCACATTGCAGGCGCCCTAGCACGCCCATGATCTTAGGATCACTGGGGCGTGGAACACAACATCTGTTCCAAACCAATCTCAACGGGGCCTGTGACAGCAGGACACATGAGCCCTGCCTGACCAGCAGCTTGGGTTCCTTCTGATCGGTGCTGGTATACCTTGGTTTCGAACATACCAGACAGCCCCACATTCCCCAGAGGAGACACCACTTCTAGGCGATGTAACATGCCCAGGATCTTAGGATTTCAGGATACCAGGATACCAGGAGCTTGGTCAAACCAGGATCTCAAGGTCTCAGAGGAAGCTTGACTGCCGAGAACTCTGTCACACCCAGGATCTCAGGTTCATAGGATCCCAGAATCACAGGATCACAGAGAAAGCTGGAGTCTGAGTAGTCCTGAATCAACTGGGATTATAGGAAGGACAGGCTCCAATAAGATATATTGAGGGCAGCAAGACCTTGCCATCATCGGAACACAGTTCTTCCACTACAGCAAGCCATGGATACTCAAGGATACCGGAAAAGCTGATTTAAAGTCACATTTCACGATGATAATAAGGACTTTAAGAAGGACATAAGTAACTCCCTTTAAAAAAATACAGGAGAATATAGGTAAATAGGTAGAAGACCTTAAAGAGGTAACACAAAAATTCCTTAATGAATTATAGGAAAACACAACCAAACAGGTGAAGGAATTGAACAAAACCATTCAGGATCTAAAAATGGAAATAGAAACAATAAAGAAATCACAAAGGGAAAAAATCCTGGAGATAGAAAGAGATAAGGAGTCATAGATGCAAGCATAACCAACATAATACAAGAAATAGAAGAGAGAATCTCATGTGCAGAAGATACCATAGAAAACATTGACACAATAGTCAAAGAAAAGGCAAAAAGCAAAAAGGTCCTAATCCAAAACATCCAGGAAATCCAGGACATAATGAGGAGACCCAACCTAGGGATAATAAGATAGAAGAGAGGGAAGATTCCCAACTTAAAGGGCCAGTAAATATCTTCAACAAAATTATAGACGAAAACTTCCTTAACCTAAAGAAAGAGATGTCCATAAACATACAAGAAGCTTACAGAACTCCAAATAGACTGGGCCAGAAAACAAATTCCTCCTGTCACATAATAATCAAAACACCAAATGCACTAAACAAAGAAAGAATTTTAAAAGCAGTAAGGGGAAAAGGTAAAGTAACATATAAAGGCAGACCTATCAGAATTACACCAGACTTTTCACCAGAGACTATGAAAGCTAGAAGATCCTGGGCAAATCTCAAACAGAACCTAAGAGAACATAAATGCCAGCCCAGACTACTATACCCAGAAAAATCTCAATTATCATAGACAGAGAAACCAAGATATTCCATGACAAAACCAAATTTACACACGATCTTTCCACAAATCCAGCCCTACAAAGGATAATAGAAAGAAAATGCCAACACAAGGAGGGAAACTACACCCCAGAAAAAGCAAGGAAGTAATCTTTCAACAAACGGAGAAGAAGATAGCCACACAAACATAGTTCCACCTCTAACAACAAAAATAACAGGAAGCAACAATTACTTTTTCTTATATCTCAATATCAATGGACTCAATTCCCCAATAAAAAGACATAGACTAACAGACTGAATACGTAAATAGGACCCAGCATTTTGCTGAAAACAGGAAATGCACTTTAGTGACAAAGACAGACACTATCTCAGAGTAAAGGGCTAGAAAACAATTTTCCAAGCAAATGGCCCAAGAAACAAGCTCGAGTAGCCATTCTAATATCGAATGAAATCGACTTTCAACTAAAAGTTATGAAAAAAGATAAGGAAGGACATTTCATACTCATCAAAGGA
Organism: Mus caroli; assembly: GCF_978045245.1. Lineage (NCBI taxonomy): Eukaryota > Metazoa > Chordata > Mammalia > Rodentia > Muridae > Mus > Mus caroli. The sequence goes on from NW_028227256.1 coordinate 62,190,013, forward strand.
AAAATCTCCCAAGAAGAACTCTCATTTCTGAACATCTATGCTCCAAATGCAAGGGCACCCACGTTCATAAAAGAATCTTTACTAAAGCTCAAAGGACACATTAATAGTGGGAGTCTTCAACATCCCACTCTCATCAATGGACAGATCATGGAAACAGAAACTAATTAGAGACACAGTAGAACTAACAGAAGTGATGGACCAAATGGATCTAACAGATATCTATAGAACATTTCGTCCTAAAACAAAAGAATATACCTTTTTCTAAGAACCTCATGGTACCTTCTCCAAAATTGATCATATAATTGGTCACAAAACAGGACCTCAGCATATACATGAAGGCTGAAATAATCCCATGCACTCTGTCAGATCACCATGGACTAAGGCTGGTCTTCAATAACAACAAAAACAACAGAAAGCCCACATACATGTGGGAACTGAACTCAATGATAACTTGGTCAAGGAAGAAATAAAGAAAAATATTAAAGACTTTTTAGAGTTTAATGAAAATGAAGGCACAACATACTGAAATTTATGGGACACAATGAAAGCAGTACTAAGAGGAAAACTCATAGCTCTGAGTGCCTTCAAAAAGAAACTGAACATAGTTTACACTAACAGCTTAACAGCACACCTGAAAGCTCTAGAACAAAAGAAGCAAATACACCCAAGAGGAATAGATGGCAGGAAATAATCAAACTCAGGGCTGAAATCAACCAAATAGAAACAAAAAGAACTATTCAAAGAATCAACCAAACCAGGAGCTGGTTCTTTGAGAAAATCACAAGATAGATAAACCCTTAGCCAGACTAGCCAGAGGGCACAGAAACAGTATCCTAATTAACAAAATCAGAAATGAAAAGGATATAATGACAGAAACTGAGGAAATTCCAAAAATCATCAGATCCTATTACAAAAGCCTATACCCATCAAAACTGAAAAGTCTGAATGAAATGGACAATTTTCCAGACAGATGCCAAATACCAAAGTTAAATCAGGATCAGATAAATCATCTAAACAGTCCCATAACCTGTAAAGAACTAGAAGCAGTCATTAAAAGTCTCCCAACCAAAAAAAAGCCCAGGACCAGATGGGTTTAGTGCAGAGTTCTATCAGACCTTCAAAGAAGACCTAATACCATACTCTTCAAACTATTCCACAAAATAGAAACAGAAGGAAAACTACCCAATTTATTCTATGAAGTTATGATACCCAAACCACACAATGACCCAATAAAGAAAGAGAATTTAAGACCAATTTCCCTTATGAACATCTATGCAAAAAATACTCAGTAAAATTCTCACAAACTTAATCCAAGAACACATCAAAACTATCACTCACCACAACCTAATAGGCTTCATCCCAGGGATGTGGGGGATGGTTCAATATACGGAAATCCATCAACTATATAAACAAACTCAAAGACCACATGACCATCTCTTTAGAGGCTGAGAAAGCATTTGACAAAATTCAACATCCCTTCATGTTAAAAGTCTTGGAAAGATCGGGAATTTAAGGCTCATACCTAAACATAATAAAAACAATATACAGCAAACCAGTAGCCAACATCAAACTAAATGGAGAGAAACTTCAAGCAATCCCATTAAAATCAGGAACTAGATAAGGCTACCCACTCTCTCCCTCCCTATTTAATATAGTACTTGAAGTTCTAGCTAGAGCAATTAGATATCAAAAGGAGATCAAAGGGATACAAATTGGAAAGGAAGAAGTCAAAATATCACTATTTGCAGATGATATGTTAGTATACTCAAGTGATCCCAAAAATTCCACCAGAGAACTCCTAAACCTGATAAACAACTTCAGCAAGTGGTCAGCATATAGAAAAATGCAAACCGACCCATTCTTATCTCCTTGTACAAAGCTCAAGTCCACGTGGATCTAGGACCTCCTTATAAAACCAGATACACTGAATCTAATAGAAGAGAAAGCGGGGAAAGACTTGAACACATGGGCACAGTGGAAATTTTCCTGAAGAGAACACCAATGGCTTATGTCAAGAATTGACAAATGGGAGGGATCTCATAAAATTGCAAAGCTTCTGTAAGGCAAAGGACACTGTCAATAGGACAAAATGGCAACCAACTGATTGGGAAAAGATTTTTACCATTTGTAAATCTGATAGAGGGCTAATATTCAATATATACAAAGAACTCAAGAAGTTAGACTCCAGAGAACCAAATAACCCTATTTAAAAAACGGTGTACAGAGCTAGACAGAAAATTCTCAAGTGAGAAAACTCAAATGGCTGAGAAGCACCTAAAGAAAATGACTAAGGAGTCACCAGGGAAATGCAAATAAAAATATCCCTGAGATTTCATCTCAGAGCAGTCAGAATGGTTAAGATCAAAAATTCAAGTGACAGCAGGTGCAGGTGAGGATGTGGAAAAAAACCTCAAACCTTCATTATTCTACTTTAAGTCTTTTGTACTTTTAACAGTCTTTGAATCTCTTTTTATTTTCCTAATAGTAATTTCAAATTTTGTGTTTGTGAGTTTGTATACCTACAGACTTTGCTGGTGAACCAGGGTGACTACAGCGATGCCTGTTTACTTATGTGTCATATGAGATATGATGAGGATCTCAAGGTTTTTAGGATGTATGTACTTAACTACCTACCTACCTACCTACATACATACATACATACATATCTATTGCTTCTATAAGACCTCTATATGAACTATTGTCTTGACTTTTGTTTAAACTCAGTTAAAACAACTTATTGAATATGGACTTAGAGTTACAAAATTTTGGATTAGAATTTTTCCTCTTATTTCAGCGCTAAATCTCACTGAGTTTAAAAAGGAGCAATATCTGTTGGGAATGATGGTTTTGTTTCACATTTATTCACTAGTGTTTGGGAGCATCTTTTGAGGATACTAACTTTATAGCAGGATGTACAATATGGTAGTAGTTTTATGGCCTTATCATGTCCTAGGCTTATCTTTCATTGTTCAAAGACAGTAAAAAACCCCAACAGGTTAGTGGGAGCTTCTCAGATAAGACCTAAATACAGGAATCAATGCCCCTATAGAATAATTTGTGCTTTTATATTTATTCCTTTTACTTTATGGTCCATGGTATAGGAAAGAAGATTTTTTTTTTTTCAGAAACAATGGTAACTCAATCTCTCGGCACAACAACTAGAATCCTAATCTTGTAAGCCACATTAAATCTAAATTCTCCTGTAGGATTCACCATAAGCTGGGAGACACTCATAGCTACATCATGTCCTCACCCTATACTCATCCAAAAGGACCCTCTCCCTCTCCTCCTCCCCTCTTCCAGTATCCAACCCAGAAGTCCCTCCTACTTGCCCAGTGATTGGTTCCTTTATTCATTAGGGAATTGGTTCACAAGGGGTCACCTGAGTATGTGACTCACTTCTTGTCCACAACCCTTCCCAGGAGAGGGAAATTAGCATCAAAATACAAACAGAACCAGGCCCACCCATGACACTTCCCCCTTTCTGTTCTAATAAAAAATAAAACCTTTCTCTCAAATATAAATAGAGCACAACTACTACCATTTATAAAGTACAAGATAGACTTAACACTCAGTCCATCATTTTTGTCAATAAAATAGAATACTATCATGTATCCTAACTTAAAAAGACTTATAAATCTACATCCACTTATGTCCTGGCTTTAGATTGAATGCCATCTGAAAACCATCCTCTCAAATCTTTTCTCTCAATGTAAATAGCCTGGGTTGGCTATGAGACTATAAGTAGTTTTTCAACCCTGTCAGGAACCTGAAAATGACCAACATTAACTGAAAATATATAGGAAGCCTAACACAGCTTCTAGAACTGAGACAAATTGTAGACACAGCTGCCTACCTATACAGCCTCAGTAAGTCAGTAAGCTGGAGTATCCATCTGTCTTCAGCCTTCTGGCCCAGGATCATTTGACAAACCTAGAGAAACAGGAAATTAAGGACTAGCCTACTCTGTCTCGGCAGAACTAAGCTGTCCTAACCTATAAATTGTGTCCTTTCAAGAACAGTACAAGTCTGCAGGAGAGACTGGCAATTTTCTGCCCAGTGGCGACCTAGCCACAAATTACAGCCTCACCTGGAGGTAAGATGCTCAGCGGCATCTTTGAATCTATGAATGGGAAGCTGTTAGAAGCAGATTTGTCTCAACAACAAGTGAAAATGCCACATTCTGTAGATTTCTGACGTTTTTGAAAACTAATCAATCTATGGAAAGAAATCTGGACTGTTCTCTGCTAACTACTCTCAGATATTTCTAAGTAAATATCTGAAAACATCCTAACAATAAACTGATAGCCAAGAATTTGCTATTTGGCCCTTAACTCACAGGCTTAAACACCTCAGATCAGTTTACAGTAACAGTTATAGAAGGACTGGGTCTAAGTCCTGTACTTTAAACATTTTTGCAGCAATAGAAAAAAATTTATACCAATGAAAACCTTGATTTTTGCATCAAAATAAATTCTGTACCAAAATAAGAAATTATCACTTCAACTTAGTAACAGTTAAAAAGATTTCTGCTAAATGAGATTATGGCTATGCAATCAATCAATTGTAGCTATTTCCTCCCTGTTCCAATTATGGCCATTTCTACATTCCCTAGAAAGACAACCTATACTAACCCCCTCCAGCCACAAAGCCCAGGGAACTGGGGTGACAGGGGCAGAAGGGTAGGGAAAATGGGGGAGTTGGTTGGACTTAAGAAGGCCACATCAATGACTGATTTAGTCTCTGAAGTTTGTGTCTTGACTGGATCCAGCTGAATGTTCAGGACATCAGGAATTCAAGCAGGTCAGGTCAGCATATTTGACGAGGAGACTCACCAAGGCTGTCTATTCTGTAATATACAAATCTCAAAACAAAATTTTAGTATCATCAAGATAAATTTTGTGTTTCATTCTCTGGAATGTAGTCCTCTGGGAGTCTCCCTTCATCATATCTGACCCATAGAACTCTGGAAGGTGTAAAGACCCTAGTCACCTTTCTAAACACGCAAAGACAAAACCTTTCTCCCCAAATAGCATATCCTTCAGTCAGCAACCAGGAAAGCTTGTGTCCTGCCCTCTCTTCCAGAGGAATAATAATAAAACCACAAAAGTCAAAATCACACCCATTTTGAAAGTTAAAACAAACCAAAACAAAGAAAGTAAATTAAAATACTGTGTGTGTGGCTATTCTTCGGCCTTTTCTATCTTGCCAAGCAGGATAAAAACCCAAGATTCCTGTGGAGCCCATGTTAGACAGAATTTGAGTATCCTGGGAAACATACAAAGCAATCTTCATATCATCTTACTGGTCTGCCTAGAGCAGCCATTTTGTTATACCATTTATCTGTTTGGCTCTCTGCCTGGAGCCACAGATATAGTTTATTTATATCTGTATAATATCTATCGGTTGCTTAATTATAGGTATAATTAACTAAAAACGCTTTGCACTTTAATGTTGTTAAAATCTCAACTGACATTTTGAATTTATTAGCTAACAAGAAAATTTCATTTTAAGTGATCTTAAAGTTGAAATCAGATATAAAAATATTTAGAAAGAGGCTGTTAATGCTACATATAACTGTTGTAGAGCTATATGAAAATACATGAACTGAAATAGGTATTATAACAGACCAATAACTATCACTTCTATGTAATAAGCATATAGTATTCTTTTTTTTTTTTTATTTCTGAAAAAGTTTGGGACTGGTGAGATGGCTCAGAGATTAAGACTTGTTTTTGCAGAGGACTTGAGTTCTATTCCTAGTGCCCCCATAGTGGCTCACAACCATCCATAACCCTAGTGCCAGGGTTTGGAGCCTGTTCTTACCTCCATATGTGGCTCTCATTCATGTGTTCAGACAGACATACAGACAGACACTAAATATTTTAAAAAAATCTATAGTAAGAACAGAAAATTCAAATGTTTGTGAAAGGAAAGTGATGCGTAAATACAGATACCTAGTCCAAAAATTATTGAAGATTTACAAACAAAAAACCAAAGGTTTTATACCTTCTGGTCCTTCTTCCAAGTATGATCTTATTTTGTTATGAGTAACTCAAGAGCTAAAAGGATAAAATCTGGATTTTCTAAATTTTAGACCATTCTGTGTAAATATCATAACTGAATGATAATTAGCTTTGCTTAGGATAAAGAAGGGAATGAGAGTTATAATTAGTGGTGTTAATTTATAAAAATGAGAATGACATGGGATTAGTAATTAGTGTTGTGTCAGATAATCCAAGTATTTCTCACAGGAGGACACAGGAGAAGACATTAATTAGAGCTCCACACTGTATGCTTGGGGTCCAGGCTTCCTAGTCTTTCTAACCTTTTGTGAATATTTATTCTTCTTCTTGTCAAAGAGCCACCAGAGACATTAACATGTTTTGTAAAAATCTTGTTTTAAGGGCTGTTGGTTTATCTTGTAGAAACCAGAAATTTTTCTCAGAACCTAAGAAAATTCCTTTTCACGACTGTTCTAATACAGAGTAATTGTACAATATACTGACCCATAGATTTGACACTTAGATGAAGACTTTAGCGCGTCATGTGACTAACTCCCAAACATAGTATATGACATTAGAGCATGCATTTTCCAGACAGGAAAATAAGACCATGCTTCCAGATCCAGTTTGTGTTGGTTGTGAAGTGTATATTAGGTACATATTGATTGGACAGTAGAGTTAGCCTTCTGAAACAATAACAAACTGGGCTAAACAATCTTTAAGAAAAAAAGATTATTTGGCTCTCACAGACTTAGTTTTATTATATGATTGGTTGTTTCTGTTGCTTTGGGCTCACGGAAGGATAACATGGCAGAAACACATTATAAAGCAATACATCTCAACTCTTAGAAAGAGGGATGTAGGAACCCTGGTCATATCATTCTTCCAGGGCATGCTTCCCATCACCTGAAGATGCATCAGTGGGCCTTACACATTGAAGTTCCCACTGCTTCTCCATCACACATCCATGCCTAGGCCCATGGAGCTTTGTGGGGCATTTGAGATCCGAACTTTAGCAATGGTCCAACTTTGAAAAGACACATGCCTTACTAACAACAAAACAAATGGTTAGGAAGTCATATGGAATTCTAGCACGTTCTAAAAGAAACTGATGGCAGATTGAGTTGTTAGTCACTGTGAGCAGCAAGAAAAGCAAAGGACCATTACCACATCCATCAACAGCAACAGCAACATCGACAGCAGTAAGAGTCATAGCAACAGCAACAGCAGTAACATCGTCATCATCATCATCATCATCATCATCAGCGGCGGCAGCAGCAGCAGCAGCAAGAACAGAAGCAGCAACAGCAACAGCAGATGCTGTAGAAAGAGAGGCAGATGAAGTGGCAGCAGAAGTAAGAGGCAGTGGGATGAATTCCCGGGTTGCCTGTGGTGTGTGAAGGCAGGCTGAGATTGTGAGGGAAGTGAGGCTGTTTCCAGGAATAGGTTCTTTTCTGTGAGAACAGTGTGGGTGAATGAAGACATTTTCTTTTCTTATCCCTTCAGAAAGACACAAAGCAGACCAAATGTTTGTTTCTGTGTAAGAATCAGACGCTGAGAAGCTACTCCAGGTTGATGCTGGATTATTATCGGGAATGCCAGTGTTTGCATGACTTTCAAACTAAACAACTAGACATGATGAGTGTTAGCAGAATAATGGAGCCCCTAAGGAACCCACTGCTAGCACCTGGTGGAGTGCCCATATATGCTATGCTACATAGCCAAAAGGACACTGCAAATGGAATTAAGCTTATGAACATTAAAATGTGGAAGCTATTCTGGATTATCTAGGTTGGCACAGTATAATCATCTGGTTCTTGAGGAATGGAGGAGGAAGAAGGGAGCAGAATCAGTTGAGTTGTATGAAAAGGAGAACTGCGAGAGATTCAAGATGCAAGAAGGACCTAGTCTCCACTGTTGACTGTGAAGAGGAAGGAAGGAGGTCAGGGGACAGTGATGTCACCTGACTTTTAAGGCTGGGCAAGTTCACTGCACACAGCCAGAAAGAAATCATTTTTTTCCAGTGAATGAACTGAGCTCTGCCAACTATTGAAACGAGCAAACAAATATACATACCTTCTGAGACTCCAGAAGAGAGCCCAGCCTGTCAGCTCTTGGTTTTGCCCCTGTGAGTTCATAAGCAAAGGCTCTACTGAGCCAGGGTTCAGACCTTGTTTAAAACTGTGAAATTTGTCTTGGAAAATGAATGCAGCACTCACAGCAAGTGTCTCTGTTGGGGACATGGGGGTGTGATCTGGCTGACAAGCTCTCTTCTTGGAAATTCAGTATATGACCAAAGGAAAGGAGCCCTGAAGAGCACAGCGCTGATGGTGAGCATTTGTTAAGCCTTACTCAGTGTCAGGGGCTGTGTCAGGAGCATGGCTAATGCATGAGACAAAACAGACAAAAGAGCTCCATCCTTGGGTTTCTTCAATTCTGTGACTTAAGAAAACAATAGGAAAAAAAAGACCCATATAACATTGGGAGGTGTGGAGAACTGTGGAAGAATGACAGCAGGAGACAGGGGAGGGGTGATTTGTGGTACAATTTTAGATTGGGAATGTTTACTAAGAAGTTGACATTTAAGAAAGAGTCTGGAAGAAGTAAGTGAAGGAATATTGAGGCAATGAGGAGAAACAATGTTGAAACCCCAGAAGAGTAAGCTAATCTGAACCTAGACATGTCAGTGGGACATACATCCTGGGGAAGGAAGATCATTCAGAAATGGCCAGGAAGTAGACTGTGGGTCAGTGACTGTGGTCGAGGAGGGGTTGGGGGCCAATGTGATAAGAGCAAATGTGAGTGTATCATTGGTACCAACTGTGTGAATCAGGCATGATAGAATACTCAAGCACATAACAGGGAACAGGAAGCAGCTTTACCTGCTAAACAGGCAGAAAGGACAAGAGAAGCCAAGGATTCATCAGGAGCCTGTGGCTTGAATGCTATGAATGTTATGCTTAGTAACATTCTGGCATGTATAGACTCTCTACTGCAGACTTATCACTTTCCAGACAGTTGAATAATTTTGAAAAGCTTTCTTCCCTGGGATGTACAAAGCAGAGAACACACAGTATGTTGCAGAAACTTCCTGTGTCTGAGAGGGAGCTGAACATAGGCAGGTCTTCTCTAGTCAGTCTTTGGCTATATCCTAACGTGTTGTACTCCCACACTTTACACAGCTAGTCATAAGAAGCACAAAGACAATGGTGAGGAGGGGACTATAGAAAATTGTCCTCCAGGAGGACAGTTGTCCTCTAGAGAGGGTCAGAGGTGGAGAGAGAAAGAAGAAAAGGTGGACAAGATAGAGATGGGGAAGGAAGAGGAGAAGGAGCAGGAGAAGGAGGAACAGGAGGAGGAGCAGGAAGAGGAGGAGGGAGTAGAGAGAGGGAATATGCCTTAAAAATGGCTTGCTGAATACTCTAGCTAGGGGTGTGACAGACTGGGAGGTTGTAAGAATGAGACTGTATTCATCTTGAGAAGTGTAGATCTATGAAAGTTGTGTGTGAGGTGAGCATGAGACTAAAACTTATTGGTAAAAACCTACATCTTGAATCACTTTTGTGTACCACGTTCTTCAACAGCAGTTAAAAAAGAACCTCAGGTAAAATTGTAGCGACTACTGGGACAGTTGGAAGAAATATGCCACAGCTGTTCCCAGTGACTCCCGGTGTTTCTTATACATGAATTGTCATCACTTTTATAGCGAGATAGTGAGTCCACTGGAATGATTTAGATACTTTAATTTAGCAGATCAAAGACTCCTGCTAATGTGCCTACAAAGTGACCAAGCAGGTGAATTGGTGGTGGTGGTGGTGGTGGTGGTGGGGGGCGGTTATTTGTATGTCATCTCTTCTGATTTAGTCTCCAAACTTGCTGGTCTGTTTTACACTTTACCCCTGGGATCGAGCTAAAGTTTTCCGTATTGAAAACATTTGTTCAATGTTGTTTTCTTGTCTTTCTTTATTTCCTTTTCTCATCAGAAGGCAATTGCTTCCCAGAATGGGATGGGATCATTTGTTGGCCCAGAGGAACAGTGGGGAAAATGTCAGCTGTGCCTTGCCCTCCGTATGTTTACGACTTCAATCATAAAGGTATTGCACTTTTCTGAGATGATTGATCGAGACCAGACATTTACTCTTGTCTTTGATGTTTAATAACAGACTTGTGAGGGAACTTGCAATTTCAGTGACTTTCTTGTCTTTTCAGGAGTTGCTTTTCGGCACTGCACCTCCAATGGGACATGGGATTTTATTCATGGCTCAAATAAAACCTGGGCTAACTATTCAGACTGCTTTCTGCAGCCTGATATCAACATAGGAAAGGTAATGATGTTTCTATATTTGTGAATCCCCAAGGAGAGCAGAATGATGTTTTTACACAATTTTTGCTTGTCAGCCATTATATACAAAATCCTTTTTATTTAATGACGTGAAGATTGTGAAAGCTAAAATCTCTACTAGAATCCTTTCAGATGTGCTTGAACCTTTCTGCTGTTTTCCTTGTGTTAGAGTTATCTGACACGCATGCATGTGCGTGCGCGCACACACATACGCATGCACACATACACTTTTATTATATTACCTTGTTATATTATATTATTCTATATTATGTTATAGTGGATAATATACAAATAGTGAGCAATGTGATTCATGATTCATTCTTTAACTGTGAGTGGCCAATCCCACCTCACTCTATTCTGAAGGATCTTTTCATCTTAGTGAAGTGTGTTCCATCTCAGAAGATTGCCCCTGGTGGTTTCATTTTAAGTGACAAATCAGAGTTGTGCAATTATACTGAGCAAGGGTCAGCATTGACCGTCCAGTACAATACTGTCATTTCACAGATATGAGTCAACAACTGTGACTCAGTAGAACAGTGTGGGCGCAGGAGTCAGTTTGCTGATGGCAGGGTCTAGGGCCAAGCTACAGTGTCTTAGTTTCCTATTAGAGTGTTTTAGGGCAACAAAAATGTATTAATGGTAAGACATTATATTTGGTGGTTTAAACATCACCAATAAATTCCAGTCCCTTATAGCTGATGAGCAGCAGTGTGTGGTGACACATGCCTATGATACTGGGGATGCCTGTTATAAGCTGATATAAGTTGCTGTACAAGACCAGGCTGTTATGCAGAAGCTCTGTTAGGAGAAAGCACCATAGAGGGCAGGGTTTGAGATGAAGGTTTCTTGGTGAGTTCTGTGCAACTAGAGCTTCCTTTCTTCTGGTCTATGAGAGCCACCACCCGGTGAGCACTTTGGTGATTTTCAACCTTTAGTTTTGTATTTCCAGGTTGAAATTTTCCAAACAGGCAATGTGAGATTGCTACATATTTTACAAGGCAACCCATGCCGACACTGAGGTGATTAATAGGAGATACTGCAAAAATCATTTCAGCCCTTGACAGGAAAAATAAAAAATCACCGATAAAGGTAAAACAACCAATACGATAACTTTTATGCTTTTAAAATGCAGATACAAGGACTTGAGTGAGAAAGCAAAGCAAAGCCGCCTGTCACCCTGATGAGTTGTGTGCCTGTGCTCATCTTTCCCTGTGGATGAAGCAATGACAAAGGCCTACCTCTCCATCACATGGCTTTATTTACTCAGAGCTCCAATCTTTCAATCCTTCTTCATGAATAGTTCTTACATGGCCATTCATCGATGTGGCTTTATATATGCAGAGCTCTAATCTTTCAACCATTCCTTGTGATTACAGTGCATTTGAAGATGTATAATAGTGAAGGATGTTTAAGGAAAATAGATAAATACTATCTCCCCCCATTTTCATGTGTACATGCATGTGTGTGTGTGTGTGTGTGTGGTGTGCATGCTTGTGTGTACATGTGTGTACTTGTGTGCCTATACACGTGGAGTCCTGAGATAGGTTTTGAGGTACATCCCCAGTCATTCACCCACTTTCTTCATTGAGGCTAGTTCTCTCAGTCAAACCTAATGCTCACTCACCCAGGGCTTTAGGGACCCAAACTCTGATTCTTACACTTGCCCAGCAAATGCTTCAAACATGGGACCACCCTGCAGTCTCCAGATGTGTATTCTATTTCATATGAAAATTACTTGAGTTTATTAAGAGGTAAAGAATATTGTGAGCATTAAGCACTTATATTTATTTAATAAAAATTGCAGAAGACTTGGGTAGAAAGAAGGATCAATGGCTAAAGGTCTTGGTTAATGATGATATACTTTGGATCTCCAGCACCCACGGAAAAGCTGGAGGGAGCAGGTTGTGTCTATAACCCAAGTGCTGTGGACTGGAGACAAGCGGATCCTTGGATCCCTGGTGCTTGCTGGTCAATCCACTGTTGCCAAAATGGTGAGCTCTAGGTTCAGATTATATCAGAAAATTGCAGGTATGACATTAGGCAGAGCTTGGGGGAATCTTGTGGAAGAGGGGAAGTAAGGATTGGAGAATCCAGAGAGGTCAAAGACACCTCAAGAAAACCTATAGATTCAACTAACCTGGGCTCATAGTGGCTTACTGAGACTGAACCAATAATCAGAGACACTCATGAGACAGACCTAGTGTCCTTTGACTCTGTTGTCTGACTTTGGATCCCTTTCCCCCAATTGGGCTGCCTTGTGTAGACTTAATAGAAGATGCACCTAGTCCTACTGCAACCTGGTATGCCAAGGTGGGCTGATATCCATGGGAGGCCTCCCTGTCTATGAGGAGAAAGGGAGGGAGGGTGGGGAAGGGGAGAGGAGAGGAGGAACTGGGAGGAGAAGAAGGAGGGGAACCTGTGGATTGGGATGTAAAGTAAATTGATTAGTTAATGAAAAATTTGCTAAAGAACAAGTTTAATTAACAAAAGAATAATTAAACTTAATTGTTTGAAAAATAGAATACAAGAAAAACTCCCAATACCAACCCTCTGACATCCATAAACACATGCAGTGGTTAGGTAACCCATTTGAGCCTAGTGTATTAAACAGTTGCTTTTTTTATAGAAAGTATCATGTAAGCTATCTCTTGCCTAATAGCTATATCCAACTTAGAATGCAATTTAGCAATTTATATTAAACACTCAAAGGGCTGTCATGAACGTAGCTTCCCTGTTATAACTAGAAGGTGTAGTCTGAAAGCAGATTACCTGGCCTCCTTGCTCTTAAAATCTTTCTGCTCTCTCTTCCATATTTTCTGAGCTTTAGCTGCAGGAGTTGTGTTGTAGATGTTTTACTTGGGAATGACATGGTTGAGTAAACAGGACTGGAACAAATCCAACACCAACTGACATGTCAATGTAGATGGGGGAAATCTTCTGGGACTCCACTCTTAGATAAACAGCGAAAGCAATTAATAACTGCGAAGAGGGGGAGGGGTAATCTTCCTCAGGGATGCCTGGCAATCTGATACCAGATGGTTAGCCCTAGAAACATACTGAATCGATTCAGCAGGTTGTGTGTGTGTATGTATATGTGTGTGCATATGTGAGTGTGTGTATATTGTATATATATATATGTGCACACACACACACACACATATATATAATGTGCTTATTCATTTCTTCATATATGTAACAACAATGTTTAAAGAAGAGTGAGCTGAGAATTTCAGGGGGAAATGGGAAGAATATGAGACAGGAGAGGAAGTGGGTAAATGATGTAACTGCATTTTAATTAAAATTTAAAAAGTAGAGAGAGAAACAAAATCTCAAAGGGCCATACTCTTAAATGTCATAATCTTACTTCCAAGATTGATGATAAAGATTTGAGTAGGGAAGTTGGTTTGAAAATAAATCTTCATCAGTTAGTTGTTGTAATGTATATTATGAGTAACTTAAATTGTACTCCAAATCAATAGTTTGTAGAAATCTATCAGTACAAGCAATGGGTAATCTTTTTTGTTAAGAAAAGTAAGAGGCCCCTGGGGCCATTATCTGTGGGTCTGTGGCAGAAGGAAGAGAGCATATCACAGTAAAGAAAGTAGGAAAGGATAAAAGCATTCAAACCAACTTTTAACAGGCAAGAACCAGCAATAAAGGCTCAGAGTTCCAAGGACTAAGCCCTTGGGCCTTTACCATGTGGAGCATCGAATCTTGCCAAAGGCTGGGGCAGTGAGAGATATGAAGAGAAGTCTCTCCAGACACACACAGGGCTGACACAGATAAAAGGTGTAAGCTCTCTGAAGTCATGGGGGCAGAGCACAGCAAGGGAGAAGGTCCCTTGGGGCACATGAAACTCTCATTAGGTATATGATGAAGGGGTAGCAAGCAGGCAGGCCACAGGAAGAAACACTCTCTGGCCACACATACAGGACTCCTTGAGCACAAGACTGCAGCCTGACAAAGGAGCAGAGAAAGGTTTTATATGAAGCCAGATGGCTGGCCGAGGAGTGTCTCACAGCAGCAGGTGGAGAAGAGCCCCTGAGATGCAGAAAGAATATGAGGGTGATGTCTTCCACTTATTTTAACTCTCTACTTAGATAATAAAAGACATATACATTGGAAAAGAAGTAAGTTTGCTTGTAATAGCAGATGATATAATCTTATAGAAAAATCCCATAATCCAAAAAGAAAACTACTAGAACTAATGAATGAATTCAGTAATGTTTCAGCCCCCCCAATCTTCACACTAACTGAGGGTTTACCTACATTGATAAATCACCCAAAAAGAGCAACAAGAAAATAATCTCATTTCTGTTTATCACATGACATGAAATAATGAGAGATAAATTACACTGGGGAGTTTAAGAACTGTACACTGAAACTATAAAATGCTAATGGAAGAAATTGAAGTTACAGATAGGTAGAAAAGTAACCAATATTCGTGGATTAAATGAATTAATATTATTAAAATGCCCATAATAACCAAATTGATCTGCAGATTTAACTAGTTCTTATGAAATTTTCAGTGACATATCTTTTTACAGAAATGGATGAAACTGTTCTAAAATCTGTATAACCTCACAAAGCAAAACAGAGAGCCGAAACTATTTTGATAACAAAGCTAAAATATTCCCATTTTCTGACTTTAAAATGCATCACAATACTTAGTAACCAGGGCTGCATGATATTGATATTTTAAATATGAAATACTGTATATTATTGGTAAGAACTCACCTGGATATAATTACATATATATATATATATACATACATACACGTATACATATATGTGTGTATGTGTATATATATATGTATATATATATATATATATATATATATATATATATGCGCTATGAACATCTCATGGGTATTACTCAGCAATAGGAAAAAAATCAAATTAGTGATGGAAGTGACAACTTGGATGTACCTCAAGGACTCTGCAGTTAGTTTTTTAAAGTCTCAATTGGTTTACATAATAACAAGGAAGACAAAATTGTATGATGGAAAACAGATTCACAATTGCCCTGTAATTGAATGCTGAGGAAGAGGAGGGTAAACATGGCCACGTATGAGTAGGACCTTTGCACTGATGGATGTTGTCCGTGTCTTGAGTTTAGTGTTAGCCATAAAAATATTTATGTGTAAAGGGTAGATCCAGCTGATCTCAAGCTTCAGGATCTCCATGACATAGGGCAACAACAGGATAACCAGATGTGTCAGTGAGGATCTAATATTGCTGGGTTCACAGAAGCCAGAGGCCTCAAACCAGACCAATGACTCATTGCAATGAACATTTGCAAGGGAAGATATGTGGACAGAAGGATATCCTGTGGGACACATGTGACAGTTCAGTTTCCATGATGAGATGCTTTGTTTTTTCTTTTTTTTTTTGATTTTTAATATTTTTATTACATATTTTCCTCAATTACATTTCCAATGCTATCCCAAAAGTCCCCCATAGCGCCCCCCACTTCCCTACCCACCCATTCCCATTCTTTTGGCCCTGGCATTCCCCTATATTGGGGCATATAAAGTTTGCAAGTCCAATGGGCCTCTCTTTCCATTGATGGCCGACTAGGCCATCTTTCCATACATATGCAGCTAGAGACAAGAGCTCCGGGGTTCTGGTTAGTACATCATGTTGTTCCAACAATAGGGTTGCAGATCCCTTTAGCTCCTTGGGTACTTTCTCTAGCTTCTCCATTGGGAGCCCTGTGATACATCCAATAGCTGACTGTGAACATCCACTCCTGTGTTTGCAAGGCCCCGGCATCGTCTCACAAGAGACAGCTATATTTGGGTCCTTTCAGCAAAATCTTGCTAGTGTATGCAATGGTGTCAGCGTTTAGAAGCTGATTATGGGATGGATACCTGGATACGGCAGTCTCTAAATGGTCCATCCTTTCATCACAGCTACGAACTTTGTCTCTGTAACTCCTTGCTTTGTTTTTTCTAAGCTTTGTTTTTGTTTCTTGTTTTGATTTTTGGTTTGTGTGTTTTTTAGTTTCTATTGAGGGGGAAGGTGCAAGAGTGGAGATAAGTGGGACAGGGGTGCAGGGTGTGAAACTCACAAAGAATCAATAAAAAGTTGGAAAGATGTAAGAGTTTTCATGTGTGATAAGATTATAGGTGATACCACTTAGTACATTGCAATTGTATTGAATTCTTGGTTTTATATCTTAATTATGATAATTTTAGATATAACACTAAAGGATAATGGATGGCGGGTACTTGAATTGCCTTTTACGATGTTTTCCATTTTCTGTGATTCTACCATTTTAAATAAAAAAATTAAAAGGAAATGAAGTATAAAAACATGTAGCAGTATTGAAGATTATGAAACACAGTTTGTTGACAACAGAGCATACATTTATAATTTTTAAGCCTAAGAACACTCTAGAAGAATATGAAGTGTGTGAACAGAGAAAGCTAATTTGTAGTGACAGAACTTGAAATTGCGGTTGTGTGTGGGTGGACAGTGGGTGTCTTTTTTTTTTTTTTTTTTACTAGCAAGGGGTTTGAATGAACTTGGTGTGTCAAAACATGTCAAGTAGCTTGTCTTAGACTTGCCCATTTTACTGCATGTAAATTACAGCCCATTAAAGCTAGAGAGAACCAGACACAATATTCCAAATATGATGTAATTGTTTTCAACCATTTTCTTTTCCATATGTTGACTGTCTCATAGCAAGAGTTCTTTGAAAGCCTCTACATCCTGTACACTGTTGGCTACTCCATCTCTTTTGGCTCCTTGGCTGTAGCCATTCTCATTATTGGCTACTTCAGGTGAGTAGTTGCCGTTGCTTTCTCCCAGGAGTGTTCTAATGTTCATTTGTAGAGCACATCCACTGTGTACCATCTGTGGTCTCTAACTTTTCCCTTCAGAAATTTGTTTTTTGCGATAAGGTCTCATGTAGCCCAGACTGGCCTCAGATTCACTGTGTGGCTAATGATGATCTGATCCTAACCCTGCATGCCTGCACTAACACTGTGCTGACATTGTAGTCTAAATACTGTACTTGGTTTATATGGTCCTAGGGATTGGATTAGGACTTCACGAATGCTATGCAAGCAGTCGACCAACTGAACAAGATCCTAATGCCAACCTCTCATTTAAGCTTGTATAAGAATTTTAGGGAAACCTATTGCTAATTGTCTTTGACAATTCATTTTCACATTTTCTAAAATCTGAAAGCATTAAGTGTGTGAAGCCTTTATGTTAATATATCTTTATCTTGATTTATTGCTTTTCAAAGTGGTTGGTACTGCTTTCAATTTAACAAATTATTTGTTCATGGTGGAATAGCTCATTTTCCCAAATTACTTTGATACTATTATATGAAAGTATGTTCCGAATTCTTTGATATCAGCCCAGAAAACAGCATTACATTTGTGAACAACAAAATTCTATATAATTTAAACTGACACAAAATTGTGACCAACAAAGTTGAACTACACCAGAGAACCATAGGATGGTTATACTACCATGCACACAGTTGGCTGTGAGTCCAGAAAGTGATGAAAGAGGTAGTATATGATACTCTAAGTGCCCCAAAGGAGCACACCGTGATTTGCACAGTGAGAACTATGGTGTATTAGTTTTGAAGGGTAGAAATGGGAGAAGGAAGGTCTTCTATTGAGACCTCAGTGATACCTAAGTATAAGACGTAAGCAAAGAACAGACAGGGTAGGAATAATCCAATCATGTCTAAGACAAGAAATCTTGGGTTATCTGAGAACTCAGAATTTCTTTTCATTTAGTGAACATGTAACAGACTCTTACTGATGAAATCAAAGTTAAGAGAAGAGTGGCATGAGGCCGAGAGAGAGAGAGAGAGAGAGAGAGAGAGAGAGAGAGAGAGAGAGAGAGAGAGAGAAAGAGAGAGAGAATATCCCAGCACTGCATTGACACTGTAGTATAACACAGTTTGATAGTTTAGCACAGCAAAAACTGGATTCCAATGATGGTAGGTCAGAATATATTTGAAATGAATACTCACAAAGTTACATTTTGATTTTAGAATCAAACCATTTTTCTTTTCTTTCCTTCTTCCTTCCTTTTTTTCCTTTCCTCCTCCTCCTCCTCCTCCTCCTCCTCCTCCTCCTCCTCCTCCTTCTTCTTCTTCTTCTTCTTCTTCTTCTTCTTCTTCTTCTTCTTCTTCTTCTTCTTCTTCTTCTTCTTCTTCTTCTTCTCTTCATCTCCTTCTTCTTCATCTCCTTCTCCTTTTCTCCTTCTCCTGCTCCTCCTTCTCCTTTTCCTGCTCCTCCTCCCCCTCTCCCTCCCCCTCTCCTCCTTCTCCCCCTCTCCCTCCCCCTCCTCCTCCTCCTCCTCTCCCTCCCATTCTTCCTCCTCCTCCTCCTTCTCCTCCTCCTTTTGGTGCGGGGGGGGGGGTGTGCTGCCAGGCTTAATCCAAACCATTTTTGTTAGAAACCTAATAATGACTTTTTATTTTTGAGTTTACCATGTTTTTGTGTGTGTGTGTATGTTTGTATTTTCTTCTTCTGTTCTAATTCTATCCAACCTAAATAATTAATGATTTCTCTGCATAGGCGATTGCATTGCACTAGGAACTATATCCATTTGCATTTGTTCGTGTCCTTCATGCTGAGAGCCATGAGCATCTTTGTCAAGGACAGAGTAGCCCAGGCTCACCTGGGAGTAGAGGCACTGCAGTCTCTGGTGATGCAGGGTGACCTTCAGAACTTCATTGGAGGACCATCTGTGGACAAATCTCAGTATGTACGTGTTCTCTTTTCTCTCACTACAGAATTTTTATAAATAAGTTTCACATCATATTTCACCAAACATTTATTGTTTGGGGTTATTTTGTCTTTAAATTAATTAGACTAAATAGAATATATGTATATATATACATGTGTATACATACATACACACACACACACACACACACACACATATATATATATATATGTGTGTATATATATATATATATATATATATACACACACACACACATTCCTTTCATGTCTAACCACTCTTTTGAGCCCACTTCAAGAAAATTCTACGAATTGCACGAATGTAATGGAATCTGATGTATGGGTCCTGGTAGCCGTCAAGGTTACTTTCAAAAGTAAAATCTCATCAGCAAAAACAGAAGCTTGAGGTTTAAAGGCCACCATATTCAGTTCCTTTATTCTACTCTTGAAGTCTTGACACAACATAAAATTCCAAGGCATGTGACATTTTTGTTTCTTTGTTTTTTTGTTTTTTTCGAGACAGGTTTCTCTGTGTAGCCCTGGCTGTCCTGGAACTCACTCTGTAGACCAGGCTGGCCTCGAACTCAGAGATCCACCTGCCTCTGCCTCCCAAGTGCTGGGATTAAAGGCATGTGCCACCATGCCCTGCTGGCATGTGATGTTTAAATGTCCCAGTCTTAGAGTTTAGAATCACACAGTAGTTCAGTAAATTTGCTCATGGGGGTGGGGGTGGAGGTGGAGGTGGGGATGATCAAATTTGGCACCTGGCACTTAATTATAGTAGATTGATTTTCTCCACAGGCTCAGGGAATGGCCGTCTCTAGCTCTGTTTCCCTTTTGACTTTATGCCCTGTTGTTTGATATGGGCCTGACCTGTGATCTGTTTTTCCCAAGGTTGTGTAGTCAAGTGACAGGGTACTGATAAAGCAAACTGAGGGAGTCTGGCACTGGTCACCTGAGCTCACCTGAGCTCAGCAGAGCTGTCAGCCTTATATCATCCCTCAGATGGGAAGTGTTTCCTGTCTTCAGTCATTAACATTTGGTGTAATTTATTTTGCTGGGGTAGTCATATGAAAAGCCCAGAATGAAACAAATTTGTCATAGAAACATGACTAATACTAATATTTTCCCTCATTTTTTAATCTTTCTGCTTTTTCCTGATGATTATGTTATTTTTGTAAAAAGAAAAGATTATGAAATTTGGTAATGATGAAAAGAAAGATATGTTATCTTAAAATCAAGTCTGGTAGTTTGCAAAGTCCTATGTTAAGACAACTTGATTCTGATCTTTTCAACATTCTTAGTGTTCTCATGAAGTAAGACATTTTTAATTATCAGAAGGTAAGTGGAAGAATTATATTTTAGAGGTCTCAGAGTGGCATCTGGCACAATAAAATGTCCTAATTCAATGCAATTCTGGTTCATTCATAACAGGTGGGGTGCAAGATCGCTGTCGTGATGTTTATTTATTTCTTGGCTACAAACTATTACTGGATCCTGGTGGAAGGGCTCTACCTGCATAACTTAATCTTTGTGTCTTTCTTTTCCGACACCAAATACCTGTGGGGCTTCATCTTGATAGGCTGGGGTAAGCACCCAAGTCCCTTCCTTTTGCCTGGTTATGAGATTGAGTACGCTGTGCCCTGTCTGTCATCAGCCCTCCTTCAGCCATTTTTAAAAAAAGAATCCCACCCATCTTATCTTACTATTTTTCTTTTGTTTCATTGTTCTGTTAATGAAATCATTTACCAACATCAATTCTATCATTCTTCTAGGAGTAGCAAACTTTTCAAGCTTAAATTGTGGTTAGTGTTTCTAGGCCAAATTCTAGCTGTGGAGGCAGCTGGAAAGACTTGTTAATTGTACTTGTTCAAACCTTTCAGGCCCACGCCTTATGCCAGGTCTGCTCTGACAATGACTTCATCCTAACAGTTTTGAAGTTTGAATTTATACAATACAGCCGTGTCTCTGGTTTGTGTTTCTAGGTCAGATAATGAGAGTGAATGTCATAAGAGCCTATTTTGACTTCATTGAACACATAAAGGAACAAACTAATTACAGAGCCTTCCCATTCTTGGATGGTGATTATTCAAATTACTTTCAGTAGAGTAAATTTAAAACATGATATTCAGCTCACATTTCACAAATGACTTACCAGGACTGAAGCCGTTATTGGACCTGGCAGGATCTCAACATGAGACAGAGAAAACGATTCTGTGTACTTGTTAAAATTTTAGGGTAAGGAAAGCTCAGAGGTGGTTAAAAGAGAATCGTCTGGAGACTTAACAGCTGCAGACAGACCTAAGCTGCCACTTTAGTGTTTGAATTATGAGGAACCCAGCATAGGAGGAAAGCACAATTTAGTCTCAGGTTTAAATTGGAAGACTTGATTCTTTTTCCCCTCCCAATGAAGCAGGAACATTCCTTTGCCCATTTTGCCTTAAAAATTGTCATGGCAGCAGAAAATGTGAATTACTGAAAAGGAAACTTTTGGTTAACTCACTGAAGGTCTTTAGAATGACAAAGTGCAATGCTGTACTCATTTTTGAATTGTTGTTTGTGGATATGTTTGTTCCTGGAGCAGCTTGCTTGTTTACTTTTTGAATTTCTACATTGATCCTGTGCACTGATCATTTTTCTCTACTTTCTTATGGCTTGGTAAGAAAGAGGTTCAGGCCCCCTCACCAGCTCTTTATTTGAACTCCAAACACTCAGCACAGTCTGCCTTTGTTCAGTTAAATTCCTCACCGTGAAACCTTGGAGGAATGAAACAAGATAAAGGTTCCCTGCGTCTTCTATTCTTTTATGCAAGTGTAGGTTTCTAACTTTTTTTTTTTACAACCGTCCTTAATTTGTTCACAATGATTTTGTCATTGGGATGATGCAACAGTCAATAAGCAAGGTCTTTTGAGATCTCCAGCTCATAAGGGAGGGTTAAATCCACTAAAGTACATAGGAGCCTCACAGACAGCAGTACATGAGCATCTTTTACTCAACATTAGGTTGATTTCATCTGCACAATGCCAACAATAATAAATTCTGTAGCTAGTATGTCCTCGGACTCTCTTTACAACTCCAGGACTTAAGAGATGTTCTAGATCAGTGATTCTCAACTTTCCCAGTGCTGTAACCCTTTAATACAGTTCCTCATGTTGTGATGGCCTCCAACCAGAAAATGATTTTCATTGCTACTTCATAACTCTAATACTTGCTACTGTTGTGGATCAAAATGTAAATATTTGCTATGCAGGGCATCTGATATATGACCCCTGTGAAAGGGTTGTTTGATTCCCTAAGGGGTTGCCACCCATAGGTTGAGAAATATTTTTCTAGGCATGTTTAGTGAAGAGAATAGTAATACCCATCTAAGACTGACTCCTGGCTCCTAAAGCAAAACTCTTGAAATATTCATATCCACATCATATTGATTAATAGATTGCTGTCCTCATATTAAAAAAAAACCAAGATAAATTTTATTTTTAACAAATCTATTCTTCAATACTTGAAAACATGACTGTGGCTTTGCATGTCATGGAAATACTTCACAGAGAACCCAATTGCACATCTCCTTTCAATGGCATGATTTATTGGGTTTATTGTAGAAGGGAACTTGGTTGCTTTTTGTTTATTGCTCATTTAGGCCAATTATGACTTTAAACTCTCCTCAGCTAGGCGAGTACTCAGAAACCTAGCACTCGTGTTGTAGTGATATTGGGCTACTCTATATACATTCATTTTTAAAATACTAATTTTAAAGCTGGGTGTGGTGGCGCATGCCTTTAATCCCAGCACTCAGGAGGCAGAGGCAGGCAGATTTCTGAGTTTGAGGCCAGTCTGGTCTACAAAGTAAGTTCCAGGACAGCCAGAGCTACACAGAGAAACCCTGTCTCAAAAAAAAAAAAAAAAAAAACCAAAAAAATAAAAACCAAAAAAACAAAAAACAAAAAAAAACCCAAAACCAAAACAAACAAACAAACAAAAAAAACCAAAACCCCAAAACTAATTTTAAACACTCCAAAGGAAAGTTTTAATCTGAAGAGGAACCAAGGCTTACCAGAGTGTCATTTTTAAAATCTAGTATTAGATCAGATAAATATTAAAGTGATTGCTTTTATACTGAGTTTAATTACAAAGATGTAGAAAGGGGGCTGGAGACTGACCAGCAGTTAAGAGCTCAAATCCTTCTTCCCGAGGACCTGGGTTCAATTCCTAATATGCATACCAGGTGTCTCACAGCAGCCTGTGACTCCATCTCATAGGGATCCAATGGCTCTGGCCTCTGCATGTACACACACACATGCATAGCTTACACCTTTATGCACACATGTTCACATAGTTAAAAATAAATCTTTATAAACAATGCAGAGAGGGGTAAACATAAGTAACAACTTTTTTCTCTTTTAACCCCACACAGCCTTGCCTCAGTTTCCCCTCAGATAGTTCATTCTTCTTTCCACTCATTCTCTCATCTACATATCTTTCTATATTTAAATTTTTAATTTAAAAGGTCTTAGTTTTGGTTTTCATCATTATGAGTATGATACTTAACATTTATATATTTAATCTTCAGCTGTCAGAAGAGGTGCCAGTGTCTGTTTATTAATATATAAAGTACTTATTCTGGTTATTTCATCTGGTCATGGACCTGTTGCCATCTTTTCAATGTAGAAAAATGTCGCATCCTGTTTTTTTTTTTTTTTTAGATCATCGGCAGGTATAAACACTTCATTACCTGTATATAACGTGTCACCTGTATATAATGTGACCTCAGTTTAGCCAATCGTTTTCAATTGTTCATTTGGTGGTAAATTAAATATGGAAGTATTTGTGAACATCCCTACTTTAGTTCATGTTGTGTCGCTATAGCGAAGTAGCTGAAGCTGGATAAAGAATAAATGGAAGCAAGTAAACAATTCTGGAGGTCTGGGAGCGTCTGCTTCCGGTGCAGGCTCGACGGCAAGTGATACGGTGTTGCAGAGTATGTTATGTAAGAGAGAGCAGATGTTGAGAGAGGAAGAAAAAGAGTGGGCCAAGGATACCCGACTCACTTTACACTTACTACCTGTTTTGTGAGGGGTCAGTTCAGCCCCTTGAGTGTGGACAGATGCTTCTGTTTGGAGTCGTACTTAGAGCCAAGAAAGGACAAACTCTTTCTGAACTTCCTGACATCAGAAGCTTCAGTATCTTCCTCTCCCGCTTTTAGAATGTGGAAGTGTTCTAAATGTACTGTTGATTGAACAGTTGTAATGGTTTTAAGACCACAGCTTCTTCCAGATTTTCTCGTCCTTGTGGCCGCGTTCCTTGAGAGCAGGCCTCCGTGTGGCTAGTCAGAGTGGTACACCCTCTGTATGGTTATGGCTCTGCATATTTCAGTCTCCTCCGAATGTGGTTTCCTCTTCCACCCATGCCAGGAAAACTTGATGAAACATCATCACCCTCAGACTTCCGGGGACAATTTGTCCTTTAGACTGCCACTCGTTTCTCAAACTAATAAGAGGGCATTAGGTCCACGTTTCTTATTGAAAACAATATTGTTTTGTGTATCTATTTTCCTCGCTTAAGTGCTAATATTATAGCCACCTGAGGGGAAAAACAACAAGCAAACAAAACAGTCTTTGATCTGAAAGTAAGTATGGGCTTTAAATCTTTTTCTGTTTTCAGGATTTCCAGCGGTATTTGTTGTGGCCTGGGCAGTGGCACGAGCCACTCTGGCGGATACCAGGTTAGTGGAAATCAAAGTGGGGTGGGGGTGGGGTTCCTGAGGACTCCGGGTTTCTGTGGACTCCGACTTTGACTTGGCTGCTCTTGCTGATGCTGTGATCCTTTGCGGAAGTCAGGTGAAGTTGCCTGAATGCAGTGGTAGAGGCTCACATGTTGCCCCGAAGCTGGAACCAGTTTAGCTCCTAGGTTTAGAGGACAGAAAGGCTCACAGACTGGATTAAGTTACTGAATTTTATGAACGATATAATCGATTTAAAAACTATGATAACCAAAACATGTCTATGCCCATCATTCTTTTTTTTAATTTTTAATATTTTTTTATTACATATTTTCCTCAATTACATTTCCAATGCTATCCCAAAAGTCCCCCATAGCGCCCCCCACTTCCCTACCCACCCATTCCCATTCTTTTGGCCCTGGCATTCCCCTATATTGGGGCATATAAAGTTTATGCCCATCATTCTTAACATTCCACACTCAACTTCGGAGTTTGCATTTTGTGTGTGTGTGTGTGTGTGTGTGTGTGTGTGTATGTGGCTGAGACTTGAACCTAGGGCTTTCTACTTTCTAGACACTCAGTCTAACACTAAAATACACCTTTAAAAAAATTTAGTCATTCAGTTAATTTACATCTCAAATGATATCCCACTTCCTGGTTACCTCTCCACAAGATCCCCATCCCACAACCTCCCTCCTTCTCCTCCTTTGCCTCTATGAAGGTGCTCAATCACCCACCCTCTTGCACCCAACCCCTCCAGCATCCCCCTATGCTGGGGCATCAAACCTTCACAGGACCAAGGGCCTCCCCTCCCACTGATGTCAGACAAGGCTATTCTTTGCTACTTATGTATCTGGAGCCATGGATCCCCTCCCTGTATACTTATAGGTTGGTGGTCTAGTCCCTGGGAGCATTAGGTGGCCCGGCCAGCTGATGTTGTTATTCCTATGGGGTTGCAATCCCCCTCCGCTCCTCCAGTCCTTCTGCCACCTGCCCAACAAGAGTCCCTGAGCTCAGTCTGATGGTTGGCTCCACACATCTTAATTGTCAGTTGCTGGCGGAACCTCCCCAAGGAGCAGTCATACCAGGTTCCTGTCAAAAAGCGCCTCTTGGCAATGGTTTGGTGTCTGCAGACAGGATGGATCCCCAAGTGGGGCAGTCCCCGGATGGCCCTTCCTTCAGTCTCTGCCCCATTTTTTCCCCCTGTTCTTTCTTTGGACAGAATCATTTCTGGGTTAAAAACTTTGAGATGGGTGTGTGGCCCCATCCCACCACCAGGGTTGTGCCTATATCCTGGAGGTGGTCTCTATAGGTTCTATCTCCCCTTCTCTGCTAAAATCATCCCCATTGGGTCCTGGGAACCTCTCATTTCCCTGGTGTCTGGAACCCTCCAGTGGCTATCCCCGGCTCCTCATCCCCCCATGCTACCTATTTTTATTTGATTTCCTGACCCTCTGCACCTCTCTCCTGTCCCCTCCAGTGCCTGATATGCCCCTCCCCTCACCCCCTTCTTTCTCCCTCCAAGGTGCTCCCCTCCCTCCACCTCTGGTTCTATTTACTTACAAAACCAGCAATACTTCATAAGCTACCAGATATGGTTAGTTTTAAACACCAACTTGCTCTAACTTTCAGTGAAGAGAGCTCTCACTGAGGAATTGTTTTGAGATGCCAAACCCACTCCTTCGTGGGACTGGCCTCTATCTTAAGAGACACTTGACCTATAGCTGAACCCAGGCTATACTCAAGTACCAGGAAGGACCCCATGACTCCCTAGCTACTGCTTAGCAACAGTCAATCAAAGATTAATCTGTCTGTTTCAGACCGTTCATGGCTTTGCTTCAAAGCACACACCTGTTGGATTACAACAGTCATACAATTAGATGCTTGCCAGACTGAAACTCCCTCACTTGCCCGCCATTTCCTATAAAGCCTTGTCCTGTTTGTCTTGGAGCTTCACCCTCCTGTTCTGCTATGTCAGAGGTGGTTGAGTTTGTAAATAAAGACTCTAGTGTGATTGCAGTTGACCCTTTGGTGGTCTTTTG
The DNA here is from genome assembly GCF_978045245.1 of Mus caroli. Classification (NCBI taxonomy): domain Eukaryota; kingdom Metazoa; phylum Chordata; class Mammalia; order Rodentia; family Muridae; genus Mus; species Mus caroli. Next base: position 62,216,841 of record NW_028227256.1, read on the forward strand.
GGGTTCATGGATGCTTCCTGGCACAACAGTTTAAATTAGGTTGGCCCATTAGCATGTCTATGGAGGAATGCCTTAATTGATATAGGAAGATCCTGATGACTGTGGGCAGCACAGTTCCTTAGGCAGGGGTCCTGAACTATATCAAATAGAAGAAATCTAGCTGAGTACCTAGCACATAAGCAGGCAACATGGGTCCATTTGTTTCTTTCTAACTATGGATGTGATGTGATAGCTGCTCCGATTCCTGCCTTGGTTTCTCTTTGTTGATGAACTATAACCTAGACATGTAAGCCCAACAAATGCCTTCCTCTTTAATTGCTTCTTGCTGGGGCATTTTATCACAGCAACAGGAACAAAACCAGAGTATCTTATTACTTTGTTCTTGCTTCATTTAGAGGAGATAGGGATGCCAGCGAGTGGGGGATCTGTAACTTCTTTCTTCTACTTTAGCTTCATCATTCAGAAGGAAAGGTGGGATGTGCAGTAGAGAAGGCAGCAAAAATTCACTTAAACGTGTAGGGGCCAGGAGTCGCCCCACAAACCACACAAACACCATCTCAGCCAGACAGAGATCGTTTATTGAACGCACCCTCTATTACTGATTGATCTGGATCACAAAAAGGAATAACCTAATTGTGGTACCAGTCTGTTCTCAGGGAAGGCTTTTTATAGGAAAAACAGACTCAAAAGTTTAAAAGGCAAGGAGGGGAGCAGTATTACATTTCACTTACTAGGCAAAGTATTTTCAGCTGAGCTTTAAGCTGATTGGTCCTGAGTGAGCTAAGAGGGGTGGTGATAGGTGGTGAACAGGGGAATTTTTGAACAGTGAGATAAGAGAGCATGAGTATTATAATCATAACTTTTTGGCTTAATAGTAGCATTCTTCAGCATTAGCCACGAAAGCCACAATGAGCTCATGAGGAGTGTAGGAGGTTCAGCCTGGTGGTCAGTTCTGACTCAAACCATAGCAGTTCATAGTGACCTTTAACTTGATGGGTTCTACATAAAGCTTTGTGGAGTTGGAGTAGGAGAGAATGCCTTAAAATATTAAAAAAAAATTAGCAAAACTTGAGCTGGGCAGTGGTGGCGCACGCCTTTGATCCCAGCACTTGGGAGGCAGAGGCAGGTGGATTTCTGAGTTTGAGGCCAGCCTGGTCTACAGAGTGAGTTCCAGGACAGTAGGGCTACACAGAGAAACCCTGTATCACCCCCCCCACAAAAAAAAACAGCAAAACTCAGGACATACAGAACAAACAGAATGTAACAGGATATGTGATCAACAGGAACGTGTTCTGGGTCAATTATTTTTCCATGTCAATGACTGGCAGGCATGTTACAGCAGTATTATGAAATAGCTGGCAGGCACGGAACAAAGTGGATACAGGTATTCTGAGGGTGGGGGGGTCAGACCTCAACAAAACATTTTAGGATTTTCATAATCTTCAGGCCTAGCCTTTCTTTTCTTCTCTATTTTTTACTGAATATGGTGGGGAGGGAGAGGGAAGGGGAAGGGGAGTGAGAGAGAGAGAGAAAGAGAAAGAGAGAGACAGAAAGATTCACTCACTTAATATCTATATTAGGATGATAAAGGTTTCAGTGTTGTTGTATAACTTCCTACTGTCTAGTCAAACCTTTGAGCCTGATACTACAACATTCAGAACGTTATTTCTTAGAGTGTTAAAATCTATTTTAAAACATCTGAACAGAATTTAGTTCTCAGCTGTGTATGATATGGGGAATTGAAGAATTAATTTAAAATAAGGAGTTATTTTCTTGAAAATGTCTGAAATCTCACTTGCCTCTCTTATTATGTCAAAAAGAAAATTTGAAACTTTGACACCCTAACCTGTAGAAGTCAATTTTTATGTGTTTAGAGACAGCCAATTTTGTCCTACTTCCAAATATAGTGATTTTTTTTTTTTTAGAACTAGAATTGTGTGATTGAATCTCATATGTTAGGAGATATGATGGTAAAATGTCAATGAGACAGAGGGAAAAAAGAGGATATTATCAAATGCTCAAAACTGGAATGAAAATGTATGGAATCCAAAAGCCTTGTAGCTGGTACAACAAGACTTTTGTTACTGATGAAAGCTTTTGAGGGTAGTGTGGTCCATGGTCTGTGCAGCTTAGTTAAGAGTGTTTTATCTTTCTTGTGTATTGAGGAATGTGAAGGAGAGACACCTGTACATAGTTCTGTAAATGTTTAATTCAATGTTCAATGTACAATTATAACAATTCTGTGTCTTGACTTCCATGCTAGTAAGCTTCCAAGCTCATTGGCTATACAGATTTCAGCTAGGCAGGGCCAAACTAGGCAGGCTAGTTTGATGTGGGGGCTTGTGGGTCTGCAAGTTACAGTATTGCAACAGAATAACTGTGACTGATATCTCTCGGCAGCAATATAGAAGCCTATTTATGCACTTTCATAGGTATATTTAAAAGAAAAATAATTACACACCTGCATATAAATTACATCATTTTTGTGAGATAAGTGAGTTAATGTTTTTGTTCCATTTATTGCTTCTGTGACTAAATGCCGAAAAAGCAGCAATTATTTTGTTTCACAGTCTAAGGGTCATGCTGAGAATGTGGGTCTATGCTTGCTCTTTCCTTTTTATTCAGTTCAGAACTCCAACCTGTTGAATGGTGACACTCATATTTGGGTGAGTCTTCAGAATTCAATCACCCAAATGAGAAATGCATAGACATGACCAGAGGTTTGTCTTGTAGCTGATTCTAGATCATATCAAGCTGATAATCAATATTAGTTATCACAGATTTCTGTAACTGTGACGTAATACTCAAGGCAATCAAGTTGAAAATAGGAGAAAATTTATGTTAGACTCTGTGAAGAGGTTTTGATCCATGGTCCATACCCTGCCTATCTAGTCCATCACAGTGAGAGGGGCTATTTAGTTTTTGGTATCTGGAAAGAAAGAAGATACAGGCTACCAATTTATCCCCCAAAGGCATTCTCCTAACAATTCAACTTCCTTCCAGTAGGCCCTGTGTTGTAGGGATCCTTTCACCTCCCAGTAATACCATCCATATGGGATTTTGGAGGGTAATTTAATATCTAAAATATAGCAATAAGCGAAAGTAAGACTTTGAGGTTTATATTCATTTGGAAATTAACATATTGAACAAAATGAGAGAATATGGGGAAGGTCAAACTGTCTCAGTATCTGGTTTCTATGGATTTCTATGGATTTTGAGATGATAATGTATTAATTGTACATGAAAACTATGCTTTAAAATATATAGATGTTAGGTATGGACTGAAAATGTTTTGCCTTTTAAAGTTGTTCAAATAGCATTTCATCATCTATAAGTTATTTATAAAATATAACTTCTCGATAAGTTTATTATCTAAAATTTGAAAAATTGTTGTTATGTTCTCCAAATTCTTTATGCCACTTATCATTGGAATAATCAATACTGAGTTTTGTCTGAGTAGAAAGAAATGGAAGCCTTTGGTTTACATGTCTGTAAGTTTAAAACAGTTGCTTCAAGTGTTATTAAACTTTCAAGTATAACAATATAATAAAAACCCCTCTGTACTATTCAATCTCGTGTATGACTTTTACTAGTACAAACCAGGTGAGGATGAGTGTCGCAGGTCCTCTGAGCTGGCAGCAACACGAACGACACAGACACCAAGTCGGGTTCACGCAGCAACGTCTTTACTTCGGGCTTTTTCTTTTACAGCTTTCTTCCCCAGCAGCTTCTTCTTAGGGCAAGGGCTAAACTATTCCTATTACAACAGCTTCTCTTACTCTACTTCTACTCACGGCAAGGGCTAAAACTACTCTCTTCACTACTATTGGCTTCTACCTAGGGCAAGGGCTAAACAACAACTCCTCACTACTCGTGCCGACTCACCTCCTTCTAGCTCCACCCCACCTCATCCAATCAGAATTCACACACACTCCAGGCACGAGCTCAGGTCGTTCACAGATAGGCTGACAGGTCCCAATCACAAGGAACAGTCCAGCCTGGCAGGCAGCCCACACATGCTTCTTCACTGTGCATGCTCGGGCAAGGCAGTAAACAAGTGGGTTTCATGGGGCCTGTGGCCACACCCACTTCCCACATCTCCCCCTTTTAGTTTTATTAGAAGCTCTGGGATCAGCATCTGTCTTAGGTTGCCCCCATCTGTGCCACATCCTTACCCATCATGGGAGCAACAAACTCACTTTCGCCATCCTGTCTTAGGTTGGTATGCGCACGTGAGGGTCTTACCCATCATTGATCACTGATCCAGCATGTTGAGCCAAACACTGGGGGGGGGGGGATGTTCCTGCTTCCAAGGCTGCCATAGCCTGCACTAAGGCTTGTTTATCAGCCCTGTGCCACCTTCACATATGTGCCATCCACCAAAGCATTCTTTCACACACAACAGTCAGTAGGAGTGCTCAAAAGGCCATCCCTCCCCAATTTTTAAAGAATCTCACAGTTCCCTGAATGATCTCCAGCCATTGCTTTGCAGTTGCAATCTCCACATGGGTGTTGTTCATGGCAACAATTGATGCTTGCAATTCCTTCATCTTTGTGTTGAGATCATGACACCAATTTCCTAGCAGCATTGCACCAATTGCACGTGACAGATTTGCAGCTCTGGAAAATTCTGATACTGAACAGAGGTTACACACATTCCTGCCATATCCTGAAATACTGGGAAGGCCCCCACAACAGCAGGCACATTTTTCCAGACTTTTGCATGAAGACTACGCTTTCTCCTTTTGTCTCCCTCATGAGGAAAGGCAGTGGAGGGGCTGATGGATTGGGCGGCCTACCGCGCCTCAACCTCTAGTGGAACATCCAACTACAGACGTCACTGTTACTATCAGTCCTGTCGCTGTCACTAGTAGACCCTTCAGAGCTAGATTCCTTCTTCTCTTTCTTATCTTTGGTTTGTTGTCTAAGCTGTTTAGGTTTTTGGTGGCTAGCCTGAGAAGCAATCTTAGCATTTTACTTTCCACTGGTGTCCCTCAACCATGCCCTGACCAAGATCCAGATGGCTAACATTTTTACTGTCATTTTAGTTGCAGTTGAACCCATATTGTTTAATTCCTTTCGTCTCTATTCCTGAGAACCTTAGTGCTCAGTCCCCTTTTTTCTGAAAAGCCTATCAGGCTTATGCTTTCTTTACTTCTTGCTGAAATTCCTTTCGTCTCTATTCCTGAGATCCTTAATGTTTTGTCCCTTTCTTCCTGGGAACCTTACCTTCATCTCTATACCTGAGAACCTTAATGCTTCATCTCTATTCCTGAGAACCTTAATGTTTCGTCCCTTTTTTCCTGGGAACCTTACAGGCCTGTGCTTTCTTTAAATACCGTTGCTTACCAAAATTTCCTTACCGCTGTTTACTAAAATTTCCTACCGCTGTTTATTAAGGTTTTCTTACCTCTGTTTACCAAAATTTCCTACCGCTGTTTACTAAGGTTTCCTTACTGCTGTTTACTAAAATTTCCTTACCTCTGTTTACCAAAATTTTCTTACTACTGTTTACCAAAATTTTTCCTACCGCTGTTTACCAAAGTTTTCTTACCACTGTTTACTAAACTTTCCTTACCGCTGTTTACTAAAGTTTTCTTAGGCCTATACTTTCTTTACTTACCATTGCTGACCAATGTGATGAGTTTCCTGTTCCCGTACGGGCCACCATTTGTCACTGGTCCTCCAAGCCAGCGGCAACACGAATGACACAGACACCAAGGCGGGTTCAGGCAGCAATGTTTTTACTTGTGGTTATTTCCCCTTACAGTTCTCTTCCCCGGCAGTCTCTTCTTCTACCGTCCTTCTTTCTTGCAGCTTTACTTACAGCAACTACTACAACAGCTTCTCTTACAACTACTAGCTTCTACTTCTACTCCTTCTTGCAGCTTTTCCTCTTACAACTCTCTCTCTCTCCATACTACTTCTGGCTTCTTTTACAACAGCTAGCTTCTACCACTTACAATAGCAGCTTCTACTACTACATCCTTCTCATAACAAGGGCTAAACTCTTCTCACTACTCGTGCTGACTCACCTCCTTCTAGCTCCACCCCACCTCATCCAATCAGAATTCACACACACTCCAGGCACGAGCTCAGGTCGTTCACAGATAGGCTGACAGGTCCCGATCACGAGGAACAGTCCAGCCTGGCAGGCAGCCCACGCATGCTTCTTCACTGTGCATGCTCGGGCAAGGCAGTAAACAAGTGGGTTTCAAGGGGCCTGCAGCTTCACCCGCTTCCCACAATGAGTTAAACTTACTTGGAATTGACTTTATGTAATTTGAAGAAAACAAACATTTAGTGGCCATCTGTATCCTCTATAGTGTTCTAGGCACTTAGGGTACCCTGCCTTGTCTCATCACCCCATACTGATCTCTACCCAAGTATTACCTAAATTCTAGTTAGGAATTAGAAACTAATTGTAACAACTAACTAAATTATGGGTATTTCTTTATTAATGCTATTTATACTGTAAAAGTTAAATATAAAATCACAGGTCATAAACAAATATGAAATGAATATCTGCCAAAATATTTAACATCTTATTCATTGAGGAACGAGGAAGATGCTAAATTGGTTCAAATGAGGAATCAATGAACCATTTATATTCGTGAAACTTAATACTGAAGATTTACAAATAAATGCAAAAAACTCAGTCAGGATTCAATAGGACACTAATGGGTTATAGTCGGTTAAAGACAGCTGACTTTTTATTTCTATGGTAAAAACCATTTGTGTTCAATATTCTGATGTATTTCTTTACTAATAAGCTAGAAGATAAAATTGCTCTAAATTCTGAAAGGGATAGGTTTTTTGCCAACAACTTTTAAATTATTATGTTTCATTTTAATGCTAATTAAAACAAAGTACCACTGTGACACACTTAGGTGACTAACTAGTCTTTTTGTGGTCTTAGAAACAAGGTATTGAACCTGACTAGTATAGAAGTAACTCTAATGTTATAAAACTTACATACAGGCTCTCTCACAGCAAGGGAATCGGGACCTATAGTGTTTCCTCTGGTCTGGGTATTTCAAAATAAGAATTTTAAAGCTGTATTTGTTTCTCCAAAAGAAGGAAGGGCTAGCATTGATTCTCATTTATTTAGTTTGGCAAATTTATTCATTAAGGTTCTTTTTTTTTTTCCCATCTTAGGTGTTGGGAACTTAGTGCTGGAGACAGGTGGATTTACCAGGCTCCGATATTAGCTGCTATTGGGGTAAGTTGTAAAGTTTGTGTAGCTTCAATGAATAGTAAATGAACAAATGAAGTTGCTACTAAAACTTGGGCAAGTTTGCTTGTTGCTTTACTGTACAGTAGGTTGAGGATGTTTCATACGTACTGCGATAGCTAGGAGACGAAGGGCTGGGGTTCAGACCCTTATTTGTGGCTGACACTGAGACTGGTGCAGAAAGTGCTTGCCGTTCTATGAATCAGGGTAACCGGGTAACCCCAGGAGACAGTTCTGAGACTCAATTATGGATGTTATGACTTTTAAAAGATTATTTAAACTTTTTTTTTTACAGTCCAGACTTTATCCCCCTCCTGGTCTACCCTCTGACTGTTCCACATTCCATAACTCCTCAACTGCCCCATCTCTACAAGGATGTTCCCACCCCCAACCCCACCCTGGTAAACCTCCCCACTTTCTGGGGCCTCCAGTCTCTTGAGGGTTAGGTGCATCTTCTCTGACTGAGTCCAGATCCTCTGCTGTATTTGTGTTGGGGGGCCTCATATCAGCTACTGTATGTGGCCTGGTTGGTGGCTCAGTGTCTGAGAGATCTCAGGGGCCAGGTTAGTTGAGACTGCTGATCTTATAGGGTTGCCCTCCTCCTCAGCTTCTTCCAGCTCTTCCCTAATTCAACCATAGGGGTCAGCAGCTTCTGTCCATTGGTTTGGTGTAAATATCTGCATCTGACTCTTTCAAGGTGCTTGTTGGGTCTTTGGGAGGGCAGTCATGATAGGCCCCTTTTTGTAAGCAAGCCATGACATTAGTAATAGTGTCAGACCTTGGAACCTTCCCTTGAGCTGGATCCCAATTTGGGCCTGCAGCTGGACCCTCTTTTCCTCAGGCTCATCTCCATTGTTATCCCTGCAGTTCTTTCAGACAGGAACAATTCAGAGACTTTTTGACTGTGGGATGGCAACCCCATCCTTCACTTGTTGCCCTGTCTTTCTGTTGGAGGTGAGCTCTACAACTCCGTAGGGCATTTCATCTAGGGTCTCTCCATTTGAGTCCTGAGAGTTTTTCACCTCACTGGTTCTGGTACATTCTGGAGGGTCCCCCATCTCCTACATCCCCAGGTTATCTGTTTCTGTTCTTTCTGCTGGCCCTCAGGGATTTAGTCCTGTTCCCCTCACCCAATACCTGATCATGTTCACCTCTTCCTCTCCTTGTCCCCTTTCCCACTCAGGTCCTTCCCCACTTCTTCCCTCCTGTGATTGCTTTCTTCTCCCTCCTAAGTGGGATTGAGGTGTCCTCACTTGGGCCCTTCAGCTTGTTAACCTTTTTGAGTTCTGTGGATTGTATCCTGGGTATTCTGTACATTTTTTGGGGGGGGGGCGCTAATATTCACTTATTAGTGAGTACATACCATGCATGTCCTTTTGGGTCTGAGTTACCTCATTCAGGATGATATTTTCTAGTTCCATCCATTTGCCTGCAAAACTCATGATGTCCTTGTTCTTAATAGCTGAGCAGTATAGTGCATTATAAAAATGAACCACATTTTATGTATCCATTCTTCTGTTGTGGAACATCTGGGTTGTTTCCAGGTTCTGGCTATCACAAATAAGGCCATTATGAACATAGCAGAACACGTGCCCCTGTGGCATAGTAGGGCATCTTTTGGGTATGTGCCTAAGAACGGTATAACTGGGTCTTCAGGATGTTGTGAGTATTTACACATACAGAGAGTTTTAAGGCCCCACATTACAGCTCCTTTTTCATCAATTGCATCTGTAGTTAATGTTCTCAACACCTATCAATAAACCGAGGTAGCAAGGAGGAGAGGGCAGAATGGTGGAGCAGAAGAAGAAGAGTATAGTGGGAACCTCCATAAAGCATTGTGGGAAATCTCTGTTTTTCATCCTTGCTCTGTGGAGACTGGTCCATTCCTCAGAAAGAGATGCCCTACAAGACCCTGTCTACTAGGTAACAGTGGAAAAAGGCTAGAGTTTGCATGTTCTGCATGAGACCTATGTGTTTGAATGTCTCTACTGTGTACTGCGACTGGGATGCAGTGGAAAATAAATTTATACAGCTGGGACAAGAAGACTCACTAAAATGCTTAGTTTTCACTGAAAAGTGAAAATGAGAGACTTTATGGCATCAGCTTTTCTGTGGTTTGATGAAGATTATGCTAGCTAAAGTTCTCCTGGTGTTCTTGTATGTAATACAAGATGGTACACATCTTAAAAACACAAATGCTAGATAGATACTAACATACTAGAAAGTAACTAAAAAGCCCAGTTACTCTGCCTTCCTTTGATCATGTTTATATTTTGTCCCTCCTTCCCCCATTTCCATCCTTCTTGCTCCCATGTCCCCTTCTCTTTCCTGACAAGTGTTACTCACTTTCCCAGCCTGTGACTGTACTGAATTCAGATGAGCTGTTGTTGACATATCTGGTTTCTTCTAGACAATCAGTAGGAGTTTATTTTGCTTATAGGAAAACTGGTAGAAGGACAAGAGTGTAGATCATAAAGAACCCTCACAGAAGGATGTGGATGTCTAGATTGGGAAACAAAACAGTGCAGGGATGGGTTCAGGAAGGCAGTTTGTATTTTACCATCATGTTGACAAACAAGACCTGTGTCTCCAAAGTTTAAAACCTGTGTCAGAATAAAGAAATGAGTGACTTCAATAATTCTTTCCTTTTACAAGTAAACTAAATGATGCTCTGTCACTCCAGCAACAACCGGAGCTACAGCATGTCTCTGAGACAGCATCTGTAACCTGAAGGGAGCCGTTGACTGCACTAAGGGCCTGCTGGTCTCTGCTACGATTTCTCTTTTCCCATCTGCTCTCTGCACATCTCATTGGCAACCTTTGTCTTGTCCATATTTCTAGCTTCTTCTCTGAGGGTTTGCTTCTTCATGTCTTACTTGTCTTCTTTAGGGATGACAGTGTCTTTCTTATTACTTTTGTGTTTTCAGTTTAGGTCCCAAAATGCACCTGATCCATACAGCAGCTGTTTTAATTTTTTTCACTAAAAAAAAAAAATGAAGGACATTCTAAGTCTAAGAACTATTTACAGAATTGTTAGAATTGAAGTAAAAAATAGTAAACTATTAGGCATTTTCTTTAAAAAATTTTATTATTATTATTATTATTATTATTATTATTTATTATTTTACTTATTCACTTTACATTCTGCTCACTGCCCTCCTCCTTGGGTCTTCAGTATGATAAAAGACCTACCTTATATTTCAAACAGATGAGGAGGTATTTCAACATCTTCTTAGGTAAGTGGTATGAGAACAAAGAGGAAAGGAAACCCTCTTCCATTTTCACCATGGAGAATGAAGCCTCTGACTTTTATTTGTTCATATCTTTACTCCTAGCAGAAGTCCTCCAGTTAGTTCTAATGCAAAACCATCTTTCAGAGACTCCTAGGGAAATCTCCTCCATATTTTTCTCCTGGGATTCCAGACTCTTTGGGGATTTCTGTGCCAGGCATCCCATATTCTCTAACCTGTAAAAGGAAGAGTTAGACCAGAGTTTCCCTCATGGTTTTCAGAGAGTGGTCCTTCTTTCTCTCTCTAAGTGATTCTGTGTCATGAAACCAGAGAGGACCCAGAGAATGGTAACAGATATGACACAGTGCTCACCATGTGCTGGTTACAGGCCCAGGCAGTTTACAATAACTCTGAATGAGACAATGGACCAGGCTGCTAAGCTAAGTGGGGAGAGCTGAGATTCTAATGTGAGGGTCTACATCATTGCCTGATGAGCTCCAGAACCCAGCATCTCTTAGTAGGTAGAGAGGATGCTGCCTTGCATACTCACATTTCTTTACACAGCTAGTTACCTTATCTTGTCCACCTCTGCTGATGCTGATCGGTTTCACCTGTCTTTCTTAACCCTTGGAGGGCTAAGATGTTTTTCTCTTGCTTCCTTGGAATGTCCCATCTTCAAGGAGACCTTCGGGATAGCCCCAAATCTGAAAGAAATGAAAGGCGTCTCAATATTCATAGACTGCCTACCTTGCCCACTAAGCTGCATGGTATATGTGAATAAGTAGAGCATTTTCTCTCTCCCTCTCTCTCTTTTTATTTTTTTTTTTAATTTTTAAAAAATTTTAAATATTTTTTATTACATATTTTCCTCAATTACATTTCCAATGCTATCCCAAAAGTCCCCCATACCCTCACCCCCACCCCCTACCCACCCATTCCCACTTTTTGGCCCTGGCGTTCCCCTGTACTGGGGCATATAAAGTTTGCAAGTCCAATGGGCCTCTCTTTCCAGTGATGGCCGACTAGGCCATCTTTTGATACATATGCAGCTAGAGTCAAGAGCTCCAGGGTACTGGTTAGTTCATAATGTTGTTCCACCTATAGGGTTGCAGATCCCTTTAGCTCCTTGGGTATTTTCTCTAGCTCCTCCATTGGGGGCCTTGTATTCCATACAATAGCTGACTGTGAGCATCCACTTCTGTGTTTGTTAGGCCCCGGCTATGAGTTTCCCTCTTAGAATTGCTTTCATTGTGTCCAATAGGTTTGGGTATGTTGTGTTTTCATTTTCATTAAACTCTAAAAAGTCTTTTAATTTCTTTCTTTATTCCTTCCTTGACCAAGGTATCATTGGGAAGAGTGTTGTTCAGTTTCCACGTGAATGTTGGCTTTCCATTATTTATGTTGTTATTGGAGATCATTCTTAGTCCATGGTGGTCTGATAGGATACATGGGACAATTTCAATATTTTTTTTATCTGTTGAGGCCTGTTTTGTGACCAATTATATGGTCAATTTTGGAGAAGGTCCTGTGAGGTGCTGAGAAGAACGTATATCCTTTTGTTTTAGGATAAAATGTTCTGTAGATATCTGTTAAGTCCATTTGTTTCATCACATCTGTTAGTTTCACTGTGTCCCTGTTTAGTTTCTGTTTCCATGATCTGTCCATTGATGAAAGTGGTGTGTTGAAGTCTCCCACTATTATTGTGTGAGGTGCAATGTGTGCTTTGAGCTTTACTAAAGTGTCTTTAATGAATGTGGCTGCCCTTGCATTTGGAGCATAGATATTCAGAATTGATAGTTCCTCTTGGAGGATTTTACCTTTGATGAGTATGAAGTGTCCCTCCTTGTCTTTTTTGATAACTTTGGGTTGGAAGTCAATTTTATTCAATATTAGAATGGCTACTCCAGCTTGTTTCTTCAGACCATTTGCTTGGAAAATTGTTTTCTAGCCTTTTACTCTGAGTTAGTGTTTGTCTTTTTCCCTGAGATGGGTTTCCTGTTAAGCAGCAGAATGTTGGGTCCTGTTTGTGTAGCCAGTCTGTTAGTCTATGTCTTTTTATTGGGGAATTGAGTCCATTAATATTAAGAGATATTAAGGAAAAGTAATTGTTGCTTCCTGTTATTTTTGTTTTTAGAGTTGACATTCTGTTTTTGTTGCTGTCTTCTTTTTGGTTTGTTGAGGGATTACTTTCTTGCTTTTTCTAGGGCGTGGTTTATGTCCTTGTATTGGTTTTTTTCTGTTATTATTCTTTGAAGGGCTGGATACGCGGAAAGATAATGTGTGAATATGGTTTTGTCGTGGAAAACTTTGGTTTCTCCATCTATGGTAATTGAGAGTTTGGCTGGGTATAGTAGCCTGGGCTGGCATTTGTGTTCTCTTAGTGTCTGTATAATGTCTGTCCAGGATCTTCTTGCTTTCATAGTCTCTGGTGAAAAGTCTGGTGTAATTCTGATAGGCCTGCCTTTATATGTTACTTGACCTTTTCCCCTTACTGCTTTTAATATTCTCTCTTTACTTAGTGTATTTATTGTTCTGATTATTATGTGTCGGGAGGAATTTCTTTTCTGGTCCAGTCTATTTGGAGTTATGTAGGCTTCTTGTATGTTCATGGGCATCTCTTTCTTTAGGTTTGGGAAGTTTTCTTCTATAATTTTGTTGAAGATATTTGCTGGCCCTTTAAGTTGAAAATCTTCATTCTCATCTACTCCTATTATCCATAGATTTGGTCTTCTTATTGTGTCCTGGATTTCCTGGATGTTTTGAGTTAGGATCTTTTTGCATTTTGTATTTTCTTTGATTGTTGTGCCGATGTTCTCTATGGAATCTTCTGCACCTGAGATTCTCTCTTCCATCTCTTGTATTCTGTTGCTGATGCTTGCATCTATAGTTCCAGATTTCTTTTCAAGGTTTTCTATCTCCAGCGCTGCCTCTCTTTGGGTTTTCTTTATAGTGTCTACTTCCCTTTTTAGGTCTTGGATGGTTTTATTCAATTCCATCACCCGTTTGGTTGTGTATTCTTGCAATACTTTAAGGGAATTTTGTGCTTCCTCTTTAAGGTCTTCTACCTGTTTAGCAGTGTTCTCCTGTATTTCTTTCTGTGAGTTATTAAAGTCCTTCTTGATGTCCTCTACCATCATCATGAGATATGCTTTTAATACCGGGTCTATTTTTTCGGGTGTGTTCAGGTTCCGAGGACTGGCTGGGGTGGGAGTGCTGCGTTCTGATGATGGTGAGTGGTCTTGGTTTCTGTTAGTAGGATTCCTATGTTTGCCTTTCACCATCTGGTAATCTCTGGAGTTAGTTGTTGTAGTTGTCTCTGGTTAGATCTTGTTCCTCAGGTATTTATGTTAGCCTCTATCAGCAGACCTGGGCGACTAGCTCTCTCCTGAGTTTCAGTGCTCAGAGTACTCTCTGCATGTAGGCTCTCCTCTTGCAGGGAAGGTGCCCAGATATCTGGTGTTCTAACCTGCTTCCTGGCAGAAGTTGTGATCCACTCACTAGGTCTTAAGATCCTGTGGAGGGTCCTGTGTATACCTTACGGGTGTCTGTAGACTCCACGCCCAAGGTACCCCTGTGCTGGTGTGGGCCAGAAGGGACTTGTGTCCCTGATCAGGCCAGGTTTTCTGCTTCCCTAATTAATGCAGTCTCAGGTCCCTTGAGATTGGATTGGAGCAGACGCTGTGTTCCACTCCCCAGAGGTCTTAAGATCCTGTGGCGGGTGTTGTGGGTAGCTGGCAGGTGTCAGCCGACTCTGCGCCCTAGCTATCCTAGTGCTGGCCGGACTGGAAGGGACTTGTGCCCCTGATCAGGCTGGGTTTTCTGCTTCCCTAACTAATGCAGTGTCAGGTCCCGCACGATTGGATTGGAGCAGATGCTGTGTTCCACTCACCAGAGGTCTTAAGATCCAGCATTCTCTCTTAAACGCCTATGTTCTTAATACATTTTGAGAGTTTCTTGGAGTACAGTAGCCACTGGATCAATGTAGTTGAAAGGACCAAGCACCGATACAAAGTATATGTCCTTGAGGACTGAGACGAAGGAAAGGCAAAATAAGTTCAGACAATGTAGAAATTCCCAGTCTGTTTCAGGAGACATTTTTTTTTCCTGTCTAGGAAGAGAAAGGACAGTCCTGCAGATAAAGGTCATTGTACTGGCTGGTTTTGTGTGTCAACTTGACACAGGCTGGAGTTATCACAGAGAAAGGAGCTTCAGTTGAGGAAATGCCTCCATGAGATCCAGCTGTGGGGCATTTTCTCAATTAGTGATCAAGGGTGGGAGGGCCCCTTTTGGGTGGGACCATCTCTGCACTGGCAGTCTTAGGTTCTATAAGAGAGCAGGCTGAGCAAGCCAGGGGAAACAAGCCAGTAAGTAACATCCCTCCACGACCTCTGTATCAGCTCCTGCTTCCTGACCTTCTTGAGTTCCAGTCCTGACTTTGGTGATGAACAGCAATATGCAAGTGTCAACTGAATAAACTCCTTCCTTCTAAACTTGCTTCCTGGTCATGATGTTTGTGCAGGAATAGAAACTCTGACTAAGTCAGTCATACAGTCTCATGACAAAATAAAGATGATACCCTGCATTTTGACCCTCTTCATTTCATGTGCACTCAATAAACATGCCAAATTCTGCCTTGAGCAATTATTAGGAAAAATCTTTCCATTTCAATGGGCTCAAGGATTGATTATAGATAGAATCACCAAGCCCATTTTTGTCTTAAGGAAACCCCCTATGATTTATTTATTTATTTATTTATTTATTTATTTATTTATTTATTCATTTATGTGGAAGGCAGGCAAAGGGTGCACATACACTATGCTTGTATGGAGGTCAGAAGACAAGAGGGACTAGTCTATCATGTGGATTCTGAAACTGAACTCAGATAATCAAACTAGGCAGAATAAACCTTTTCACTCACTGAGCCATCTTGATCCCTCCCCTACTTTTTTTGTTGTTGTTGTTCATTTGAATCTGGGAACCGAATCCAGGGCTTTCTGTATGTTGTTTGAACATTCTACTAAGCTATATCCTCAGCCTGAAATATGAGTTTTGAAGAGAAAATCCTGGAGGCATCATGTGGCCATATTAGGTGAATTCGTTTGGAAAGGCTGGTGCCTGCCTAGAGAGGCTGGTTATTGACCTTAAACACACAGTCCTGTTTGACTCTGGTGTCACTTACAGTATTTTGAAGGCCTTTTGCTTTCAAGAGGAGACACTCTAGTCTCCATGTTTGTTCCTGAGACCTAAGGGAGGAAATCATAAACCATGCTGCTCTTGTAACTGAGGGAGGTCAAAGTTCAGCAACCTGTGATTGGAAGCTTTTTGTAGTTTTCTAGGAATCAATTTCACATATTCCATTCACGAAATGATTTTTTTGGATATCACATGAAGCCTGCATATATTTTTCTGTACAGAGTATTGCCTTACCTTCTTAGATGAATTAGAGTGCTTGTGTCCAATAAAGTGAACCTTTTTTGAGAGAGAGAGAGAGAGAGAGAGAGAGAGAGAGAGAGAGAGACTGACTCTTTTTGTAGTTCTAATTGTCCTGTAACTCATTGTGTAGGCTAAGCAGTCTTCCAACTCTGTTCAAGGTATATGTTACCAGCCAAGTGAACATTTTCTTTTAAGTGAACTAAAAAAAAAAAAAAAATGTAACCAGTGCATATATATGTAAATGGGTGTCACTAGGCTGCCAGGACCTATCAATTTCTTCATTCTTCTCCCTTTTCTGCCTGGCCTTCCCTCTTGTCCCTCTTTCTGTATAGAGTCTCAGTGTGTGCCTCAGTCTTTGCCTTTGGACACACTCTGGAGTGGGTGCCTTTCTTTTCCCCAGTCCTGAGTTCTCCTCGGATTGCAGGGGCTCATGTGAGTGAAGCTCTTTTGTAGTCTTTCCCCTCTGGGGAAATGGGTTGAAACCCTGGTCATGAATGTAAGGCATGGAGTTGGCTTCAAGTAGCCCATCTTTTGTTTAGGGAATTTTCACTGAGCAGTGTCTTCCAGATTTCCAGGGACAGCATTGCCCCTCAGCATCCTGTGCCTCAGTGGGGAGATCTCTGCTATTTACAGGGTTCTTTAACATTTTGAATAAACCCAATATACATCCTCTAGCCCAGCTGTCAGTGGCAAGAAGGCTTCTGTTTTGTTAACCCTGACCATAACCTTCACCCTTTGTTGCAACATGTGTCTGTCTTAAAGTCAAATGCTATATAATCATTCCCGTCAGAGAACCCCAAAATGCAGCCCTCTACTCACACCACAGAATGGCTTACTCCTCAATATGTTAAACATAAGGAGTGTTTTAAATTTATTGATACTCATACTGTTATGGATTTATGAGCTTTTAAACTATAAGTAATACATTTCCCCATTATAATTATATTGCTATAATTTGATTCTATAATAAATATAAATACAAAATGCATAGCTCGTTTCTTATTAGTTTGTAACTCATGGACAGCATCTAGTGTATATATTAGAGCTTGAATTTCATTTGTAGTGTTATTTTGAGATATTTAAGAAAGACTTCTAGAAGGAAGATTTTTCTTTAGGAAAAAAGTCAATTTGGTATTTGCAATTCTGTCAAATACCAAATATAGCTACTAAACTAGATCTCTATAAATCTCTCCTTTACCAATCTTCCTTATCTCCATCTCTTGATTCTGGAGGTTGACTGACCCTCCTGTGATAACAGTTGGGGGGAAATGATTCATTGACTTAAGGAACAGAGAGTAGAATATACCTGTTTATTTTCCACATTTTAAAAAGTAATCAATATAGCATTTTAATAAGTCATCATTTAAGATGTTCCTAAACTTTTTTATGAGAGGTGCCATCCTGTTCCTTCTGTTAGAATTCTCTGAGATATCTTTTTTTATGGTTGTGTAGAACAAAATACACATGAGATGACAGAAAAAAAAACACCCTAAAAATCTGAACTTTGTATTAAATGTACTTCTTTCAAAGTAAACCATTAGTTATCTGAAGAGCCTGTCCGTGTCAAATACAGAGACTGGTCCATAGCACAATGATGCTGTAAAAGTGAATATAGACCAATAAAAGTGACTCTGAAGAAACACTCACTCCCAGTCCACATTTTCCTAATTCTGAGCCCCATGTATCATGTGAACTATAAACTCTGCATGCTTTCACAGTCGAATCGGTTTATGCAGGGTTATTTAAATGTGAAGAGCTCTACACTAGCATTGTCAAATTACCATCAGGAAAACATCTTCTAAATGGTTCCCACCCAGAACATTTTTTGACTCTTAGATTATTTTTGAAGATTTCTCAGAAAATGAACCACAGACTACAGAAAAGCATACCTACAAATTCAAATGCGTCAATGAGTGGCCAGCTCAGATTTCTTATTTTAGTTCTTTGGTTCTTTTTTAAATGCCAGCTATGGGTTGCTTGAAGACTGGGATGGTCTATTGCTTTATGGCCAATCAACAGTATTGCTTAGTTGTAGCTACTATATGAAAATTAGTTGAAGACAGTGACACATCTGTAGTCTCAGTTCTTGAGACAAAGGCGGCTTAGGAGGTCAAGGCCATCTTTGGCTAACACTGTGAATTCAAGACCAGCCTGGGCTACAGTCAGAACAACACAAGCCAAGCATTTCTTGTCAGCAATTCACAGAGCAACTAAAGAAAACTAAACTAGGTATTGGAGACACTGAATATCTTACATAATATGGCTTGGTTGTTCCTATATTTAAATGGGTCAGAAGTGTGACTCACTGGCATGGAACTAGGCATGGAATGCTAGTGCCTAAGTGTCTACTTTATGTGTGAATTCATAAAGACCTAATGGTACCTTGATAAACAGAAAGGGGCAATAAGATTATCTGAAAGACACTGGATTGTAAAACAAAACAATTGCTGAATTAGATTAACCTGTATACTTTAAAGATGTTTTAACATCAGCATGGAAGTCATGGAATATGTTTGCCTATGATAGACTATGGGTTCCATCCAAATTGTTAAAGATCCAATCTGAGTAAGAGAAGTTTCCACATGAAAGGCATGACTCAAGGAAAGAATTGATGCAGAAAGACAGCAAGGAAGATGATGCAGAAAGCTGATCCCCTGCATGGGGACAGCTCAACAAACCAGCTGAAGAAGTATATATCGTTCATCATACTGGCAGATTGGAAATCCTTGATGCTAAAATGGAATTTGCCTAAGGATAGGTGATCAGGAATGCAGGTATGAAGGATCATTGTATAAACAGATTTTCACAAGGACATTTGGACTATTAAGTTTGTGAAATTGATGACTGGTTTCTGTTGTAATAGTAAAACTGTGTGTGATTATCAGGTTAAGTGAAAGAGGGGAAGAGGTAGAGAAATCTTAATTTAGCAACATGGCTGTTCTGGCAAGAGATCATATCAAAAATTTTTCTAGGTCTGTGTGATCCAGCTAGAATGACACACATTTAATCCCTCTGGATAGAATATCCACCCCATAGTACACACCCTTAGTACACACCTTTAATCTAACACAAGGAAGGTAAAGTTAGTTTGTAAAAGGAAGCAGCCATGTTTGAAAGTGTCATCTAATTGAGGGGGAGACAAAGTGATGAATCAGAGAAAGATTTGACAGAATGAGTCAAAGATAGGATACACCCCAGTTTCACTAGAACAGACAGGAAAAAGAGGTTACTTAAGAGCAGCACAGGGTACATCAGGAGGGGAAGGCAATTCAGAGTGCCGTCGAGTTGATTTCAGACAATGCAGTTGAGTTTGGCTAAGTTCATCAGTTCAGAGGTAGTTTTTACCTGGACAATTATACAGAGATTATACAATTATATAATTATGCAATTATATAAGGAAACATTTTTTTTTCCAAGAACGTTGCATGAGGCATGCAGGGACTCTATGTAATTCTCACTTACAGCAGCAACAGCAAGAATCTCCTTCATCACTGAGAGGTAATCATAATAAATGTTCACCTTCATTGCCCTCGATTGGCACATGATGCACCTCTCCTAACTGCAGAACCATGTCAGTAATGTCTATAGGGAATTTTCTCTTTATGTCCTTATTCACAGTCTTTTCTTCAGAAAGAATAAATTGCTCACTAGCTCACAATTCCGTGTTCTCCATGTAAGCACCTTAGCCCCACACAGCTGGAAGCATCCTCTGGAAGGGCTCTTCCAGGGCAGGGCGGTCTCAGCTGCTGAAAATCTCTTCTCCTGCTCTGTGGTCTCACAACTTGCTGTTTATTCTACTGATGTAAAAACCTGGTTAGAGTTTAGGTCCATCTTTTACTAAACCATCCTGTTCTCAATGAATTTCTGTCTCCATATCCATTTGCTGCTTTATATATATTTAAGGCAAAGTACATTTATTCAGCAATAATAATACATTTTTAGAATTATAATGTAAGTGAAAAAAAACCCAAACTTCTTGGGGTTTTTGAATTCCAGACATGTCATTCTTGGGTATCCAGAGAAAATAAATTGAAGGAACTCTCAGAAATTTCAAGGTTAGGATTATTTTAAAATAATTCCAACAATTTTCACACTCTATTATTTTGAAGTTAAAATTTTTGTTGTTTTACTTTTGTGTTTTTTTTTTTAAACACACCAAGCTTATCAGTGCTTACAAAAGAACTACTCCCTACAGGAATAATCAGTGAAAAATGCAACTCAAAATTCATGCCTCCCAGGAAGGTAATGGCCCCTCATGGAATCAGATGTGGACACCGCCCATCGAGGACCGAATCTGCATTGAAAATGTGTTACCCTTTGAGAGTGCACTCAAGGGACATACACAAAGGATACTGTATATGTGAACTCATTAGTATGCCTTTTGGCTTTGTTTTGTAGCCCTTTCCTGTTCTCCTTTTAAGATGTTAAATGAAATCCTCACATTTGCTTACATACAGATGAGTATACATTATAGGCTGGCATACGAGTTGTGGGAGATCATGCCTTGTTTTCTTCATTCTGAGATTGGGTTACCTCACTTAACATCATTATACATTCTAAGTCTATCAGTTTTTTTCCCTGAAAATTTTGTAATTTCATTTTTTCTTCAGAATTGAATAATATTTCATTTTATATATGTACCAGACTTTCATCATCCATTTATCTGTTGATGGGCATCTAGGTTGGCCCCATTTCTTTTCTGTAATGAGGACAGCAGCAATAAATATGGGGATGCAAATGTCACTGTGGTGGGGAATGGGGTTCCCTGGATGCTTGCACTGGAGTGGAATAGCTGGGGTACATGTTAATTTTATTTTTACTTTTTTTTGGGGGGGGTATTTATTTCATTACATTTCCAATGCTATCCCAAAAGTCCTTGACATGTTCCCCTACCCACTCCCCCACCCACCCACTCCCACTTCTTGGCCCTGTCATTCCCCTGTACTGAGGCATATAAAGTTTGCATGACCAATGGGCCTCTCTTTCCACTGATTCATATGCATCTAGAGACACGAGCTCCCGGGGGAGGGGGGGTACTGGTTAGTTCATATTGTTGTTCCCCCTATAGGGTTGCAGATCCCTTTAACTGCTTGGGAACTTTCTCTAGCTTCTCCATTGGGAGCCCTGTGATCCATCCGATAGCTGACTGTGATCATCCACTTCTGTGTTTGCTAGGTCCCGGCATAGTCTCACAAGAGACAACTATATCTGGGTCCTTTCAGCAAAATCTTGCTAGTGTATGCAATGGTGTCAGCTTTTTGAAGCTGATTATGGGATGGATCCCCGGATATGGCAGTCTCTAGATGGTCCATCCTTTCGTCACAGCTCCAAACTTTGTCTCTGTAACTCCTTCCATGGGTGTTTTGTTCCCAATTCTAAGAAGGGGCAAAGTGTCCACACTTTGGTCTTGGTTCTTCTTGAGTTTCATGCAAAGAAGGGGCAAAGTTTCATGCATTTAGCAAATTGTATCTTATATCTTGGGTATTCTAAGTTTCTGGGCTAATATCCACTTATCAGTGAGTACATATTGTGTGAGTTCCTTTGTGATTGGGTTACCTCACTCAGGATGATGCCCTCCAGGTCCATCCATTTGGCTAGGAATTTCATAAATTCATTCTTTTTAATAGCTGAGTAGTACTCCATTGTGTAAATGTACCACATTTTCTGTATCCATTCCTCTGTTGAGGGGCATCTGGGTTCTTCCCAGCTTCTGGCTATTATAAATAAGGCTGCTATGAACATAGTGGAGCATGTGTCCTTTTTACCGGTTGGGACATCTTCTGGATATATGCCCAGGAGAGGTATTGTAGGATCCTCCGGTAGTACTATGTCCAGTTTTCTCAGGAACCGCCAGACTGATTTCCAGAGTGGTTGTACCAGCTTGCAATCCCACCAACAATGGAGGAGTGTTCCTCTTTCTCCACATCCTCGCCAGCATCTGCTGTCACCTGAATTTTTACTTTTTGAGAAACCTCCAAACTTATTTTCCTACTTGCTATCCTAATTTTACCCACCCACCACAAACAGTGAATAAGGGTTCCTCTTTCCCCACATCCTCCCCAACATTTGTTAATAGCCTGTTTGCTGATTGGCTGCTTTATTTCCTTTGTATTTAGTTTTGGCAGTGCTTTGTGTCTGAGGTGTAGTTGGTAAAGATTTTCAGATTTTCTCCCATCTGTGGCCTGTGTACTATGCTGATTGTTTCTGTTGCAATGCAGACACCTTTCAGCTTGCAGTAGCCCCACCATCTGATTCTAGGGCCTTGTTCTTATCCCATAATTCTGTTCAGAAAGTTCTTGCATTATTTTGAAGAGCATTTTTAATGCTTTTATCTAGAAGTAGAATCTCAGATTTAAAGTTAATGTCTTTGATCCATTTTTAATCAATGTATTCTTTTATTGCTTCAATTGTATTTGATGGTCAGAGCAACAGAATGGCCAGGAGTTACACAGTAGGTCCAGCTGTGTGTTCTACATTAGCATTCTGCCACTCACTGGCTGTGTGGTCACATACAGTGTCACCTACTCTGCATCTGTGAAGTGATGATGATGACATGTCTTCTAGAATCATTGTGAAAATTAAAAAGCTCTAATTTTTGTAAAAAAATCAGGATATTATGTAACCAATAACACTTTTTAGTTACCCTATAGTCTATAGTTCCCTAAACTATTTAGAACAATTGTTTGAAGTTTCATGAAGCTACTCTGACATGGATCATTATGTTTATAAACATGTGTGTATTTTCTTTGAAACTAACAAGTTCTGCTTAGGCTTAGTTTTTAATTAATACTTATTTTTTTAGTAGTCAATTTGCCATCCTTAAATATATCTTCTCTTTTATTAAACTGTTGGGTTAAGTGGCATATATTACTTCCCAATCAAAAAAAATTGGGGTGGGGTGTCATAATTTATCTTTGATGTATGACATGAAGACAGAGATCTTGGTTCTGGACATTTTCATACAGTAGAGCATAGGGTTGCACTTCTATTATATGGGTTAGGGACTGATAAATGACAGTGCATAGTTGGTTGTACTCCCATAGCACTTCTATGTTCAATTCCTCAGCCATTTACATAGTTGCTGTGATTCAGCCTTTCCCCAGATCTCCACCCTAGACTTACTGCATCACTAGGAGCTGTTTTCTCAGGTAAAGTGGAAATTCTGTGATGTGAAATAAATATGGCTGTTCAGAAAGCAATCCTCATGGAATGTTTTATGTATGTTTTAATACATCTGAAGAGAGTGAGAGTGTGATCATTAAATGCATCACAGAACTATGCAGATGGATTCAAATTCCAGTGAATAGCTGGGTAACCCAGGTCAAATCTTTTTGGATTGGAAGATTTGGGTCCTTAATAATGTCACAATAAAAATATCTCATAATTCTCATGAAGCTTAGAGAATGTTCAAGAAATGGCAGCCATGCACGGTTAGTCTAGGAGCATTTTCCTCTTATACAAAGGAAGAGGAACCAACTCTCTGCCATCTCCCTTGTTTGAAGGCAGAACTTGATTCTCTCTAATGGATCCCACACCTATCACTTTTCAAATTCAATATAACTTTCTACACCAGAGACCTTTTCTTATATAGCATCTTGCCTATAAAATATTCTTAACATGCATCTCCCAGTACATTTCACACATCATAGGTGAGAATATTATTCTCTGAACAATTCTATTACTCTTCTTCATGAACCCAGAGGCAGAGTGAGGTTTTAATATCAGTTTTAAAAGGTAGTCCCATTTACACAATAACTTATTTTTGTCCCTCCAGCCTTCCATATGGCTACATCTGAACTTTGGAATTTAGATTCTGGTAGATTATTTTCTGGTATTTCTGGTTTCTAATGCTATTAAAAATTTAGCCTTTCTTTTCTTTTTTATTTTTTAAATGAAAACAAATCAAGAATCAGTCGCCTTTATTGTCTTATCTCAGATTCTGCATCCAAATTTAGGGAATGGGTAATTTTTAGTCTTAATACAAAGAAGTTCAAATTATTAAGTTTCTACAAATGTCTTGAAGAGTAGTCTAATTTTTGTGTGGTATTACCTTCTTTTGTCTTTCAGCTGAATTTTATTCTGTTCCTGAATACAGTTAGAGTTCTTGCTACCAAAATTTGGGAAACCAATGCGGTTGGGCATGACATGAGAAAGCAGTACAGGTAATACAGAGAAACTTTCATCACAGGAAACACTTTGCTTGCCTTTTAAAGAATAAGCACCAGCTAGTCCTTAGGGGATTTGCTTTATGAATGTGTGTTTTTGTTTAATTCATTTACATGATTTGTTGGAAGCAAGTATATATAATCAAGATACAAATATCCCCAAATCTTCTTCTGTATATTTTTATCTGCTCCTAGCAGGTTGTTAATTTTCTACAAATTGTATGAATTTACCCAAGTCTCCTGGTGAGTATCTTAGGCAGTTGTCTGTATTTGAAAATATGTCCTTACTGAAACTAATCAACACCCAATCTTTGGTGAATTGATAGCTCTCAAATACATATTTTAAGAACTTTAAAAATTCACTGATTGGAGGAATTTTATTACTTTGTCTTTCATGAGGAAAAGGACAAATTGAATGTTCATAATCTCTATCAAGCCATTTTAAGGGAGTGCCCCTTCCTGCTAGTGATCATTTGGTAATTCTGAATACTAATGGCCTCTATCCAATTGAACTCACATGTCTAGTAATCAGGTGGATGCAGACTGGGTTTTATATTCCTTAAATCAGTTAACAACTTCTGCCTCTGCTTGCTGTGAAGTAATGTCGCACATGCTTGAAGAAACGAACCACGTTCAGCATGCTGAGTGTTATTTCACAAACATTCGCCAAGATTTTTATTTTGCTGATTCCTTACCCTCTAATATGTGTTAGCCTTTGCTGTCCAGCAGCAAAGACTACAAGGTTGGTTGGGACTCTATAGAGTGCACAATGTGAACAAACCTATAGCTTCCAACTCTAACAATGTTCAGTGGTAGCATTGTGATAAACACTGTGCCTAAGAATCTATGGATAAATGCCTATATTGTACTAAGATAGCTTATCTTGTGTTAGCCACCATTGAAGACACAGGCCAAGAATAATAGCACAGTGTGGGGATATAAATAACCTTTTATTCTTCTCCAAAAAATGTGATTATGTTTATAATTGCTGTAGATTTCTAGTTCTGAATGCAGGATGCTTATTTATATAGTTGTAAATGACATGAAGTTGACCGTCTTTGAAAAAGTTGCCCAAGAGTTTTGAGAAACTTATGTAAGAAAGGAGGATGATGAATAACACCTAAAAAATCCCGGGGGATTATTTCTTAGAATAATTGAGGAGAATAATTTATTAAGAATTTAAGTAAGCTGCTATTCAGAATTCAGAATAACTTTAATCTGATGTCCAGAAATATTTTAAATTTCAAAGTTGTTCATTAGAGAAGGTCTTGACTCATAGAACTTAGAGAATGTAGGTTTTCAGCTAACTGGCTATTTTTCCATAGATGAAACAAAATTGGTGTTCCTAATACTGTTCAGAGTTAAGCCACACATAAATACACAATGAGAAATGTGTTTCTTATTTGTGAAACTACTCACCAACGATTTGGAAATTCAGTTCAGTTTCTGTTTTTGAGACCCCAGATTATCAAACCTTACTTCCAAAGCAGACTTGAGAAGATGAAATTTGTGTTCTTGTTTCAGTAGTGTTAGTATTAATTTGAGCGTGGACTACTTAAATGTGTATGTCTTGGGGTTTCTATTGCTGTGAAAAGATACCGTGACCACTGCAACTCTTTAATTGGGGCTGGCTTACAGTTCAGGGGTTTAGTCTGTTATCATCATGGTGGGAAGCATGGGACATGCAAGCAGGCATGGTGTTGAGTGGTATATGAGAGTTTTACATGTAGATCCACAAGGAGCAGGAAGAGAAAGTGAGCCACTGGCCTGGCTTGAGCTTCTGAAATCTCAAAGCCACCCTGCCAGTGACATACTTCCCCTAACAAAGCCACAGCTCCTTTAACAAGGCCACAACTCCAATAATTACATTTCCTATGAGTCTATGGGGGCATTTTATTCAAACTACCACATTTCACTCCCTGACCTCCATAAGTTTGTGGCTATATCATAAGGCAAAATAAACTAAGTCCAACTTTAATGTCCCCACAGTCTTTAACCATCTCAGTCCTGTTTAAAAGTACAAATATAAAGTCTCTTCAGAGACTCTTGTCAATCTCTTAACTGTAATTCTTGTAAAGTCAAAATAAAAAAGCAGATAACATACTTCCAACATATAATGGCACAGAATTTATCTTACCATTTCAAAAAGGTGGAAAGGGAGCATAATTAGGTAATACTGGACCAAAGCAAGACCAAAACCCAGCTAGGCAAATGTCAAACTCTGCATCTCTATGTCTGATGTCAACCAGCTCTTCAGATCTTCAGCTTCTTTCAGCTTTGTAGACCACAACACACCTCTTTCTCTTGGGCTGTTTCCCTTCGTTTGTTAGTAGCTTCCATTGGCAGGTATCCCAGGAGTCTGGCATCTCCAACATCTTGGGGTCCCAAAGGCAATCTAGGCATCACATTTACAGCTTCATGTAATTGCCTTTCTAGGTCTCCATGCAGGGACATCCCTGACATGCTTGACCTCAGCAGCTTTCCTTAGTTGAGGAAGGAGATTCCATAACACCTTTACTATATCCTTGACTCTAAACTCAGAACCACACAGCTGAAGCTGTTAAGTTCTGCTACTTGCTGTAGAATTGGTTCTGTGTTTTGATCGGCTTTGTTTTTGATGGTTTCCTTCACTGTCTAAGCTTGGCTGTACTGGAACTTGCTCTGTAGACCAGGTTGGCTGTGAACTCACAAAGCCCACATTTCTCCAAACAAAAGCATGGTTACAGGCCTATTGCAGCAATACCCCAGTTTCTGGTACCAATTTTGGTCTTAGTTAGAGTTTCTATTGCTGTGAAGAGATATCATGACCATGGCAACTCTTATGTAGGGAAAGATTTAATTGTGCCTGGCTTACAATTTAGAGGTTTAGTTCATTATCGTTGTGCTGAGAATCATAGTGGCACATGGGCAGACACAGTACTGGAGAGATAACTGAGAGTTCGACATCTTGATCCACAGGGAGCAGGAAGAGATAGCAAGACATAGAACTTGGTGTGGGCTTCTAAAAACCTTAGAGCCCATCCTCCAGTGACACTTTCTCTAACAAGTCACACCTCCAATAATAGGATTCTATGGGAGTCATTTTTCACTCAAACAGTATGTTATCTCCAACCATTTTTGTACTTTCAAACTTTTGCAAAAGGTTTCTTTCATTAGCATTATCTCATACATATTTTGTAAAAGAAAGCAATACAAATTTAAAGCAATATGAAATGTCTAAGCAGTGGTATCTAATAAACACATTTCCATGCATGATCCTCTGAAAGACTAAAAACATTTTCAGAGATCATATAGTCTCTCCAGGAGAATGTCACGGAATAAGCTTGTCATTTGACATCCACATGACCATGTATTCTCTCTCTTCCTTTCCACCTCTTTTTCTCCTTTACACATGCATGTGCACACACACAAGCACACACAGGGACACCCACACAGCCACACATTCATGCACAAACATACATACACATACACACAGGTACCTGAAATTTACACTTAATCTCTTAGATGATATGGATAGTGCTTTAAAATGATGACAAATTAACAAATAAGATGTTGAGGTAGTTTCACTCTAATTTACAAACAAGTAGCTATAAAAAGCCCTTCACCCTGTTTTTCTCAGTGGCACGTGAAGGATGGTTTACCTATAGGTTATTTTAAAACAAGGTCAATGTGAAGACAACAAATTTATGAGATGGAGCTGAAGAGATGAACATTTTCTTTTTAAATTCAACTCAGTTCCAGTTGTTTTGGGGATCCTTCTGGAATATGCACTTGTACAGTGATGAGAGGGAAAGAGAGAAAATATCACCAGGGGACCTAAGCCAGAATAACCCCAGAAAGGCTTTGATCCTGGGCCCAGTTAGTATTCTCATTTTATAATAAAAAGCAAAAAGGTAAGGCAGGGTAAGGCAGGTAAAGAAGCAAGATTTTACAGTAGCTTATCTGACAGTTGGCAGGTGTTACGGGCAATCACCTATTGTTTCAGCAATTTCTCTAACTTAATTCTGCTCTAGGTAGCAAGAGCTCATCACATAGGCAGGACAAACAGTTCTTTAAGTAAACCGCTAAAGAAATCAACAAATCAGTATCTAATAATTGATCTTTTATATCTTATTCTATGCTGTTCCTTCCTTTTCATCTTCTACAACACCAGATGAATTTATCTTCAAGAAATGGATTGGTACTGGAGTGTCATCTGCATTGCCTTTCGGTTGTACTTCCAGCCTGAATCCTTCTAAATACCCTTTGGCATTTTCTCACACTATTCCTGTCTCCCCTTTCAGTGTTAATCCTCTAGGATTTTTGAAGACCATTGATGCCCATAAATCTGTTCCATTCTGAAGAGTGACGAAGCTCTCCTGAACAATAGCTACATTCTACTTGGTCTGAGTAGAGAACTGGCTATGATGGACTTATAGATGCCTTATTGTGAGGCATCAGTGCTCATGGACCCTGTCAGACTCAGTCCCAGAAGGACTGGTAAAAATACAGGAGTTCTCTTATTTCTTGAATCTAATAGATTCAAGGGTTGCTGGACCTTACTTCCTGTGAGCACATCTAAGTTAGAGGCCAAGAATACCCATCTGCAACTGTATCCTGGGTAGCAGATGTAATTACCATTGGAGTAGGTGCAGTAGGTAGCACTGGGAGCTACTGTTCTTTTAATTAGTCTAGTATAGCCTTTTCATTTCCCACACATTGGGCTTCTCTTAATGACTTGGTGGCCCTGTGAACCAGACCTGCCCCTTTCCTTTTGCTAGTCAGGCTTTGGTTATTTATTCCTCCTCTAGGGTAAGTAACTGGCTTGTACATATGTAGCAATCCTGACACAGGTAAAGGAGCACATGGCTGGCATTTACTAAGGCCATCATCTTAAGACATGTCTTCTTCAGATGAAGGACTTTATATGGTTAGTTTCCATAATATTTTTCCTAGTTTCCCCATCCCTAAAGGTCCACAATGACTTTAACTCCTTGTCAAATTGTGGGGGATCTTTTCCAGGAACCTTTCACGGCAACGTCTATGTATTACCAGTATTAAGATAACACATAATACTATCAGTATTAACCAATTATCAATTATAACCAACATAATCAATATTAACTAACATGTTTCTCACAGTTCATAACCATTCTTTTGTCATCTGGTCACTCATCCATTAGCTTTCACTAGAAAGAGCCATTTCTAAAAGGAATCACAGCCTGTTTTACCAGTGTGGGCAGTTCCATCACAATATGATTACGTCCAAGGGGTGATCAATGGTTGCAGAATCCATAGCATCAGGACATGAGGAGGCAGAGTAGGAGCTGAGCTGTTGTCTTCATTCTGAAGTTGTTTTGTAAGTTTCAGAGGTTGGTCTGGGTCAGCTCTCAAAGCTCATAGCAGCCTTAGTGTGGGGGTGGGATTTATTCACAGATTGGCACCTGCAACTTTAAGCTAATTTTTTGGTGCAGCATTAGCGAAGTCTTTCAAATTTCCTGGAATTCCATTGGGGATGCACAATTCCAGTTCCAGAGACTTTCAGTGAGCTGAGAGGCCTGGGGGATGCAGGCCTCTCTGGACTAACTGGGGTCGTGGTGAAGGAGATATCACTGGGGCCTCCAGAAATGTTTACAGAACCCTTCTAGAGTAAGCATTCTGATGCCAATGGGAGTGAAAGAAAATGTCACCCGTGGACCAAAGCCAGGAGAGTTCCTGAAAGGCTTTGATCCTGAGCTCAGTTTGTATTCTAGTTTTATACTCTAAAACTACAAGGTATGGCAGGCATGCAAGCAAGGGTTTACAGTCGTGTGTGTGGAAGTCAGCAAGTTAAGAGAAACGACCCATTGTTTCAGCGATTCTCTCAGGTCATTCTGTTCCAGGTAGCAAGTGACACCATGCTTGGCAAATAGGTAGCACATGCAAGTGCTTTAATAAATCACTAAATAAGTCAACATCCAAAAATGAGCTCTTTTATATTTTATTTTAACTTACTTTAACAAGTAAGAGGAATTGTTAGAACTTGGAAAATACAAGTGTGGAAGAGTTCACCAAAAAGAACACTTGAATGTTTCCTCTTACTGGACTTGTTCAATGTTAATCAAACAACATATTTAATGTTTAGGGTAAAACTAATACTGTGTGGCAGCAAAGCAGATAGATTTAAAGGTGAATAGTCATCCATGGGACAACTTTCCATGAATATTTTACTTCTTTGGGCTTCTATCCACAGCTGGAATTGATAACATGTTTTCTTATAAGAAGAGAGGTGACTACAGGATGCTACAGTAGCGTGGTCCAAAACTTCTAACAGTTTCATTTTGTTACATTTCACTCTTGCAAAAAGGGAGAGTGGAAGTAAGGAAGGGAGACAAAGCAACTGAGATCTTTGCATTTCAGTGGTTGGGAATCAGTTGCATTACTGTGGTAGACAGATTCCTACCATAGACTCTGGGAACCCTAGTTTTTTGTATCATTTATGTGCCATGTGTAATACCTGTCACCTAGACTTTGAATGTGGGCAAGGCTTACAATGACTTTGTTGATCTTTCCTTGATTAGGTTACATTACATGACAAAGAAAGTAGACTAGTCACTCTTATAATATTTTATAGACACTCCATCCTGGAAGCCTGGGAGGGCCTGTGGTTTGAATCTAAAGGCAGCCCATAAGATCCCAGTGACTCTTGGCCTGGAGCCAGAAGATAAACCTACAAATTCAATGGAGGTCTTTAGAAATCTGAATGAGTTGACAAGGGGAACCTTAGGTCCGTCTGTGAACCCAGCCTTAGCGGCAACCTTGAGTTCAGTCGTGAGATCCTGGAGTATAAGACCCAATTATATTGGTGTGCACTTGTAGCACTGCTTAGCAATGAAGTAAATGGACATCATTTAAGGTAGTAACTTTGTGGTACTTTGTTATACAATACACTGACGATGAATCCAATTACAGTTTTTACAGATGATCCCATATCCCCACAGAACTACAAAATAGCTTAGTTGTAGGCAAGAGGAGAAAACTCAAAAGAACTAATAGAGTATGGAATGGATTTCATTGCCTGATGCAGTTTTTCTCTGGTTTGTATTAAACTGAATGGTGACAAAACTTTTGCATTTGTAACCACTTTTATAATCTATCACTCTGATTTGATTTTACGTTTGAACATTGGTTTTGGTTCCCAGCTACAAAAGTAGGAGCGATCAAAGTTAGCTTGATTCTGAAAGCACTCTCCAGAGGGATTTACACTACATCTTAAAAAACAGAATGTAATTTTCTTCTCGAAGAAATGTTAGACAAGAATTTCAAGGCTGTGCAAGTGCAGTTAATGCAATTCCTGAATCTAACTAGACCAATATCAAAATGCCTTAGGTGTTCACAGCATCGTTCCCAGTCGTATAGTTACAGGTACTCGGGACTTACTGCTCAGCATTTGGAAGGTGGACAAGTATGGGTAGGTCCTGAGAGCTGAGTGTTATTCAGGTCAGAGGAGAGATCTGCTGCTTATCACAATGATGTCTGGAATGGATGGACTAATGCAGAATTCTAAGATTGAAGGAACTGTAGGCAAGACAAGTGGGGGCTCAGACCAGTGGTTGAAAAGCCCACAGGCTACAGAGTGAGGGGCAGGTAGCTGAACAGATGCAAGGGAACGTGATTCAGACAATATTGAGACACCATAGGCAATGAGGGAGGTAGAAAACTCCAGACATTTGAGCTGGACACCTCCATCAGAACCTGTGGGTCCTCCAGGAAGCAGGTTATGATGGAAAATGTGCTGGTAGGTAACTCCCAAGAAAGCCTTGAGATAGTAGAGCCTTTACAGGCTTGTGGACCCCACCTCACTTATCTGTAAGACCAGATAAATGAATCAGAATTCTGTAGGTAACAAACATCAAGGTTAGATTCTGAATCTAGTTCTCTTTAGTCTTAGCTAGCGAGATCTTGGCTCACCCACACAGCTTGTTTCCAAGAAGAGAAATAATAAATAAATAATGCATCTAGAGGAGAGACTGGCAAGGACAGAAGACTAAGTTGTTTGAGATTCTTGGTGTAAATTATTCACAAGGGGGGACATTTGGGAAATGGGAAGAAGTGGGACACATTTGGTCATTGCTTGGATCAGAAGTACAATTAAAACAAAAGTCACCCCAAACTGGAAGAAAGTGGTGACAGAAGGAATGGCTTAGTGGCTTTCAACATCACATTTTCCATTTCATTATCTGTAGGTCAGGAATCTGGGTGCTGGCCCTTTGCTTCTCTGGCTGTTATGAGGCTGCAACTAAAACATCAGTCAGGGTGGTGAGATGATGGTGAAGTTGGGCTGGGGCAGATATATATGAGTCCGTGTGACTCCTGGTAGATTTGGGTGCTTATCGGCTGATATCTAGATACTACTGTTTCTTGCCACACGAGCCTTTCAGTAGACTATCTCACACTACTGAGAGCTTTGGCAGCTTGTCTTACTGTAGAAGGCTAGGAAGATGGCAGTTAGAACCTTAGGCAACACCAACACAGAAGCAGTAGTCTATCACCATTGTCATAATCTATCTACTAGAAGAAATTTCCTTACTCAGGGAAAGAACTGACGAGGGCTTACTAGCAGGAGGTGGGATTAGTTGGGGGCCAGTTTAGACTAAGCCTGTCTGTACTAGACAAGGTTTTGTTTTGTTTTGTTTTGTTTTCAGAACAATTAATAGGGTTGACAAGATGTGCACAGGTGAACGGGCAGATAGGTTTGTGAGTAGGTAGGTAGTTATAGGTAGATGGACAACAGTACTTGCTCAACTTGTTCTAGTGGCTCTAGAGGCTAAGAAGTCCTGTGGCAAGCCTTCAGCAAGCCGCAGTTCCAGGTCTCTGGTTAAGTCCTAAGTCTTACGACTAAGAAAACAAATAGTGTAGCTCTCTGCCCCAGAGATACCCAACAGCTCAGCAGCCTACAGGTGCAAGCAAGTCCCAGATCCAAAGGCTGCAGAGCCTGGAAAGGCTGAAGGTGGGCGAGCAGTGTCCCAGCTGCAGAAGAGGAAAAGCCTACAAACTTTTCCTCTGCTTTCTGGCTCTGTCAGAGGGTCTGTTCCCTTGATGCTGTTCAGCTACCTGCCCTTTGCTCACCATTTCCCCCATAGCCTGTCCACTGTTCTCACTCCTCATCACATGTCTTGCCTACAGTTCCTAGAATTCTACATTAGTACATTTCATTCAAGACAGCAACACTGATAAGCCTGCCTGTACTTGTCCTTCTGAGTACTAAATAGTGAGCCCCAGGTGGTTGGTGGCACCTTACCCACTGAATGTGGGAAGGTAGACCTTCCACATTGAGCCCAGCTACTCAGGTACCCATCTCCTTTGGAGGCACCTTCACAGACACATCAAAAAGAATGCCTTACCAGTGTTTAAAAATACCATCCCTAGGCAAACTGACACCTAAAGCTAAACATCACCCTCACATTGGAAAACCCAGGATTGCCTCAAATGTACAAGGGCATTAGGGTGAGGCCAGGACAAGGCAGGGATGGCTCATGCCTTTAATTGAAGCACTGAGGCAGAGGCAGAGACAGGAGGCAAGGTCCCTGTGAGGTGAGTCTATTCTACATAGTGAGGTGTAGGCCAGCCAGGGATACCCAATGAGACCCTTTCTCAAAATCAAGAGAGATAGACAGACAGACAGACAGACAGACAGATGATAGAATTAAATAGATCAATGGGTAGTTTGAAATTAACTATTTGACAGCAAATATTCAGAACAAGAAGAACTGACACATTAGCTCATAAGGAATTGTGAAGTATCTCCAAGAGTAGTTGATTTTTTAAAATTAAATTAAAATTTCAAATTTCATATATATAGGTATCATAGCCACAAGTTACATATTCTCCAAAAATATCACTCATAGCCCACAAGTTATATATTCTCCCAAAACAATCACTACAAAACATACTCTTCAAAAACAGATTAAAATCATTACACAAAGGGAAATTATAATATAATTACTAATTATATATTCTTCTTTTGAAACCCACACATAACTGAACATTTCCCATCTTTCTTTCCACAAATTCATCCTAGCCTCAAGTCAATAATTATTGATTGACAAAGTTTAAGCAAGCCAAGTCTATTGTAGCTAATTTTCTCCTATGCTAGCTTATGACAGTTTGTATTTACCAAGATACAAATCACTTATTTTACGTCTTATTTTTTGAAACATTCTTCAGCTAACCTGTCTAATCATCTTTTCTCCATCCTTATTCTCACAATAGGATCATTTACTCTTTGTTCATAACCCTGCCTTTTCATGGTGCACACAGAAAACTGTGACCACACTCTTAGATAGATAACAAGATCAAGGAACTCAGACCCAATCTAGAGTGAATGGTTTCTTTGGTCATTAACCTGTCTCAAACCTGTTTTCCTCTCCACAAGCACAACTATGTGCCTGTGATGCATGAGAGCTCACTGTGCTTCTGCCCTAGCCTAGGCAGCTGTCACTACTCTACAAAGGGAGAAGGCACAGTCTGCTCTTAGTTCTGTCTTTGTTATATCTTTCTGACAAAACCACCTATGCCATAGCCTTAACCTTCCCTATCAACTATCCTAACTTCCTAAAACTATTTAAATCAAATCAGAAATTCTGTAAAGTCATTAATTCATATAAACAGTATTATCTATGAAAGTTCATCTTCATATTGATCTGCAGGAAAATTGCCCAATAGAGTGGGCTGACTCCCATAAAACAATCATACCAGACTACGGGCCACTGGTGTCTCCCCACACTCACCCACACCATGTTAGATACAGAAGGAATATATCAATGAAAAACATGAGAAGAGGCAGCAGCAGCAAGAAGCAATTCAGAGATGAACTCCCCAGGGCTGTGCCTCTCTACGGTACATCCATTGCAGCTGTGCAAAGTGATGGACCATCTCTGGGAAGCTCATTTGCCCATTGCAGCAATTTCCTACACATACATACTCCCACACTATCTATCAATACAGACACACACACACACACACACACACACACACACACACACACACACACACACACAGGTATGCACACATACCACAAACATACACATAATACATACATACATTTATACAGCTACATACAAACAAAACACACATATACAATACGCATATACATTCATACATGCACACATGCACACCCACACCACATCACACACATATACATACACACACAACACACACACACACACACACACACACACACACACACACACACACACCTCAACCAATCCATTGAAATCCCCCAAAGACATGGAGGAAGGAGGCTAGACAGCCTGGCAGCAGCTGAGGCGTCAGTTCCTCTGAGTACCACTGATGCTCACTTCTCCAGCAGGATGCTTCTCCTGAAGGTTTGAGGTCAGTTAATAGAAAACCTTGTGCTCTCTTCCAGGAAACTGGCTAAGTCAACACTGGTCCTGGTGCTGGTATTTGGCGTGCATTACATCGTGTTTGTCTGCCAGCCGCACTCCTTCTCGGGGCTCTGGTGGGAGATCCGCATGCACTGTGAGCTCTTCTTCAACTCCTTCCAGGTGACCAGCCACGCCTCTGGCCTGGGGCTTGTGAATATATTTTGCTCATGTCCTTGGCACCTTTCTCTGCCCTTCTCTTTGACTTGGTGCGCCTGTCTTCTGAGGGCCAGAGGAGGACACTATTTTCTGGCTCTTACTATCTTCCTTCCTAGGGGTTAGGTTAATTCTCTGACTCAGAAAGAACCAGTTTCTTTGGAGCTGTTTGACAGAGGGACAAGCCTGGGTAGCAAGATAAGAGGGTACATGGTTGAAGAGCACACCACTGCTGCAGAGCAGAGTCAGTCATTTGGTGTGTGTATGGAAAAATAAATGAAATGAAAGAAGACAAAGGCAGGCAAAAGGGAGACAGGAAAGTAAAGTAAACAGAAGAGGTTGCCACCACCCACTTCCTTTCAGTGTGAAGAGGATGCCTGTAACCTTGCAGATGGACCAGTCTTCACTCTGCCTCCTTCCTCCAACCTTGATTCTAGTGACATATTTACTCCAGAGGGAGTAACAGAGTTTGAGACAAATAGTAGTGGCTGTGGCCTGAGAGCAGGGATTGGAATTACCCTCATGGAAGTGATTATGTGAGTGTTTTGTGATCAAAGAATGGAAAGGAGTCATAGAGCGTATCAAATATGTTGGTGGAGACATCAGGTAGGTGAGCTGTGATGAAGACCAAAACTTTCCACTGTGGATTTCAGATGAAGCTTGATGGTGTCCCTAGCATTTGGTTCATAGGAGCAGGTGGTTTGCTAAATCAGTGAGTTCTGGAGGTTTTACCTAATGGTTAAAATGATGTAGGTCTGCTACAAGGTGGGCAACAAATGACTCTTGAGGGAGTTGAAGATAGCCTGAGATGGTCTGGGCTCTCTTAATCAGCTACAACTCTCCATAGCCACAAAGTTTTAATAAGGCTGAAAAATCTATAACACCGGGAACACCAGTTCACAACAGCCTGAACAATTGAAGCTATTAGAGTTGGTGGTCTCACTTACGTGACAAAATTATCCAAAGGTTTCATGATGCACCCAGGATCAAGTGTATGTTGTTTTCTGCCATGCATAGCCCTGCATGGGCTGGAGCCTGCCAACACTCACCAGTTCTCCCACTGAGCTCGTGGGACATGACTTCAGCACTTGTGCTTGAGATGGGTGTGTGTGTGTGTGTGTGTGTGTGTCACACTCTGTTTTTTTTTGTCCCCGAATGCTGCTCCCCTTCTTCTCCATCTTCCCCATCTTCCTCATCTTCATCTAGTTGACATCTCTTTTGTTTATTTGTTTTTGACACAGGGTTTCTCTGTGTAGCCCTGGCTGTCCTGGAACTCACTCTGTACTCTGTAGACTAGGCTAGCCTTGAGCTCAGAGATCTGCCTGACTCTGCCTCCCAAGTGCTGGGATTAAAGGCGTGCGCCACCACTGCCCTGCACCAGTTGACATCTTGTTACTCTGACCAGCTTAAACGTCACCACAGAGAAGTCTTGGCTGAGTTTCTGTAGTACACCTGCCCAATTGTTCCCTGTAACTTTGATTTTTATCTGTAAGACCCTTATCACCTTGTATTTCTCCTGTGCTTGTTGGCTTTTATTTTATCCTGGTTTTGTCCCTTCCAGAACTGTCTGGTTTACATCCCCACCCCTAGCCTGCTGAATCAGTTACTCTTAGCACAGTGTTTAGGCCCAGTAGATATTTCACAGTCACGGAAGAGCTTCTTTGTGCTCTTACCCTATAGTGTTCTGTGTTGGTAGCTTCGATCATCCAAGGTATGTAAACCTATTTTACCAAGCAGGGGGTGAGTCCTTTGTGATCTTTGAGCAGCAGTAGACACAAAACTGCATAATAGGAATTGGTTCTTTGTGCACCTCCGATCAGCTGACTCAGTTATTTGTTTGGCTTGGCTGAAACCAAGGGAAGCTCACAAACACATGTAATATAAACACAAACAATGGGAAATACCAGGAGAAAATAATTCGTGTGATCTTTGGAGGAAATCATCAGAACCCAGCTGGTGAATTTTGACACAGTTCTTGTGTCCTTTCTGCTGTGGGTTTCACGAATTGCTACCCACCCGGCTCACACCTTCTTTCTCTCTCCAGGGTTTCTTCGTGTCTATTGTCTATTGCTACTGCAATGGAGAGGTAAGTGTGAAGATGCCAGGGGCCTCTGAAGGGACACTCCATGTTAACATTTGTTCTAACCCATTCTGTGTCTTTGTGACAGAACACAAGAAACTTAGTGATTTGTAAAGAGTAGAGGTCTGTTCTTTACGGTTCTGAAAGTGGGACTGTCTAATGTCATGGAGGCCATATGTGACCGGGGTCTTCTTGTTCTATCATCCTGTGATAGAAGGCAGAAGCAAGAGCTCCCATCTCTAAGAGCAAGAGATTGAACTCAAAACCCTGAGCCATTTCCCAATGGGTAGGGTGCTTCTTACTCCAGTTAATTTTAAATAAATTCTGCTTAATACTAAAACCTTTGGTCCTCACCAAGTTCTACAAATAGTCAATAACATTCCTTTTCATGAATCAACATGAAAATAAGTTAAATTCAATCAAAGCAGGTAAGTTTTACACTACAAGCTGAGGATGGCGACATCTCAATCCGTTTGGAAGTCTCCAGAGAGAAGGAACTATACATTACATCATCGTGTGGATGATGCATGTGATCCTGGAGCTCTCGGAGTGCCCTGCTATTGCCGATCTTGTCTTTTTCTCTCAGATTTCCAACTTGCTCCAAGTCCCAGGAGGACAAAGATGCTTGTTACTGCAGTAGACCACAGGATGCTCCAAGTACATGATTCTGTGGGTTGTTGGTCGCTGCGTAAGGGGCTTGAATGGCAACTTAGCAATGCCCCGATTTACTGCTGTGTTGTTTTTACCTTAATTTGCAGCAGGGCTAAGTGTATCAGTGGTTTCTTTATTTATCTATCTATTATTTATTTGTTCCTCAGGGCACACCAACTTACGAGCGTTTGCTTCCCTGGGTCTTTGCTTTCCCTGCTGTTCTCAGAGAAGAGTCAGTCCACAGCGCACTTTGGTGGCAGGCACAGAGTCCAGGTCCCCATCTAGTCAGACCACGATTGCAGGGCCTGCTTCTCCATCTCTCATCCTTCTTCCTTCTTCCCTCCTGTTTGCTCACGAAGTTTGATAGCATAGCAGGGCAGTTTCCTTCCAAGCTGAGTCCCTTCCTTCACATTCCTCCGCCTTGGGTGCTATCAGAGTTCATTCAGTCGTTACCGAGTGGTGGGGCAAAGGGCTGATCTCTCATCTTATTGGGGCAGAAATAATTTTAAAGGAAGAATTTGGGAGGTTGGTGTTTGGGGCCTCAGAATCAGACACAGGAAAGCACAGATAAAAGCTGTTTGGAGTTCAGGGGTCATGGTTAGCTGGCTGTGTCAGCTCAGTGAAGGCTCCAAACAGAGACAGGAAAAGCAGAAGCCCCAGCCTCTCTTCTTGATAGCTACAACACTGGCGGGGGGGGGGGGAGGAAAGAGAGAGGAGAGGGAGAGAGAGAGAGAGAGAGAGAGAGAGAGAGAGAGAGAGAGAGAGAGAGAGAGAGAGAGAGAGAGAGAGAGAGAGAGAGAGAGAGAAAGATTTGAGTATCGGGAGAATTTGTGGGTCTCTTGCAGTAAATGTTTGAATAAAGGAGGTGGGGGATTTTTATCAGGTATGCTTGTGAGAACCAACAGCAGAATTTCCCGGCAGCTTTAAGCTTTCTCGGTTTTAGGTTTTAGGAGGGCTGAGGTTATCTCTAGGTTGTACAGAGAGACTTTGTGTTGCAGGCAGCTCTCTGAAGCTTTAGCCTCTCCAGGGCAAGGTTTAGATGGAATCGTCACATGCAGAGTCCTGTGCTCCTTACTGCCACTGTTTATTTCTTATTCCTCCTCAAACCCAGAATCCTCTTTCTTCCTTTTGCTAAGACAGTTATTTGTATCAGTGGCATGTCAGTTCTCATTTAAATACTAAAAATAACATTAATTGGGAAAGGCTTTTGAGGTGTATGGAACACACAGATCTGAAGAGTCCCTGGCACCGAGAAGAACCCCAATCAGCGGCTACTATCATTTAAGCAAAGCTCTTCATGACACGGGTGCAGGGCTCTTTTTTGGTTTCTGATAGGATGTGTGCTTCTTGCGCTATAGGTGCAGGCTGAGGTGAAGAAGACGTGGACTCGATGGAATCTGTCCATCGACTGGAAAAGGGCGCCGCCTTGTGGCGGCCAAAGGTACGGCTCGGTGCTCACCACTGTCACTCACAGCACCAGCAGCCAGTCACAGATGGGGGCAAGCACGCGCCTGGTGCTCATCTCTGGCAAACCCACCAAGAATGCCTGCAGACAAATCGACAGCCATGTGACTCTACCTGGCTACGTCTGGAGTAGTTCTGAGCAGGACTGCCAAACACATTCGCCCCCCGAGGAGACTAAGGAAGGTCACAGGCGACAGGGAGACGATAGTCCAGTGATGGAGTCTTCCAGGCCAGTGGCGTTCACCCTAGACACTGAAGGATGCAAGGGAGAAACCCATCCTATCTGAATCACCATTTCCATTTCCGTTCCTGTGGATTGGCAGATCTGGCTGTGTGGGAGGATCTAAGATGGAAGACTGGAATTCTGGAATAAGGCGTTGCTTAAACATTTTCAGTTTCTACCAGTTGGCTTCTAGAAATATTAAACACACAAAAGGGTATTATTGGGGTAATTTATTAATTTATGTGGACACTACCCCCCAAGTTTCTCTATAGTTATTACTATTTTGCTTCTTTTGGATAAGAAAAGTTTCAAACGCCTGACTCTACCTTTCTCTCATAAATATCATCCTGAATAAGATAAAGATCATTTAGTTTGTATCATTTTCCTTTTAAGAAATTACTAATCTTTATATTCTCATTTTAATGAACTTCTGTTATCACATTCACTTTGTCTATGTACCAGAACAATCTAAGAATGTACATTGGAAAACTAAAAATATCTAAGATCAACTACATTGGAAAATCAATTGGACATTAATAAAGCAATGTGTTTCTGGTAGTTATTATTGATTCCAGGAGAAAAGAAAACCATTCTATTCTCCCTTTGAATGTCTTCTGTTTGGTGAGCCAAACATGCCCTTCTCTCTCTCTCTCTCTCTCTCTCTCTCTCTCTCTCTCTCTCTCTCTCTCTCTCTCTCTCTCTCTCTCTTTGTAAACCATGACAAGTCAAGGGTTTTCTCAGTCAGTGACCTTGTGTTCGAAAGCTGAGGCAGTGTGGCCTCCTTTACACGGATGCCAACCCCACAGTGCATCTTGTCTTTTCCTTTGTCTTTCTCTTGTTTGCTATCTTACAGATGGTATGTGAGTTACATTAAAAGTTTGTTTTAAAGATATATGTTTGGTCTTAAGAAAGTCTCCTGTTATTGTTGCACCTCACTCTTGAGAAGCAATCAATGTTCTCTCCTCAAGTCCGCAGCTCTCGGCACATAGCTACCAGGCTTTGCCAAATTTGAAATTTCAGTGTGTTTGAGTCATGAAAACATTTACTGAGTGCATATAACTGAGCAGGCATTCTGCTGTGGTTTTACAAGCATTG
The DNA here is from genome assembly GCF_978045245.1 of Mus caroli. Taxonomy (NCBI): domain Eukaryota; kingdom Metazoa; phylum Chordata; class Mammalia; order Rodentia; family Muridae; genus Mus; species Mus caroli. Next base: position 62,257,974 of record NW_028227256.1, read on the forward strand.
ACTCACTGCAAGTTCTGGAGTGGGCTTTTATGACTGTCACTGTTTTTACAATGACTCACAAGGTGGATCAACTTACCTGAAGTCATCGAGTGAGTGTGGGTTCAGATGTAGTCTACTGTCTTCAAGTCTCATGCACTCACAAGTGAGTGCACACACACACACACACACACACACACACACACACACACAGAATTCACTAAAGAAATAGTTTAATGAGTTCCTTCTGGATAAAGGATGCTTTGAGATCCTGTAGTTCAATATAGCTTAGTGTCTGACTCACCAAGTTTCCTCTTATATAAAGGACAGGTCTATGTAAAAGGTATCAGAACAGTGTATTTCCAGCTAAAACATTACAGTTGCAGCTGCTATTTCCCACTCTACTTTAACAATGTCACTATGACTTAGGTACTCTGATACATATAACAATGTCACTATGACTAGGTACTCTGATAAGTACAACACTGTTACTATGGTCTAGGTACTCTGATACATAGGTATGTGTGTCCCTTTTTACTTTCTCTGGGTCACAGGATGGAGTCATTTCCTTTGCCTTCGGCTTAAGAAGGCGCCACTGTGCTTATCTAACCTACCCAATGCAATTCTACATTGTTGCCTGTTGCCAGTCTTTTCTACTTTGTGGGTTCATTTCTTCAGCCTTTATACCCAGGGTTTCACCCCTATCACTAGATAGGAGAGAAAGAATAACAAGAAGATAGATAGAGATCTCTAAATCTAATTTCTTTCCTTTGGTTTCTTCTTTGAGCACAGTTATTAACAAACCACAAACAAGCCACCTGCCCCACAATTGGTGGTCACCATCAACCATCAATTATGCCTCTTGGGGCCTTAGAATTTATAAATCTTCTGAAAAGTTTCCATGATTCCAAACATCACACAATCACAGAAACTATCTGCAGCTGGCAAAACCACGCCTCTCCAAGAGCACAAAGCAAATCCTAGCCAGCTTCTGCTCAGTAGCCCCATGTCCCCACATCTGGGATTAAAACAAAAGCATATTTTTTTAAGGAAACCAAAATTCCAGAATTCTCATCATAGTTTTCTCCTTGAGCTGCCTGCCTGTAAAGAGATATTCATCATGAGCTGAGTCAGAGATGAAACTCAGTTCTACAGCTAACTTTATGCAGAATTTTATATCTGAACTTCTTTTATAATTCAGTCGATCCATTTTAAAGATGGAGAAACTTATAATTCAGTTGAACACAAGAGATGTCAGGATAGATAAGAAAATGCACATGAAAGTACTTTGTGGCAGTCTGGAGAAATGCTTGGCTTATGTCTTTCTTCGCGCCACTTTAACTTACACTTTTATTTTGCCTTCTTATAGCTGGTCTTAGTGGTCACTGTAGTGCAATTATATATATATATATATATGTGTGTGTATATATATATATATATGTGTGTGTGTGTGTGTGTGTGTGTATGTGTATATATATATCCCTCTCTCTATATTTTATATATAAATTTCTATAATCTCTCTATATATTTAGAATAGATATATAGAGAACATAGAAAAATGACTTCCTAGCCTGCTTCAAATTCTAAGGCTAGACCACAACATATTGATATGTAACAGGCATGAATAGAGGAAAGCCCTTCTTTACACTTCCAATCCCATCACATGATGCAGAGCTTCCCTTTCTGAATCGTCACTATCAGGTGCTGCATGCTCATGCACTAGATGCTTGTCAATTTGGAAATACAAGACGTTCTAGATTCAAGAGATTTAAATGGTAGCGTAGGTCACAGGAGTGTGGGAGGATACCCTTACATGACTTACTGAAATGAACATTAATACTATATTTTTCTTGCAGCCAATTAAGAGTTTGACATTGGAGATAATACTTATGGTGCAAGATAAACATGAACCATTTAGACCAAATAACTATTAATTGTGCCTGTTAAATAGCACAAAAATACATTTGTTTCATAGCATGCAATGCTGTAAACATATCCAAATACCCAAAAACCTTGATCTTAAATCTTAGGACGATGGACAGTGTGCATGAGTTTCTGAAACATGCTTGCACTCATACAATGATATTAAGTACTTAAGAATGAATCTTGGATAATGTGGGCTAAGATAGTAACATCACCATCCTCAGAACTGATGATTGTATCAGGTTCTGTGGTGAAGGCAAACAAAGGTTACAAACAGAATTGAGATTTGCTCATCAGCTGACTTGAAAACAGGGTGGAATCATCTTAGATCATCTGGGCAGAACCCATCTGAGTAAGTACTCAGACACTATTGCATATGTCATCAAGATTTTGCTGACAGGACCCTGGTGGAGCTGTCTCTTGTGAGGCTATGTCAGTGCCTGGCAAATACATATGTGGATACTCACAGTCAGCTATTGGATAGAACACAGGGTCCCCAATGGAGGAGCTAGAGAAAGTATCCAAGGAGCTGAAGGGGTCTGCAACCCTATAGGTGGAACAACAATATGAACTAACCAGTACCCCCTCGAGCTCTTGACTGTAGCTGCATATGTATCAGAAGACGGCCTAGTCGGCCATCATTGGAAAGAGAGGCCCCTTGGTCTAGCAAACTTTATATGCCTCAGTCCAGGGGAATGCCAGGGCCAGGAAGCAGGAGTGGGTGGGTTCGAGGAGGATATAGGGGACTTTGGAGAGGAAACTAGGAAAGGGGATAGCATTTGAAATGTAAATGAAGAAAATATCTAATAAAGAAAGTGGAAAAAAAAACCAGGCCAAGGAGGGAGGCAGAGTGATGTGATGGATCTGCCCGATGAACTGCAGCTTTGGAGAGGGAGGGAGGGGGGGGCAAGCTCTGAGCCAGGAATCTCTTGGAGCTTAAAGAGGCTGGAAATGGCAAAATACTGGCTTCTGTGGAGCTTTCAAGAGGGCCAGCACCATCACTGACACTAGCTAGATCTCTCTTAACTTCCCACCACAGAAGTGTAGAATAAAATGGGTTGATTTAGGATGCTGGGTTTGTGGTAATTTATAATGATGACCATAGAAAATGATGTCAGAGATTTATATTGTTTTCTAATGAGAATTAAAATCTTTCATTGCTGTTTCTTTGGAAGTGAGTTACTGTGCCCGTCTTTGCTGTACTTCATATGCTACATTTATAAGGAAGAAAACTGTCTTATTTGCCATCTCACTGTAACTTAAAGGTTTAACAACTGCTTTTTCCTGGAAATTCAGCGTTGGTGTTGCTGAGTAGGACGTTTATACTACTACTAGGTGACGCATGCTTGCACTTAAAAGACCGTCAAGAGTCCATCACAAACTCCGAGTCTTGAAAGCCTTTCACCAAAGTAGCAGAATACAATCAGCTTTTCCTGTACACTAAAAATCAAACTTGTTGAGAAGGAAATCAGAACAAAAATAGAAAAACAAAACCTTACTCATAATATCCTGAAGCTGGCCAACAAGCCAACTCAAACCAGCAAAACAAAACAAAACCAAAAACAAACAAACAAAAAAAATAGGAAAAATCTAACAAGGAGACCAAGGAACTCCAGAATGATGGTCTGGAAACATTGAGGAAAGAACTGAAGATGTTACAAGACGGGAAGCTCTGAAATACTCAGAGATAGGCAGAACTGATTTCCAAAAAGGCTGAAAGCACTCTACAGATTCCGTGCAATTCCAATGACATTCACACACAGCTAGAGAAACAGTTCTGAAATTCATATGGAGGCATAAAAGACTCTGACTGCCAGCATAATCCTAAACAGAAAGAGCAGGATTGGAGGAATCACAATATTGATGGCAAATAATCACTACAGAGCCATAGTAACAAACCAAATCAATAGTGAGAAACCAGGATGGCACAAAATACACGTGTAGTCTAGACTAGACTAGTCTAGACTTGACTAGACTAGAGGTTCTGGACAAAATCACACAGGTACAGCCAACTGATTTTTAAAGAGTTTCCAAAAAATATATCAAGGTAAAAACGTTTTCTTTTGGCAACAAATCAAAACACCATTAACAACAAAAAACTCTAGCCTAGCTCTATAGAAATTCTCTCCCACCACCATAAGTCTGAAAAATATCCTATGCTCAGGGGTCAAGTAGGGCCCATGGTTACACACCAAGGGTGTTATTGTCCCCACTTCAAGGACTAGGATGCAGTTATAGACTCTTCATTCTTTGCTGCAGATTCAAAGGCAGAATCAGTTGTATTTCGCCTCAGTGCCCTAGCTTTGTTTTTTGTTCTTGTGGTCTTTAAGAACTTACTTTAACTGAGTTTAAAAGTAAACCTAATCAATAGTGAGAAAGAATGGATGAGAACCAAGCCATTCTGATGGCAGGAATACCAATTATCTTAAGACTTTGGGAAGTCGATAATAATGGGACTGTAATTTTATCTAAAAGTCTTTGATGTCACAGTATCTCAGGACTGTGAGGACAAAAAAACCCATAACTTTTGAATTTAAATTCTCTTGAATTGCACCCCAAAATATAATTAGCCATGAATGTATAAATCCTGACCATAGACTACCTCATGAAAGCCTGAAAAATTTGCCCATTGTATTGTTGCAAAATCACCTTGAGCAATGTTATCGTTTAATTACTTATCCCTGTGACATTTAAAGATAATGTTTATATTGGTTTCTACTCAGTTGTTTTTATAAAAGCTATTCAATGGAAGTATCTCCAAATGGCAGACATAGCTAAGTGCAATGGGTAAGCTTTCTTGCCCTTCGCTAACTCTTAATTTAATGCTATTAACATTTAAATCCAGCCCTTCTTAGGTCTAATCTCCTTTATATCCACATTTAATTTTGAGAGCTTATGCGGATCACTTGATTAGTGATTTAAATAGCAAAGAGGAAAGCAGGCTCTGAGAGTTTTTTTCTAAATCACATTTGTTCACATCTTTAGTGATAGAGGATGGAGGATCCACGGAGGCACCTTTATATCTATGTTCTGGGAGCACCTTATGCTTCCTATTGTACAACAGAACCTGCACAGACAGGTTGTTAGCTTTGCATGGACACACTGTTAGTGGCTTGCTGGTTCTGTGTTAATTCTCCAGCCCTGGTGGCCCTGGAGGAGTATACGGTTTAATTTTTGGCAGTCACTAACTAGAGTAAGGATTTTAAGAAATGTCTGAGCCCAGATATCCTGAAAAGGTGGAAGAAGGTAAAGGCTACAGCAAAAAGCCATAGACCTGATTCCAGAAACATGGCTGACTCCCTGGCTGGAGGGACTAGGCATTGGAATGATTGGCTGCCACTGTCTTACCTCCTTTATCACCAGCTAACTAGTGATAAACGAGTGATACACTCTAAAGCATGCCTTTATTTCTCCTTAGGGTTTGAACTGGCTTTGTCTTCACACTGCCAGCTCTCTAAATAAAGCAAAATTAAATTAAAGACCCAGTTCTTGTGTCTACTCATTTGTGTTTGTGGTGACAGACAGCCTGAACTTCAGTATTCTGTTTTTATCAGGGTGTTCAGCAGACTCTTATTGACAAAAGATGTTTCCAGAGACCACTTGCATTGACCTCCCGAGAGCATTGCTATGCCTTTAAAATGCCAGTCCGAGCAAGTGAAAGTCACCTCCAATTCAGTTTATCTTTCCAATATCATCTCTGTTGGCTACAGGGTATCTCCTGTTTTCAAAGCTGGTATGACTTGGGAAAGAATGCCTCCCCAAATCACAAAGACTCTGTAAAATTATTGTAAGCATAAGAACTGCAATGCACAACTGAACCCTGCTGTGTCCCATTTTGAGTTAAAACTTGGTTTGATCATAGAAAAATAAATAAGGGTTTTCATGTTTGTTTTCTCTTACTCAGAAACTATTTAAAATGGGACTCATTTAAATAATACTATTTCCCTGTTTAGAAAAATCTCATTTTCATTTGACTTATTTATGGGAAAAACAAGACAAACTTAGGTTGAGGGTTATTTTACAGGATGCTTGGCTGGTACTGAAAGACCCGCAATGTGAGGACTCCCCCATGTTCTGACTCAGGAGAGGCAACACCCCAATTCACTCATGAGAAACAGTCTTGGTGCAAACCGCAAGAGGACTTTTATTCCAGGCGTGCTCTGGGGCCCACAGTCGTACACCACACAGGGTTAGAGGACCGTGGACCCCGAGTAGCTGGGTAAGGGGGTATTTAAAGGAAGAAACCACAACTTAAGGGGGCGGGCAGGGCGTTGTTGGAAAACACCAAAAATACCAGTTAAGGGTCACGAGGGAGTGGAAGTCACAAGAGTCACAAGGAATACCTGGTAATTGTGCGGGTTACTTCTCAAGACAGTTCCTATGGGCCTCTAACAATAGCACATTTCCATAGCGGATTCTAGGAACGGTCAGGGTGACCCTTTTTGAAGGAACACTCCCTGAACCCAGGAAGTGGGTGGGTGGAGACTGAGTCACAAAGGTCACATTCTCAAGCCTGGGCCTAAGGGCCTAGTTTTTTGTTTTTATGTTACATTTTTTTCAGTACTTTGTAAGATCAGTGATGGCTCAGGAATCTGAGATGGCTCCAGGTCACAGACTGGTGAACCATGACTGTGCTGACAGAGCACAACTCATACACTAGGGTCTTCTAGTCTATGAGTGCATATCACATTGACTTTACTTTGAAGAACAATTAATAATTACTAGATTTCTTTATTGACACTTAGGGGAAGTCTTAATGTCCCCCCAGGTCTTTTGAATGGCATTTTGCTTTTTTCTAGTGAGCTTCCTGGTGCACTGAAAGGTAGCTGGTAAAGTGCAGGATTTGATAGCCAAGTGTAGGAATTTTATTGTTTTGGCTGTGTACACACACACAGACACACACAGACACACACACACACAGACACACACACACACAGACACACACACACATACACACATACACACTCACACACACACAGACACACACACACAGACACACACACAGACACACACACAGACACACACACAGACACACACACAGACACACACACAGACACACACACACAGACACACACACAGACACACACACAGACACACACACACAGACACACACACAGACACACACACACAGACACACACACACACAGACACACACACACAGACACACACACAGACAGACACACACACAGACACACACACACACACACACAGACACACACACAGACACACAGACAGACAGACAGATACACACAGACACACACACACAGACACAGACACACAGACACACACACACACACACTCAAACACACTCATACCCACAGACACACAGACACACAGACACAGACAGACACACACACAGAGACACACACACAGAGACACACACACAGACACACACTCACACACACACAGACACACACACAGACACACACACACAGACACACACACACAGACACACACACACACTCACACACACACAGACACACACACAGACAGACACACACTCACACACACACACACAGACACACACACACACACACTGAGAGGACTGTACAGATTCTTCTTCATAACATTTAAAGCTAGATGCTTCAACCACTCACTGTCAGGTGATCAGAGGAAGAATTCATGTTCTTGGCAATTGAGAAGGCGGGAAGCCATGGACAGGTGGAGGAATGGAATACATTTGGATATCTACAAGCTTCCCCACAGTGTGAGGTATGAAGGAGAAATGCAGGGTAGCTGGAGGGAAAGATGGTGAAAAGCCCTTACTCCCCAACCATAAAGGTGGTGGAGAGGTCCAGACACTTTAAATAGCAAGTGTGCATGTTCCCTTGCAACTATAGAGACATTGTTTTTTTGTTTTTAAGAGCAGTTTTAGATTCTCAGCAAAATTGAGAGGAAGGCTTAGAAATAGTTATGCATCTCTCTTTTTGCTGTTTCCCCAGATCCAGTGCCCCCGTCTCACCCCCAGCTCTGCAGCAGAACACCTGCCATGATCTTTTTTCTTTTCTGACCCTCTCCCCAGTGGATCACAAAGATCTTCTCCTCCAAGCTTCCTTCCCCAAACTCTTCCCAGCCTCCAACACCAGCAGGCATTCCCTGGAGACACACCAGCTGAGCAGTCCAGGAAAATAGGTAAGCCACCTGAAGACCTTCACCACTCCCTCCCATCCTCCAAACCCAATCCCCCAGTGTCATTTCTATCTCTGCAACAGAACACGTGCTGCAACCTTCCTTCCCCTCTGTCCATATCTCTTGTGGATCCCACAGACCTTCCCAACTGGACCTGCCTCACCCCCTTGCTGCTTTCCTCAGTCCTCCCTCTTCAGGCACGCCCTGTTAAACCATAGGCCATTTATGGCAGGGAAGCAGGTAGGCTATCCTTTCCCCTCTCTCCTTTCAGTTCCCTTAGATTCAAACTGTCAGTCTCTCCCAAGCTCTACAGCAGACCTTCGGAGGTAACCTTTCTTCACTGTCTTCCTCGATTCCAACGAGGCCAAATAAGCATATTCTGCTCTCCTCTTTGCTGTGAATTCCTTCAGATACTTATCCTATCCCCATTCCTAAGTGTCAGCTCCCAATACAGAGAAACTCATTTTACCTGGAACCCCCAGTGGCCACTACTATCAGGTCCAAAGAAATTTTCCTACCAGGCAACACACAATGATCACAATTTCCAAAAACTCAGAGAGGAAACAGAAACCAAGGAGCAAGACATCCACTCAACGAAGACAAATCAAGAAATCAGCACATAGACCTATAGTTACCTCAAACTCAGTTGTCTAGATGCCAGCATAAAATAAATCAATAAGAGCCAGAGCAATATGTCTCATATGATAGAACCCAGCAATCTTATCATAACAGGCCCTGAATATCCCAACATAGCTGAAGCACATAAAAAAGACCTTAAAACCACAGCACAATTATGATAGAGGTCCTTAAAGATTAAATTAATAAATCCCTTAAAGAAACCTAGGAAAACACAAACAGCATAAGGAATTGAATAAAACTGTTGAAGACTTGAAAAATTAAAGGAGAAAGCATGAATTGACGAAATTCTGGATATAAAAAAAATAGAGTATTGAGTAGGAATGACAGAGGCAAGCTTCACCAACAGAATTTAAGAGATGGAAGGGAAGCCAGGTGTGGTGGTGCATACCTCCAGCACTCAGGAGGCAGAGGTAGGCGACTTTCTGAGTTCGAGGCCAGCCTGGCCTACAGAGTGAGTTCCAGGACAGCCAGGGCTATACAGAGAAACCCTGTCTCGAAAAACAAAACAAAACAAAACAAACAAAAAAAAAGAGAGATAGAAGGGAGCAGCTCAGGCATTGGAGATACAGTAGTTGAAATGTAGAATGAGTAGAAGTAATAGAAATACATCAGTGCAAATAAGTAAGTATCAAATCTTTAAAACCTCCTGACACAAAACATCCAGGCAATCTGGGACACAGTGGAAACACTAAACCTAAGAACAATAGGGGTGATGGTCTGCATAGTTTGGCCCCCATAGATTCAAGTGTTTCAATGGTTGGCCTACAGGAAGTGTCACTATTAGGAGTTGTGGCCTTGCTGTAGTAGGTGTGGCCTTATTGGAGTAAGTGTGTCACTGTGGAGGTGGGCTTTGTGGTCTCATATATAAGCTCAAGCTACACACATTGCTTATGAGGGCCTCTGGCTGCTTGCAGAAGACATTCTCCTCTGGCTGCCTTCAGATCAGGATGTAGAACTCTCAGTTCTTCCAGTACAGTGTCTGCCTGGATGCTGCTATGTTTCCCACCATGATGAGAATTGACTGAACTTCTGAAATGTAAACCAGCCCCAATTAAATGTTTTTCTTTATAAGAGTTACCTAGGTCATGTTGTTGCTTTACAGCAGTGGAACCCTAAGACGGAAGTTGGGACCAGGAGTTGGTGCAACAGTGGGCCCATGATCATGGAATCCATTGATTGTTCTTACCATGTTCCCCACTATCCTGAAGCAGCTGGTCTGATAGAAAGATTGAATGACCTCTTAAAGACACAGTTACAGGGCCAATTAGGTAGCAGCAGCATGGAGTTTTGAGACAGGATTTGTCAAAAGGCAGTATATGTTTTTGAATCAATGTCTGATATATGGTACAACTTCTCCCATGGTCCAGGAATAAAGAGGTTCAGAAGGGAATAGTTTTGCTTACTCTCACTCCTAGTGACCCACAAGGAAAGTTTTTGCTTCCCACAACCCTAAGTTCTTCTGACCTAGAAGTTTTGGTTCCAGAGTGCTCTTACCAGGAGCCACAACGAATATTCCATTGAACTGGGAGCTCAGACTTCCCCCTGGTAACTTTCAGTCTCTAATGTCCTTAAAATAACATGCTAAGAAAGGAATAACAGTGTTAGGAATGGTGGCAGATTAAAATTACCGTGGTGAGACTGTATTGCCTCTCTCCAGTGGAAGTAAGAAGGATTATGTCTGGAGTGCAGGAGAGCCTCTAGGGCACCTCTTAGTATGAGCACTGTCATGCCCTGAGAGGAAAGCTCATAGGAAGCTGTAACAGCCTAATCAAGCAGGAAGACAAAGGGCATAGACAGGAAGGTGTGGGTCACTCCTCCAGGAAAAGAGCCAAGACCTGCTGAGGTGCTTGTAGAGGGTGGAGGAAATACAGAATGGGTAGTAGAGGAAGGTAGTTATAAATAACATCCAAGGTCATATGACAAATTGCAGAAATGAGGACTATAAGTGACATGAATGTTTCTGTTTTATTTTGTTAAGAATGCATTTGTCACAAATGGCTCAAGCTCTAAGATCAACAACTGAAAAATGGGACCTCACGAAACCGCCAAGTTTCTATAAGGCAAAGGACACTGTCAATAAGATAAGACAGCAGCCTATGGATTGGGAAAGGATCTTCAAAAACCCTACATTTGACAGAGGGCTAATATCCAAAATTTATAAAGAACTCAAGAAATTAAACACCAACAATCCAAATAACTCAATTAAAAAATGGGGCACAGATCTAAACAGAGTATTCTTAACAAAGGAATCTTCAATGTCTGAGAAGCACTTAAAGAAATGTTCAAAGTCCTTAGTCATCAGGGAAATGTGAATTTAAACAACTCTGAGATTCTATCTTATACTGGTTAGAATGGCTGAGATCAAAAACTCAAGAGATAGCACATGCTGGTGAGGATGTGGAGCAAGGGGAAAACTCCTCCATTCTGGTGGGAGTGCAAACTTGTACAACCACTTTGGAAATCAATTTGGTGGTTTCTCAGAAAACTGGAAATAGTTTACCTCAAAACCCAGCTATACCACTCCTGGGCATATACCCAAAGGATGCTCCACCATAGCACAAAGACAGTTGCTCAACTATTTTCACAGAAGCTTTATTCATAATAGCCAGAAACTGGAAACAACCTAGATGTCCCTCAACTGAAGAATGGATAAGGAGAATGTGGTATATCTACATAATGGAATATTATTCAGCTATTAAAACAAAGACATCATGAATTTTGCAGACAAATGGATGGATCTTGAGAATATCATACTGAGTGAGATAATCTAGTCCCAAAAGGTATGTTCATAGTGGATTAGTTCCCAATTACAGCTTAATTATCAAAGAAATAGAGGGAAAAGCTAGATCCATGGGCTTATGCAGAGGCCTAAACTTCTGGAACTAACAGGAGAAAGAATCTTAGGAGTTGTATGCACTAACACACAAAATAGGAAAAATACTGTTTAAATAGAGCTATATACTCCAGGGGAGGAGACAGAAAGAAATTATGAAAAGGCTTCCTGATTTACTTCATGACAAGAGTACAGGTTACATAGATGTTTTCCTTGTTAGTTTTTTTTTTTTTTTGTCCATTTAACACCATATGGTCTCATTTGTAAAGATGGTACCTTAATTGAGAAAGTGCACCCCCCCCCCCGTCAGATTGTAGGCAAGTTTGTGGGACATATGTTTGATTATTTACTGATGTGAGCAGGCTCTGATCACTTTGGGGAGTGCTACCCATGAGTAGGTCGTTCTGTGTTATATTAGAAAGCAAGCTGCAGCTCCTTTATTGGGGGCCCTGTGTTCCATCCAATAGATGACTGTGAGCATCATTCTGTATTTGCCAGGCACTAGAGGAACAACAATATGAACTAACCAGTACCCCCAGAGCTGTGTCTCTAGTTGCATATGTAGCAGAGGATGGCCTAGTTGGCCATCACTGGGAGGAGAGGCCCTTGGTCTTGTGATGATTATATGCCTCAGTACAGGGGAATGCCAGGGCCAGGAAGTGGGAGTGGGTGGGTTGGGGAGCAGGGCGGAGGGACGGTATAGGTGGCTTTGGGTATAGCATTTGAAATGTAAATGAAGAAAATATCTAATTAAAAAAGAAAAAAAGAAAAAAAAAAAAAAAAAAAAGAAAGCAAGCTGCATAAACCACGGGGAATAAGCCAGTTAGCAGCACTCGTCTTTAGTCTCTGCTTCAGTTCCTTCTGCCAGTTCTCGCTTTGAGTTCCTGCCCCGACTTCCCTTTGTGATGAACTAAAACTGTAAAATAAAACTTTCCCTCCACAAGCTGCTTTTGGTCATAGGATTTTATCAGAGCATAGATACCTAATTAAGAGAGATGTATATATTACATGCAGCTTTTCAAGTGCTAAAGGAGTAGACAAAGGGTTTCTTTAAACTACTTCAGTAGTCAAATCCAACCCACAGGTTGGCCCAAGAGCAAATTACAAACTTACACAAACGATTGTGAAGTTCTTCTGAATTCTTTTTTTCAATTTCACAGTTTTCAAGCATGAATTATGTAGATGACAATGTTGGCTTACAATGACAAAAAGCTAGAAATCACTAGAAGCAAAGAATAATATATTGTGAAGCTTGCAGCATATATAGAATTTCTTTCATGTAACTTAATTAATTAAGAAATTTTATTATTATGTTCCATTGATAAAATCAGGACTGGGATAAAAGTCAGGGACTTTTGCTTGTGCACCATCCATTCCAGGTGCTTTCTATGAAGACTGCTCAGTCAATGCTCACTTTTAAGAAAGAGTGAGCAAAAAGAGTCATGCCAGGCATGTTAAGGTTCTGATAATTGGGAAGAGTTTCTCAAAGACTAAGCACTCAGGATAAAGACTGTTGAATAAGACTCCCCAGTGTAGCTCAGTTGCAGAGTGGCTGCCTAATATGTCAAGACACTGGCTTCAAACCTGACCTCATAAAGAGAAGCAGAAACTTCTCTTGGTGTTAGATGACCACAGTCACATTCACTTTGCAGGGAAATACGCACTTACCTAAAACTTCCATGATGTAAGGATTTTGGAAAGTTTAGAAATTTCATCCCTATTGTTATTTGGTGTTTAGCAAGTAAAAAAAGGGTTATTGACCTATGTGTAATTATGATAATCTTTTTTTAATTAATTCTCTTGAAGAGAAAGTAGCAAAAATGACTACATAACCAAAAATATTTTTAACACAAATGAAAGTTACTTGAAGAAAGGAGTTGAATTTTGCAAGGCAAATCATTACAATTCAAGGAAATATCTAACCTTGTGTTCTGCAGCAATCTTTCCTACAGCTTTCATATAGCAATAACAGACAAGATAAGACATGTTTCTGAAGAGACATTGTCATTTATGCTGATAAGTAAGTTAGAAGGTGTTGAATTGAATTTGTACCAATGCACTTAGAATATGAACATGAGTAGAAATATAATTTATGGCAAATACGCAAATAACTTTGGAGTAGATATGTCTTATGTAGTTAACATAGAGTAGGCATATCGTGTGCTAAAATCTGAAAGTTGGTCTAAGTATTAGGTGGACTCATGGGTGAAAAGTTGTGGAAAATATCAAAGACTATTATTTTATAGCATAAGTCAACACTTAAAACCTCCAATGATGCTGTGTGGTCACCAACTGCCTAAAAGCAGAGTTCCAAGACCAAAGACCATTTAACAAAAACCCCAGTGCCAGAGATGACAAGCCCTCCTTTGAGTTGTTGACAAGAGCTGTCTAAGAGACTCCCAAAACATACAGCATGTTGTTGTTGCCTGGTTTACCCCAGAGGCAGAAGCTAAGTCTCTATTGCTGAAGACCCAATATAACTCAGAAAAAGGGCCCAAAACTTTTGAACTGGAAATCACCTGAATGTCTCCTCCCTGGGGAGTGACTTCCTTAGTACCAGAAGGCATCATGCCAGTTTTCAAAGGAGGGAGACAAACAAAAGTACTGCTTGGCTGTGATGTCTACGAACCACACCCACAAGCAGAATGGCACCACAACCCTATGGGTAGAGTAGTGGCACCCATAACTTGGGAATAAACAACCGATCACTAATAAGACTTAATGCCCTTTTATCAACAGTGATACCAAAGCTACTCAGTCCTAGTGAAATTATAGTGAGGAGAATCAATGACTACTAGTTTACTAAACTAGCATAATCCCTAACAATAATCTATAAATATTTATAGCATTTATCTTTTTATCCATGGATAAGGAAATTTCTCTTTGCAGGAGATGGGTACTATGAAAATCCCATTCAATCAAAATGCAGAGTTGTGGAGTCCAGTCCCAATGAAAACATTTAGAAAGCACCCCAATGCCAGGATGCATTGTGGAAGAGGGGGCAGAATGTCAGAAACTACTCCCATAAAGTATCACCATGACCGATAAACCTGAGCTGAACATGGACAACAATAGAAATGCTTTACATGGACTAGGGAAAGTCCCAAGAGACCTCAACTCTACATAAAGAACTACAGGCCAGTAATGAATGCTGAAAGCAGGAGAAATAGTCTTTTCTAGAGAAGAGCACACCAATTGTGTATAGTCAGCCCTGAAAAGAAATATACAATTTACATTATACAGTTGGAGCAGATATACTTATGTATTTAGAAATATATATATATATATACACACACGTGTGTGTGTGTGTGTTTTACCCCTAAAAACAAATACACAAATCACATTATACAGATTGAGCAGGTGTGTTTATATATTTAGGAATACACACACACACACACACACACACACACACACACAAACAGCTGTATGTATATATAAGTACACAGTATATATTAGGAATATATGTATGTTACAAAATGTGTATATATATATATACACATACACACATATACATACATATATATATATTTACAACAATTAATAGAAACAAACTCACAAGTTTGAAAGACATGAAGTGTTTGGATGGAGGAAAAGGAATGGGGAAATAGTATAATTATAATAATATATCAAAAAATAAAAGAAATATTTTTTTAAAGATTTAGCTATTTGAAGCAGGGGGCATGTAATGACATTGTATTGGAAATTGATATTTCCTTATCAGATGAATGTATATGTTTGTTTTTTATAATCACTTTATTTGTTTACATTTCAAATGGTATCCTCCTTCCCTGGTTTCCCTCCACAACTTCCCCACCCCATGGCCCCTCCCCTTTGCTTCTATGAGGTGCTTCTTCACCCACTCACCTACCCCTGCCTCACCACTCTAGCATCCCCCTTACCTGAGGCGTCTATCCTCCATAGGACCAATGGCCATCCCCTCTCATTGATGCCTGATAAGGTCATCCTCTGCAACATATGTAGCCATGGTTCCCTCCATGTATACTCTTTGATTGGTGGCTTAGTTCCTAGGAACTCTGGGTGGTCCAGTTAGTTGATATTGTTTTTCCTATAAGGTTGCGATCCCCTTCAGCTCCTGCAGTCCTTCCTCTAGCTCTGCCATTGGGTTCCCTGGGCTCAATCTGATGGTTGACTCTGAGTGTCTTTCTTTGAAAGACGATATTAAATATAGAAAATTCATTGAAACAAAGTACCAGAAAATGTATACATGTTCATATAGAGTAGCATTATAAAAATCAATAAAAGATAGAGTTATTGTCTCTGATTCTGAGACAGACTACTTAGCTTAGACATTTCAAAAGAATAAGGACATAAGGAGAGCTGTAGGCATCCAGTCTTTCTTGATCCTTCACTCAAGGGTTAGGCCTTGGTGTGATGAATGTGTTTAAGATGGGGAATAAACTAGAAAACATGAAGTAGAAACTTATAGTTTTGTAGAAAGTCAGTTGTGTCACATGGGGTTTTGCTGGAGGGAACACATGAAGGAGTATTTTCCTAAAGCAAACACAGGTTAAAAAGATGTTTTACTAAAGCAGACATGTGAAAGAACATTTCACTGGAGCATACACAGGTGAAAAGATATTTTGTTAAAGCAAGAACGTGATTAAAGATTCTTCACTAACAGCACTAATGTATTGGTACACCTTACATTGTGTGGCTAAGCTCCATCTTTTGTGACTCTGTAGATGGAAACACCCCAAAAACTTCTGGTGATGCTCTGTCAGCTTTTTGCTACTTCTGTGGACTCGGGTCGATTGGCAGAGTGATGTCAGCTGATACAGATTCACATGGAGTTTTGCTAAGATATATTCATGTGGTGATGCAACACCCATTCGAAGACATGTGATGATTAGAGAGACTATATATAGGACTCAATAGACTGTGACAGGGGTTTGCATAACTAGCTTCACAATGCATTGTTGGTCTTGGATCTTCATCTTTGCTAATCTTCACTTCCTTGAGGGAGGCATGGCAGACTATTCCTGGCATCTCAGCTGGTCCTAGTCTTTCCCACTGACTCTTGTCGATTTGGCTAAGGCCTAGCTGCTTCTACGATGTCATGCCACTGCTGCCGATTTGTGTTTGCTATTACAACACTACTGAACTGGACTACTGGTATATTTATGGAGTGTTTGCAATAGATAGATCAGTTGCTGCTGATTTCTGTAAACTGAACTGCTGATTTCCTGACAATGCAGATTCAAAACACAATTTTTAAACAGGTCCACTTCCCCCGTATCCTAATAATCTTTCTTTCTCACTTCCTCTGGTGGGTGGTGGGCTAGAAAAGAGGTTAAAACATTTAAGAACTGTTATTAAAAATAAGGTTGAAAAAAATCAAACCCTACAGAAAAAATATTTGAGAAATTTCATAACAACAAATTCTCAGCAAGTTAATTGTTGCAGGAAATATTAAAAATGACCTGCAAGTTCCTGTGCTACTGCTGGCCACTCTCCAGTGTGGTCTTGTTTGGCTACATTCTGCCCTTCAATTCTCTGGCATGGCTGGAGCTCCCGAATTCCCTTTGCTGATTGCTGCCACGACAGCCCCACGCAACGACTGTTCACCCCTTTGTCAACTGCTACAACTCTCAGCAATCTGGTAGAAACAAAACTCTTGATAACCGGCAGGCTTCCCACTATTGCCAGCAACTCTGTCCCATTGGGCTTTCCAGCCATGCACTGGCACGCAATGGCTGACCTGTTTTTGTCTCATGGAGACTCTGATGCAGAACGCCAAAATCTCTCCACTCAGCTTGCTAGGTTCCCACCGGCGGGACGTTACCATGCCAGCCCCATGCTTCAAAGCCCCCTCGGCCTTTGTGGTGCACACCAGGCAAACCCATGTTTTGATTTTTCTCTCTAGAACCCAGTCGAATCTCTGCAAGAAGAAAAATACCACACAAACTTAGCTCAGAAACAATGGTAACTCAATCTCTGAGTACAACAAATAAAACCTAATCTTGTAAGCCTTGTTAAATCTGATTCCTCAAGAGATGAATCCTGATGGATCCACCATGATACCAGGAAACTAGCAACTACATCTTGCTCTTATGCTATTCCCATTCCAAAAGCCCCTCACTCTCTCCTTCTTCTCTTCCTCTATCCAACCTGGAAGTCCTGCCTACTTGCCCAGTGATTGGCTCCTTTGTTCATTAGGGGGTTGGTTCACAAGAAGTCACCTGAGTATATGACTTGCTCCTTGTCCTCAACCCCTCCCAGGAGAGCGGAATTAACATCAAAATACAAACAACACCAGGCCCATCCACAACAGTTAATAAAAAATAAATTAAGAAAAAGTATATAAGCAATAGATGTGTACCAGGCACATCCCTAAATCATATATCCTATGGCTATTGAAGAGGAAAACACTTATTTTCATCATGTGAAATTTAACTAATTCTACTGAGGTCTTTGTAGGTTCAGAGTTCAGTTCTGTATTACACATAAACACTCAAGTTGCAAGGATTTTCATCAGCTACAGAAAATACTGTGCCATTATGTTGTGCCTGGAAGCAATCGTGAACCCCAAAAGACCACCAAGGAACCAACTCTGATATAATCACATTAGCCCCTCTTTATTATAAACTCGAGTTTGGGCCTACTCACAGCTGACTCATAGGGCGGTTTGATGAAGCAGCTCTGAACACTCACTGGGACAGGGTTTTATAGAAAAATGGGAGCAAGTGAAGAGTTGTCCAGTCTGGCAAGCATTGAATGACTATTGTAAGCTGAAAGGTGGGTGCTCTGAAGCAAGACCACGAACAATCACAAATGGTACCAAAGTATATCTGAAACAATCAGACTAATCATTGATTGACTGTTGCCAGGAAGTAGCTAGGGGGTAACTCTGGGATAGGAGCCAAGGACAAGCCATGGGGTCCTTCCTGGTACTTGGGTGTACTTAAGTTCAGCTGCAGATCAAGTTCTCAGGCATTTTCTTTTAAGATGGAGGCTGGTCCCAAGATGGAGTAGGTTTGGCATCTCAATTACTGATTCTAATAAATGCCATTGGATTAAATAGATATACTTTTGTGAATCATAGAATTGCTTATTGGGAATTGCACAAGAGTAACTACTCAAGCCTTTTCGTGTATTATGACCGCCTCTCCCATGTTACCATGATGAAATTGCTGCTTGCCATGTAATAGCAGTATTGGATAATAATAGCATTGTCTATTATAGTTAATGGCTTATGTTTATGATCATTCATATTGATTATTGTAATGGCTATTCTTGGTTACCATCTTGACTATATGCGGGAAGCAGGTGCGGCCACAGGCCCCGTGAAACCCACTTGTTTACTGCCTTGCCTGAGCATGTGCAGTGAGGCTGTATGTGTGGGCTGTCTGCCAGGCTGGACAGTTCCTCATGATCGGGACCTGTCAGCCTATCTGTGAATGACCTGAGCTCGTGCCTGTGTGAATTCTGATTGGATGAGGTGGGGTGGAGCTAGAAGGAGGTGAGTAGGTGCGAGTAGTAAAGAGAGTAGTTTTAGCCCTTGCCGTGAGTAGAAGTAGTAGGTAGAAGCCAGTAGTAGTGAAGAGTAGTTTTAGCCCTTGCCATGAGTAGAAGTAGAGTAAGAGAAGCTGTTGTAATAGGAGTAGTTTAGCCCTTGCCCTAAGAAGAAGATGCTGGGGAAGAGAGCTGTAAAAGAAAAAGCCCGAAGTAAAGTTGCTGCGTGAACCCGAGTTGTTGTCCGAGTAGTTCTTGTCACCGTGGGCCGGAGACTGCGGAGACCCGAGACCGGGACAACTATATCTCAAATTAACTAAATCCTAAATGACTGAGCACATTGAGAGAAATTTCTCTTAATTAAATCATTTGAAGTGGGAAGAATAACTTCTTGTAGCAGAATTTCCCCCCAATTAATTTAGATTGGACAGGGAAAAGAGAGGTGAGGCTAAGAGTTAGAGAGAGACAGGAAGGGAGAAGTGAAGAAAAGGAGGAAGGAAGGTGGAGGAAGAGGAAGATAATCCAGATTCTGTGTGACTTTAAATAGCCACAGGTAGCTATGGATATAGTAAAAGGATAGAATAATTGGGATAACTTGTCTGATTGATTGATTATAAGCTTCTAGAGTTTTGATTTACTGAGTTAAGGGGATTTGTGACAACTAGCTGTAGGGAGTAGATGGATGAGAAGGACCAAGTGGCTCTGAGGCAGGTGAACTGGAGCTGGGAAGACTGTGGACTGTGGCTAGCCAAGAGGTGGCAAGACAGTCGGGGCAGAGAGTATGGCAGGATGGTGCCCCTTTTTATTATTTCCCACAACAACTTCTAATCCAGATCTTTGCAGTGTGAAAACAAACCTTTAATCCAGATCTTTTGATGTGGGAAGATTCACCCAAATCAACTGGACCACATCTTTTGCTGGCATCCTATAAAAAGGAATAGATGAAGCAAACTCTTTTTGCCTGCTTTCTCTCACCTTTGCTAGCAAGTTCATTGATTCCTTCGCTGGCCCTAAAGCCTACTTTATGATTCTGACATATACTGAAGACTATCTGAGACATTCAGCATCATGAACTGAGCAACTACTCCGTTCTCAGACCTTGTGTTCACAGGTAGACATCATTGAAGAAGCTGGGCCACAGCCTATATGGTATCTATCTATCTATCTATCTATCTATCTATCTATCTATCTATCTATCTATCCAGAGAGAGAGACAGAGGGACACAGAGAGAGAAGGAGGAGAGAAAGATTCATTATGTAAGTTCTGTTACTATAGAGAACCCAGGCTAATACACATTTTCATACCTGAAGTGCTTCTAAAGCAACAGAAACAAGAAAGCATTTAAGTGTGATTTTACAAGAGTTCAGAGCTGAGAGACTGAAATTTTAAAGAGATTTTAAGTTTAAAAGAGACTTTGGATTTTTATGAAGACTGAATTTGGAAGTATTTGAATTTGTAAAGACTGTAACTTAAGTTTGTAAAGTGTTTTATTGATATCAATATATGGTCTTGAGGGTCAACAAGAAAGTAAAGGCTTATCACTATATATTTGTGTGCCAAGCTGACAAAGAGTCAATTGTGCTGGAGGGTTTTATGTCAACTTGACAAAAGCTAAAACCATCTGAGAGAGAGGAACCTCAATTAAGAAAATGCCTGTATACAGGCCATAGGCAAGCCTGTAGGGCATTTTCTTAATTAGTGATGGAGGAGAGCCCAGTTGATTGTGGGGACATCATATGTGTCATAGTCCTGTGTTCTATAAGAAAGCAGGCTGAACAAGCCATGAGGAGCAAGCCAATAGGCAGCACCCATCCACAGCCTCTGCATCAGTTCCAACCCTTAGGTTCCTGCTGTGTTTGAGTTCCATTTCCAGACTCCCTTTGATAAAGAAAAGTAATATGGAAATGTAAGAAAGCGAAACCCTTTACTCCCCAAGTTGCTTTTGGTTATAGTTGGCCATGGTATTTTATTGCAGCAATAGTAACTCTAATTAGGACAATATTCAGGTGGCTAAAGTTGCTTGTCAGTTATTTCTGTAGAAATTAAACTAGAGACTGAAGCAGCTATCCACACTGAAATGTGGAGTCTGGACAGGACTGGGAGCCAGAGGTTGTGCTATTCTCCCAGCTTTAAAGCAAGCTGCAATAAGATTCTAAGGTATTCCTTTCTAAAATAAGTGAATTCATATTCCAGTTTTCTATGTGCCTCCATGCCTAAAATTGTTTTGGTGTGTTATATTTACCATTTCCATGTGGAAAAAGTTGAGAAAAAAACCTTAGTAATGTATATTCTAATTTTTTTTTTTTTTTTGGTGCCATGCTCTGTCAGGTGGGTCACTATCTTACCTCTTTATCTTCACTAACATTTATCATGCATGGTGAGGAGATGCTCTTCAGAATACAATCCCTCCAGCGACTTACACTGGGCATCTAGGCATTACAGCTCTGTACACCCCTAGGCATCAACCAGGAGCACTTTGCCCTGACAGGCAGTTAGTCACTACACAATAATGAAGGATTGAAAAAATCTGAATTTCTTCAAGAAGTCACTTTTCTACATTTTAGTTTATCGATGGATTAAGAGTTGAACTGTTTGTCAAAATACTTGGTTTTCTTAGATCAAGAAGTTATAAACTATACATTTAGGACATTTGACAAAAGCAAAACAATGGTTTTGAGGTACAAATGTAATGTTATCGTGTGAACAGCTATTAACATTTCTGTAGAGCAGTGAATCTATTCTTTTTTTTACCTATACATAGAAAAAAATGACTTCCCTTTGAAATTCAGTGTTAATCCCACTGACACCATGTGAGAGTATATAGGGCCATCAGAATACCATTTTGAACATAGGTTTAGTTTCTTCTGATTATTGATCAGTTTGAACAACATCCCAATCACCACTTAATTGGCTTCTTAACAAGAACTTAGAATTTTATAGATGGTAAAGTCGGGATAGAGGAGCTTATTGTTTATGGAACACAGCGCACTATTTCACAGTTGTCGTAGTCACTGTTGTATTGCTCTGAAGAGACCCCATGACCAAGGAACCTTTTATAAAAGGAAGCATTAATCAGGGATTTGCTTATAGCTTCAGAGGCTTAGTCCATTATCATCATGGTAAGGAGCATGTCTTCATGTAGGCAGGTGCTGGAACAATAGCTGAGAGCTACATCCTGATACGTAGGCAGAGAGAGACTGGACCTGGCATTGGATTTTGAAACCCTAAGGTCCACCCTGCCCAGTGTTACACTTCCTCCAGAAAGATCACACATACTCCAGCAAGGCCATACCTCCTAATCCTTCTCAAATAGTGCCATTTCCTGCATTGAACTCTATGAGCCTGTGGAGCCATTCTATTGAAAACACAAAAATAATAAAGGTCTTTTGATAAATTGCAAGAACACATCACATACTGTACTATAAGAAGTACAGCATACACATTTATAAGCCACTAACAATTATTGTCAATTATGTACCACATATAACTGTGCATATCTTACTGTGAGGCAGTATCACAACAGAACCATGAGTAATTCATTGTGATTTGACATGCTAGCTATTAAGTCATTAGACAATAACAATTCTTCAGGTCAATGGTAGTCTTAGGGGACTCCTATTGGATACATGGCCCATTAATGACCAAAGAATTGTTATATGTCATAGGACCATATGTGTTAAAATAACTCTGTATTTTGTTGTTGCTTTCTTAAGTAATATTTTATCATAAAAAGCAAAGGAAGCCCTCATGTATCCTTGATTTTTCTAAATGAACTAGATCCTTTTTCTTGGTTAAGGTAAAGAAAAAAAGTGATTTCAAAGTAAGAAGGCAAATGGAAAGTACCTTGAAAATAAGATGTGAGGACAGAGGCTTTTAGTACTCATTTGTCTAAGTGTATGTCAATATTTTGATTTTTCTGACTCGTTAGTTGAAGACCTCTCAGACCTGTTATGGTCCATCACATTGCTTTTATCCTAAGTCACTTTACTGAAAGGTCATTGTAATAGCAGGACTGGCTGTATTTTAGCATAAATCCACTAGTCTTTTTCAATGCTCCTGAGTGTAAATTCCCTAACAAGGAAAATTGTCTGATAACTCACTTTATAATTCATATATTCATCCTACATGGGTTATTTTGTTTCTGTGCACATTTATTCAATTTATCATTATGTATACCCTTTAACATTGCTTTCTGTCCCAGTGAAAGTTGCTAAAATATGAAAGCATTCAAGTTCTCCTCTAATGGGCATTTACTAAAAAGAATATAAAAAGCTGATACCAACCAACAATACAGAGTGAGCAAATGCAGGGCACCCAATTTTGCTGTGGGGTTACACACTCCATCTTTCTAGAAAGAACTTTGAATGGTTATGTAGAAGTAGAGGAACAGAAAGCATCAAACTAAGGATGTGTCTTCTATCAGAGTTGCTCTACCGAAGAGCACATATCTACGAGTTCCCAGAATGCTGGGGCATCCAAGACTATATTTCTGGGTGAAATCAGGGTTCTTTCAGCTGCTTTGATTAAAGACAGCAGATCATAAGGAACTGACTACACAAGAACTTTGACAATTTTCTGGGGAAAAGACATAAATGAACATAATGTTAAAAGTCCCCCACAAATGTAACATGGAGAGATCAAAACCCCAAAGTGAAAAACAGCCCAGAGGTGAAAACAGCATTCAGTTTGGCTTTGTGAGGCTGTTTCAAAAAGCTGTGCTGGCTTCGTGGCTTTCACCATTTTTCAGTAGTCATGGCTGTGTCGCCCAAATATTACAGCCATTTACAATGTGAGCTATTGCCCAGGCTCTTGGTAACCCTCAAAATGTGATTGTGAGACTCTATTGCTGAAGACAGCACCAATTTGAGTTAGAGAAATCAACATGGTATACAACTGGAAGCTTCATCTCTACTGGTTAGATTCCATACTGTTGGAAGGAGCTGTGTACTCTCCTAGAGAAGAAATGGAATCACCAATATGACCAAGCTATGAACTCAACACACTACGACAATGACCATCTTGTCAACACATACCCATTGGTACAATGGTGGCACAAATATCAAGGTAGTAACCAACCATTTTCTCATTGGATTTAAGGCACACAAGTCAAACCTATACTTGGCACTATTATCAAGACCACAACTCTGTAGGTAGACAGGTCATAGGCCATAAAGGTCAAATTAATACTCTACTAAATTGTTTTTCTAGTTGTAACTCTGTCATGGCTTGTTATTTTGGGGGTTGTGGATAATTACATAAAAATATATTTAGGGATGAAGTGAAATGTCCAATGTGAAGCCTTACAGCTTCAGAATGGCTATTCTGAATGTATAGATGTTCACTGAGATGTATAGACTTTAGGTCTGGTTAATTTGATGTATGACTTTCTTATTTGAAAGTTCTTTTAAATAAGGTTTTAATAAATAAGTAATATAGTATTATACTGACTCTTAATGACTTCTTGCTATACCTATAGATTAGTGCATCCATCAATCTTCATTGCAAATGGACGGAAGTTAACACTGAAACCCACAACTGACCAAAGTGTCCATGAGAATAGGCTATGGAGTGTTCAGCCCCAAGCAAGACACCTGTATCATATCTCCTTTTTCCCAAGGCTCAGGGATCATTTGAAAGTCTGGGTGGATGACTATAAAGAAATGGTATTTCCTGGACTCATCATGACAGTTGCATATATGAATTCAAAGCAATAGATACAGCATGTACAATATTTATGCAGGTCTAAGTGGATAGAAATCCAACATGGAAATTTATTTATTTTCCATTAAGGGTTCAGCCTTTTCGGGTTTACTACCCTCCAATGGAGGCAACACATCCAAGAGTATATGGGCAGATTGTACTTGATGAGTTTCAAAAAAAAAAAAAAAGACATAAAGTGGGGTGGTTATGGAAGGAGAAGGAAGGGGGAGCAAATGTAACTGAAATACATTGAAAATGGATGATGAAAAGCACATAACACATACCATACATCTCTATGGTCATTGTGTAGATAACAGTTTATGTAATTAGGTGAAAATAAGCAAGTTATAGCTGTAAATAATAAAATAATATTTCTACCTTTAAAAAAAAAAGAACTTTGACAAATCCAGCTATTTTCTGTGAGGATATTATGCAGCTTTTTCCAAACTGGAAAACAGTGATGTCTCACTATACATTTATGTTTTAAATATACAGAGTCACATTTTTCACACAAAGTCTAATGTCCTATGTATTATTTATAACAAGTATACTATTTCTATTTTTCAGTGATTTATAAATACTTAGTTATTTAAAAAGCCACAGAATTAATTTCTAATGTGGTAAATATTGATTGGCAAAAATAGAAAATTGTTAGGTGTTCTGAACTCTTTTTCCTATTTTCAGGTCATGTGTGAGAGACCAAGTGAGTGTGGATAGGGTTGCTGCATAGGCATGGGAGGAGGTTGGTTAATAGAGCATGACATTTATTAGTAGTTACACCACTAAATAAAGTGATACCCTTTTCCCGATTAACTGCTACTAGCACCTCAGAGAGGTAGTGGGACCTCATGAGCCCTCCCCCTATCAATAATGAAATGCTGAAGGGCCTTGTGAAGGTCTGGTCCAGGTAACCATAGTTAGTGAGCCATAAGCACATTCGTTATGTCATAATCAGAAGATACTATGTTGCAGCAGTGCCCCTAGCCCTTCATTTGCTTACTTTGTCAGTCAGTATCATAAAAAAATATACTTTATGGTAAAATGATCCCTGGAGGCGACCTTGAATGCCATGTCTGTTGGCTATTCATGCCAACTCAAGTGACACGGAAAGGCTTCTCTGCCCTGGACTCCCTTTGTAAACTTTGTATACTTTGTAAATCTTCAAGGCAGGAAAGTGGCCAGCAGCTGGGCCCCTCCCACATACTTCTTTAACTGTCATAATGACATTTCCAGTCTCTGTAACTGTCACAAAGGTCATATCCTACCCCTCAATAAGATCCTTCCCAGATTATACTAATTTTAAGGAAAAGTCTAAACGGGAATATCCATCCATCCCTGAGCTTCCCACAGAAACCCACCAATCTCCAAACAGGAAAACTCACGAATCCCTGAGCGCCTCAAAATCAGGACTTGAAATGTCACCAACTTTCATCTGGAAATCTCTGCCATGAAAAGCTCCACTGCTAGGAAATTATATATATATAAATTCTGTCTACACTTCAGTTTCTCTCTAGAGCAGAAGCAGCCTACCCTGGATGCATCCATTCCCCCAACTCCCTGTTTTTGGAGATTTGCTGCCTGCCATGTATTCCAAGAAGTAAAGAAGGAGAATGGGGCTGAGGCTCCTGAGTGCCTCTGCTCAGCCGGTGACACCCTTCCCTGGGGGCTGCAACACTGAAGAAGAGGAGCTGGGATGCAGAGTTGTTTCTGTAGCACTCCAGCTTAGCTAGGGATAACCTCCCTCAGGCCTCTCACGTCTCTGCTGAGGAAGCTTCCTCTCAGAGCTATGTGGTTTCTGGGCTTCTTTGTCTCAGGATGTCCTTCCCTTGGGACATTGTTCCTCTTTGGAGCTGTGTGGTTTCTGAGTTTCTGAATCATAGGATACCTTTCCATCTGAGCAGAAATGCCAACAATATGTTTCATGTTTCATCTTTTTGCTTACTCTTTTATGATATTCCCTAAGGCTTCAGACAGGCAGAGGGTGAGGTGGATGTCTCATTTAAGGATGAGCATTCCATAGTCACGTAATCTTTGCACTTTGACCTGGTTTTCATCTCTGTATTAACCACTGCCCACTTCAGAAACAGTAAATATAATTATTGCGCATCGAAGTCCTTTTTGTACATTAGGAGTATTGTGGCCGTGGTATGTTCCTTCTTGGATAATATCTCTTCATCATTGATATATTGTAAGGATATTTGCCAGTAAACCTATAGATAACAGTGTGATAGAATTGTAGTGAAATCATATTACTATGCCGGATGTTAGTAAAAGGGCTGAGAAGGCTCCTGTTAATGGTCATGGGCCTGGATTTACTATGTGATACGCATGAGTTTGGTGGGTCATTGTGTGTTATCCTGTAGATACAAACTTACTAATAGAGTAAATATGTAGGCTTGAATTAGGGCTACAGCAAATTCTAGTACTGTAAGTAGGAGTAAAATAATAAATGTAACTAGCGGTTGGGCTAACATTTATTAATAATAAAGTGGCTCCTCCAATTAAGTGTATTAGTAAGTGGCCTGTAGTAGTACTGGCTGTTAATCAGACTGCTAATAGGTTGAATAAATAAGCTGATTGTTTCAATAATAATTAATATAGGGATTAGTGAAATAGGAGTTTCTTGTGGAAGGAAATGAGCTAGTGAACTTTTAAGTTTATGTTAAAAATCTAAAATTACAGCTGCTGCTCATAATGGAATTACTATGCTTAGGGTTATAGATAATTGAGTGGTAGGTGTAAATGTATGTGGGAGAAGTCCTAGTAAATTTGCAGATCCAATAAATATGATTAAGGATACAATTATTAGTGTTCAAGTTTGTCCTTTTGGTGTATGAGTTGATATTATTTGTTTAATAATAAGTTTAATTAGTCAATGTTGAAATGAATGAAGATGATTGCTGATTAAGAATTCTGATGATGGGAATAAGATTGATGGGAATATAATGATGGTTATGGCAATTGGTAAACCTATTGCTATAAGGGTAATGAAAGAGGCAAATAGATTTTCATTCATTTTGATTCTCAAGGGTTTTTTTTTTTAGTGTTGTTAGAACTTTTCGTGATGGAGATGCTGGAAAAGCTTGTGAAGAAATTTTTAATTGAAACAAAATAAATAAAGTAATTATTGATGAAACAATAGTAATAATCATGTGGATGGGTCTAGTTGTGGTATATTCATGAGATCTGAGGGGAAGGACCTGATAGAGCTCTCCAATTTGGGCTTGCTCTCTGCCTAATGCTTGTCTGTGGGTCCCTGCATCTGCTTCCATCAGCTACCAGAGGAAGCCTCTCTGATGACAACTGGGCTAGTCCCTGTATTGGGTTGCCTTGTCCAGCCATGATATGAGGGTTTGTGACTAGTTTTATTCTAATTTGATTATTGTTTGTATTCAGTGGATAACCCACGGAGGCCAGTTCTTTTCTGAAGGGAGATGAAGGAGGGAAAAGGAAGTGGGAGGGGGGTTGTGAGGACTGGAGGGAGGGGAAATTGCAGTTGGGATGTATAAGAGAAGAATAAACAAACAAACAAACAGCTAGAAGGTTTCCCTATGGTAGCTTTGGGCACACTTCCTGTTAATTACCTTCCTACACTGTCCTGATTTCCCTCCCATTCCTCTTCCCACCTAAGTTCTCAGCAAACCACCCATGATCTACAATTCTGCCTCCCTTAAGCCTCCCATCCCCCACTCTCCTCTGCAGCACCACATTTCTAGCTTCCAGGTATCTACAAGCACTCCAAGTTAAATGCACACATCCAAAGATTAGACCTTGGAGTTCACATATGAGAGAGATGTGGCATTCGTCTTTCTGGGTCTGGGTTATCTCTCTCAGCATCAATTACTCATTCCATTATTAAGTTCTCTTACTTTGATCCTCATGGTTTGAATTCTTTCCTGTGGCAAACTGTAAATACCAGCTGTAGAGAGTTTTGTTTAAATGTATTGTTCCTATAATAATTGGGACAATGAATGGCAGGTGGGAGGCAGTGGTTAGTGAGTGAGCTAGCAGCCAAAACAAAGCTCATCCAGCAAAATGACACTGGCTTGAGTTAGCTGATTGTTTACTTTTGGGGGAATGTTGTATGAGTAATGATCCAGTTATTTCTATGCTTTTTTGGTTCCCTAAACTTAGTGGAAATTGCTCATTTGAGAATTGACTTTCTGTTTCAATCAAGGGTTACAATTTCAAAATACATGTGCATATATATTGTTTTCTCTATTTCCTGTTTCTCAAAAAAATAGGAAAAATATAAACTGTCTTTGTGAAGTACATATTTCATGAATTTTAAGTAAGGTAGTTGTGTAACAAAACAGTCGTGTTGACTTCATTAAGTCAAGGAGTTATCAAAGCTGTTCTCTTTATATTTTTTAACTAAAAACATTATTTTGTTTATACAACATGTCTTGGTTATATCCATCACCAAAACTATAAGTTCCCATTATACAACCCCCAAGGATCTGACATATCTTTCATCTTCCTTTCAAATTTTTATTATTTTTTTCTCCCCACTAAGTTGTGTTAGTATTGTGTGTATATGAGGTCATTCACTGGGGCATGGGCAATCTTTCAATGCTTCGCCAAAGAAAAATGTCTCTTTCCCTCACCTGGGGAGAGGGCACCTGGATTTTATCCCCTATTCCATGCTGGGCTTTGTACCTTTCTTAATCCTGTACAGGTTTTGGGTGGGTACACACAGCTGCTGTGAGTTCATGTGTGTAACAGCTATGTCATGCTCAGAGGTTAGCCTTTCATAGAGCTCCTCCCTGTCCTCTGGCTCTTACATTCTTTCTGTGCTCTCTTCTGAGATGGTTCTTGAACCAGTGGTGTGTGTGTGTGTGTGTGTGTGTGTGTGTACACGTGTGTGCACGAGAGCTCATTTTGGTGGGCTGATGTAGAAGTCCCATCTAGAGCTGAGCACTCAGAGTCATGTATTTTCAACATTCTGCTCAGTCCTGCGTCTCGGCATTACCTGCTACCCACTGGAAGAAGACGCTTCTCTAACCAATGTTGAGGGGAACAGAAGTCTATGGAGGTGAACACACATATTTAGAAACAATCTTAACAGTGGGTAAAGATTCAAGAAGTAGGAATAAAATGGCTTGAATTAGATCTCACTATCTATAGTTGGAGGGTCTGATCTTAGCTTTTTGTGGGAAAAGATCATGCCATCTACAGTTCTTCCTGAAGCAGGGATAGATTGAAGAGTATTAGAAAGCTAAATGAAAGCTGGAAACTCCTCTGAAATCTGCCAAATATACCAAACATATTTGCAAACAAAATTAGAACTGGGTTAAGTGGCACACAACAGTATTCCCAACACACATGGGGCCAAGGTAGGAGGACCATGAGTTTGAGATTAACTAGACCTACATATCAAGACTGTGTCTCAAGATGAAACAAAACAAAATAAAATAAATCCAAAGCAATGGTTAGAAGGGAGGGAGACGATACAGGCAGGGAGGGAAAGGATGAAAAAAAAATACAGAGACCAGAAGAATTACTTAGTAGTAAGATACTGAGAACAAAATCTTCAGTGAATTGATCTTTAGTAGTGCAGGATATAAAGGCATTGTCATGTATACAGACCCAACATTTAATTGATATTGTATACCAATTAAATTGCATTTAATAAATTATAGTTAAGTTTAACCTCTCTCAGTTAGAAATTGAATCCCAAAGAATAATATTCTGTTGAATCATTTGTGTAAAACAAGAATGCCTCTCCTCACCCCACAAACCATTTCTCTCCTACTGGGATACCATGGCTCCAGGAGAGGGGGCATGTCCTAGGTGAATTCAATTATGAGACATTATGACATCTGTCACTTCAAAGTCTTCCAATAACACACACACACACACACACACACACACACACACACACTGAAACTATCAGTGTGGCAAGTGCCCTCTGCACAACCCCTTTCTCATTTGACTAGTGGGGTTATTTCCCTGATTTTACTCTTCTCTAGACAGGAGCTAAGCAAACAGTATACAGGTCTGTAAGTTTTTGTTATTCTAGAGAACCCCAACTAACACAGATGCCAAGGCTCATTTTTCTCTTCTTCTCTTTCCTCGTTTCTGAAGTAGAAGCATTTAGATACTTGTTGGTCTACAGTAGAATTGGCATTAAAACCCTGATCTCTTATATGCAATCTTCAGAAATGGTCAAAGGCCATAGTTTTTCAGGTGTTGGATATGTTTCTAAGTGTTCTCTGCTATTTGAGATTCAGTGGCTGTCTCCTTAGCAACAAGCAAATTTTATTCTTCATAAAAGTAATTTCTTGTCAAACTCATCAACGTTCTGTGTTGAAGAAAATACAAGTGGTTAATGTAGTGCTATTGCTGTTTTTAGCCAGGAAGGAATTTATAGCACTACATTTATTTTATCTATCTATCTATCTATCTATCTATCTATCATCTATCTATCTATCTATCTATCTATCTATCTATCTATCTATCTATCTGTATTCTTCAGATTTTTGATATTACATCATTTCCTCCTTCCCTTTTCTCCCACCAAGCCTTCCTGTGTACTCCACCTTTGCTCTCTCTTCAGTCCATGCCTTTTTTCTTCATTTGTTCTTACATGCGTGCACACACCTAAACACATTAATAGAACCTTCTAAATCTGTGTAATGTTATTTGCATGTTTGTTTTCAGGGCTGACCACTTGTTATTGGTTAACAGGTTGGTGTGCTCTTCCTGGGGGGGGGGGTTATTTCTCCTGCTCTTAGCGTTTTTTTAGTTGCCTGTAGTTCTTTTTCTAGGTTGAAATCTTATAAGTTTTTCCTGTGTAGATTAACATGTCTATTGATATTATCATTGATTGGGTTTTGTTTAGTCAGATATGTTAAAGAGACTTCATGGGCGCAGTTTTTCTGACATTTCTAGGAGGCAATTTCATTGCAAACCTGTTCTGTCTTTTACAACCTTTCTGCCTGCTCTTCTAAAATGTTCCCTCAGCAGTAGATTGCAGGAGTTGTGCTGTGGTACAGGATGTCTTAGGTTTTCATTGATGTAAAAGGACACCATGACCAAGGCAGCTTTTATAAGGACAACATTTAATTGGGGCTGGCTTACAGGTTTAGAGTTTTAGTCCATTATTGTTGCTATATGAGTGTATGTGTGTGTGTATAAATTCCGGCAGCACATTCCTGCTACCAATGTTCTGGGTTCCTGAATGAAAGACACACACACAGCCTTACATGCTTCAAACAGCACAACAGCTGGGCCACTTCCTAACCTCCATGTCATTAATCCCACCAATAATTCCGAGTTATTATTTATTAAATTCTATTTTCTATCTTGGCTGCTCTGGATCCAGAAGGCTGTCTAGCTCCTTCACATGCCGGCCTGCTTCCTGTACTCCACTCTTCTCAGGCATGGTGTGTCTCTCTCTACTCCAAACATGGCAGATCTCCTCCTTCCTCCTCTCCTAACCCTGGGAAATTCTCAAGTCTTGCCTCTGTCTGCCCTGCCTAGCTGCTGTCATCTTTATTTACCAATCAGAGCCAACTGGGGGCAGAATCTACGTGCAGGCACTCTCATAAAACAGCTTTCAGGGGAGTGTAATTAGCCTTTGTAATATAAACAGCCACATATTATCAGCAAGGTGGGAGCATGGCAGCATCTAGGTAGCCATGGTGTAGGAGGAACTGAGAGTTCTACATCTTCATTTGGCCACTGGGAGAAGACTGCCCCCCATGAAGTTAGGAAGAAGGTGTCATTGCCCACCCCCACAGTGAAACACTTCTTCCAACAAGGCCATACCTCATAATAGTGCCACTTTCTGGGCCAGGCATATTCAAACCATCACATAGGCTCTAACCTCCACTTCACTAAACCAGTACATTCATTGACTACAGTCTAAATATTTACTCTTGTACACACGTGTGTGTAGTTCTCACTCCTTAGTTACTGTTTTTTCTTTGCTTTTTGTTTTGTTTTGTTTTGTTTTCAAGACAGGGTTTTACTATGTGGCTTTGCACATCCTGGAGCTTGCTCTGTAAACTAGGCTGGCCTTGAACTCACAGGTATTCATTTGCCTCAGCCTCCCAAGTACTGGGATGGAAGGCATGAGCCACCCCCTGCCTTTGGCTTCATACTCGGCTCTTAAATAGGTTCAATTCTTTTTGAAGATTTAGAAATGTGAAACTTCTGTTACTAATGAAACAAAAATTTATGCATCTTATTTTTCTGTTCATGGACATAATTTTAAAAAGACCAAAAAAAAAAAAGAAAAGAAAAGAAAGAAAAGAGAAGGGATGAATGGATGGAGGGACAGAGGAAAAGAAGAAGCAGGTCAGAGAGATGACTTAATAAAAACAAACAAACAAATAAACAAACAAAAAACAAAAAAAACAAAAAACCTCCACTAGCATGGGAATCTTAGTTAGAAGTTAGAAGGAGACAGACTAGATCTGTCAGATCTTGTCAGATTTTAATCTGACAAAGATTTAGCAACTTGACCCATTGTCTCCTGGGCTATAAATTTTAACTCCACAATGAACACTTTCGTAGAGTTGGAGGAAGAATAGCAAATTCTATTTCTGTGGAATTTAAGTGATGTAATTTCTAAGCCTGAGCATCCTAGAAAGACTACAAACCCAGAAGCAGTGCTGGGTAGAACCATCCAACACAAGCACCAAGGGGAAGTAGCGCTGGGTGAAGGAATCTGGGAAGCCATCTGCATGCTTCACCCTCATTGCCACATTGCCTGGGTTTGGAACCAGTGAGGAGGTTAGTGAACATGCATCTGTGGCCATATTCATGATGACATTCTAGAGATGTCTGAGAGGTGAAAAACTGTCTTGCATGTGAGCATCACCATCTCATGGACCTAGAAGGATTAAAGAAGAAAAGGGGAAAAAACTCAAGTGTCAGAATTCCTCTCTGTCTTCTTCCTGCTCTGTGAAGACATGAAGTGGCCTACACTCTCACTCCCTCTCCACCTGGTGGAATGAGGCCTTTGAAACCCCCAGCTAAAGCAATTCTCTCCCCATTGTAAATTATTTTGTGAGGTTCTGTTTGTTACAATGATATAGAAGTAGGCAACACACTTTCTCCTCAGGACTAAACAAGTGACACCTTATACTTCAACACTTGTGTTTTTGCCCAACCATTAGGGATGTATGTAGCAAACCACAGCCAACTAAATACTGGAACCCAAGTTCTGTTTGCTATGGAGTAATCAGTGATGGCTGACAGAATCCCAGGCTTCTGTTTTACTGGACATATAGACAATTTTCCATATCTTATGATTTCTTTTACATTGCAACAAAGTTATGGCATGCTATAAATGACATTATTTTATATAGGTAACATTTCATTTTTTACGTGTGCCTCTGCTTATTAATGTTAAGAATAACTTGAAACATTATACAATGTTTTCAATGTTTCTTTGCTCTAGTGAAAGTAGTATTGAGTGTTTATGCATATGCATGTCATATTATACAATTTGTAGGTTGTTTACTGAAGAATAATTCAGCATAGTAGAATTGCAATACCATTAAAACAATGGATGTGGATGGTTTACTGTACTTACAACTAACTATATTGGTCTTATAACATGATTAAGATAAGTTGAAAAACCTTGAGACTTGTTTCTATTCCCATGAAGAAAATAAAACAAATTTGAAAACTATGAGTTTAGAAAATACTAAAAGCCTATGATTTTTGCCTTGTGTATCACAGAATAACTTCAGAATAAACTACATAGGTATTGAAAATTAAAGTATAAAAGTAGTAGAAATATTATGAGAAAATTCTTTTATTACTTGAGCATAAGTGGGGCTTTCTAACTGACCCCAACCAAAGCCAGAATGCCTTTAAGAGAAGATTATTTTATTTTAAAAATGTCTGTACTACAGAATTCATAACAAAGTAGAAAAATTGGTATTTGCAACTAACATAAAAACAATTAATATCTGTAATTAGCTTTATATTTTCTATCATATTGGAAGATGAAATAATGCTTCAATGGATAGGCAAGCTAACAATAAAGATGCAACTGGAAGATGGGAGGAGATGTTATTTTCACTTCTAAAAGTGAAGTCATCCTTTCCAGATGGCCTTTGCTGTAGCTCTCACTGCATCAGCTGCTTTCTCTGGATTACCTGAAAGTGCAACTACAAGGAGACAATTCACCATTATGGGGCTAATTTGATCCCCTAGGGCAGCTGGACAGGTGGCCCCTCTAACTGCTTTAGTGGCCTATGCTTTGATTCAGAGCAGAAAAACAAATATAAAACAATGTATAGTCTAATTCTTTAGTTGTTAGAAAAATAGTGACAGAAGCCATCAAGGAGAAACTAAAAACTAATAGGTGATCTTCCTGAGATGGTTCTACCATGGACAGTCAAAATTAATGATGGAATTGCTTCTCTAGGTAAGGAAGAGAAGATATTATTTTAAGAAAGATTACTGCTATAAATATGCTTTTTCTGTTATTACTAAATATATATAACAATCACTAGGTTTTAGCCCACCCTTTTGAGCAGATCTCTGTAGAACAATGAAGATGTACTGTTTTGTAGTGATGCTATATAGACAAATAGATGATCTCTTAATGCTTAATGATGATCCTATAAGAATTCCTAAAATTATAATAGTAATTATTAAGCTCTTTTATAATAGGACTACTATTAAGTCCTTTCTGATGTCAGAACTGCAATGAAAACTCTGCCAGTTTTTAAGTGTCATGAGTTAATTTGCTTCTGAGATAGCAAGCAGGCATTTACAACTTAGAGCACATTCCAAGAGGTTGTAAAACAACTAACCAAAGGTCATAAAAAGGGAACTAAGGTTTTACTATAAGTACAAAGACAGAAGATAAAATATTGACTAGGTTTATCTATATGAAACTTCACTAATATGTTAGTCACAAAAATTATAGTTTTTAACACTCCATGAACCTGTAGAGCTAGTGACAGATGATAATTGTTTAGCCAGATAATTACTCTTAATGGGTGAACATGTACACATTCTCTGTTGTAAACTTCTAATTTGATTTCTAATTTGAATTTATGTGTAAACTTGTGTGGAGCATTTTACCATGTGATCATGTATTCTGAAAGATGTATACGTGCTGAAGACAGAGAGAGAAATTTTTTAAAACAGAAATGAACTCAAGAAGAACTTAGAAGTAAGGGGATATCATTGGGAATAATGGCATTGGGAATAAGGGCATTATAACTGTTACATCAGAGCAGGAGGAAAGAGCAAGATTAGGAGAAGAGAGCAGAGAGAACTTTTAGAGAGCAAGAGAGAACTTTTTCTTTTTTTCCCCCTGCTTACAGAGAACATATATTTTAGAAGAAAAAAAAAAAAGATTTTTTTTTTTTAAAGATGGGGTCTCCTGTAGCTAATGTTGGTCTCTATTTTGCTATGTAGTCAAGGATGACTTTGAATTCCCGATCCTCCTGCATCTATATCCCAAGTGATGGGACCACAGGCAAGCATGAGCACACTGGCCAGCAAATGCTGTTATTTCCAACAGCATCTGTTAACTCTCAGTGAGAAAGGGGTATTCATCCTATTAGGTCATAGGAACGTAACAAACAAACAAACAAACAAACAAACAATTCATACCATCAATAATGGTGGTATTCCCAAGACTTAGGAAAGCAAAGGGAAGTCTTGAAGGGTCTGGTGGAGGGAATCCTCTCACATTCTCTTGAGTAAGGGTTGGAGACATCTGTAATGTCAAGACAGGCTTTAACTCCACTCTGCTGAGTGATAAAAGACAGAAAAGGTCATTCGGAATTGGGTCCCGTGGGACATGTTTAGCAGAGCCTTGATATGTAAGTAGCAGAAGTCTTAGCTATTAGCCATTTCACTGCCTTGGGAGACCTGGACACAGGGCTATGAGATGACCTAACTGTAAAGTTCTCGACCGAGGACTTGGTTTACCATAAATACCATTCACTGCTTTCTCGACGTTCTTTAACTACTTCAGAAGACAACAGCAATGCATACACAGTAAGATAGTCACAGAAATGTTCACATTCATGGGGAAACACAACCTTTGATGAAACCAGAATTAAGCTGTCTTTTAAGAAACTGGTTAGAATCTCCTAAAGGAGCATTACAATTCCTATTTTATATCTGCCCCAGGACAGAAATCCTATGGTGCATCAGTTTCGACTGAAGGTTGTAAACCACTCAGTGGTTGCCGTCTCAGAGTTTGCTGTCTAGTTGCCTTTTTAAAAAAACATATTAACCAAATCATAAAAACAAACAAACAAACAAACAAACACTGCCACTTCTCAACCTGAGGAATAAAATGGCTGCACGGATCCTTCTGGTAGAAGGCAAGTTCTCTGCTATGTGGTTAAGGAAGGAAGGGAGGGATACTTCTGCCCCAGTTCAACACACAGAATGATTTGGCTTGAGATTTAAGATAGAAAGCATCTTTAACATCTCCTGTAAGATGCTAACCAGAGAAACACAGTTGCCATGCCATTGGGTTTATTCAGATCACTCTGGGTTTCTTCTCACTGCTTCTGTGTGGCTACTGGAGTGGGATAAAATTTCCAGGTTTCTCTTCCAGATCTTTCTACGTGTTGTGTTTCTTCTGAGTCAGCAAATGGTTTCTCCCGACAGTCCTAAGATTTACAAATTCAGTATGTGATTCTGAAATACTGACCATCTTTAGTGCAAGAAGAAACAAGAAGGGAAAACACTATGGACCAAACTCAGAGCACTTGGCTTGTGCTTACTTCAGTTGTAATACTGCTCAGCTGACTGGCACCGGAATCAAGGGAACACATGTATATTGAGAGCTCAGCTGCTGTTTAAGAGACTAGAAGAACGAAGACCAAAGTGTGGACACTTTGCCCCTTCTTAGAATTGGGAACAAAACACCCATGGAAGGAGTTACAGAGACAAAGTTTGGAGCTGAGACAAAAGGCTGGACCATCTAGAGACTGCCATATCCAGGGAGCCATCCCATGATCAGCCTCCAAACGCTGACACCATTGCATACACTAGCAAGATTTTGCTGAAAGGACCCTGATATAGCTGTCTCTTGTGAGACTAGGCTGGGGCCTAGCAAACACAGAAGTGGATGCTCACAGTCAGCTATTGAATGGATCACAGGGCCCCCAATGGAGGAGCTAGAGACATTATCCAAGGAGCTAAAGGGATCTGCAACCCTATAGGTGGAACAACATTATGAACTAACCAGTACCCCGGAGCTCTTGACTCTAGCTGCATATGTATCAAAAGATGGCCTAGTCGGCCATCACTGGAAAGAGAGGCCCATTGGTCATGCAAACTTTATATGCCCCAGTACAGGGGAACGCCAGGGCCAAAAAGCGGGAGTGGGTGGGTAGGGGAGTGTGTGTTTGTGGGGGGAGGGTATGGGGGACTTTTGGGATAGCATTGGAAATGTAAATGAGGAAAATACCTAATTAAAAAAAAAAAAGAGGCTTTGCCCAGAAACGCCATAGTGGTTTCAGTTTTTCTCCAAAGACTACATCCACTTCCCACCACCAGCGTCCTGAGAGCCTTGGAATTAAAAGGTCTACTTACATGACATCCTGTACAGTTACGATCTATCCAGTTCTGACTAGTCAAATTTAACTTGAATGTTCAGACTTAGTTTCTTTCTCTCAGAGTGGGAGATGGAAGGGAACCAACCACCCTGATTCTGCTGTCAATACTGTACCACTACTATCTCCACTGTTTATCAGTCACGATGAGCTGACAACTCCTTTTTACACTTCAACTAAACTGTACAGTAAATTCTGTAGGGGTGGATACAATGTTTCTACCTTTATTTACAAATATCATACAAATGGACTCTAGTTGAATCTACAGGTTTAAATCCATCGGCTAAAACATATTACATATTGTAAACATGGCAATATTTAATACAGCATCTATTCTAAAATATTTTCATGTTCATGATCACACTCGTTATACCTGAAATTGAATTTATACACATTAAAGAATTACTAGCAATGGCTGCTCACTTTACTGTTGAGGACTGGGGGCTAAGGCTACATTTTATTATCTCAGAACCATCTTCAAGGTAAAGTTAAAGCTTGTCTTTGATTGGCTTGGCATATCTTTTTTTTGTGTGTGTCTGGATTTAAAATGACGATCGAGACAGAAATAGCTAGGGCCCCTTCTAATTTACAATATTTTCAAAAATCAGTTTAAGATTCTCAGAGAAAGTGTCTGTTGTGAATTAAAAAAAAAAAACTTGCAAAATAAACTTAATGAAAGAAGTGTTTGAGACAGTTGGGTGGAGATTTGATGCCCATTAGTCTTCCTTAGGCTGCAGCTGTAGCTTCCAGGCCTCATTCCAATAAACTAGTCGCTTCAGCATATATGTGGAGGAAGAAGTTCAGCATATATGTGGTGAAGCAGATGATGCAAAACTCCTTTAGCACAAAGTACAGAATGTAGGCCAGGTACAAAGACCCCACCACAGACACAATGGAGGACAGGAGCTGCATCTGCGCTGGATGTCATGCCAAGTTGTAACTGTAGTATATAAAATATAAGTCCAAAGACACTGTTTGGCTGGTTTAATACACCATCTTTTCCAAACATGGAACCCAAAAGACCAAATCCTCGACCCCATCGGGCCACCCGTTCCCATCACGGCACCAGACAATCTCAGCAGAGCTGGCATTGCCATCTTCGCTGCCGCTGCTGCAGCTGCCGCTGCCACCTCCCTCCGCCTCCACCTCAGACTCTGCCATCCCTCGGGCCAGATCCAACTGATGATGCTCAAGAGAGAACTTTCTTAGATAACTTTTTGGAGAAAGTTTTAGAGAGAACTTTTCTGAGAACTAAGAACTTAGAAATAAAACCCAAAACAGCTTTTCAAGGTGTCCCTTTTTCTTCCTGTGACTTCATCTAGCAGGCTGGGAATTAGAGCTGTGCAGATCAGGTGGAGATAGAACAAAGGCTACATTACTTAATCTCCTGCTGTTTTATGATGAGGTGCTAAATGCCAGAGACTGAAGCTTTTGGCCTCAGAGCAACTCAGACAGGCAGGTCAGCTATTGCAGCAAAGTGACTGTCTTAGTCAGGGTTTCTGTTCCTGGACAAAACATCATGGCCAAGAAGCAGTTGGGGAGAAAAGAGTTTATTCAGCTTACACTTCCATACTGCTGTTCATCACTAAGGAACTCAGGACTGGAACTCAAGCAGGTCAGAAAGCAGGAGCTGAAGCAGAAGCCATGGAGGCATGTTTTTTACTGGCTTGCTTCTCCTGGCTTGCTCAGCCTGCTCTCTTATAGAACCCAAGACTACCAGCCCAGAGATGGTCCCATCCACAAGGGGCCTTTCCCCCTTGATCACTAATTGAGAAAATGCGTGGAGGCATTTTCTCAACTGAAGCTCCTTTTTCTGTGATAACTCCAGCTGTGTCAAATTGACAAAAAACCAGCCAGTACAGTGACTTAGACTTAAGATAGATAAACATTTTATTATTGTACCACAACCCTAAATATCTCACAAGACCAAGTCTTGCACCAACTGAAAAGGTCTGTGGCAAAGACTGCAATTTTCTGATAATAAGTAACATACCTCAAAATAAAGACAGATGTCTCAGTCACACAAGTAACAGAAATATAACTCACGAGAGCCATCTTTTATATGTGAATTATTTTTATTTTACTTTCTAACCATCAAACAATAAGTAGTAAATCACAAACATTTACATGCTTGATCTTACTGGCATGTTAGTTAGATGTTTCAGATATCAAATGTAAAATGTGAAAACTTCTTTTAAAAAAAAGTCATCAGTAAGAATTACACATCCTGGGCACCAATTCCACAGCCAGTCCCACAACACCCAATGGAGGCTCCACTTCCAGGCGCTCTAGCATGCCCAGGATCTTAGGATCAGGGGTGAGGAGGAAACATCATCTGTTCTAACACCACCAGGAGTAACTGGGACCAGTGGCTCCAGAAATGCAGGAATGCAGCCTGGCCAGCCTGACCAGCCAGACCAGTGGCTCCAGTTTCTTCCAGTCTGCACCTGTGGTTTGTTTACCTTGGTCACAAACTCCTCAACAAATCCCACAACACCCAGAGGAAGCTCCACTCCCAGGCACTCTAACACACTCAGGATAACAGGATCCCAGGATCTCAGAAGCTTGGTCACACCAGAATCTCAGGGTCCCAGAGGCAGCATGACTCCCAGGAACTCTGACACACCCAGAATCTCAGGATCATAGGATCTTGAAATTACAGGATCTTAGATACAGCTAGACTATGAGGAATTATGACACAACCAGGATTCCAGGAAGGATAGACTCCAGTCAGATATAGAGAGGGCAAGTAGCACTAGAGATAATCAGATGGCAGGAGGCAAGTGTAAGAACATATGCAACAGAAACTAAGGTTACTTGGCATCACCAGAACCAAATTCTTCCACCATAGCAAGTCCTGGATACCCCATCACACCAGAAAAGCAAGATTCAGAACTAAAATCACTTCTCATGACTATGACAGAGGACATTAAGAAGGACATAAATAACTCCCTTAAAGAAATACAGGAGAACACAGGTAAAAAGGAAGAAGCCCTTAAAGAATTACAGAAAAACATAATCAAACAGGCGAAGGAAATGAACAAAACT
The DNA here is from genome assembly GCF_978045245.1 of Mus caroli. NCBI lineage: Eukaryota > Metazoa > Chordata > Mammalia > Rodentia > Muridae > Mus > Mus caroli. Next base: position 62,299,252 of record NW_028227256.1, read on the forward strand.
ATCCAGGAACTAAAAATGAAGATAGAAACAATAAAGAAATCACAAAAGGAGACAATACTGCAGATTGAAAACCTCAGAAAGATCCCAGGAACCATAGATGCAAGCATCACCAACAGAATACAATCTTATAGAAGAATAAATCTTAGGTATAGATGATTCCATAGAAAACACGGACACAACAGTCAAAGAAAATGCAAAATGAAAAAAGTTCCTAACCCAATACATCCAGGAAATGCAGGACACAATGAAAAGACCAAACCTAAGGATAATAGGTATAGAAGAAAGTGAAGATGTCCAACTTAATGGGCCAGTAAATATCTTCAACAAAATTATAGAAAACTTCCCTAACCTAAAGAAAGAGATGCCTATGAACATACAAGAAGCCTACAGAACTCCAAATAGTTTGGACCTGGAAAGAAATTCCTCCTATCACATGATAATCAAAACACCAACTGCACTAAACAAATGAATATTAAAAGCAGTAAGGGAAAAAGGTCATGTAACATATAAAGGCAGACCTATCAGAATTATACCAGACATCTCACAGAGACTATGAAAGCTAGAAGATCCTGGGCAAATATCATACAGGCCCTAGGAGAACACAAATGTCAACCCAGACTATTATACCCAACAAACTCTAAATTATCATAGATGGAGAATCAAAGATATTCCATGCCAAAACCAAATTTACACAATATCTTTCTACAAATCCAGCTCTACAAAGGATAGATGGGAAATGCCAACACAAGGAGGGAAACTACACTCTAGAAAAAGCAAGAAAGTAATCCTTCAACAAACCTAAAAGAAGACAGCCACACAAACATAAAAATAACATCAATAATAACAGGGAGCAACAATCACTATTCCTTAACACTTCTTAACATCCATGGACTCAATTCCCCAACAAAAAGACATAGACTAATGGATATGTAAACAGGACCCAGCTTTTTGCTGCATATGGGAAACCTACCTTAGGGACAAAGACAGACACTACCTCAGAGTTTCCTCTGAGTGCTGGAAAACAATTTTCGAATCAAATGGTCCTAAGAAACAAGTTGGAGTAGCCATTCTAATATCAAATAAAATCAACTTTCAATCTGGAGTTATCAAAAAAGACAAGGAGGGACACTTCATACTCATTAAAGGTAAAATCTGTCAAGATGAACTCTCAATTCTGAACATCTATGCTCCAAATACAAGGGCACCCACATTCACAAAAGAAAATTTACTAAAGCAAAAAGCACACATTGCACCTCACACAATAATTGTGGGCGGCTTCAACATCCTACTCTCATCAATGGACAGATTAGATACAAACTAAAGGGAGACACAGTGAAACTAACAGAAGTTTTGGACCAAATAGATTTAAAAGCCATCAATAGAACATTTAATCCTAAAACAAAAGAATATACTTTCTTCCACAGCCCTCTGTGCACTGGTTTCAACAGGAGAGAGCTGATCTCCCAGGAGTGCTGATACAGGCTTACAGACTCACAGGAGGTACAAGCTCCAGCTGGAGACAAGTGAGAACATCTAACACCAGAGATTACCCAGATGGTGAAAGGCAAATGCAAGACTATTACCAACAGAAACCAAGACTACTTGGCATCATCAGAACCCAGTACACCCACCACAGCAAGTCCTGGATACCCCAACACACCGGAAAAGCAAGATTTGGATTTAAAATAATATCTCATGATGCTGGTACAGGATTTTAAGAAGGGCATTAATAACTCCCTTAAAGAAATACAGGAGAACACAGCTAAACAGGTAGAAGCCCTTAAAGAGGAAACACAAAAATCCCTTAAAGAATTACAGGAGAACACAGTTAAACAGGTAGAAGCTCTTAAAGAAAAAACACAAAAATACCTCAAAGAATTATGGGGAAACAGAACCAAACAGGTGAAGAAATTGAACAAAAACATCCAAGATCTAAAAATGGAAGTAGAAACAATAAAGAAATCACAAAGGGAGACAACTCTGGAGATAGAAATCCTAGGAAAGAAATCAGAAGCCATAGATGCAAGCATCACCAACAGAATACAAGAGATGGAAGAGAGAATCTTAGGTGCAGAAGATTCCATAGAAAACATGAACACAACAATCAAAGAAAATGCAAAATGCAAAAAGATCCTAACTCAAAACAACCAGGAAATCCAGGACACAATGAAAAGACCAAACCTAAGGATAATAGTTATAGATGAGAATGAAGATTTTCAACTTAAAGGGCCAGTAAACATCTTCAACAAAATTATAGGAGAAAACTTCCCTAACCTAAAAAAAGAGATGCACATGAACATACAAGAAGCCTACAGAGCTCCAAATAGTTTGACTCAGAAAAGAAATTCTTCCCCTCACATAATAATTAAAATACCAAATGAACAAAATGAAGAAAGAATATTAAAAGCAGTAAGGGAAAAAGGTCAAGTGACGTATAAAGGCAGACCTATCAGAATTACACCATAGTCTCACCAGAGACTATGAAAGTCAGAAGATCCTGGGCAGATGTCATACAGACCCTAAGAGAACACAAATGCCAGCCCAGGCTACTATACCCAGCAAAACTCTAAATTACCATAGATGGAGAAACCAAAGTATTCCAAGATAAAACCAAATTTACACAATATCTTTCTACAAATCCAGCCCTTCATAGGATAATAGAGGGAAAACTTCAACACAAGGTGGGAAACTATGCCAGAAAAAGCAAGAAGGTAATCTTTCAATAAACCTAAAAGAAGATAGCCACATGAACATAATCCTAATTCTAACAACAAAAGTAACAGGAAGCAACCATTACTTTTCCTTAATATCTCTTAATATCCATGGACTCAATTTCCCAATAAAAAGACATAGACTAACAGAATGGCTACATAAACAGGACCAAACATTTTGCTGCATACAGGAAATCCACCTCAAAGACAGACACTTCCTCAGAGTAAAATCCTGGAAAACAATTTTTCAAGCAAATTGTCCCAAGAAACAAGCTGGAGTAGCCAGCCATTCTAATATCGAATAAAATCGACTTTCAACCTAAAGTTATCAAAAAAGACAAGAAGGGACACTTCATTCTCTTCAAAGGTAAAATCTACCAAGATGAACTCTCAATTCTGAACAGCTATGCTCCAAATGCAAGGGCATTCACATTCATTAAAGAAACTTTAGTAAAGCCCAAAGTTCACATTGCATTGCACACAATAATAGTGGGAGACTTCAACACCCCACTCTCATCAATAGACAGATTCTGGAAACAGAAACTAAACAGAGACACAGTGAAACTAACAGAAGTGATGGAACAAATTTAACAGATATCTACAGGACATTTTATCCTAAAACAAAAGGATATACCTTCTTCTCAGCACCTCATGATACCTTCTCTAAAATTGACTATATATCTAGAGACTGCCATATCCAGGGATCCATCCTATAATCAGCTTCCAAACGCTGACACCATTGCATACACTAGCAAGATTTTGCTGAAAGGACCCAGACATAGCTGTCTCTTGTGAGACTATGCCGGGGCCTAGCAAACACAGAAGTGGATGCTCACAGTCAGCTATTGGATGGATCACAGGGCTCCCAATGGAGAAGCTAGAGAAAGTTGGAACAACATGATGAACTAACCAGTACCCTGGAGCTCTTGTCTCTAGCTGCATATGTATCGAAAGATGGCCTAGTCGGCCCATCACTGGAAAGAGAGGCCCATTGGACTTGCAAGCTTTATATGCCCCAATACAGGGGAATGCCAGGGCCAAAAGAATGGGAATGGGTGGGTAGGGAAGTGGGGGGGTATGGGGGACTTTTGGGATAGCATTGGAAATGTAATTGAGGAAAATACGTAATTAAAAAAATAAAAAAATAAAAATAAATAAAATTGACTATATAAATGGTCACAAAACAAGCCTCAACAGATACAAAAATATTAAATTAATCCCATACATCCTATCAGATCACCACGGACTAAAGATGATCTTCAATAACAACATAATAATAGAAAGCCCACATATACATGGAAGTTGAATAACACGCTACTCAATGATTCCTTGGTCAAGGATAAAATAAAGAAAGAAATTAAAGACTTTTTTTAGAGTTTAATGAAAATGAATACACAACATACCCAAACTTATGGGACACAATGAAGGCAGTCCTAAGAGGAAAACTCATAGCTTTGAGTGCTGTCAAAAATAAACTGGAGAGAGCATATCTTAGCAGCTTAACAACACACCTAAAAGTTCTAGAACAAAAAGAAGCAAATTCACCCAAGAGAAGTAGACAGCAGGAAGTAATCAAATTCAGGGCTGAAATCAACCAAGTGGAAACAAGAAGAACTATTCAAAGAATCAACCAAACCAGGAGCTGATTCTTTGAGAAAACCAACAAGATAGATAAACCCTTAGCCAGACTAACCAGAGGGCACAGGAACATTATCCTAATTAACAAAATTAGAAATGAAAAAGGAGATATAACAACAGAATCTGGAGAAATCCAAAAAGTCATCAGATCAGATAGTACAAAAGCCTATAGTCAACAAAACTGGAAAATCTGGAGGAAATGGGCAATTTTCTAGACAGATACCAGGTATCAAACTTAAATCAGGTTCAGATTAACGATCTAAACAGTCCCATATCCCCTATATAAGTAGAAACATAGTCTCCCAACCCAAAAAACCAAGGACCAGAGGATTTAGTGCAGAGTTCTACCAGACCTTCAAAGAAGACCCAATTCCAATACCCCTCAAACTATTCCACAAAATAGAAACAGAGGTTCTTACTCTAACTCCTTTTACGAAGCCACAATTACCCTGATACCTAAAGCACCCAAAGACCCAACAAAGAAAGAGAACTTCAGACCAATTTCCCTTATGAATATTGATGCAAAAATACTCAATAAAAATTTCGCAAACTGAATCCAAGAACACACCAAAATGATCATCCATCATGACCAAGTAGGCTTCATCCCAGGGATGCAGCAATAGTTCAATATATGGAAATTCATCAATGTAATCCACTATATAAGCAAACTCAAAGACAAAATCCACATGATCATCTCATTAGATGCTGAGAAAGCATTTGACAAAATTAAACACCCCTCCATGATAAAAGTCTAAACATAGTAAAAGCAATATACAGCAAAGCAGTAGCCAATATCAAACTAAATGGAGAGAAACTCGAAGTAATTCCACTAAAATCAGGGACTAGACAAGGCTGCCCACTCTCTCCTTACCTATCCAATATAATACTCGAAGTTCTAGCCAGAGCAATTAGACAACAAAAGTAGATCAAAGGGATACAAATTGGAAAGGAAGAAGTCAAAATATCACTATTTGCAGATGATTTGCTAGTATACCTAAGTGACCCCAAAAATTCCACCAGAGAACTCCTAAACCTGATAAACAACCTCAGCAAAGTAGCTGTTTATAAAATTAACTTAAACAAATCAGTGGTCTTCCTCTTCTCAAAGAATAAACAGTCTGAGAAAGAAATTAGAGAAATAACACCCTTCACCATAGTCACAAATAATATTACATACCTTGGTGTGACTCTCACTAAGCAAGGTGAAATATCTGTATGATAACTTCAAGTCTCTCCAGAAAGAAATCAAAGATCTCAGAAAATGGAAAGATATCCCATGCTCATGGATTGGCAGGATTAATATAGTAAAAATGGATATCTTGCTGAAAGCAGATTCAATGCAATTCCAATCAAAATTTCAACTCAATTCTTCACAGAGTTAGAAAGGGCAATTTGCAAATTCATCTGGAATAATAAAAAAACTAGGATAGCAAAAACTATTCTCAACAATAAAAGAACCTTTGGTGGAATCACCATGTCTGACCTCAAGCTGTACTACAGAGCAATTGTGATAAAAACTGCATAGTACTGGCACAGTGATAGACAGGTAGATCAATGGAATAGAATTGAAGACCCAGTAATGAACTCACACACCTATGGTCACTTGATCTTTGACAAAGGAGCTAAAACCATACAGTGGAAAAAGGACAGCATTTTCAACAAATGGTGTTGGCTCAACTGGCAGTTAGCTTATAGAAGAATGTGAATTGATCCATTTTTATGTCCTTGTATAAAGCTCAAGTCTAAGTGGATCAAGGAACTCCATATAAAACCAGAGACACTGAAACTTATAGAGGAGAAAGTGGGGAAGAGCCTTGAACATATGGGCACAGGGGAAAAGATCCTGAACAGAACACCCATGGCTTGTGCTATAAGATCAGGAATTGACAAATGGGACTTCTTAAAATTGCAAAGCTTCTGTAAGTCAAAGGACAGTGTCAATAAGACAAAATGAAACCAAGAGATTGGGAAAAGATCTTTACCTATCCTAAATTTGATAGAGGGCTAATATCTAAGATATATAAATAACTGAAGAAGGTAGACCCCGGAAAGCCAAATAACCTTATTAAAAATGGGGTACAGAGCTAAACAAAGAATTCTCAACTGAGGAATACTGAATGGCTAAGAAGCATGTAAAGCAATGTTCAACATCCTTAGTCATCAGGGAAATGCAAATCAAAACAACCCTGAGATTTCACCTCACACCAGTCAGAATGGCCAAGATCAAAAATTCAGTTGGTAGCAGATGCTGGTGAGGATGTGAAGAAAGAGGAATACTCCTCCATTGCAGCCTTATTTATAATAGTCAGAAGCTGGAAAGAACCCAGAGGCCCCTCAACAGAGGAATGAATACAGAAAATATTGTGCATTTACACAATGGAGTACTACACATCTATTAAAAACAATGAATTTATTAAATTCTTAGACAAATGAATGGATCTGGGGGATATCATCCTGAGTGAGTTAACCAAATCACAAAAGACCTCACTTGGTAATCACTCACTGATAAGTGGATATTAGCCCAGAATCTCAGAATACCCAAGATACAATTTGCCAAACACATGAAACTCAAGAAGGAAGACCAAAGTGTGGATAACATGATCCTTCTTAGAAGGGGGAACAAAATACCCATGGAAAGAGTTACAGAGACATAGTTTAGAGCAGAGCCTAAAGGAATGACCATCTAGAGACTGCCCGACCTGGGGATCCATCCCATAAACAACCACCAAATCCAGTCACTATTGTGGACGCCAACAAGAGCTAGCTGACAGGAGCCAGATAAAGCTGTCTCCTGAGATGCTCTGACAGTGCTTGACAAATACAGAAGTGGATGCTCACATCCATCCAATGGACGAAGCACACGCTCCCCAATGAAGGAGCTAGAGAAAGTACCCAAGGATCTGAAGGGGTTTGCAGCCCTATAGAAGGAACAACAATATGAACTAACCAATACTCCCAGAGCTCCTTGGGATTAAACCAACAATCAAAGAAAACACATGGTGGTACTCATGGCTTTAGCTGCATAAGTAGCAGAGAATGGCTTAGTCAGTCATAAATAGGAGGAGAGGCACTTGGTCTTATAAAGGTTCTATGCTCCAGTATAGGCGAATGGCAGTGCCAGGAAGTGGGAGTTAGTGGGTTGGGGAGCAGGGGGAGGGGAGAGGGGACAGGGGATTTTCAGAAGGGAAACTAGGAAAGAAGATAACATTTGAAATGTAAATAAAGAAATTATCTAATAAAATTAAAAAAAAGATATTTTGAGGGGGAGCTTTCACAACTTCATGTTATACCAACTTGATTTTTTTGTTTTTAGATTTCCCAATGAGTTAAATATCTGGAGCTTATCAGTGTGCCAGGTTAAGTGGGGCAGAAGCTGTCTGTTTGTCAGCCTTTGGAGAGCTGGGGTCTTAGGTACTCTGTCTATTTCTTTCGTCCTCCAGGAAGACTCTGGAAGTTAAGATTATTAATCTATTTACCCTGTCTTGTTAAGAAGGACTTTGGTTGCTGGCAGCCTGTTCTACTCTTTTTGACCTCACTGAAATCCAGGTGTCTAGGGTATCTTGGGTTTTGTCCCCACACAGATGACCAGTGAAGAATTCAGTTCTTTGTGTAGTTGCTGGAACATTTGTGGCAGTGGATGTGTGGTTCCATCTTTTCTCTCTTGGGGGGGGGGGCCACTGGGAACTGTGACTGTTGGTATATTGCCTGTGGAGATAGACAATTGTGACTTTCAGGTGAAACTGGTGTCACTGGCTTCTAATGGCTAAACTGTACCTCATTCTGCTGTTCTCCAAAGTAGGAGGCCTGACTTCTGAATAGCCTACAGAAAAGTTGGTGCATTTGATATATGGGTTTCTTTTCTCAGAGAAAATCTGGGACCTGTTGTTTTTCTTCATAATTATCCTTCAGTGTGCAGAAGGCAGGTTTTTGGTGAGAGGACACCTCAGATTTCCATCTCAGATTTGGCATGGCTGGTTTCACTGCAGGAACCCGTCATTTACATTTTGGATTTCACATAAAGGGAAACGCCTGTGTTACTATGCAATCCCCTTCCTTCAATGCAGGTTTGGTCCCATGATTCCTTGTTGAACATAAATATGCAACAGTGATTAGTTGTGAAGCCATGTGTGTCTTATCTTCTTACAGTCCCATTGATAGTCAGTGCCAGTGAATAGGCCGCGGATCAGCTGCACTCCTTGGTTTCTGAAGAAGCATTGCCAACCCTTTGAAAAACAGCAATTTTCTATTTATCTTGCTTATAAGTTAGTTAAAAGTTCCATAGCTTGCTGTGTCCTAAGGGGGTTAGTATATAAAAGTTAGGACTTAAGAAGTTTGATTGGGTGAAAAACAAATAGCTTACAAATTATTGGAGTTTGAATTGAAAACACATGCAAGTGAGCCATGTTTTTGGAAAGCCAAGAGCCTGCTATGGAAATATCAACCATTCCATGATTTTAATCTAATCTTTGGCTTATGTTCATAGTTCCCTGTTTATTCATTCCATGATTTTAATCTGATCGGTGGCTTATGCTCACAGTTCCTTGCTTCTTTCATTCTTTTACTGAAAAGAGAAGACAAGTTCTTAATGTATGAATACACCAGGTCTGTATGTCAATGCCAGATTTCTTCCCCAGGTTCTGGAGATGGGAATTCCACCCTGAGTGTCACAATGTTTGATCCTTACCTATTCTTCTAAGTCAAGCAATGGAAAATAGTAAACTTCCCTAAGAACAAAACTGGCTGCTCTGATGAGCTTGGCTGGGTTTACTCATTGGCAACACATCTCTTTGGGCTGGGTTAAGTTCACTTTATTTTACACATCTTTCTTTCTTCTCTAGATACCAGAGGTTTGTCAGTCAAGTTCTTATAGCAAAGCAAAGATGCTCGGGCACTTCCTGATTGGTTGCCCGTGAGCAGTATTTTGTTTGTTTCTTTGTTTCCTGAAACTGACTTGTTTTAGACTTTTTCAATTCTGTGAAAAAGAAACTTAGGCTAGTCTCCCAAATTACCAGTTTGCAGCTTGCCATGGAGTCAGCCTGGCTCTGGCTAAATCTTTCCTTGCACATAGAGCTGTAATTCTCAATCAGGGGCTTAAAAATTATAAGCAAAAGACCGACATATCTCTATTAGTGCAAGGGCAGCTAGGTCTGCATGGTAAGCTCTAGGTCAGGCAGAGCTGCATAGCGTGATATAGTCTTGAATAAAAGAAACAAAATAAGGTAAAATTCAAAACCTTGGGGATTGTGATGTAACTCAGTGGTAGAGTACTTGTCTAGTATGTACAAGTTACTAGGTTCAATCCCCAGTATCACAAAATATCAACACATTGTCTTAAACACAAACTTCCCAGAGATTTTAATTAAACAGTGTTTTAAGTCCTATTATAAATCATTCACTATTAGTGGTTTAACTGTCTCAAAAGTTCATGTATGGAAGCACGATGCCCATTGTACAGTGCTGGAAGGTGGGAATTGATTGGGCTAATGGGAATTGATTGGGTCATGAGTGCAGAGGCCTTAAAAATGGGCCATCTTTATCCCTGCACATCTTGTAGGTAGGGCAGATTTAGGGTCCAAGGTTTTGTAAATGGGTTGGTGTCCCTCACTGGAAGGCCTGCCTGGCTACAGGAGGTGGCCACTTCAGTCTCCATATCCCCAGCTGGTAGGAGTCACAGCTAGAGTCACCACTATATTCTCCCAGGAGCCTCCCCTGTCCCAGAAATGCCCCACCCCCATTAATTTCCTTCTCTCTTCTAGCCCATTCATCCCCAACCCCGACTCTTCCCACACCTGATCACCATTGCTGGACCCTCCCCATCCCCTCTCCAACCTAGTTCCCTCTCTCAATCCACTTCTGATGTTTATATTATTTCCCATTCTGAATGAGAGTCAAGCATTCTCTCTTAGGCCCTCTTTGTTACTTAGCTTCTTTGGGTCTGTGCATTGTAGTGTGGGTATCTTGTATGTACTTTATGGCTAATATCTACTTATAAATGAACACATACCATGTGTGTCTTTCTGGGTCTGGGTTCCATTCTTCAGTTGAGAGATACCTGGGTTGTTTCCAGGTTCTGGATATTATGAATAAAGCTGCTATGGACATAGTTGAACAAGTCTCCTTGTGGGAGGAGCATCTTTTGGGTATATGCCCAGGATATACCCAATTGAGTTATAACTATCCCAATTTTGTAATAGAGATGAAATGGGGTAAAGAACAGACACCAAATACTAGAAATACAGCTCTTAGAAACCAGTCTATAGACAAGATTTTATGTAGTGTCTTATGTATTCAGCCCTGGAGAAATTATGGGAAATTTTACGGCTACAGACTTAGCCAAGTCCTCAAGAAGCTGGATGGTAAACAAATGTTTACATATGATTAAGGGCATAATCACATTGTGAAAAGTGCTGCCAAGCACAATTACAGGAGACTTTGCAGATGAAAGAATGGAGATATACTTCACCTATAAGGCTGTAATGAATGAACCAGGGAGAAAGCTGCCAGAGGCATGAAGAGAAAATCAAAACAGAAAAGTCAGAGGGAAGACTCTATTTTATTAATGAGTGTGTCTTCTAGACATTGTGTCATTTTAAACAGGCAGCTTGTCTTAAAGAGAACACTTTCACAGGAGTCATTTCTTAGAACTATCCTAAGAACTCTGAGAACATGTAAGAACTGTTAATAACACATATGATTAGGTCATGAGTTGGTTTCTGGATAGTCTGTCAGATTTAGCTACCTGCTTGAGCTTAATAGACTCTCTAGCCCTTTAGAGGGTGAAAGCCTTTAGATCAGCTTGTCTCACACCTGTTCTGCATTATGCATAATTACATGATCTAAATCTGGCTGTGCCAGTGGCAAGAACAGTTATAAGTTATAATCTTTCAATCAGAGGTAGGATTATACTTCATTCATTTGTAACCCTGCCATTTTGTGCTGACCACAAGTCAAGTAGAATATAAATTCCACCAAGATCAGAATGACTCTCAGTAAACTGGAACAATGCACCCCCCATAATATTCTGTTTCATAAAACTATCATGTGAATTCTTTTTAGTTATTCAGTTTTCCCATCAGGTCTATAATAGATTTGAACTCATAGAAATGAGTTTATTGTCATACTGATTCATTAGAGGCATTAACTGTGACTTAGTCTATGGATTTTAAAGTACTTCTTTGTCTGTAAGCATTTGAAAGTTAAAATTCAAAGTGGGAAGATGTTGGTGTTTTCAATTCCATCTAATCAGTGGCCAGAAAACATACAGAACTCAATTTAATGTTTAGGTCAGACATCAATGAATTTTTTCCATATTAGTTCTGTTGCCCACGTGGAACCATTCCTGATTCAAGGTTTCCATTTCATCACCAAGCTGCTGCACACACCAAATTCAGAATTAAATCCGATGGATTATATTTATGATTGCTCTATAATAAATAAGTTACTCTAAACGTAGGGTCTTTTTAAAAAAATGAAAATAGGTTTTTCTCTCATACAGTACATCCTGCCCACTCTCTGCATCTGCTCCCATCTGTTGCTGGAAGAAATCTCTCTGATGATAACTGAGCAAGGCACCAATCTACAGTATAACAGAATATCATTAGAAATCATTTCATTGATTTTTTTTTTTTAGCTGTTGTGCTCAATTCCATTTTAGGTCTCTGAGCTATATAGTTTCAGGTTTCTGGACATCTAAAACCAAGCATTGGTTTAACACTGATCCAGTACATCCTGCAGTAAGCACAGATTTTAGGTCAAGGGTTCTCTGGCAGGGTTGGTGTCCAGGTTTCTCTTTCCATAGCCTATAGAGTACTTTCCCATACCAAAATCACTAGAACTTAGGGGTCAAGGCTCCATGTGGGCACCAGCTTGATCTCTTGACATTCTATGAGCTGTGTGGATGTTGTCCTCATCTATGGATCTTTGTTGTGAGTTTTCAGTGAGTGATCTGTCTTAGCATTAGCCTGGGTTGCTTATAGACCTCTACTGGACCCTCTAGGCTAACAATCAGCTGTATGTAACCCAGTCCCACCACTGGATGCCTTGCTTGGCTATAAAACATGGTTAGTACAGACTGGGTATCTTAGTTAGAGTTTTACTGCTATGAACAGACACCATGGCAAAGGCAACTCTTATAAGGACAACATTTAATTGGGACTGTCTTGTAGGTTTAGAGGTTCAGTCCAGTACCATCAAGGTAAGATCATGCCAGCATGCAGGCAGGTATGGTGTAGGAGGAGCTGAGCGTTCTACATCTTCATCTGAAGGCTGCTAGCAAAATACTGGCTTCCAGACACCTAGGATGAAGGTCTTGAATCCCACATCCACAGTGACACACCTACCCCAACATGGCCACACCTTCTAATAGTGCCACTCCTTAGGCTGAGAATGTACAAACCATCACACTGGGTGTCCTCTATTAATAGGTGTCTTCACTAGGATCACCCTCATAGATTCCGGGAAGTTTCCACTGTACTAGCCACACTGCTCCCAAATGCCACCTAATTCCATTCTCCCTGCAGTCTTGCCCTTGCCCTTGCTCCCACCTGATCCTTCCTGCTCCTGTCTCCACCTAACCCTAGAACATCTGCAGAATCTATTCTATTTACCCTTTGTGATCCTCCTCTTTACCTAGCCTCTTTGTGTCTCTGGATTGTAGCTTGATTATCATTTACTTAATAGTTAATATCCATTTACAAATGAGTACATATTGTATCTGTCTTTCTGAGTCTGCTTACTTCGTTCAGATTTTCTTTTTATTTAGTTGCATCCATTTACCTGCAAATTTCATGATTTTTTTTTAACAGTAGAGTAATACTGCATCGTAAATCAGCAGTTCTCAACATGTGAGCTGTGATCCCTTGGAGTCTCATATCACATATCTTGCATATCAGATATCTACATTTCAGTAGATTCACAATAGTAGCAGAATTACAGTTATGATGTAGCAGTGAAACAATTTTCTGGTTTGGGGGTTCACCATAACATGAAGAACTGTTGTAGAAAATCACTAGACTATAAAGTACCACATTTAAAAAAAATCTGTTCTTAATTGAGGGACATCTAGGCTATTTCCAGTTTCTGCCTATTACGAATAAAGCTTTAATGAATGTAGTTGAGCAAGTGTCCTTGTGGTAGGATGGAGTGTCTTTTGGGTCTATGCCAAGTGTGATATAGCTGGGTTTTCAGATAGATTAAATCCTAGTTTTCTGAGGAACCACCATATTACCTTTGATAGTGGCTGTACAAGATTGCTCTCCTCACAGCAATGGAGAAATGTTCCCCTTACTCCACGTCTTCACCAGCATTAGCTTTCACTTGTGTTAATTGACCTTAGTCATTCTGACAGGAGTGAGGTAGAATTTCAAACTAGTTTTGATTTGCATTTCCCTGATGTCTAAGGATGTTGAACATTTCTTTAAATGTTTCTCAGCCATGTGAGATTCCTCTATTGAGAATTCTCAGTATAGAACTGTAAAAATCCCATTTTAAAATTGGATTGTTTCATTCATATCTAGTTTTTGAGTTGTTTATATATTTTAATTTTAGATTTTTTTCTATTGGATATGGAGTTGACAAAAATCTTTTCCCATTATGTAGGCTACTTTTTTGTATGATTGACAGTGTCTTTTGCGATACAGAAGCTTTTTTGTTTTGTAAGGTCTCATTTATTAATTGTTGTCCTTATTTCTGTTCAGAAAGATGTCTCCTGTGCCAAGGAGTTCAAAGCTGTTCCTCATTTTTTCTTCTATCAGCTTCAAGGTGTCTGGTTTTATGATGAGATCTTTGATTTATGTAGACTTGAGTTTTGTGTAGGGTGCTAAATATGGATCCATTTGGATTCTTCTATGTGTAGACATTCATTTTGACCAGCACCATTTGTTGAAGATGCTGTCTTTTTTTTCCAGTGTGAATTTCTTAATTTTTAATAAAAATAAGTGTCCATGTATGCATGTATGTATGTGTGGGTCTTCATTTCTATTCTATTGATCAACATGCTAATACCTTGTGTTTTTTAAGTTACTGGTAGCTCTTTACTACAACTTAAAATCATGGTGATACCTCCAGCAGTTCTTTTACTGATCAGGATTGTTTTATCTATCCTGCTTTTTTTCCATATGAAGTTGAGAATTTTGCTTTCAAGATTTGTAAAGAACTGTGTTGAAGTTTTTATGGGGATTGCATTGAATCTGTAGATTGCTTTTGGTAGGATGGCTATTTTCACTATGTTAATCCTACTGAGACCTGAGCATGCGAGATCTTCCCATCTTCTGTTATCTTCTTCAAGTTCTCTTGTCAAAGGCTTGATGTTTCTATCAAACAAGTCTTTCCCTTGCTTGATTAGAGTTACTCCAAGATGTTTCATATTATTTGAGGATATTGTGAAAGGTGTTGTTTTCCTGATTTCTTTTTCAGTTCATTGTCATTTGTGTTTAGGAAGGGTTGTTATTATTAATTATTATTATTAAGTTAATCTTGTATCCAGCCACTTTGCTGAAACTGTTTATCAGCTGTAGGAATTCCTTGTTAGAGTTTTTTAGAGTCACTTACATGTATTATCATATTATCTGCAAAGCAGAATACTTTGACTTCTTCCTTTCCAGTTTGCATCCCCTTCATCTCCTTCAGTTGTCTTATTGCTCTAGCTAGAACTTCAAGTGTTATATTGAATAGATATGGAGATACTGAACAATGTTGTCATGTTACTGATATTCATGAAATATCTCTCCATTTAAGTTGATGTTGGCTATGGGATTATTGTAAACTGTTTTTATTATATTTATGTATGTCCCTTATATCCCTAATCTCTCCAGAAATTTTATCATGAAGTGGTGTTGGATGTTGTCAAAGGCTTTTCAGCATCTAATGAATGATTATGCATTTTTTCTTTCCATTTACTTACATAGTAGATTACATTCACTGATTTTCATATTTTGAACCATTCCTGAGTCTCTGTGATGAAACATTACTGATTATGATGGACTATCTTTTTGATATGTTCTTGGATTTGGCTTGTAAGTATTTTATTGAGTATTTTTGCATCTGTGTTCATAACAGAAATGTATCTGGAATCTTTCTTTGTTGAGTCTTTATGTGGTTTGGGCATCAGGGTAGAACTGCTTCCTTTACAAAAGTGGGTGTCCCTTTATTTGAGGCATAGATGTTGAGTATTGAAATGTCATCTTGGTGGACTTTTCTTTTGATGAGTATGTAGCATCTTTTCACATCCCTCCTGATTAATTTTGGTGTAAAGTCCATTTGTTAGATATTAAATGGCCAAACCAGCTTGTTTCTTAGTTTCTTAGGTCCCTTTGCTTGGGATATCTGCTTATAATTCTCTTTCCTAAGGTAATGTTTATCCTCGATGCTGAGATGCATTTCTTGTATGCAGCAGCAGGATGAATCCTGCTTATTTTTTTATCCATTCTTATGGTCTGTGTCATTTTTGGGGGAAATTGAGAAATTATTTATATTAAGAGGCAGAGGCAGGGGGATTTCTGAGTTCGAGGCTAGCCTGGTCTACAGAGTGAGTTCCAGGACAGCCAGGGCTATACAGAGAAACCCTGTCTGGAAAAAACTAAAAAGAAGAAGAAGAAGAAGAAGAAGAAGAAGAAGAAGAAGAAGAAGAAGAAGAAGAAGAAGAAGAAGAAGAAGAAGAAGAAGAGGAAGAAGAAGAGGAAGAGGAAGAGGAAGAGGAAGAGGAAGAGGAAGAGGAAGAGGAAGAAGAAGAAGAGGAAGAAGAAGAAGAGGAAGAAGAAGAGGAAGAAGAAGAAGAGGAAGAAGAAGAAGAAGAAGAGGAAGAAGAAGAACTATCAATGACCCACTGTTGTGGATAGCCCTGGTGTTGTTTGTATTTTGGTGCTAATTCAGCTTCCGTAAGAAGGGCTACCTGGGACGAGGAGTGAATCACATACTGAGGACTTCATGTGACTCTTCCAATGAGTAAAGAAACCAATCACTGGGTACATAGGAGGGACTTCTGGGTCGGATGGAGGGAAAGTGGAAGAGGAGAAGAGAAGGGGTGAAGGACAGGAGGTGAAGCAAACATGTAGATAGCAGAGACCCCATTTCAAGTGGCAGATTAGTTTGGATCTACTACCGGAGGATTTAACTTAGTCTGGCTTATAAATTAGGATGCTAGTTGCTGAGCCCAGAGATTGAGTTACCTGTTAATTCTGAACTAAGTTTGTGTGATTGTTTCCTTCATGCAATGACTCAACTGGGTTCCAGAGAGAGAGGTATGGCAGCAAAGTATGGGTTTGCAAGAAGTGTACCCCAAAAGGCCATGGGAATTTGGAAGCATGGGGTTGGCATGGTAATGACTCAGCAGTGGGAACTTAGCAAGCTGGGAGGAGAGATTTCAGAGCTCCAGATCAGAGAGTCTCCACGAGAAAACAGGCCAGTGCATTGCTGGCGATAGAGTAGATTGCATTTTAATATTTTATGCTACTACCCATGACTTTTAACTCTTGTTATTCTGTTGTTGTTTTTGGTGGTGATGGTGCATTTGTGTGTGTGTGTGTATGTGTGTTGTTTCCCTTTTTAATTTTTTTTTTTTTTGTATTTTGCTGGTGTTAGATTATTTATTTATTTTGTTTCATGGGAGTAGCTAACTTCTTTGGTTTAGACATTTTCTTTTATTGCTTTTCTAGGGCTGGATCTGTATTAGACATTGTTTAAAATTGGCTTTAGTACTGGATTCCTCATTTTATTTCTTATTTGAAAGTTTCTTTGGGTATAGTAGTCTGGGCTGGCATCTTGGAGTCTGTTAAACATTTGTCTATTACCATCTGGCCTTTGGAAGAGGTGGGTGTAATTCTAATATGTCTGCCTTTATACAATATTTTGTCTTTTTATTTTAAAGCTTTTAATATTCTTTTTTGTTGTTGTTGTTCTTTACTTTTAGTGTTTTGATTATTATGGGCTGAGGGGACTTTCTTTTCTGGTCTAATCTATTTGGTGTTCTGTATGTTTTTTGTACCTTTATAGACATACCCATTAGGTTAGGACATTTTTCTTCTGTGATTTCTTTGAAAATATTTTTGGGCCTTTGAACTATCTTTTTTCTTTCCTCTATTCCTATTAATCTTAGGTTTGGACTTTTCCCAGGGCCCCAGATTTCCTAGATGTTTTGTGTCAGTAATACGTTAGATTTAACATTTTCTTTCTATGATATATCCATTTTTTTCTATCATATTTCAGTAGCTAAGATTCTCTTTTTCATCTCCTGTATTCTGTTGGTCAAGCTTGCCTCTGTAGTTCCTGTTCACACTCCTAAATTTTTCATTTCCAGAATTCTTTCAGTTGGTGATTTTTTTATTGCTCTAATTTCCATTTTCAGGTCTTAAATAGTTTTATTCATTTACTTCAACTGTTTGTTTGTTTTGGCTTTTTAAAAGGGGATTTATTCATTTCCTCTAGTTGTTTGTTTTCCTGAATTTCTTTAATGGATTTATTCATTTCATTAAGTTGTTTGTTCACATATTTTTGGATTTCTCTAAGAGCTTATTCATTCCCACTTCAAGGACCTCTGTCACCTTCATTGTGGTTTTAAGGTCTTTTTCTTGTGCTTCAGCTGTATTGGAATGTTTAGGATCTGCTATGGTAGACTATCTGGCCTCTGGTGGAGAGATATTGTCCTGGCTATTATTGATTGTGTTCTTACACTGGCATCTAGGCATCTGGATTTGACTATAGGTCTTGGGAAAGGGTTGTCTTTGTTGGTGGGTGTTTTGTTCCTTGGTTTCTGTTTCCAATATGGATTTTCAGAAAGTATGTTGGCTGTGTGTTGCCTGTTTTACTAGCCTACACTACTGATATGTTCACAGAGAATGGTTGTTGGTTTTGGAGGCTGGAGGAATAGGATGCCAGGGGTAGAGTGTTCTGTTGTAGTGGGAGGGGCAACCCTGAGTATTGGTTTTGGGGGAACAGGCAGAGTAGAGGTCTGTGGGTGAGTCTACTTGATCCTCTATTCTTCAAACAATACAAATGGATAGCAACCTTGCTAACATCCTGGGTTATTTGGGGATTCCTATAGGACCCTTTTGACAAGCAATTTAAGAAGATGTAACTTAATTCTTGCACTAGAAGCTTGGTTTGGTGGCAAGAGATGGCCAAATGGGACTCTGTTTCTCCCATTACTTGGTGATTTTATTTAGATTGCCTTCATATATGTATATATTTTAGGAAGCTTCTATTGTATTAGGCTCCCATGCTACTCCTCAAATGTTTCTTAATATGAGCTGTC
This sequence comes from Mus caroli, assembly GCF_978045245.1. Classification (NCBI taxonomy): domain Eukaryota; kingdom Metazoa; phylum Chordata; class Mammalia; order Rodentia; family Muridae; genus Mus; species Mus caroli. The sequence continues at coordinate 62,317,846 of NW_028227256.1, forward strand.
TCTCCACATATTCCCTCCCCTGGTCCCTTCTTTTCTCTCTACCCCCCCACCCCATCCTTCCATTCCAGTGCCCCCTCCGTCCATATCTATTTTATTTTTATTTCTTGAGCCTAGCTCTTCCGTCTCGTCCTTACTCTATGTCTGACCCCTGTGATTCTGTGTATTGAAGCAAATACATATAACATTTGTCTTTCTGGGTCTGTAATACCTACCTCAGGATGATTTTTTTCCTAGTTCTATCCGTTAACTTATAAAATTTATAATTTCATCTTTTTAATGGTTGAGTAATACTCCATTGTATACTCACATTTTCTTTATCCATTCTCTTGTTGAGGTACATCTAGGTTGTTTCCAGTTTCTGGCTATTATGAATAGATCAGTGTAAATCTCAAAGTAGTTTTGATTTGCATTTCTATGATGGCTAGGGATGTTAAACATTACTTATATGTTTCCTGACCATTTGAGGTTCCCTCATTGAGAATTCTCTGTTCAGCTTTGTACTCCATTTTTATTGGGTTGTTTCTTGATATCTAGTTTTTTGAGTACCTTGGATATTAGCCCTCTATTGAATGTGGACTTGGTTAAAAACCATCTTTTTCCATTCTGTAGGCTGCTGATTTATCTAAATGATGGTATGCTTTGCTGTATATAAAGTTTTCAATATTGGTGCTAACTGTGTTCAGGACTATAAGATGCTGTCCACAAACTGACAGAAGGGCTCTGAAGATAACACCTATATAACTCACTGAACATGGAGGTGTTGAGCTGGTGCCTGTACAGAGTCTTCTCCTGTGTATTGCAGTGTCTTTGGTATAAGAAGAAAATGTTCTCTGTATGTTTTCAAATTAGAAATATAAAGAGCAAGTCTCCTCCGTCCCCTTCTTCTTTGAGTGTGTGTTCTTTTATTTGGTTATAGGTTATTTTTTCTTCTCTTTTTGGTTGGTTTTTAAAATTTGTTCGTTTATGTTTTATTGTTTTTGAGAAAGAACTTAAAGTTGAGCAGGTAGAGAGGGGGATCTAAAAGGATTTGGAGAAGGGGAAGAATATGATCAAGTATATTTAACTTTAAAAATAGTTTAAATAATAAAAATATAAGAAAGTCCCCCCTCCACACACATAATTAATTGATCTTACAGTTTCCATGAATAAGGAAGCTACAAAAGGCTGTAGTCAAAGTTTTGGCTGGATATACCTTCCTACCTGAAAGCCATCCCTTCTTCCATGGTTATGGCATAGACTGTATTTTTTTTTCAGTGTATTTTGCACCTATAGAAGTCAGAAAAAGTTTGTTTCTCTTAGAAATATTCTAATTAATTGATAAAGAATAACTATGTATATTTCTATGAAGTATATGATATTTTTATGTTTATATTATAGAAAGACTCACCCCAGCGAATGAATATATTTATTACTTTGACTATTTTATTGTTCTGCTTAGTATCATTTACACACAGCTTGATTTTATAGTGAATAAATTATTTTTCTTTGAAATTTTATCTAAAAAGTTAAAAATCTCACACATTATTCACTAAATTTCTATTCAAACTCACATGTTCATGCCAGTTATGGATTTGGTTTAATCCTTATATTATGTTAATTGGGTTCCCAAAATTGCATGAAAATCCCACATGTAAGATGCTGAGGGTCTCTGCACCCAGCTGGTTTGGAATGGTGAATAAGGTTGCTGGTAGCCAATGGCTGGGCAGGGAGACAGTAGTGAGGCTGTAGGATTGGTAGGCCATGGGACCAAGAGGAAGAGACTCACCATGCTGGGAAAGGAATAAGATCCAGGCTTGGGAGCTGCAGAAGAGAGAGCACACTAGCCATGTAAGAGTTGGGGAAGAGTACCTACCTCCCTATTTCCCCAACCCAACTGGGTCTAGTGTAGCAAAGATGGTGTGATGGTTTGTATATTCTTGGACCAGGGAATAGCACCATTTGGAGGTGTGGCCTTGTTGGAATAGGTGTGACCTGGTTGGAGTAGGTGTGTCACTGTGGGTGTGGGTATAAGATCCTCACCCTAGTTGCCTGGAAATCAGTCTTCCACTAGCAGCCTTTGGATAAAGACGTAGAACTCTCAGCTCTGCCTGTGCCATGACAGCCTGGATGCTGCCATGCTCCCACCTTGATGATAATGGACTGAACCTCTGAACCTGTAAGCTAGCCCCAATTAAATGTTGTTTTTTATAAGACTTGCTTTGGTCATGGTGTCTGTCACAGCAATAAAACCCTAACTAAGACAGAAGTAATGCAGATTTTGGTAAGTAATAACTCAGAAGTACCAGAAGGGAGGCATTAGCAATGTGGAAGTTTGGGAGTGTCCCAGCCATTAAACTGGTTAAAGCATTTTAAATATAAGATTGTGTGTGTGTTTCATTCAGGAATCCAGAACATTGGGTGGGCAGGAAGGAACATGCTCTGCTGCCACCAGGGAGATTAGAGCAAATTATTTGCCTACTGCTACAGATGGCATCCAACCTGTAGGCTTGAACTCAATATTAAAAATTAATTGGAGGTTCTCAAATGGGAAACGTGTGCTGTGACATGAGATTAGAAAGTGGGGAGAATTGACTTCTCAGCCAAGCCAAGCCAAGCCAAGCCACGTGGTTCCTCCTCAAGCCACAAAGGTTCAGAACTAGGACGAAAGATGTGCTAAATTGGTGCTCATAATCCTGGCATTCATGGTATGAACTGGGACACAGCTAAGTTTCCCAAGTCAACCCAAAGCTGGGTGCTGGGGATTTCCTCCTTGCCTTTCTCAAAAGCTTCTTAGCTGCCTTGGGAAGTTTGAGCTCTGAGGTGCTGGGAGCCCCTGGTGAGCAAAGAGACAGGCTACTCTGAAGACAGAGAGGACTGTTGTAGAGGCTGCTTGCTTCCTACAATCAGAAGAATAAGGGATAGAGATGAATGAAAATTGATTTAGTTGTTTTTAAGAATAGAAAGGAGAAAAATGCTTTAAAGGAAATTTGAAAATGTCTATTCCAGGGCAGGCAGCTGGGTTCTTTGAACATGTGCTCCACAGGAATTCTGGGATTGCTGAGTCTGGTATGATAAATTAATAGACTGGGAATAGGCTTATACCTATTAGTAAGTAGAAGAGAATCTATTTGAAGTTAAATACATAGGGAAGGATGTTAATTCAAGTTGCATAAAGAAAAAGAAGCATATATATATATATATATCCACAGAGATATTAATCTCTATAGAAGGGAGAATTTAAGTATGCATAGATGAATAAATAAATTTAGACCTTGATCTCACAATTCAAAATTAATCATGTAAGAACAGGGCAAGGGATAGTGAAGGAGCACTGTCTCAATGCATAATAATAATTGTTTACATTGCTTTAACTGTTTTGAATTATTTTAATTATCAAAGTGAACGTGGTTATAAGTTTGGTGGTTGTGATATTAAAAATCCTATGGGAGACACGTCAAAATAGAATAGTCCTAAAGAGAAAGGAGACTGCTAATTTGAATCAATCTATAATTTTTATGATTTGGGGTTGCTACACAAAGAAAGTGTTATTTTGGGAAAGAGGCTCTATATTTATGTTAATTGGAAAGAAGAAAGGGCTTTGGACTCCTTCCAGAGTGATATGGATCAGATATGACAGGAGAAGACCTCCCCCATGACAATTTGGAGACAGAAAAGAAAAATTCAAGAAAATCATACAGGACAGGTAATTTGATTTGCTTATTTCTCCACATGGGAACAGCCCTGCAACTGGCTCAAACATCAAAATGTCTCTAGCCAAAACTTCAGGTAAAATTAGACAATAAATCTGGTTGGCTATAGAGTCCTTATGATTCATCATGCCATCCTTCACATGGCATGAATGAAGGTCTATTACAACTGGTTATTGATCAAATTAATTCATAAGAGGATAGTTGTCTTTTACCTGCTTAAACAAGAAGCAAAAATTTCATCCTTAACTGATCTGTGCACCTTGCACAATCCAGTATTAAAATTTTGGTTGTAAGATTCATGTTTTGTAGAATGTACAGTTCTGTCAAGATTCATCCTCGAGGAAATGGAAATGAGCTGCTGTCTAGCTCCTTGCCTCCTGATGCTGTTTACAGAGAATTGCTTCCAGAACAGCTTCAGGAATAGCTGGTGATTCCAGATGACCTCAGTTTATCCAGCCTTTCAGACAGATGTATCAGAACTTCAGTCAAGTCCTCAACCTTTAAGGAAACCAGAGACTGGATAACAGATGTTAAAGCTAGCTTTCTTAAGTCTAACCAATTTTCCTACCCCTTCTCACCCCTTTAAAATAAATTGCCGCCCCAATCCAGCAGGAAGAAGTTGTGGAGAGTTGTCATCCTGATCCTTTGGGTATCTAGTTATGGGTACTTTATAAATTATAGATAGGTTGTCTTTTTAAGTGATAGTTTGAGAAAGGTCATAATTTTGAACAGGGAGGAAACTAAATAGAGGACTTAGACTTGGGGATTTCTGTCTTTCCTTTCCTCTTTTCTATCCTTTCTTTCTTTGGTAAAGGGAAAGAAGCTGAAAGGAAAAAGGGGGAAACAGTTTATTATAAGAAATTAGATATATGGGATGGATTTGTAAATTTATTCTTAAATAAAGCATTGTATAGCCATAATCTTACATTGGCAGAAATCTTTAAATTGAAATTATAATTTCTTACATTGGTACAGAATTTATATATTGACACAGATTTAAGGTTTCATTGGTATAAATTTTTATATTGATACAAAATTTGAAATTAATATTGTTACTTTTAGGTAGGCATTGTGTCTGTGCAACTCATTTAAGAATACAAGACTTAGACCCAGTCCTTCTAATTGCTGCTATTACAGATTGTTTAGGATGATTAAGTAATGTAAGTTAAGGGCCAGATAGTAAACTCATGGTTACATTAGATTCTGCATTAATTATAATAAGGATCTTTCAATATTATTAAAATAGAAATAGCTAAGAGTAGTCAAGGTTTAACAGTTCAGATATACTTTATACAGATAGTCTTCAAAAGCATCAGAAATCCACAGAATATGACATTTAATGTCATTTCATTATTAATATGTTTTGACTAGGAGACATGTCTTCTCCTGACAGTACCCTCTTCTTGGTTCAAAGAAGATATTAAGCATCATAACCTCCAAATTGCTCCAGTTGTAGCAAGGTGTCCACTGGGCAAAATTGCCCTAATTCATGTATAGACAAGCATACTGTTCAGGGAAGGACATACAATGCAGAGTAGTCAACAGCTTAGCTCTGCCAAGAAAGGGTAAGTTAGTCTTTCATATTTCCTGATTCAGTTAAGGTTTATCAGTCTATTGTTTGTATTATGTTATTTGAGAATTTCATGAGAATCCTGCATGTGAGATGGTGAGGGTCCCTGCCCCTACTTGTTCTGGTTGGTAAATAAAGTGCTAGCAGCTAATGGCAGGGAGACAGAGGCAGGACTTTAGGAATCATGGTCAAGGGGACTGAGGAAGGAGGAGAATCACCATTGCCTGGAGAAGAAGAGGATATAAGCTCAAGAGCTGTAGAAGACAGAATACCAATCATGTAAGAGCTGGGGAAGAGTGTCCCCAGGTCCCCTGATTCTCATTGGGTTTGAGGTAGCAAATATGGAATGTGAATTTTACTAAGTAATAATTCAGGAGTATCGGAGCAGAGGCATTAGCAACGTGGAAGCATGGGAGTAGCTCAGCCATTGAGCTGATTAAGGCATGTTAAATTTAAGTCCGCATGTGTCTGTCTTTCATTCTCAAATCCAGAGCACTGAGACAGGTAGTAAGGAACTTGTGCCACCACCATGGAAGATTACAATTGGTTATTAATCAGATGCCAACATCGAGTTTTGAGAGAGTGTACAGTGATTTTTACACTAAGGTTTAGGTATGATCACAAGTGTGTGAGGAAGGTTGAAAACCATCCTCAAGAAATTGAAACTCCTATAGCATAAAATACATCCTCCATGTGGATGCTCAAGGCTGTGAGTGGTAACATGGAGGGTAAACTGCATTGCAGACAGTGCTAAAAGGGAAGGGAAGTAGGAATGTTACAAAGCCAATATTTACTACAAGAAACCCAGGAATGGGGTGGGTAACAGTAATCTGGCAGCATGTGGTTAGGTGCAGCTTGGGATATTGAGAGGGAGAGAAAAGGAAAATGCCTGGAAGAACAAATGGAGCCCGAGAAAAGGGACTCTTTTCACCCCAGAACACAGGAGCTGAGGTGAAAGAGAAAAGCCAGCCTCTTAAGAGAGCATTAACAGTATCATAGGAGCATTGGCAGCTTTCTATCAGAGCCAAGATAGGAAATGTTGAGAGGAGAAGATGCTGATGAAGAGATGCTCGTGACCATTGACTTGAGTTTCTGTGGCCAAATAATTGTGAATTTTAAGTCTCAGTTTCCCCTGTGGGAATCAGCTATGTGCCAGCTGCAGTCCTCCTGACCCCTTTGGGCAAGAGATAGACAGAGACAAAGACAAACAGACAAACTGAGAGAAGCATACATAGTGAGAGATTGGGATTCTGATTTCTTTTCATTCATCTAGAGAAAGGAGTTTCAACAGGTCTGTTCTGCTTACTTCTGTGGGTCCATATAGAACCAGCACATAATGAAGGACCACTTTGGTTTGTCACTGTTCTCTGCCTCTGGCTCATATATGTTGTTCTTTAGGAGTTAACTACTTCTAGATGGGAGGATTCTGTCCGGTCCATCAAGCTCCAGGTAACTGGGCTTCTAACAACAGCTGCTGTGGTCAGAAGTACTTACTGCTCAGGAGGGCAGACAATGTGGGTAGGTTTAGACATACACAGCATGATCCCTTCAGAATTTCTTTCTTTTCTTTCTTTCTCTCTCTCTCTCTCTCTCTCTCTCTCTCTCTCTCTTTCTCTCTCTCTGTCTCTCTGTCTCTCTCTGTATTCACACATCACAGCATATATGTAGAGGTCAGAGGACAGCTTTCAGGGGTCAGTTCTCTCCTTTCATGGTAGGTTCTAGTGACTGAACTCAGATCCTTAAGCTTGGCAGTTAGCATCCTTATGGATGGTGTAGGCATCTTAACTGTGGCTCCTTCCAAATTTCTTCTAACTCCTCCTCTTTTTGGAGAACTCTTTATCAATCATTCTGTCAATGGCCAAATAACATGCTGCTCTCAGAAATCAGTAGTTTATCTTCCAAGGCATTTTGTACTTACACAATACTTATATAGTCTTGAATAGAGTGTGGAGATAGGAATCAGGATAAATGATGTCCCTGGTAGATGAGGAATTCTGAAATAAAAAGCCAGAGATAAGAATATGCAAAGTGGGAAGTCACAAAGGAAACATCAATAATCTAGTAATGAAATAACATGTATACTTCCTAAATAATGAAGAGTATGTAAATTAATATAAGGTTTTTTTTTTAACACTACTGATCAGTAATGCTCATTAATGACAAAGATTCCATGTAGTTGGTGCTAGCAAGTAATCATACAGAAATGTTAGGAAGGAAGTTAGAATTTCTGTGAAGATTATGGGTGATAGTGTTTTGAGGCTGCTGACAACATCTATGGAGAGTTTCTGTAATGAAAGTGGCCCTTTTTCAAAATACTTTACAGCTTAGACCAACAATAGCCTTACCTCATAATTCAGTATACAAACAAGGATAGTCTTACAGACCTATTCTGCTGGTAAGATAAAGAAGTTATTTAGAGACTTCTTTGCTGATATAAATGATATATCAGCAAATAGAACGGCTTTTACTACTTGTGTCTTCTACTCACTTCCAGACTTGGAGACTTGAGTGCATAGATGGGATACCTGGACCTTCTACAGCCAACTTGACATCATGAAGAGGACAAAAGAAACATGCACCCAGAGTTCTAACATTGTGGAAACAATGAATAATCTACATTTCTGTAAAAATAAATAATATCACCTTTTAAGGATATGGCACTGTTTGTTATGACCAAAAGTATTGTAGTTTATGTTGGGATTCATCACCAAGACTTACATGAAAACCTAGGGGAGACATGTAAATGTGTTCAGTGTGATCATTATTAGTAATAAGAAGACAATATAAAGGAGCAAAATGATACATTCATCTGTTGATGGACATGTAGGTTGTTTTTGTTTCCTGTGAATAGGGAGAGCAGCTATGAACATTACTGAGCAAGGATCTGTGGAGTAGGATGTCTTTTGGACATATACCAAGGAATGGCTGGGCCATATGGGAAATTTATTTTTAGTTTTTTGAGGATTCTCCAAACTGATTTCCTGAGTGGCTGCACCAATTTGCACACTAACAACCAGAGAATAATGGTTCCTCTTTCTCCACAATTTCACTAACCATTATTCATTGTCAGTTATTTTGCTGATCTTAGCCAGTCTGACTGGGGCAAAAATGAAACCTAAAGTTGTTTTAATTTGCATTTCCTTGATTACTAAGGGAAATGAATGAAATTTCATAACCTTTTCTATTTAATTTCTTCTATTGAGAATTCTCTGTTTATATCTATCTTAGTGTTTTATTGCTGTAAACAGCTACCATGACCAAGGTAACTCTTATAAAGGACAACACTTAATTGGGACTGGCTTACATTTCAGAGTCCATTATCATCATGGTGGGAAGCATGGAAGCATGTAGGCAGACATGATGCTGGAGAAGAAGCTGAGAGTTCTACATCTTGATCTGTAGCATCAGAAAGGGACTGTGTGTCACACTGGGTGTAGCCTGAGCACATAAGAGATCTCAAAGTCCACCCCACACTTCCTCCAACAAGGCCACACCTCCTAATAATGCCACTCCCTACAAGTCAAGCACTTACATATAACTCTACAGAACATTACTGAGCAAGTATCTGTGGAGTAGGATGTCTTTTGGGCATATACCAAGGAATGGCCAATAACTCTTCAAATGACAAGATCCCTAGCCTATTTTTTCCACAGCTTTTAGGAACTTTATTTCACTTCCACCTTTTCCCACAATGCTCAGATGTCTGCAGAACAGCTCAGGACTAGTCAGTGGTGGCTCCAATGCACTCAGTGTTCTGTGCTATGAGAACTATTGACCAGTCCTCTGTGCCTGGCTGGGCACTCCACTTTTCATTAGGGAACTCTGGATGGGTACAGAAGAGACCCACATATCCTGCTACCTCTGGCTGACCAACAGTGAACTCATGGTCTGGCACAATCATTCACCCCGAAATTCCCCCTTGGTCACAGTCTTAGCAGTAGCCTGCTCTGCCTTCTCAATCTCCTCTTGGTTTCTGTAGAAGTAAAGATCAGGAGTGCTCTCGTGAGGTAGTGCCCTAGTGTCAACTAAGACTTGTCCTATAGACTTGTCCTGGGGCAGCACAGAAAGTCCCTAGCTTATTTTTTAATGGGTCATTTGTTTTGTTTTGTTTTGTTTTGTTTTGTTTTGTTTTGTTTTGTTTTGTTTTGTTTTGTTTTGTTTTGTGGGAGGGAGAGATCTTGCTATGTATCCCCGACTATTCTGGAACTTGCAACTTAGACCAGGATGGTCTTGAACTCATAAAGATCCACTTGTTTTTGCTTCCCTAGTATTGGGATTAAAGGTGGGAGTGAGCAAGCACACCCACCTCTATTTAATACGTTATTTGTATATTCTGGATATTAATCATCTGTCAGATGTAATATTGGAAAGATTTTCTCCCATTCTGTGAGTCTCTTATTTATTTATTTATTCTACCAATTCATGAACATGAGATAGTTTTCCATTATTTTCTATTATCTTTCTCAATCTTTTTCTTCAGAGATTTGAAATATTAATTGTTGAAGCATTTTACTTCCTTGGTTAGACTTATTCTAAGATATTTTATAGACATTGATGCTATTTTAAATAATAGTGGGCCCATAATCTCTTTTTCAGTGTGTTTATTGTTGGTGTATAGAAAGGCCACCAATTTTTCTATTTTGGTTTTCTAACTTTCCTTTTTTTTTTTTTTCTTATTTTTTTTTATTAGGTATTTTCCTCAATTACATTTCCAATGCTATCCAAAAAGTCCCCAATACACTCCCCCCCCAGTCCCCCACCAACCCACCCCCACACCTTGGCCCTGGCATTCACCTGTACTGGGGCATATAAAGTTGGCAAGTCCAATGGGCCTCTCTTTCCAGTGATGGCCGACTAGGCCATCTTTTGATACAAATGCAGCTAGAGTCAAGAGCTCTGGGGTACTGGTTAGTTCATAATAATGATCCACCTATGGGGTTGCAGTTCCCTTTAGCTCCTTGGGTACTTTCTCTAGCTCCTCCATTGGGGGCCCTGTGATCCATCCAATAGCTGACTGTGAGCATCCACTTCTGTGTTTGCTAGGCCCCGGCATTGTCTCACAAGAGACAGCTATATCTGGGTCCTTTCAGTAAAATCTTGCTAGTGTATGCAATGGTGTCAGTGTTTGGAAGCTGATTATGGGATGGATCCCTGGATATGGCAGTCTTTAGATGGTCCATCCTTTCTTCACAGCTCCAAACTTTATCTCTGTAACTCTTTCCATGGGTGTTTTGTTCCCAATTCCAAGAAGGGGCACAGTGTCCACACTTTGGTCTTCATTTTTCTTGAGTTTCATTCGTTTAACAAATTGTATCTTATATCTTGGGTATCCTAAGTTTTTGGGCTAATATCCACTTATCAGTGAGTACATATTGTGTGAGTTCCTTTGTGAATATGTTACCTCACTCAGGATGATGCCCTCCAGATCCATCCATTTGCCTAGGAATTTCATAAATTCATTCCTTTTAATAGCTGAGTAGTACTCCATTGTGTAAATGTACCACATTTTCTGTATCCATTCCTCTGTTGAGGGGCATCTGGGTTCTTTCCAGCTTCTGGCTATTATAAATAAGGCTGCTATGAACATAGTGGAGCATGTGTCCTTCTTACCGGTTGGAACATCTTCTGGATATATGCCCAGGAGAGGTATTGCTGGATCCTCTGGTAGTATTATGTCCAATTTTCTGAGGAACCGCCAAACTGATTTCCAGAGTGGTTGTACCAGCTTGCAATCCCACCAACAATGAAGGAGTGTTCCTCTTTCTCCACAGCCTTGCCAGCATCTGCTGTCACCTGAATTTTTGATCTTAGCCATTCTGACTGGTGTGAGGTGGAATCTCAGGGTTGTTTTGATTTGCATTTCCCTGATGATTAAGGATGTTGAACATTTTTTCAGGTGCTTCTCTGCCATTCGGTATTCCTCAGGTGAGAATTCTTTGTTCAGTTCTGAGCCCCATTTTTTAACGGGGTTATTTGATTTTCTGGAGTCCACCTTCTTGAGTTCCTTATATATATTGGATATTAGTCCCCTATCTGATTTAGGATAGGTAAAGATCCTTTCCCAATCTGTTGGTGGGCTTTTTGTCTTATTGACGGTGTCTTTTGCCTTGCAGAAGCTTTGCAACTTTATGAGGTCCCATTTATCGATTCTCGATCTTACAGCACAAGCCTTTGCTGTTCTATTCAGGAATTTTTCCCCTGTACCCATATCTTCGAGGCTTTTCCCTACTTTTTCCTCTATAAGTTTCAGTGTCTCTGGTTTTATGTGGAGTTCCTTAATCCACTTAGATTTGACCTTGGTACAAGGAGATAGGAATGGATAAATTCACATTCTTCTACATGATAACCGCCAGTTGTGCCAGCACCATTTGTTGAAAATGCTGTCTTTTTTCCACTGGATGGTTTTTGCTCCCTTGTCAAAGATCAAGTGATCATAGGTATGTGGGTTGATCTCAGGGTCTTCAATTCTGTTCCATTGGTCTACTTGTCTGTCGTTATACCAGTACCATGCAGTTTTTATCACAATTGCTCTGTAGTACAGCTTTAGGTCAGGCATGGTGATTCCACCAGAGGTTCTTTTATCCTTGAGAAGAGTTTTTGCTATCCTAGGTTTTTTGTTGTTCCAGATCAATTTGCAGATTGCCCTTTCTAATTCCTTGAAGAATTGAGTTGGAATTTTGATGGGGATTGCATTGAATCTGTAGATTGCTTTTGGTAAGATAGCCATTTTTACAATGTTGATCCTGCCAATCCATGAGCATGGGAGGTTTTTCCACCTTCTGAGATCTTCTTTAATTTTTTTCTTCAGGGACTTGAAGTTCTTGTCATACAGATCTTTCACTTCCTTAGTTAGAGTCACGCCAAGGTATTTTATATTGTGTGTGACTATTGAGAAGGGTGTTGTTTCCCTAATTTCCTTCTCTGCTTGTTTATCCTTTGTGTACAGAAAGGCCATTGACTTGCTTGAGTTAATTTTATATCCAGCTACTTCACCGAAGCTATTTATCAGGCTTAGGGGCTCTCTGGTGGAATTTTTAGGGTCACTTATGTATACTATCATATCATCTGCAAAAAGCGATATTTTGACTTCTTCTTTTCCGATTTGTATCCCCTTGATCTCCTTTTGTTGTCTAATTGCTCTGGCTAGGACTTCAAGTACAATGTTGAATAGGTAGGGAGAGAGTGGGCAGCCTTTTCTAGTCCCTGATTTTAGTGGGATTGCTTCCAGCTTCTCTCCATTTACTTTGATGTTGGCTACTGGTTTGCTGTATATTGCTTTTATCATGGTTAGGTATGGGCCTTGAATTCCTGATCTTTCCAAGACTTTTATCATGAATGGGTGTTGGATCTTGTCAAATGCTTTTTCAGCATCTAACGAGATGATCATGTGGTTTTTGTCTTTGAGTTTGTTTATATAATGGATTACATTGATGGATTTTCGTATATTGAACCATCCTTGCATTCCTGGGATGAAACCTACTTGGTCAGGATGGATGATTGTTTTGATTTGTTCTTGAATTCGGTTAGCGAGAACTTTGTTGAGGATTTTTGCATCAATATTCATAAGGGAAATTGGTCTGAAGTTCTCTATTTTTGTTTGGTCTTTATCTGGTTTAGGTATCAGAGTAATTGTGGATTCATAGAATGAATTGGGTAGAGTACCTTCTGATTCTATTTTGTGGAATAGTTTGTGAAGGACTGGGATTAGTTCTTCTTTGAAGGTTTGATAGAACTCTGCACTAAACCCATCTGGTCCTGGGCTTTTCATGGTTGGGAGACTATTAATGACTGCTTCTATTTCTTTAGGAGATATGGGACTGTTTAGATCATTAACCTGATCTTGATTTAACTTTGGTACCTGGTATCTGTCTAGAAACTTGTCCATTTCATCCAGGTTCTCCAGTTTTGTTGAGTATAGCCTTTTGTAGAAGGATCTGATGGTGTTTTGGATTTCTTCAGGGTCTGTTGTTATGTCTCCCTTTTCATTTCTGATTTTGTTAATTAGAGTACTTTCCCTATGCCCTCTAGTGAGTCTGGCTATCTTGGTTTATCTATCTTGTTGATTTTCTCAAAGAACCAGCTCCTTGATTGGTTGATTCTTTGAATTGTTCTTCTTGTTTCCACTTGGTTGATTTCACCCCTGAGTTTGATTATTTCTTGCCGTCTACTCCTCTTGGGTGAATTTGCTTCCTTTTGTTCTTGAGCTTTTAGGTGTGTTGTCAATCTGCTAATGTGTGCTCTCTCTAGTTTCTTTTTGGAGGCACTCAGAGCTATGAGTTTTCCTCTTAGAAATGCTTTCAATGTGTCCCATAAGTTTGGGTATGTTGTGTCTTCATTTTCATTAAACTCCAGAAAGTCCTTAATTTCTTTCTTTATTCCTTCCTTGACCAAGGTATCATTGAGAAGAGTGTTGTTTAGTTTCCACGTGTGTATTGGCTTTCTAGTATTTATTTTGTTATTGAAGATCAGTCTTAGTCCATGGTGATCTGATAGGCTGCATGGGACAATGTCAATATTTTTGTATATATTGAGGCTTGTTTTGTGACCAATTATGTGGTCAATTTTGGAGAAGGTACCGTGAGGTGCTGAGAAGAAGGTATATCCTTTCGTTTTAGGATAAAATGTTCTGCAGATATCTGTCAGATCCATTTGTTTCATAACCTCTGTTAGTTTCACTGTGTCCCTGTTTAGTTTCTGTTTCCATGATCTGTCCATTGGTGAAAGTGGTGTGTTGAAGTCTCCCACTATTATTGTGTGAGGTGCAATGTGTGCTTTGAGCTTTACTAAAGTATCTTTAATGAATGAGGCTGCCCTTGTATTTGGAGCATAGATATTCAGAATTGATAGTTCCTCTTGGAGGATTTTACCTTTGATGAGAATGAAGTGTCCTTCCTTGTCTTTTTTGATGACTTTGGGTTGGAAGTCAATCTTATCAGATATTAGAATGGCTACTCCAGCTTGTTTCTTCCTACCATTTTCTTGGAAAATTGTTTTCCAGCCTTTCATTCTGAGGTAGTGTCTATCTTTTTCTCTGAGATGAGTTTCCTGTAAGCAGCAAAATGTTGAGTCCTGTTTCTGTAGCCAGCCTGTTAGTCTATGTCTTTTTATTGAGGAGTTGAGTCCATTGATATTAAGAGATATTAGGGAGAAGTAATTGTTGCTTCCTTTTATTTTTGTTGTTAGAGTTGGTGTTCTGTTTTTGTGGCTGTCTTCTTTTAGGTTTGTTGAGGGATTACCTTCTTGCTTTTTCTAGGACGTGGTTTCCATCCTTATATTGGTTTTTTTCTGTTATTATCCTTTGAAGGGCTGGATTCGTGGAAAGTTAATGTGTGGATTTGGTTTTATCCTGGAATACTTTGGTTTCTCCATCTATGGTAATTGAGAGTTTGGCTGGGTATAGTAGCCTGGGCTGGAAATTGTGTTCTCTTAGTTTCTGTATAACATCTGTCCAGGCCCTTCTGGCTTTCATAGTCTCTGGTGAAAAATCCGGTGTAATTCTGATAGGCTTGCCTTTATATGTTACTTGACCTTTTTCCCTTACTGCTTTTAGTATTCTATCTTTATTTAGTGCATTTGTTGTTCTGATTATTATGTGTTGGAAGGAATTTCTTTTCTGGTCCAGTCTATTTGGAGTTCTGTAAGCTTCTTGTATGTTCATGGGCATCTCTTTCTTTAGGTTTGGGAGGTTTTCTTCTATAATTTTGTTGAAGATATTTGCTGGTCCTTTGAGTTGAAAATCTTCATTCTCATCTACTCCTATTATCCGTAGGTTTGGTCTTCTCATTTTGTCCTGGATTTCCTGGATGTTTTGAGTTAGGATCTTTTTGGATTTTGTATTTTCTTTGATTGTCGTGCTGATGTTCTCTATGGAGTCTTCTGCACCTGAGATTCTCTCTTCCATCTCTTGTATTCTGTTGCTGATGCTCGCATCTATGGTTCCAGATTTCTTTCCTAGTGTTTCTATCTCCAGTGTTGCCTCAATTTGGGTTTTCTTCATTGTCTCTACTTTCCTTTTTAGGTCTTGGATGGTTTTATTTAATTCCATCACCTGTTTGGTCTGGTTTTCCTGCAATTCTTTAATGGATTTTTGTGCTTCCTCTTTAATGTCTTCTACCTGTTTAGCAGTGTTCTCCTGCAATTCTTTAAGGGACTTTTGTGCTTCCTCTTTAATGTCTTCTACCTGTTTACCAGTGTTCTTTTGTATTTCTTTAAGTGTGTTATTAAAGTCCTTCTTGATGTCCTCTACCATCATCATGAGATATGCTTTTAGATCCGGGTCTAGCTTTTCCGGTGTGTTGGGGTGCCCTGGACTGGGCGAAGTGGGAGTCCTGGGTTCTGATGATGGTGAGTGGTCTTGGTTTCTGTTAGTAAGATTATTACGTTTACCTTTTGCCATCTGGTAATCTCTGGGGTTAGTTGTTATTGTTGTCACTGTTTAAAGATTGGAGCAGACTCTGTGTTTCACTCACCAGAAGTCTCAAAATCCTGTGGCAGGTGTCGTGGGTAGCTGGCGGGTGTCAACCGACCCTGGGCTCTAGCTACCCCGGTGCTGGTCAGACCGGAAGAGTCTTGTGGCCCTACTCAGGCCGGTTTTCCGCTTCCCTAAATAATGCAGTCTCAGGTCCCGCACGCAATTGGATTGGAGCAGAAGCTGTGTTCCACTCACCAGAGGTCTTAAGATCCTGTGGCGGGTGTTGTGGGTAGCTGGCGGGTGTCAGCCGACCCTGCGCCCTAGCTACTTCGGTGCTGGTCTGACCGGAAGAGGCTTGTGGCCCCACTCAGCCCGGATTTCTGCCTCCCCAACCAAAGCAGTCTCAGGTCCTGCGCGAAATTGGATTGGAGCAGAAGCTGTGTTCCATTCACCAGAAGTCTCAAGATCCTGTGGTGGGTGTTGTGGGTAGCTGGCGGGTGTCAGCTGAACCTGTGCCCTAGCTACCCCGGTGCTGGTCTGACTGGAAGAGTGGTTTTCTACCTTTCCAACTTGCTAAAAAATTTGATTGTTTTTACAAGATTTCTGATGGAAGTTTTGAGATCTCCTATGCATATCATGTCATCTGCAAATAAGGACAATTTGACTTCTTTGCCTATTTGTTTCCCTATTTACCTCTCTTGCCTTATTGCTCCAGCTCGCACTTTCAGCACTATACTGAAAAGGAGTGAGGAAATTGGATAATCTTGTCTTGTTCCTGTTTTGATAGTATTGCTTCAAGTTTTTCTCCATTGAGGAAATGCTGGCTATGGACTTGTCATTCATATATATATATATATATATATATATATATATATATACTTTATTATGTTAATAAGGTATGTTCCTTCCAGCCCTACTTTCTCTAAATGCCCTTCAGCAGATGAATAGATAATGAAAATATGGTAGATATACACAGCTATGAAAAAACAAAATCATGTAATTTACATGTAAATTGAAGGACTAGAAAAGATGATATTGAATGAGTTAACATAGACTCAGAAAGACAAACACCACATGTTCTCTCCCTTAACTGTGGGTCCTAGCTTCACATTCTCAGATATAAAACATGGAGTAACCACAGATACTAGGAATGGATAAAGGGACTATGGAGGTGGTTACTGCCACTTTGCTAGACCAGCATAAACCCTTACTACATTCTAAAGCTTATACTCACTGATAATTATAGCAACCACTGCTCATCAAAGAAGTTTTTCTTCACAGAAAATGGAGACCATCAAAGAAAACCACAACTGGACACAATGCAGAGATCACGGGAATCCCAGCATCAACAGCTACATCTGTCTCAGGGTTATTACATCTATAGCTCAAGAAAGAGCACAGAAGAGGGGGCGGAAAGATTGTAAGAGCCAAAATACCTGGAAGTCTTCTGTGACACAGCCTTTCCTAGAAATGACTGCATAAACAAAACCGAACAGTGGCAATATCAATGAGCACATTAAGGCAGAAGGGTAAAGCTATATAATTTTATTTCAATGAAAAACATATTTTAAAAAGATATGAAAAGTTTACTAACAAAAATAGAGGGCTGGAGAGCTAGGGAGTTAGCTTGGCAAGTAAAGCACTTGCTGAACAAATAGGAGGGCCCAGAGCTCACATAAATCCCCAGAGCTCACATAAAAAGCAGGCAACAAGAGCATGATTCTGTAGTCCCAGTGTTCTGTGGCATGATGGAGGTGGAGAGAAGAGAATCCTGGAAGCATGTGGATTAGCTAACCTGGATACACCATAGTGAGCAACAAAGAAGAGACCCTGTCCTAAACTAGGTGACAGGAGAGGACTGCTACCAAGTTTGCCCTCTATGATCACCATGTCATCTGACATTTACCATGATATGCACATTACTTATGCACACAAGCTCACAGGTATATACACATGCACATGCAGAAAAAGAAAATAGAGATCGTATTATATAGCACACATCTTTTTTTAATCTTGTATAAGGTTGATTCATATATGTTTATACCATTGTAAATGAAGAGAACAGGAAGATGGAATTTCTCTGCTCTGGGCAGCAAAAGAAGCAGTTAGATGGGGACTCAGGAATTTTCCAGAAAAAAACTCCCAATGAATCTTAGAAGGGCAAAAATATTAGAAACTATAGTATTGAGGTATATAAAATATGTATATTTCAATATTTCATATATAAAGTTTTACATATATAGTAAGAATAATACAAATAGTATATGCTTATAATTCAAATGTTTTTTTCTGAGAAGACAATCTGTTAATTTCATAAAGTGCACACATAAATGTGTCTTATAAATAGTTTTTTAAAATACCAACGCTCATGAGATGCCTACATCTTGAAGACTAGCTCTTGCCCACTGTAGCTATAGTCACTGTTTGCACAGTCCTTGGTTCAGCCAACCCTAGCACTTCTACCTGAAGTATACCTGAAAATGAACAAAAGAATCTCAAAATGTCTCACTTGGTTTTCAAAACCAGTGGTAAAATAAACAGGGTAGATTTTCCCATTTAAAGGTGAGGGAAAGAGCACCAGCAGGCTTTGTTCTTATTCCACTGGTTAATGGTGGGAGCTAAACCAACCCGGACTTCTAAATTCAGACTGAGAATCTTCTACTGTGCTACAATGCTGGTTCAGGATAGTATGTTCATCTCTAAGTCCTCTTTCCTTCCATCCTACTTCCTCTCTTTCCTTATTTATTTTTTAATTTATTGAGCTGCTTTCTTTGCACATGTACTTAGAGCAAACGAATTAACAAAGAAGCCTCTCCATAGGGCACAGTCTTATGAAGGAAGCAGTGCTTCATCCTGGATGAAGTGTCAATCACAGCTAGTGATGAAACAGCAACTCCCAAGGTGGAGGTGCTCCCTAAGAGCACAATTTAGGAGCCCTTTCTCTGGGCAGCTTACAAGAGCTGTACTTTACAAAAAGATTCTGGACATAGGGTATTATTAATCTGCAAGGGAGAACTCTTGACAGCTCATACTATTTTGAATACATAAACAGCACTGCCTAAACAGACCTTGGTCTTCAAGAAAAGAACACTGAAGTGCATATCAGGCATTCAGTCTTTTGTTGGCGTGTCTTTCGACAATCACCAGAAGTATCTCCACGCCCCATGCAGTCCGAGTGCTCCAGGCATATACATGCTTCCCAGGTGCATTATGACTCTCTCCTTAATGGGATCCTACTTGCTAGGGAAACACTATAATCAAGAGTTAAAAAAGAATAAATTAGCTCCAAGTTTTCTGCATTCCAACTTCCTGGGGCACCTGCAACAGTTTCATAATCATGGAGAGTTTTGTGTTTGTTTCAAATATGTATTTATCCAAGCATGACTTCAGATGGTAAATATCAAATTTAATTGTACCACCATTTCTTCTGTTTTCCTCCTAATTATTGATTTAGTAATAGGACACTCCCAACTATAAACTAAGAGATACAAGCTTTACTGAAGTTTAACATTTGCTTAGATAATCTGCATCGGGGTGGAAGAATCTTATCGGGGACACACCCTAATACATTTGTTCTCAGATGTGTGTG
This sequence comes from Mus caroli, assembly GCF_978045245.1. NCBI lineage: Eukaryota > Metazoa > Chordata > Mammalia > Rodentia > Muridae > Mus > Mus caroli. The sequence continues at coordinate 62,337,105 of NW_028227256.1, forward strand.
TAATGATGGTGGTCTTGTGACTTAAATTTCATGTGTTCACTTTTGTGATGGGGACTGGAGATACTAAGGTTTGAACCTGGTTCCTTGCATGTGCTAGACACTGAGGTAAATCCTGAGCCTAATTTTATTCCTCACTCACATTTCTTCAGTATATAGCAAATTCTTGGGAAGACAAGTGGGGTTACAGATTTAGTCACAATAGATACACAATGCAAACACACACACACACACACAGACACACACACAACCTCAGATTGGGCATATCCTTGTGTGGCACTGTGGATCCTCTCAACAATTCTCTGGAAGATGCACTGTTTATGTCCATTGCAGGGTGTGCACATACCCAGTGATGTAGCCAAAGAGGTCTCATGCCCTTGCTCATGGGTCTTGCTGCCGGTGCTACCACTACACTTACTGAGGAAGCTGGACTACAATGTCTGTACTCTGGGTGGAAAAAGGCAGGAGTCCAAAGGTGGAAACTAAATGGAAAGAGAAACAAGGGATGCTGGGATTTCAGAGCATCTACAGGCAGGGTGTAGCCAGTGAGAGGCTGAGAGGAATTGGTGCTCTGTGGCATACACAGAATCTTGAAAGGAATGGGCTAATGCATAACTGTGGCCTCCCTTCCCCCCAGCCTGGAACCTGCCTGCTCAAGGGTGGAGCTACCGGCTCATTCGTCCTGCCACGCCCACTGCTGGAACCTGCCTTTGCTGCCTGGAGTCACACACGTGTTCGTCCTGCTACTGGACCCTGAGTTACTTGGCGGGAAATTGGGTTCCTTCCCCCTTCCTTTATAAACTGGGTGTCTGGAAATATTAAATTGAGTCTTGATCAGAATCTTGTCTAGACTCCATTGTTTCTTCCGCCCCGTCTAGTTTCCTCTCTTTTCAGCCTAAACTGCCTTTTTCAGTTGAACCGTTCGTGTTGTGGACCGCGGGCGGGCCGCAACAGTTGGCGCCAGAACTGGGACCTGAAGAATGGCAGAGGGATGTTAAGAGAAACGACTGCTGTGTGGAGCTCCACAAGAAAGGAAAGAATCTTCGTATCGGAGGAGCATCGGAGCAACGGACAGGTACACATGCTAGCCCTAGCCTAAAAAATTTCAGTTTTGTAAAGTGTTGCTGAGGATGCGGTAGGATACGAATCAAGTTTGAAGCAGTGCTGACCCAACACTGGTTCTGCTTGGGGTCAGCAGTTCGTTAATCGGAACTAGATACGGAGACAGGCGGTGTGCCGCAGTTTTTTAGAAAACTGCTTAGGTGGAAGAAAGAAGGGTTCAAAATCATGGATCAGGCGATTGTTTTTAGTTTTCAGGAGTTGCTTAAGGAAAAAGGAGTAAGGCTTGAAGTACAATTAGTAAGAAATCTTTTAGATAAGATAGATAGCTGTTGTCCATGGTTCAAAGAAGAAGAAACGATAGATTGTGGAACCTGGGAGAAAGTTGGTGAGGCCCTGAAGCGAGTTAAAGTTTGAGATTAAGCTTCAGAGGCTGAGTCTCTTAAGATATTTCTAGTTTAGATAATGATTAATGTGGTTTCTATCCTAAATAGTAAAATTTAAGATAAGATATAAAGCAATGCCTCTTTATTAAAGCGTTAAAGCTTGCTTTAATAGGTATTCATAGGTATTAATTGATATCCAAACTTCGTAATATGATAGTAATGCTTCTAATATTGATTTTAACAGTGATAAATTGTTTTAAACATAGGTTTTGCTTTCCCAAAGTTGTAGGTATTATCCTAACCTTGCACAAAAACTTAAAAATTATGGTTAAAACTGCCATTGTTCCATTGACTGCAGCTTGCAGTTTGATTGCAAATTTAAGATTAATGCCCAGATTAAAAAGTATTTTACCTTTGAGTCAATACAGGGCTCTGGGCAGTCCCAGAGCGGCTTGTGGCCCTTTCTTTTGTTTTGCAAACAATGCCTAAAAAAGTTTTTCCCTGTGTTCAAGAAAATTTCTTTTTAACAGTGTTACAGATCTATTCAGATGTTTAAAATAATGCTTAAATTCAAAGATTTTTGCTTCTAGTAAACTGGTAATCACTAGAAAATTTTGCCTCTATGTATGGCTAATATAGCTTTACATTATGTAAGAAAAATGTTTATTGTTTCTGCTTCTTTACAAGAAGCCAAAAGTTTTAATCTTTCAGTATATATTGTTTCCTAAGTGAAAAGTATTTTATTAACTAATGCTTCTCAAAGGAAGTTTACCTTAAATCCTTGCTCTCACCCAAAAGATTCAGAGACAGTATCCTTTTATTACTTAGTGTTTTAGTTTACTACAAAAGGTTTTACAAAAAATAAAGAAAGCTTTTATAATTGTTGTTAATTGGTAATTAAAAATTAGTTGTGCCCAAGACAATTCTTTGGCCAGAAAAAACATTATTGTAAAGTCATTTTTCTCATCCTCCCAGCCGATCGTTGGCCACGTGGGCCCAACTAGCTGCTGTGGAGCGGAGTCTTAAGACACACAGTTGCCCCTATTCCAGCACAAATAATCTGGTTGTGTGCTGTAGATGGTGTTTTAAAATGCTGAACAATCAAACCTTAATTTATATATTGATAGTCAATGCTATATCTCTGAGCTCATAATTACTTAAAATTGTTCGTCCCTCAGATACTATTAATTCTCAAATTTACAATTGCTTATACATATTTCTAGTTAATAAATAAATAAATTATGCACGTGTGACTCTTAATAACTTTTCTAGCCTTCTAGTTACAACCGTTCCTTAAGAAAAATAATTGAAAGTGCAATTAGTCACTGCCCCTTTACAGCCAAATATTTAAAATGTTTTGTCCAAAAAGTTATTAATTCAAAAGGTTAAATATTGTAAAATTTTAAACTTTAACCTCTTAAAAGACAAAAGAGAGAAATTGTATCCCCATATATACTATTTAGTGCATTTCCATGCACACTATTTAAAACATACCTTTATTTTCAAAATTTGAGATTAAAATGTCAAATTTAATAAATGCTTTTTAGTATCTTAAAAGGATCTACTTATTGGCTTATAGATTGATCCTAAAACAGCTACCTTATTAGGAAAGAAAAAAACAGGTTCTCTCCACAGAACTCTACAGAAGCATATTGGTAATTCGTGTGCTGAGCTGACAGGTAAGTTAACTCAGTGTCCTGATTAAAAGGACTAAGAGATTAAATTCATGTTTTAGATCCATCCTTGCTTGTCATTTTTCCAGTTTAGACTAGCTTCTAGCCTTTTAACTTTATGGCAATAGTACATCAGAGACTGTATATTCAGACTTAGTAAAATTAGTCATTTAATAGAGTCATAATGATTTTTCACTCTTCTTCAGTGTGACCAGCCATTCTAACGCAATCTTAGACTGGTCTAATATTCAGTTCAATTATTAGAGATTCCTATATTCTAAATTACCTAGCAAAGTTAATTCAGAGCATATCCCCCAAAGTCACCAAAGGCTCATCTTGCCTTTACCTTATTTGTCCTAAACTTTTTGCAAACTGACATTAAAGGTCAGTCTGCAGCGGAACGCCACTGGCACCCAGTTACTTCTAATTCTTATGCATTGGTAAAATGGAAGGACGCCCTGACTAATAAATGGAAGGGTCCAGATCCAGTTCTAATCTGGGGAAGAGGCTCGGTTTGTGTTTTTTCACGAGATGAAGATGAAGCACGATGGCTACCAGAGAGATTAATTCGTCAGGTAGACACAGATTCTGTCTCTCCTCGTAAGTATCATTCTAAAGACTAAAATTCCTCTTGTGCTGGGAGTGGAAGCTCTCAGAAAAAATTGTTTTCCTCTGTTTCCCAATTCCCCTACAAGAGGCCGGAGATTAACTTTAGCTTTACAATTTGCATCTAAATAAAGTACCTTGACTTCTCCAAACAGAAAATTTACATTGCTACACTCTCATTGTTTAGAATTCTTCCTTCTCTCAAGCAGGTCAATCTACATTCTCCGGTTCTCCGCCCCACCCCTACGAGCAAACAGGTGGTTCTGCTAATCTCCCTTCCAGGGACATCCCAGCATGTGGCTTTTCAGTCTAAGATAAGATCTAGATTTACCAGGAGAGCTAGGGAAGTAGAAATTTCATATATATTTACAAAGATTAGTTCTTATTTTAATAGATATAGGCTTAGTCCCTTAGCTGGCCTCTGGCTTTTCACCCTTGCTGTTACTGCAAGGTGTCCTTAGTTCCTCAGGCTACTGGAAATAACAGGGATGAAGAGGAAAGACTTTCAGCTCCTATTTTAACCAAAATTAACGGTGTTAATACTGACATAATTCTTGTCTAGGCCTTGCTAAATCTGAGGTTGACAAGTCTCATATAGAGACCTCGCAATAACTCAGAATTGCGCTACTTATTCATAATCATATGAATACGGTATGGGTACCGCTTGGCGCAGGAGATTACTGCGGAGGGAAGGTCCAGTTTGACCGTTTCTGAGTTCCCTGTGCGACACACCTGATTTGAAGGAGGTTGGTATCCGACTCCAGCTAAAAACCAAAAATACTTAAGGCTCTGCCTCCCCTCCCCAAAAGATACCAAGAGCCACAGATGTGAGTCGTTACAATGTCCATCAGGCCAATGTCCACCCAAGTCAAGGTTAAAGGCCCACTCATCTACGGATGAGAAAATCATTTGATCACCTCTGTTAAGCATTGCCTATTTAAACTTAATTAATAGGGGGGAGAGAGATTGGAGACCTTGCTGTCATAAGGGCAAGCCCTTCACTGCCTCCCACCCAAATAATAAAAAAGCCAATTGGCCTTGTACTAAAGAGCTGGTCTTAACCCCTTCTCACTGTTCCCCTGCCTTTTACCCAAAATTGCAGAGGATTATCAGTTCAGTGTTATTCTAAAATTGTTTAGTTAAACTCAGCCAGGGTTCCAACGCCCTACTTAAAATGTAAACAGGTAGCTACCTATTCAGCACTAATTAGCATTATAAAGTCAGAACCTACAGCCCAGTGCTGCTATTCAGTCAGTGCTTTTAAGACAGTCTCAGCCAGATACAGTTTACCATTAGAATAGTTAGGGAATCCCACGGAAATAGGTTTTTTCTTTAGCCCTAGGAACTCAGGCAGAACTATTGAATATAGATAATTTTTCTGCCACAGGCCACCCCCTTTTTTATTTTTGTTTTGTTATCTAATGGGGGGAAATGTGGCCTCCCTTCCCCCCAGCCTGGAACCTGCCTGCTCAAGGGTGGAGCTACCGGCTCATTCGTCCTGCCACGCCCACTGCTGGAACCTGCCTTTGCTGCCTGGAGTCACACATGTGTTCGTCCTGCTACTGGACCCTGAGTTACTTGGCGGGAAATTGGGTTCCCTCCCCCTTCCTTTATAAACTGGGTGTCTGGAAATATTAAATTGAGTCTTGATCAGAATCTTGTCTAGACTCCATTGTTTCTTCCGCCCCGTCTAGTTTCCTCTCTTTTCAGCCTAAACTGCCTTTTTCAGTTGAACCGTTCGTGTTGTGGACCGCGGGCGGGCCGCAACACATAACAAGGATTTTAATGTGTATGGCTTATAGTCTGGATGTTTACCAATCTATGTCAAAGGATTTAGAATTACATTTTAATTACTTATAGTTTTAAAGAGACTCTTTTTTGTAGAATTATTACATATATTTTAATAAATTAAGGCCCAATTTACTAATAAATATTATATTTTTATTTTTTTTCTCACATATCACATTCAGAATGCAGTATCCTTTCCCTCTCCCCCTGCCCCATCACCATTCACTTCTCCCCCATACATTTCTCTGTTTTTTTCTTTTAATTTTTTCCTTTTCTCTCATATATTAAATCTTGACCACAATCGCCTATTAGCTGTAAAGTAAAAGACAATCATGCTACAGTCCACTGACCCAGAGAGGCTAAGTAACAAGGAGGGCTTAAGGGGAGGATGCTAGGATCTCCCTGGGAAAGGGGAAATAGAATAGAATGGAATGGAATAGAAGAAGAGAAGAGAAGAGAAGAGAAGAGAAGAGAAGAGAAGAGAAGAGAGGAGAGGAGAGGAGAGGAGAGGAGAGGAGAGGAGAGGAGAGGAGAGGAGAGGAGAGGAGAGGAGAAGGGAAGGGAAGGGAAGGGAAGGGAAGGGAAGGGAAGGGAAGGGAAGAGAAGAGAAGAGAAGAGAAGAGAAGAGATAGGATACAATACGATAGGATAGGATAGAATAAATAGAATAGATTTACATTACTTTTGTACTTTAAAAATTTTTATTTTGTGTTTTTTTAATTTGAGCTGTTTTGTTATTTTATTATATCAAGTTCTGCTACCTTGTCCTTAAGATATTCTTTTGGTGAGGCCTCCCCTATGTTACATATTTTATTTGTTGAGCTTTTTGATTCCATCTTTATTTCCAGTTGAATTTTCAACAATATGTCTGTATCCTTATTGAATTCATTTCTTATATCCTGGATGTCATTACATTATTTCCTTTAAGCAATTTGTTTATCTTTTTTCTTGGAGTGTCAGTCAGGACTTTATTCCTGCTTTCTTTAAGTTCGTTCGTGTGTTTGTTCATGTCTTCTCTAAACTCCTTGAGTTCGTTGATGAGGTTTATAAGTGTTCTTTTAAGTTCCATATCCTGAGATTTATCTAGATAACTTGCACTGGAGAATGTTTCTATAGTAACAATAGTCTTGGGTAATGACAAATATATTACATTTGCACTTAGGTGGAATGTTGCATAGGAAAAGCAGAGAAGTTTAGTGGTGCCACAGCCAAAAACTGCAGACATCAATGTGGTATTTCTTGGATATCAGATATTTAAGAATTTTCAGAGTGGTTTTATGTTCCAAATAGAAATATGAAAGGGCTCTAAGAAAGTGAATCAGTTTTTCAGTACTCAGTGCTTGCTCCTTCACACTCCATTGTGGGTTTCTAACACTTCACATAGTGTAGAATGGTTTATATGTAAACCAAAAATAAATAAGCCTATTATTAATATGACAGCAGAAAAATCACATCAACTACTTAAGATATGGAAAGCCAAGGCTTGAATTACCTAAATACCTTATTGGAGTCCAAGTATACTATTGTTATATTTTGGAGTACAGAATAATGAGACAAAAGCAGAAACTAAAGTTGCGATCTCAGTGGATGAGAAGAATATTTATATCAAACTGCAAAGGACAGACACTTTCTCAGGAAAGGGAGTGTGTGGAGGGAGGGAGAGGAATACTGGGAGTTTATATAGGGATTGGGAATGAGGAAGCCAGCGAAGCTGCAGGAGGCTACATGAGTGATTTCAGTCCCTCCTTCCTGGGATTATTTGCTCATTTGAGACGACCTATCTTGGCAGATAGGCTGCCTCAGAAAAAATATTTTCTTTCTGTAGCTCACTGAAAATGGTTTGAGCAAGGAAGGTGTTTTATTTTTCTCTCTCTCTCCTGTTTTTCTTTCTTTCTTTCTTTCTTTCTTTCTTTCTTTCTTTCTTTCTTTCTTTCTTTCTTTCTTTCTTTCTTTCTTTTCAACTGAGATGCTCTATCAAGTATAAATTCAGGAATTCTGAAAAATTTTGAAAGACTTTGCTATCTGTCTATCTATCTATCTATCTATCTATCTATCTATCTATCTATCTACCATCTATCAGTTAAACCCATCAATATTAATTTGTATTTTTTTGTGATTTTTAAAATCTTCATTAATTCTCTGTTTCTTGTTATCAGGAACCTCCCAATGTATACTATTCCCACAAGAGAGCCTTGTGTGATATCCTGTCCCGTGGGACTCAGTTATTCATGGGTGCGAGGGGGACCGCAAACCTGGAAGAAAATGGGATGGAAGAGAAAGAAAAGCCGAAGACCAAGTAGATTGTACCTATCAAGGTCTCAAGTTTATTAGGCAGAGACATCGGGTTTTCGAGGGGAATAGGGAGGGGTCGAGGGGGAATTTAACAAAGAACAAAGAAGTGGGCATCTGCTGACATGAGGGCCGAAGTTAGGCTCCAGGCGGTGGGTACTCTGCCTCTTATCTCCGGAACATAATTCTCCTTAACAGTCTTGGGGTGTCAGGCCAGGCTCAGCACGTAACTCATGTCCTTGAACGTCATGGGAGTTCAGAAAGAGATAAGGAAGAGGGGACTATAATTCAGCTTTTACAGCCTCAGGTGCCAGGAAGGGAACAGAGGAGTGACAACGGGCTCCTAGCACAAGGCCATTTGGCTTGTCAGGGTGGGAGATTGTGAAAAGCTCGCTTTCTCACGGTATGGTCTCTGACAGTGTGAAACTGACATGGCTGTCAGTAACTGACATGGCTGTCAGTAAGTGAGGCAGCTCAGCACACAGCACTAGCCATCTACCTCATGTTGGCCAGCTAGAACTGAGATAATGCCCCATCTCATGCTCACCTCTGGAGCAGTGTTTCTAACTGTACTTTGTTCTGTTTCCCTTACAGAAATGAGAAGACACATAATGAAACAGGAAGAGAATGTATCATTCTCATTGCTTTCCCAGACCTGTACTTTCTCAATTATTTTAAATAGATTTAAATTTATGAAACTAAGTTTTAAAAACAACTACAATCTACAACCATTGGTGTCATTTTTACTCCAGTCATGTCAGTGTTTAATAAGAGTGTTTTAGGATAAAGAGAGAGCTACAAAGCTAGGAAATGGTAGAGTAGACCTTGATTAAGTTATCAGTCATGAATCCTTTCCAGGTTAGATATCTGAGTATGGTTTTTACTCAGGAGAAGAATAGGTGGTTATAACATCTCTGCCTGGAAGTCCTCATGTGGGTATCTTCTAACCTCTTTCCACTGTAGACTTGGTTCATATCAGGGCATCAGAACTTGTTACTGGAATTGTCATCAAAGCCATGATGACCAATCATGTTCTTTATTTTATCTATAGTGTCTTCACTCTTAGTTCTATGACTAAGGTTTTGTATAGAGGTCTCTTTAGATACCTCTGCTGAGATTCCCTCATGGGCAGAACCTTGATGGTTCTTTCCACAGTCTAATTTAATACCCAGGACTCTACTACCATTACTCTACTTGCTCACCCTACCACCTTATCTTGGGGATCATAAAACTGAACAGTTCTTTTGTTTGGAGTTCCCATAACATTTAAATGACCACTGTTTTGTTTTTATCTACCTGATTTAGCTTTGTGTGCTGTTCCATGGAGAAAATTAACCTTGGCTCATACTATTATACGAACTAATTAAAGTATTAATGACTTCTGTATTGGTTATTTTCTCACTGCTGTGCCAAAATACCTGGCAAGAGAAAGATTAATGAAGGGAGGTTTATTCTGGCTTATAGTTCAGGCAGATACATGGCAGCAGAACACATATCACCTGTAGCTAGGAAAGAGAGAAAGAGCAGGACACTGGGACATGCTATAAAACCTTAAGGCTTCCCCTCAATGATTCATTTTCTTCAGCAAGGCTTCACTTCCTAAAGGTTCAAAGAACTTTCCTAATAGATGAATACCACATGTTCAACAAATCATAACACCTCTATTATAGCTTGTGTTAATCTGCTACCTCAGTGCTTGGAACCTGAATCTTCTATTGCAGCTCATTTGAACATCTGTCTAGTAATTCAGGAAGCAACATTATATTTTTATAGATCCATAACTTGTTTAAAATTGGGGATCACTGGTTGAGGTTTTGTCAAAAGAAAATGAAGACATTAAACTACACTTTGCCTATTGCAATAAAAAGAAAACTAATTCTCAAAGCTCAAAAATTTAAGGTTCATACCTTGAAAACTATTTTAAACTTTGAAGAAAAATATTAAATAAGACGAGAGTTAAAAAAATACCTCACCACCATGTGTTGGAATATGTATGTTTGTGTACTTGCTGATATCATCAACTTTGGGGCGATAATGCCATTGTGATCTTTTTGGTCTTCTAGAATGACCTGATATGAAGATGATATGCGAGCCGGACTAGATGAAACAGATGCCTCTTGATAATGATTTGTTGTGCTATTATGTCCACAGCACAATACTACTTAGGATCTCTATGGAAGAAGAGGAAACCCATGGATTTCAGTATACTTAACTCTTCAAGAACTTGCGAAACTACATATAAGGCTATTGAAACTAATAAAATCTAGCTAGATTGATTTTATTAGATATTAATTAATTAAAGAAAGGGATCAGCAAAGCTTCTAAAATTCAGTTGAAGATTCATAGAGGAAGAAATAAATCTCTGTAACATTTGTATGTCAATATCGTATGTAGAACTAATATTACCCAGCAAGGGAGTGAAGGTTTTTAGGGGTGGATTTAGAAATTCTTGGTTTCTTAGTAAAATTGACTTCCACTACTAGAAAAATATTCTCCTTTATTTTTTCTATTATTGTTTCTGAAATTTGCACATTTTTTAGTGTATTCCAGATGCTTAGTAAGTAATTTAAAAGTAAGAGATTGCTTTGACAAATTCATACAGTACTGTAATAGTCATATTTATATTGTATGATAACTAATTTTTAACTCACTCAATTTTGTACATACTAATTTATGCTATTAAGGAAAAATTGGACCTTCTAGTTTGCAGCTGTGCCTGGGTGCAGATCATGTACTCCAGCACTCCTCCTCCTCCTATACCCAGAAACAGCTTGGTCCCCAGGAATTCTGGTACCACCAGGCTCACAGGTGACTCTCTCCCATGTCCCAACACCAGCCCCCCTCTAACTGGGACCCCCCCATCTTGGGGTTGAGAGGACACAATACCTCCCTCCCTGCCAGAGACACATCTTCTTTCTGGTCTATACCTGTGCCAGGGAGCAGAACATGTGCTCCAGCACCCCCTACCCTGCCGACCCCAGAGTCAGCTTGATTTCCAGCCAGGCTCACAGATCAGGCGCTCCAGTCCTCCTCACACACCCAGAGACAACTTGACCTAAGGAGGTTCAAAATAACCAGGCTCACAGGAGGGACAGGCTCTAGTCAGAGACAGCCAGGCCAATTAACACCAGAGAGAGACAGATGGCAAGAGGCAAGCTCAAGAACATAAGCAACAGACACTAATGCCACTTTGCAACATCAGAAGCCCAGTTCTCCCACCACAGCAAGCCCTGGACACACTAACACTCCTAAAAAGCAAAGATTCTTATCTAAAATCCCATCCCATGAAGATGATAGAGGGACTTGAGGAGGACATAAATAACTCCCTTAAAGAAATACAGGAGAACACAGGTAAAGAGGTAGAAGCCCTTAAAGAGGAAAGACATAAATCCCTTTAAAAAAAAATACAGGAAAACACAATCTAACAGGTGAAGGAATAAAACCATTTTGGATCTAAAAATGGAACTAAAAAGAATAAAGAAATCACAAAGGGAGACAACCCTGGAAATGGAAAACCTAGGAAAGAGTTTGGGAGTCACAGACAAGCATTACCAATGGATTAAAAGATATAGAAGAGAGAATATCAGGCATAGAAGATATGATAGAAGACACTGGCACAACAGTCAAAGAAAATACAAAGTGCAAAAAGCTCTTAATCCAAAACATCCAGGAAATTCAGGATACAATGAAAAGATCAAATTTAAGAATAATAGGTATAGAAGAGCATGAAGATTCCCAATTCAAAGGACCAGTAAACGTCTTCAAGAAAGTCATAGAAGTTTCCCTAACCTAAAGAAAGACATGCCCATAAATGTACAAGAAGCCTAGAGAATAACAAATAGTTTGTATCTGTTTTAGTCAGGGTTTCTATTCCTGCACAAACATCATGACCAAGAAGCAAGTTGGGGAGGAAAAGGTTTATTCGGCTTACACTTCCATACTGCTGTTCATCACCAAAGGAAGTCAGGACTGGAACTCAAGCAGGTCAGAAAGCAGGAGCTGATGCAGAGGCCATGGAGGGATGTTCTTTACTGGCTTGCCTCCCCTGGCTTGCTCAGCCTACTCTCTTATAGAACCCAAGACTACCAGCCCAGGGATGGTCCCACCCACAGGGGCCTTTCCCCCTTGATCACTAATTGAGAAAATGCCTTACAGTTGGATCTCATGGAGGCATTTCCTCAACTGAAGCTCCTTTCTCTGTGATAACTCAGCTGTGTCAAGTTGACACAAAAATAGACAGTACAATTGACCCCTTGTCAACTTGACACACAAACACATCACTAGTAAGCCTCAACCCTTACATTCTTATTCATCCCCAAGATCTAAATAACTTTAAAAGTCCCACAGTCTTTACATATTCTTAAAATTTGAATCTCTTTAAAATATCCATCGCTTTTAAAATCCAAAGTCTTTTTACAATTAAAAGTCTCTTAACTGTGGGCTCCACTAAAACAGTTTCTTCCTTCAAGAGGGAAAATATCAGGGCACAGTCACAATCAAAGCAAAAATCAATCTCCAACTGTCCAACGTCTGGGATCCAACTCACGATCTTCTGGGCTCCTCCAAGGGCTTGGGTCACTTCTCCAGCCATGCCCTTTGTAGCACACACATCGTCCTCTGGGCTCCAGATGCCTGTACTCCACTGCTGCTGCTGCTCTTGGTGGTCATCTCATGGTACTGGCATCTCCAAAACACTGCATGACCCCTTCAGTCCTGGGCCTTCAATTACAACTGAGGCTGCACCTTCACCAATGGCCTTCCATGGCCTTTCACAGTGCTTCGCCTCAGCTGCTCTGCATGACCCCTTCATGCCTTCAAAACCAGTACCACCTGGGTGACCCTTACACATTACCAAGTCCTGCTGCAGAAGGAGTACAACCTTGCCTATCTCTGGAACACAGCCTCTTTGTGCTTTCAGAAAACACTTTCCAGAAGATGTCACCTCAACGATGCTGGTCTCTTCTTCGCTGCTTCATCGCTAATTTCTTAGCTCCAGCTAACCAGCATCAATAGTCCCAGTAATGCAAAGTTTTTGCTTTAGTAGTTCTGGTATCTTGTTAATCACAGCTGATTCTTCAGCCCCAGCTAACCAGAACTACAAAATCTTCACAATCAAAACAGCAACGGCCCTGAAAAGAGTCTTTAATTTTCCCTCTGAAATTTCACAAACCAGACCTCCATCTTCTGCACTGTTCTCAACATTATCTTCCAAGCTCCTACACAACATCTGACAGAGCTCTTAACAACGAATGGATCTTCAAGCCCAAAGTCCTTCCACAGTCCTCCCCAAAACATGGTCAGGTTGTCACAGGAATACCCCACTCCTGGTACCAATTTGTTTTAGTCAGGGTTTCTATTCCTGCACAAACATCATGACCAAGAAGCAAGTTGGGGAGGAAAGGGTTTATTCGGCTTACACTTCCATACTGCTGTTCATCACCAAAGGAAGTCAGGACTGGAACTCAAGCAGGTCAGAAAGCAGGAGCTGATGCAGAGGCCATGGAGGGATGTTCTTTACTGGCTTGCCTCCCCTGGCTTGCTCAGCCTACTCTCTTATAGAACCCAAGACTACCAGCCCAGGGATGGTCCCACCCACAGGGGTCTTTCCCCCTTGATCACTAATTGAGAAAATGCCTTACAGTTGGATCTCATGGAGGCATTTCCTCAACTGAAGCTCCTTTCTCTGTGATAACTCAGCTGTGTCAAGTTGACACAAAAATAGCCAGTACAGTATCAGAAAAGAAATGTAATTGAGGAAAATACGTAATAAAAAATATTAAAAAAACAAAACAAAAACAAATGTGGGTGTCCTTGCATTTGGGGCACAGATGTCACAAATTAATCAAAACACATGCAAAAAATGCACAGAAAAAAGAAAGAATATTAAAAGTGGTAAGAGAAAAATGTCAAGTAACAGAGAAAGGCAGACTCATCAGAATTACACCAGTCTTCTCAACAGAGATTCTAAAGCCAGAAGATCTTGGGCAGTTGTCCTACAGACCCTAAGAGAACACAAATGCCAGCCCAGGCTATGATACCCAGCAAAACTCTGAATTACCATAGACGGAGAAAACAAGATATTCCATGACAAATCCAAATTTAAACAAAATCTTCTCAATAGTACAGCCCTACAGAAGATAATAGAAGGAAAAGTTCAACACAGGAGGAAAACTGCACCCTAGAAAAGCCAAGAAATGAATCTTCTCACAACAAACCAAAAAGAACAGAACCACACAAACATAATCCCACCTCTAACAACAAAAATATCAGGAAGCAGCAATCACTGGTCTTTAATGTCTCTCAACATCACTGGACTCAATTCCCCTATAAAAAGACATAGGCTAACAGACTGGATAATGTAGACAGGACCTAGCATTTTGCTACATGCAGGAAATATACCTCAGTGATGAAGACAGAAGCTACTTCAGAGTAAAAGGCTGGAAAAAAAATTCCAAGCATATGGTCCCAAGAAACAAGCTGGAGTAGCCATTCTAATATCAAATAAAATAGACTTTTGGCCCAAAGTTACCAAAAAAGATGGGGAAAATTCATTAAAGGAAGTTCATCAAAGAAAAAATTGAGAGATGAACTCTAAATTCTGAACATCTATGCCCCAAATGCAAGGACACCCACATTTGTAAAAGAAATGTTACTAACATTCAAAGAACATATTGAACCTCACACAATAATAGTGGGAGACTTCAACACCCCATTCTCACAAATAGACATCATGAAACAAAAACTAAACAGAGACACAGGGAAACGATCAGCAAACCAATGGATTTAACAGATATTACAGAACATTTCACCCTAAAACAAAAGAGTACACCTTCTTCTCAGTACCTCATGGTACCTTCTCTAAAAATTGATCATGTAATTGAATACAAAACAAGCCTCAACAGACACAGGAAGTTTGAGTTCATTCCATGCATTCTATCAGATCAGGCTGGTCTTCAATAACAACAAAAACAACATACTCATGGAAGCTGAACAACTCTCTACTTAATGATAACTAGGTCAGGGAATAAATAAAGAAATTAAAGACATTTTAGAATTTAACGAAGGGGCTGGAGAGATGGCTCAGTGGTTAAGAGCACTGACTGTTCTTCCACAGGTAGCGAGTTCATTTCCCAGCAACCACATGGTAGCTCACAACCATCTGCCATGTGATTGGGGCCCCCCTTTGGTGTGTCTGAAGATAACTACAGTGTACTCATATACATTAAATAAATGAATAAATAATAAATAAATCTTTAGAATTTAATGAAAATGAAGGTACAACATACCCAAACTTATGGGACACAATGAAGCAGTGCTAAGAGGGAAACTCATAGCTCTGAGTGCCTCCATTAAAAACTTGGAGTCATCCTACACTAGCAGCTTAACAGCACATCTGAAAGCACTGGGAAAAAAAGAAGCCAATATACCCAAGAGGATT
Source organism: Mus caroli (assembly GCF_978045245.1). Lineage (NCBI taxonomy): Eukaryota > Metazoa > Chordata > Mammalia > Rodentia > Muridae > Mus > Mus caroli. Next base: position 62,352,341 of record NW_028227256.1, read on the forward strand.
AGGCAGCAGGAAATAATCAAACTCAGGGCTGAAATCAACTAAGTAGAAACAAACAAACAAACAAACAAAAAAACCTACTATACAATGAATCAACAAAACTAGGAGCTGCGTTTTTAAGAAAATCAACAAGATAGATAAACCCTAGGCCAAACTAACTAAAGGGCTCAGAGACAGTATCCAAATCAACAAAATCAGAAATGAAAAGAGAGCTATAACAACTGAGACAGAGGAAATTACAAAAAGCATCAGATCCTAGTACAAAAGCCTATACTCAACACAGAAAATCTTGATGAAATGGATCATTTTCTAGAGAGATACCAGGTACCCAAGTTAAATTGGGGTCAGATAAACCACCTAAATAGTTCTCTAACCCTTATGGAAATAGAATCAGTCATTACAAGTCTTCCAACCAGGCGCGGGACCTGAAACTGCATTAGTTAGGGAAGCAGAAACCAGCCTGAGTAGGGCCACAGGCCTCATCCGGCCGGATCAGCACCAGGGGAGCTAGAGCTCAGGGTCGGCTGACACCCGCCAGCTACCCACGACCCCCACCACAGGATTTTGAGACTGCTGGTGAGTGGAACACAGCTTCTGCTCCAATCTTTAAACAGTGACAACGACAACAACTAACCCCAGAGATTACCAGATGGCGAAAGGTAAACGTAATAATCTTACTAACAAAAACCAAGACCACTCACCAACATCAGAACCCAGCACTCCCACTTTGCCCAGTCCAGGGCACCCCAACACACCGGAAAAGCTAGACACGGATCTAAAAGCATATCTCCTGATGATGGTAGAGGACATCAAGAAGGACTTTAATAACACACTTAAAGAAATACAAAGGAACACTGGTAAACAGGTAGAAGACAGTAAAGAGGAAGCACAAAAATCCCTTAAAGAATTGCAGGAGAACACTGCTAAAGAGTTACAAATCCTTAAAGAAAAACAGGATAACCTAATCAAACAGGTAGAAGTCCTTAATGAAAAACAGGAAAACACATCCAAACAGATGATGGAAATGAACAAAACCATACTAGACCTAAAAAGGGAAGTAGACACAATAAAGAAAACCCAAAATGAGGCAACAATGGAGATAGAAACCCTAGGAAAGAAATCTGGAACCATAGATACGAGCATCAGCAACAGAATACAAGAGATGGAAGAGAGAATCTCAGGTGCAGAAGATTCCATAGAGAACATTGGCACAACAATCAAGGAAAATGTAAAATGCAAAAAGATCCTAACTCAAAACATCCAAGAAATACAGGACACAATGAGAAGACCAAACCTACGGATAATAGGAGTGGATGAGAATGAAGATTTTCAACTCAAAGGACCAGCAACCATCTTCAACAAAATTATAGAAGAAAACTTCCCAAATCTAAAGAAAGAGATGCCCATGAACATACAAGAAGCCTACAGAACTCCAAATAGACTGGACCATAAAAGAAATACCTCCCAACACATAATAATCAGAACAACAAATGCTCTAAATAAAGATAGAATACTAAAAGCAGTAAGAGAAAAAGACCAAGTAACATATAAAGGCAAGCCTATCAGAATTACACCAGATTTTTCACTAGAGACTATGAAAGCCAGAAGATCCTGGATGGATGTTATACAGACACTAAAAGAACACAAATTCCAGCCCAGGCTACTATACCCAGCCAAACTCTCAATTAACATAGATGGAGAAACCAAAGTATTCCACGACAACACCAAATTCACACATTATCTCTCCACGAATCCAGCCCTTCAAAGGATAATAACAGAAAAAAACCAATACAAGGACAGGAACCACGCCCTAGAAACAACAAGAAGGTAATCCCTCAACAAACCTAAAAGAAGACAGCCACAAGAACAGAATGCCAACTTTAACAACAAAAATAACAGGAAACAACAATTACTTTTCCTTAATATCTCTTAATATCAATGGACTCAACTCCCCGATAAAAAGACATAGACTAACAAACTGGCTACACAAATAAGACCCAACATTTTGCTGCTTACAGGAAACTCATCTCAGAGAAAAAGATAGACACTACCTCAGAATGAAAGGCTGGAAAACAATTTTCCAAGCAAATGGTATGAAGAAACAAGGTGGAGTAGCCATTCTAATATCTGATAAGATTGACTTCCAACCCAAAGTCATTAAAAAAGACAGGGAGGGAGACTTTATACTCATCAAAGGTAAAATCCTCCAAGAGGAACTATCAATCCTGAATATCTATGCTCCAAATACAAAGGCAGCCACATTCATTAAAGAAACTTTAGTAAATCTCAAAGCACACATTGCACCTCATACAATAATAGTGGGAGACTTCAACACACCACTTTCACCAATGGACAGATCATGGAAACAGAAACTAAACAGGGACACAGAGAAACTAAGAGAAATTATGAATCAAATGGATCTGGCAGATATCTACAGAACATTCTATCCTAAAACAAAAGGATATACCTTCTTCTCAGCACCTCATGGTACCTTCTCCAAAATTGACCACATAATTGGTCACAAAACAGGCCTCAACAGATACAAAAATATTGAAATTGTCCCATGCATCCTATCAGATCACCATGGACTAAGGCTGATCTTCAATAACAAAATAATAGAAAGCCAACCTTCACGTGGAAACTGAACAACACTCTTCTCAATGATACCTTGGTCAAGGAAGGAATAAAGAAAGAAATCAAGGACTTTTTAGAGTTCAATGAAAATGAAGCCACAACATACCCAAACTTATGGGACGCAATGAAAGCATTTCTAAGAGGAAAACTCATAGCTCTGAGTGCCTCCAAAAGGAAACTAGAGAGAGCACACATTAGCAGCTTGACAACATACCTAAAAGCACTAGAACAAAAGGAAGCAAATTCACCCAAGAGGAGTAGACGGCAGGAAATAATCAAACTCAGGGGCGAAATCAACCAAGTGGAAACAAGAAAAACTATTCAAAGAATCAACCAATCAAGGAGCTGGTTCTTTGAGAAAATCAACAAGATAGATAAACCCTTAGCCAGAGTCACTAGAGGGCACAGGGAAAGCATCCTAATTAACAAAATCAGAAATGAAAAAGGAGACATAACAACAGATCCTGAAGACATCCAAAACACCATCAGATCCTTCTACCAAAGGCTATACTCAACAAAACTGGAGAACCTGGATGAAATGGAGATGTTCCTAGACAGATACCAGGTACCAAAGTTGAATCAAGATCAGGTTAATGATCTAAACAGCCCTATATCCCCCAAAGAAATAGAAGCAGTCATTAATAGTCTCCCAACTAAAATAAGCCCAGGACCAGATGGGTTTAGTGCAGAGTTCTATCAGACCTTCAAAGAAGATCTAATCCCAGTTCTTCACAAACTATTCCACAAAATAGAAACAGAAGGTACTCTACCCAACTCATTCTATGAAGCCACAATTACTCTGATACCTAAACCACAAAAAGACCCAACAAAGAGAAAACTTCAGACCAATATCCCTTATGAATATTGATGCAAAAATCCTCAATAAAGTTCTTGCTAACCGAATCCAAGAACACCTCAAAACAATCATCCATCCTGACCAAGTAGGTTTCATCCCAGGGATGCAGGGATGGTTCAATATACGGAAATCCATCAATGTAATCCAGTATATAAACAAACTCAAAGACAAAAACCACATGGTCATCTTGTTAGATGCGGAAAAAGCATTTGACAAGATCCAACACCCATTCATGATAAAAGTCTTGGAAAGATCAGGAATTCAAGGCCCATACCTAAACATGATAAAAGCAGTCTACAGCAAACCAGTAGCCAACATCAAAGTAAATGGTGAGAAGCTTGAAGCAATCCCTCTAAAATCAGGGACTAGACAAGGCTGTCCACTTTCGCCATACCTATTCAACTTTGTACTTGAAGTCCTAGCCAGAGCAATTCGACAAGAAAAGGAGATGAAAGGGATACAAATTGGAAAAGATGAAGTCAAAATATCACTCTTTGCAGATGATATGATAGTATATATAAGTGACCCTAAAAATTCCACCAGAGAACTCCTAAGCCTGATAAACAGCTTCGGTGAAGTAGCTGGATATAAAATTAACTCAAACAAATCAATGGCCTTTCTCTACACAAAGAATAAACAGGCTGAGAAAGAAATTAGGGAAACAACACCCTTCTCAATAGTCACAAATAATATTAAATATCTTGGCATGACTCTAACTAAGGATGTGAAAGATCTCTATGATAAGAACTTCAAGTCTCTGAAGAAAGAAATTAAAGAAGATCTCAGAAGATGGAAAGATCTCCCATGCTCATGGATTGGCAGGATCAACATTGTAAAAATGGCTATCTTGCCAAAAGCAATCTACAGATTCAATGAAATCCCCATCAAAATTCCAAATCAATTCTTCAACGAATTAGAAAATGCAATCTGAAAATTCATCTGGAATAACAAAAAAACCTAGGATAGCAAAAACTCTTCTCAAGGATAAAAGAACCTCTGGTGGAATCACCATGCTGGACCTAAAGCTCTACTACAGAGCAATTGTGATTAAAACTGCATGGTACTGGTATAGTGACAGACAAATAGACCAATGGAATAGAATTGAAGACCCAGAAATGAACCCACACACCTACGGTCACTTGATCTTCGACAAGGGAGCTAAAAACATCCAGTGGAAGAAAGACAGCATTTTCAACAAATGGTGTTGGCACAACTGGTTGTTAACATGTAGAAGAATGCGAATTGATCCATTCCTATCTCCTTGTACTAAGGTCAAGTCCAAGTGGATCAAGGAACTTCACATAAAACCAGAGACACTGAAACTTATAGAGGAGAAAGTGGGGAAAAGCCTTGAAGATATGGGCACAGGGGAAAAATTCCTGAATAGAACAGTAATGGCTTGTGCTGTAAGATCGAGAATTGACAAGTGGGCCCTCATGAAACTACAAAGCTTCTGCAAGGCTAAAGACACCATCAATAAGACAAAAAAACCACCAACAGATTGGGAAAGGATCTTTACCTATCCTAAATCAGATAAGGGACTAATATCCAATATATATAAAGAACTCAAGAAGGTGGACTCCAGAAAGTCAAATAACCCCATTAAAAAATGGGGCTCAGAACTGAACAAAGAATTCTCACCTGAGGAATACCAAATGGCAGAGAAACACCTGAAAAAATGTTCAACATCCTTAATCATCAGGGAAATGCAAATCAAAACAACCCTGAGATTCCTCCTCACACCAGTCAGAATGGCTAAGATCAAAAATTCAGGTGACAGCAGATGCTGGCGAGGATGTGGAGAAAGAGGAACACTCCTCCATTGTTGGTGGGATTGCAAGCTTGTACAACCACTCTGGAAATCAGTCTGGCGGTTCCTCAGAAAATTGGACATAGTACTACCGGAGGATCCAGCAATACCTCTCCTGGGCATATATCCAGAAGATGGCCCAACCGGTAAAAAGGACACATGCTCCACTATGTTCATAGCAGCCCTATTTATAATAGCCAGAAGCTGGAAAGAACCCAGATGTCCCTCAACAGAGGAATGGATACAGAAATTATGGTACATTTACACAATGGAGTACTACTCAGCTATTAAAAAGAATGAATTTATGAAATTCCTAGCCAAATGGATGGACCTGGAGGGCATCATCTTGAGTGAAGTAACACAATCACAAAAGAACTCACACAATATATATTGACTGATAAGTGGATATTAACCCAAAACTTAGGATACCGAAGATATAAGATACAATGTGCTAAACGCATGAAACTCAAGAACAATGAAGACCAAAGTGTGGACACTGTGCACCTTCTTAGAATTGGGAACAAAACACCCAGGGAAGGAGTTACAGAGACAAAGTTCGTAGCTGTGATGAAAGGATGGACCATTTAGAGACTGCCGTATCCAGGGATCCATCCCATAATCAGCTTCTAAACGCTGACACCATTGCATACACTAGTAAGATTTTGCTGAAAGGACCCAAATATAGCTGTCTCTTGTGAGACGATGCCGGGGCCTAGCAAACACAGGAGTGGAGGTTCACAGTCAGCTATTGGATGTATCACAGGGCTCCCAATGGAGAAGCTAGAGAAAGTACCCAAGGAGCTAAAGGGATCTGCAACCCTATTGTTGGAACAACATGATGTACTAACCAGAACCCCGGAGCTCTTGTCTCTAGCTGCATATGTATCAAAAGATGGCCTATTCGGCCATCAATGGAAAGAGAGGCCCATTGGACTTGCAAACTTTATATTCCCCAATATAGGGGAATGCCAGGGCCAAAAGAATGAGAATGGGTGGGTAGGGAAGTGGGGGGGCGCTATGGGGGACTTTTGGGATAGCATTGGAAATGTAATTGAGGAAAATATGTAATAAAAATATTAAAAATTAAAAAAAAAAACAAGTCTTACAACCAAAAATATCCCAGGACGACATGGGTTTATTGCAGAATTCTATCTGACTTTCAAAGAAGATCTAATACAATACTTCTCAAACTATTCCATAAAATAGAAACAGAAGGAACACTGCTTAATTAATTCTATGAAGCCACAGTTATGCTGATACCTAAACCACAAAAAGACCTAACAAAGAAAGAGAACTTCAGACCAATATCTATTATGAATACCAATGCAAGAATACTCAATAAAATTCACACAAACTGAATCCAAGAAGACATCAAAAGTTCTTGGAAAGATCAGAAATTCAAAGCACATACCTAAACATAATAAAAGCAATATACATCAAACCAATATCCAACATTATATTAAATGGAGAGAAACTTGAAGTAATCCCACTAAAATCAGAAAAAGACAAGGCTGCCCACTCTCCCCCTATTTATTCAATATAGTAGTTGAAGTTCTAGCCAGAGCAATTAGACAACAAAATGAGGTCAAAAGGATAAAAATTGGAAAGGAAGATGTCAAGATATTACTATTTGTGGATAATATGATAGTATACACAAGTGACCCCCAAAATTCTACCAGAGAACTCTTTTTTAAAAATTTTTAATATATTTTATTACGTATTTTCCTCAATTACATTTCCAATGCTATCCCAAAAGTCCCCCATACCCTCCCCCCTCTACCCCATTTCCCTACCCACCCATTCCCATTTTTTTTTTTTTTTGGCCCTGGAGTTCCCCTGTACTTCCAAGGGAAGAGATAGGGGAAGGACTGAAGGAGCTGAAGGGAATTGCAGCCCTATAGGAAGAACAACAATACCAACTAACTGAAACTCCCAGAGCTCCCAGGGACTAAACCACCAACGAAACAGTATACATTGATCCATGGCTCCAGCTTCATATGTAGCAGAGGACTGCCTTATTTGGCATCAGTGGGAAGGGAGGCCCTTGGTCCTGTGGAGGCTTGATATCCCATCATAGAGGGATGCTAGAGGGATGAGGTGAGAGAGGGTGAGTGGGTGAGTGGGCACCATCTTAGAGGCCAAGGGGAGGAGGGATAGGATGGGAGGTTTTGGAGGGGAGACCTGGAAGAGGGACAGCATTTGAAATGCAAATAAAAGAGTAAAAATTAAAAAAAAAATTGAGGGGAAGAGGGGGAAATACTTTTAAATATGATATGTGTTCTTATCTAGAGTTGTTTAGCAGTAAACCTTACAAAAACTATCTCCTTACAAATGCAATTCCAGTCACTCAGCAAAGCAGAAGCTCAGCATGCAGAGCCATCTGTTATTTCTATAAGTATTGTCTGGTATTTCTTTAGTTTGTATGAGCTGCTGAAACAAAGTACCATGGGATGAGTAGCTTATAAGCAACAGAAACTTGCTAATAGGTAAGTTTTATTTTTTAATTGTTACTTAACTTATGAATCTGAGAGATCAAATAGACATTTGTGGGGTTTTTTTTTTGCAGGTGTCTGGCCGGCAGTGATTTGTAAAGAGGTAGGAATGAAAACCCAGTTCAGATTGATTTCATCAACCTGGTCCAAATGCCAGGTGGTCAATTGGTAGTATATTTAAACACAATATAATTTGGGAAATAAAATCCTGATGTAATGCAATCCATGTTGCACAAGGAAGTGTAATTACATCAACACTCAACTCAGAGTACATGTCATTTCTTCCAAGAAGATGGGTTCTGGAGATAGGCTACCTGTATTAGCTTAAGGGGCTAGGGAAGGAGCTGGTCTGGGTCACACAGATATCATGGAGGTCATCTGGGCTTTTAAGCCACCTCTGGTCCTATATGTGGAAGTTAGGGGGAGCCCCTGGCTGTAAAGGTCAGTTCAATTATTGTCCACGTCTGGTTCTGGTTTCAGGGTCTTGATATGGTCTGGCTCAACAGATATTGCAGATTACTAGGCTATTAATCACCTCCAACTCCCAGATTCTTGGGTCCTTCCCTTCAAAAGAACAATCCTGGATGCTTAACATTCCTTGTATCCCTGCAGATCTATGGGTAGAATATCCTTAGTGCTTCCAAGAGACAAATTTTACTTCTTCAACTCTAATAATTAGATGTTGTCCTTTATAAGAGTTGCCTTGGTAATGGTGTCTCTTTACAGCAATAAAAATCTTTAAGACAGTGTGGGATCTAGCTACTCTAAATTGCCTCATCTTCCCCCTGTGCCTGGAATTGCTTTTGTCCAGCAGTGATTTCTGAGAGATACAGGATTAGTATCACCTGGAGCATTTTAATAACCAGTGAATTCAGTTTTCAACAGCCTTAATTTGGGGTGGAGAGATATAATAAGCATCATCGTACATTGAAGTAGAGGAATCCTAAAGAGTTGAAAAGAGTAGGATTTATCACTAGATTACTTGATCTAACTTTCAGTAAAAACAATCAATCCAAAGCATAGTTTATTTGATCTCATTTTCAGTAAAAACAATCAATCCAAGGAATGCCTAAACATTATAGTGAGTTTGAAATGCTTCTTTGCTTGGTAGAATGAGAAACATGAGATGGAAACAAACTTTGGTTTTTAGAAGAGATGCTAGTTATCGGTAGAAATATGATCTAGGAGTGGAGTCAAATGAGGATAATTTTAAGTGCTTATGAGAACACTTTAAGAAAATAAAGAGTCTTGTGACCTCTGTTTCTTTAAAAGATTGAATTGTTCTTGGTATATGTATTCATATTCCTCCCAGGTATAGCAGATAGGAGTGAGTTTACTTCAAATTATTTCTGATTGCTTGCCACAATTATTCAATTAAATGTTTATACGTCTCTATGGAAAACACATATTTTCCCCCATCTACGCTTGTCCTTGTGATTGTATACAGTCTGGACACATGAAAACTTTACTCTCATGACCTTTATTAGCCCTTGGAGTACAAACTGTCTGAGACTCTGAATAAAGTTGGCTAGTCTGTCAGGAGGCGGTGGCACATGCCTTTAATCCCTGCTCTGGGGATCTCTGAGTTCAAGGCCAGTCTGATTTATGGAGTTAGTTTCAGGACAGCCATAACTACCCAGAAAATCCCTGTTTCATAAAACAAAAAACAAAAACAAAAATAAAAGCTGGCTATTGCATGAAACTTTAGTCTATCTCATTCATCAGCTCTATTCTCCCATGTCCCACTGCTTCTAGAGCAGTGACAGCAAGCAAACATGTGCCATTCCAAAGGGAAGAAGTTCTGTGAGTTAGAAAATGGTCTCTAGAACTTCCAGACTGTTTTTCATCTATGTTGGCTCAAGGTCCTGCCCTGGTAGTTTCTGAAAATACCTATTACATCTCTTGAGTGAGGTAATTTGTTCTCCAACACTGAAGGAGCCTCAGCTAGTGGAGATGCTCTATGAAGAAATAAGGTCTTAGTGGGATCTTCAGCAAACCCATTTATTCATATACTGGTCTGAGAATGTTCTCTTTACTATTGATTCTTTAGAGGAAAGAATGAAGCTGAATACCTCCTGAGTATCTTATAGTTTCAGCTTTCAAGAAATAACTTTTTTAATGTTCACTTTCTATCTTAAAGGATGGCCATTCTCAGAAAAGTATCACACTACTAGCAATTATAGTTATTATAGTCATCATTGTTATAATAAAAACTAGTAGATGGCTTACTGACCATCATCAAAAACTTTGCTCTTCTCTATATAATGTGCATAAGAATCATTCAAGGATCTATCTCCAGTGCAGATTGTGAGTCCAATATAGCTTGGGATTGAATCTGATAGGAATAGTCCTGGACTACATTGTTAGGAGCCAGGATAGGAAGAACTGAGAACCGTGTGATCTTTTCCCAGTGTAAAAGATTAAAGTGGAAGTGTTACTTGCTCCTGTGACTATCAAGAAGCTATTATCTTCTTGTCACAGTTTCTCTGGATAAAGGACCCCCAGCAATGTAATTCCAGCTTCACTCACTCCCCTTTGCTTGCGAGTAGTATCATTTCCACTGAACATCTGCCTGGAGCCAAACAAAGAAGTAGGGATGTCTGGCCTGCGGTAGACTCAAAATCAGAAATCAATTTTGATTAATAATAGAATCATTAAGCTTCTGATTTTACTTGCAGACACATCTTCAAGCCAGCTCTTTTTATTCTGTAGAGCTCTGTCAGAAGTGCCTTGCCAGTCAGAGTGAGAGAGAAATAATGACACCATCATGCAGGTGAATACCAGGAAGCAGACAGATGATCCTTTCCAAACAGCTAGGAAATTATGCCATGATGTTCAGATGTAATTCAACTAGATTTGCCAGGCCAGAAGTCCTAATTGCCAATTAAGACTAGGTGCTGACACTTATTGGGTACTGAGAATTAGAAATGGGGGACTTTTAAAAAATATAAATGTTTCTATTAATCCTTTCAGAATTTCTAACATGCATACAATAGAATTTGATCTAATTCACTTCAGTTTCTCCCCCTAACTCTTTCCAGATACATTCCCCATTCTTCTACTCCTCTTAACTTCACTTATTCTGTTTTAAATAACCCACTGTGTCAAATTTATGTTGCAAGGGCATGAGATCATCCATTGGGGCATGACCAATCTGCCAGGGACTACCCTTAAGGAAACCCTAACTGACTCCTTAGCAACCAAATACTCCCTGTAGTTCCTCAGCTAAACATGTGGGCTCATGAACCCACACCCCATCCATGCAGGAATGTTGAGTGGTTGATCTAAGGCAGGCAACCATGAGTTCATGAGTGCAATAGTCTTGTTTTGTCTATACTACACTCTGATCCTCCCAATCTTTCTTCTTCCTTTTTCTCAAGGTTCCCTGAGTCTTAGTGGAAAGGGTCTCTTTATCTAGATATCCCATGTATAGCTGAGCATGCCTCAGACTATAACTTTGCAGTTATTCTCTGCAAATTGATCAGTTGACATCCACAGTACAAAGAAAATTCTCTAATGAGGTCTGAGAGCTTCAATAATCTATAACTACACACACACACACACACACACACACACACACACACACACACTTAGAAGGCAATTTGATACTACAAGAGTAGTAGGCTTACCACTTAATTTACTGGCCCACTTTGTAAGATTGCTCATACCAGGCAATATGTTTCCTCCTATGGTATGGATTGTAAATCCAATCAGAATGAGGTTGGTTAACCCCATATCATTTGTGCCATAGTTGCAGACCCTTTGGCATATTTTACAATGCCAGTCATTATTTTAGTTCAATGGGAAGAAACTTTTTTTATTAGATATTTTCTTCATTTACATTTCAAATGCTATCCCCCACCCTGCTCCTCAACCCACCCACTCCCGCTTCCCGGCCCTGGCATTCCCCTGTACTGGGGTATATGATCTTCACAAGACCAAGGGCCTCTCTTCCCATTGATGGCTGTCTATGGCATCCTCTGCTACATATGCAACTAGAGACACAGCTCTGGGGGGTACTGGTTAGTTCATATTGTTGATCCTCCTATAGGGTTGCAGATCCCTTTAGCTCCTTGGGTACTTTCCCTAGCTCCTTCATTAGGGTCCCTGTGTTCCATCTAATAGATGACTGTGCCAGACACTGGCATAGCCTCACAAGAGAGAGCTATATTGGGGTTCTGTCAGCAGAATCTTTATGGCATATGCAATAGTGTCTGGGTTTGGTGGTTGGATATGGGAGGGACCCCCGGGTGGGGCAGTCTTTAGATGATCTTTCCTTCCGTCTCTGCTCCGAACTTTGTCTCGGTGACTCCTTCCATGGGTACTTTGTTTTCCATTCTGAGAAGGAACGAAGTAAGAGAACAATTTCTAAAATGTGCATAGGTAAAACAGGTTTTGAACACTGATAGTTACTATTCATTTACCCTTTGGAGGCTGACATATTCATACAGAATTTGCTCTTTCAAATTGTGCTTAAACTTCCATTGCTAAAGTAAAATAGATAAACCTGAGGTTACACAAGAACCAGTTATCTTTATTTTTATTATTTAACTGTTTGCATATGACATACACATTTATCAAGCACAAAAATAAATTTTATCATGATTTTAAAATCTTATTTTATGATATTTATTGGATTAAAATTCCATGGAGCCTTCTAGAATTGTACAAAGACTATAGAAAGATAGTTCTGGGAAGAGTACATAGTTTAGAAGAGTAGTAAAAAGTTTAATACAGTAGTTATGGAAGCTGCAGACATCAAGATAGTGATTGTTGTAATATAGATGGCATGTGTGTGTCTCCTCCTCCTTCTTCCTCCTTCTTCCTCCTCCCTTCTCCTCTTCTTCCTCCCTTCTTTTTCTTTTTCCTCCTGTTTCTCCTCCCCATTCACCTTGCTATTCAGTTTAAGGTCTGACAATGTTTATATTTCCCTATTAAGCACTTTTTAGTTGTGTATATCTCTATTTTGGGAAAGCTGTAAATAGGATGATGGCAGAGTCTTGTGGTAGCAGGATCTTTAGATGACCAGCCAAGTTTCTTGCCTTCTGGGATGAATGCCTTGATTGTGGTAATACCTGTGTTTAACATAGTATTTCACACCCCTGGTTAAACTTCTTTGGATGACTAGAGTGAAATGAAGTTGATTTGTTAGGAAAAAAAGAGCACCTTCCTGTCTTACAAGGGTGGAAGCCATAAAAGGAACTTCTTAGATGGGAGTAGAACTACCCCACTGGCTGTGAAGAAAGAAACAATCATGTGAGTGTTGTGTGTGGAAAGCTTGTGAGTTTTGAACTCTCACATTTAGTTTCCTGAGCTCAAAGTCATGACCTATAGAACACACATAGTATGCACTCACTGGATATTAGCCCCAAAGCTCAGAATACCAAAGATACAATTCACAGAACACATGAAGCTCAAGAAGAAAGAAGACCAAAGTGTGGATACTTCGACCCTTCTTAGAAGGGGTAGCAAAATACCCATGGGAGGAGATACAAAGACAAATTGTGGAGCAGAGACTGAAGGAAAGGCCATTCAGAGATTGCCTCACCTGGGGATCCATCCTATATACAGTTACCAAACCCAGACACTATTGTGGATGTCAAGAAGTAGTTGCTGACAGGAGCCTGATATAGCTGTCTCCTGAGAGGCTCTGACAGAGCCTGACAAATACAGAGGTGGATGTTTTCAGCCAACCATTGGACTGAGCATGGGTTCCCTGATGGAGTATTAGGGAAAGGATTGAAGGAGGTGAAGAGGCTTTCAGCCCCATAGGAAAACAACATCAACCAAACCCCCCTCCCCACTCCCCCCACCTTTGCAGAGCTCCCAGGGACTAAACCACCAACCGAAGAGTACACATGGAGTGACCCATGGCTCCAGTTGCATATGTAACAGAGAATGGCCTTGTTGAGCATCAATGGGAGGAGAGGCCCTTGGTTCTGTGAAGGCTTGATGCCCCAGTGTAGGGAAATATAAGGGCAGAGAAGCTGGAGTGGGTGGGTGGATGGGGGAATACCCTCATAAAAGCAGGGTGGAAGGGGGATAGGATAAGGGGTTGTAAGAGGAGAAAGTAGGAAAGGGGCTAACATTTGAAATGTAAATAAAGAAAATATCTAATAAATTAAAAAAAGAGGGATTGCAATGATAATTTCTTCCATATATATATATATATATATATATATATATATATATATATATGTGTGTGTGTGTGTGTGTGTGTGTGTTCCTCCATAACCCGAAAGCCAGTCCTTCAATATATAACTGCCAGAAAGGGTAGGGCTCTGGTGTACCTTTTTGTATTTACAGCTAGTAGATACAGTTAGTGGTCTAAGTGGCTTTTATATTAACCGACATTGCAATTTCAGCTCTTAGCTTCTGTTTGAGTTTTTTCTCCCTTTAATACAACCCATCAGGTTTGCTCAGATGAGAGTGATTTCAGTTCATGCTGCACTTTTTCTCTATTGCAATATCCCATTGGTGATCAAAATATATCTGTATCACATTAGCTGCGTTTGGCTTTGGCTTTGACACTGCTATCATGTGATAGAATGAAGATTATTAATTAATGGTCTATAGTCCTGGGATTATAATATAGATCATTAAACTCTCTTAGAATCTTGATTTCAGTTTTATATCTCAAGGAAAATGAATTAAAGCCGACAGTAAAATGTTCCTTGTTATTCTTTAGGTATAGAAGATGTTGAACTAATTTGGCTAGAATTTTGGATATTAAAGATTTAGAATATGTACACATAATGTCATTTGCTTTGGCATTTTTCATGTTTTTGTTAAAAATAAATTGTTTTACCTTCTAATCATTCATAATATCTATGTTTTGCTATTCTAAAAACCAAGGATTGATTGTTTAGAGTTCTCTCTTGCTAACTACAAGCCAACTGGCTGAGTAAATGGATAAAAATTCTTGGTCCTCCAGAAATAAGAATTCCTATCAGTCTCTGTGAATGACCTGAAGATGCAAATGTTTTGTTACTGACAGTTACAGCTGTCTGCCATCAGACTAGCAAATCTGGTGAAGGCAGAACATTTAAATTACTTCTCAGAAGACCAGTCCCTCTCTGCAGGCTTCACTGAGCAGAGTTTCCTGTCTGGGGACACCCAGGGAGCTCTCACAATGCTCAGAAGAGATTCCTACCTGGAATACAGGGCTCTATATAACCCTGTTGTCAGCACATGCTCCTGTATCTGCCTAAGAGTAATGTTTTCCGTAAATATCTAAACAAAAGAAACATTTGTGGGTTTTTGTTTTAGGACTATTAAGTTAAATGACTGATTTAAGTTTGTTAAAAGGATTTTTTCTTGATCCTCAGTGAATGATTTTTGGCTCATTGTGGTAGGAGAATGGGCTGAACACTTGATTAGAGCCTCTTTCTTATGAACCCTGGAAGCCTCAAAAGAAGAGCATTGATTCTAGTTCAAATAGAAAGAAAGAAAAAATTTCTAAAACAAAATTTATTTTATTTTTTTATGGCTATTTTATAGAAAATGGGATTTTGGTTTTATGATCGTTTTATGAATATAGGGTTTTATTAAATTTTAAATTGCAGCACTAGTTATATCAATAAAATGCTTATTTCTTTTATTTTATGTGCATGAGCTTTTGCCTGATGATATGGACAGCATGTATGGTGGTTGCACACAGATGCAAGAATAGAGTATTAGATCCCTTTGAACTGGAATGCCAGACAGTTGTAAGTCTTCCAATGTGGGAGGTAGGAATTAAATTCTGATTCTGTGAGAGCAGCAAGGAAGCCAACTTTCAAGCACACCAATTAAAATTTAAGTATTATATAAAACTATACCTTTACTTTTACCATTCTCACTCTATAAAATTATAATTTTAATGAATTAGTAGTAAAATAATACAATGTAATTGGTTCTACTTATTAAAAGTTTGGTAATGCAATTATTTATCCTGTGTAGGTGCATTTCAAGAATAAAATGTAGTGTAAACAACGGAGACATCTTCCCATCATCATAGTATTTGGAGGCATTGGGTTTTGTTATTCTGAAGCCATTGTTTGCGAGTTATAGATTAAACCAAATGAATAATTGTGATTTAAAATTTCAGTGTGAGTAAAGAATATAATGACAGAATCCAAGTGAAACCCATATTCCTGTATTTGAACTGTACATTTCACTATAAACTCAGGATACATTTTATCTTAAAAACTGAATATAATAAAACAAGGTCTAAAAACTTAATTCTGAATAATGAAAAGGCCCAAACCAATAATCAATGTAGTAACAAAGACTCTCTCCATTGGATGTTACAGTATCTAAATACTGTCATCCATAAAGAAAATTAAGTCCCCGGAGAACTGGGTAGTCTTAAGCTTGAAGAAAAGGATGGAAGGAGAACTATGAACATCTTGTCAATCATGGTGAAGAACCTGTCAAAGGGCTGAGAGGCTATTAAGAGATTTCCTCTAAATCAGTGTGGCAGTTCCTCAGAAAGATGGAAATTGATCTATCTTAGGATCCAGCCATAAGATTCTTGGGCATATACCCAAAAGGTGCTTCATCCTATCACAGAGATGTTTTCTTATCTATGTTCATTGCTGCCCTATTCATAATAGCCAGAAACTGGAAGCAAACCCAATTTCCCTCAACAGAGGAATGGATAAAGAAAATATAGTAATTTACCCAATGGAATATTACTCAGCCATTTAAAAAATGACACCATGAAATTCATAGGTAAATGACTGGGATGTGAAAAAAAAATCACCCTAAGTGAGGTATCTAAGATTCAGAGAAGTAAGTATGGTATATATCTATATGTGAATATCAGCTGTTAAGTCAGTGATAACCAAGCTACAATCTGTAAAACTTCAGAGGTTAGGTAGAGAGTAAGGGCCTTGGGGTAGAGATAGATCCTATTAGATAGGGAAATAGAATATAGTTACGGATGCTCGCGCTCTCTCTCTCTCTCTCTCTTTCTCTCTCTCTCTTTCTGTGGTGTGTGTGTGTGTGTGTGTGTGTGTGTGTGTGTGTGTGTGTGTGATCTAAATGAAATCACCTGATAATGGGGGAGACACAGTCGAAACTAACTCTGTCACCAAATCCAGTGCAAGGATTGGGTTACATCTAATTGAGTTTTGGGGTAAAAGGGTTTCTTAGAAATCCCCAAACAACCTAGGCTGTTGCCAAGAATATACATTGCTTTCTATTCCTGATTACAGAAGCTCATTTACACACCTCTTTGAACATAGAATAGTCAAGTTGGTACCTACATGACTACTCCTAAGAGCTTTCTGGTACAGAAAGGTACTCTAAAAACATAAACACTAAGCCAGTCACAAAGCCTTTGACCTACAAAGGTATCCTGCCTACGCTGGGGCAAGATATGCTAGGGCATATGGAGGAATTTTAATCCATCAATCTCTCAGGATGGAATGCAGACATGCCCTGGGTACACACCTTTAATTTGAAACAATGTAGGTAAAATTAGTTTTTTAGGAGGAAGCAGCATTGTTTGAAAGTTCGGTCTAATTAAGGGGCAGACAAAGTGATGAATCAGAAAAAGATTTGACAGAATGAGTCAGAGATGGTATATGCTCAACTCTCACAAGGAAAGCACAGGAAAGAGAAGCTATTTAAGAGCAGGAGAGAGAGAGAGAGAGAGAGAGAGAGAGAGAGAGAGAGAGAGAGAGAGAGAGAGAGAGAGAGGAGTCAATCTAGTTAGTGCAGTACAGTGGAGTTGAGCTTGTTTTGTTTGTGAGTTCAGTTCAGGTGCAGTTCAATGCAGGTCAGCAGAGGCTGTTGAAGCCAGAGAATATGAAGGAGTCAGAAGATTAGAACAAATTGCCAGAATAGCTTGAGGCCAAGCAGAGCAATTCAGTGAGAAACTAAGAGAAGACAAATTGAATCAGTCAGCTTGGAGAGGAGTTAGGTCCACAACAGTTGAGTTGAACCAGCCAGCCAGAGTTTAGAACAAAACTAGAAAGTGCAAGCTTATTCGGCAGTAAGCCTCTGAGACAACATTTATATCAGGTGAATAAAAGTTGCTTTTGTAAGGGCAATGGTGGCACAAACCTTGTAGGAGTAACCAAGCAATATCAGATTTGACTTAAGGTCCACGCCATGAGATGAAACCCATACCCAACACTGCTTAGGAGACCAAGAACCAGAGTCTGGATAGCCCAGGGCTCCAGGGTTAAACCAAACACTACTGTTCTAATAACACATGAGTAACAATAAAATGACTCATACTGACATTATGCTCTACTCATAGGTCAGTGTCCTGCTCAGCTGTCAAAGAATCTTTCTACAGCAGCAGATGGGAATACATACAGAGACCCACAGTAAGACATTATGCAGAGAGTAGAGTGAGAGACCTTGAAATATTCAGCACTAAATGAGATTTCTCTATCAAATTCTTCCCATCAGGGTTCAGGAAACTACATAGAAGAGGAGACAGCTTGCAATCCCACCATCAAGGGAGGAGTTTTCCTCTTTCTCCACATCCTCCCCAGCATCTGCTGTCACCTAAGTTTTTGAACTTAGCCATTCTGACTGGTGTGAGGTGGAATCTCAGAATTGTTTTGATTTGCATTTCCCTGATGACAAAAGATGTTGAATATTTCTTTAGGTGCTTCTCAGCCATTTGTATTACTCAGTTGAGAATTCTTTGTTTAGCTCTGTACCCCATTTTTAAACAGGGTTATTTGTTTCTCTGCAGTCTAACTTCTTGAGTTCTTTGTATATATTGGATATTAGCACTTCATCAGATATAGGGTTGGTAAAGATCTTTTCCCAATCTGTTAGTTGCTGGTTTTTCCTATCAGCAGTGTTCTTACAGAAGCTGTACAGAAGCTTTGCAATTTTATGAGGTGCCATTTGTCAATTCTTGATCTTAGAGCATAAACTGTTGGTGTTCTGTTCAGGAAAATTTCCCTTCTGCCCATATGTTCGAGAAACCTTCCCCACTTTCTCCAATATAAATTTCAGTGTTTCTGGTTTTATGTTGAGGTCCTTGATCCACTTTGACTTGAGCTTTGAACAAGGGGATAAGAATGGGTCTAATTGCATTTTCTACATGCTGATAGCCAGTTGAACCAGCACCATTGTTAAAAATGTTGTTTTTTACCTGAAAAAATGTTCAACATCCTTAATCATCAGAGAAATGCAAATCAAAACAACCCTGAGATTCCATTCTGACACAAGTCAGAATGGCTAAGATCAAAAATTCAGGTGACAGCAGATGCTGGCGAGGATGTGGAGAAAGAGGAACACTCCTCTACTGTTGGTGGGATTGCAAGCTTGTACAACCACTCTGGAAATCAATCTGGCGGTTCCTCAGAAAATTGGACATAGTACTACCGGAGGATCCCGCAATACCTCTCCTGGGCATATAACCAGAAGATGTCCCAACTGGTAAGAAGGACACATGCTCCACTATGTTCAGCCTTATTTATAATAGCCAGAAGCTGGAAAGAACCCAGATACCCCTCAACAGAGGAATTGATACAAAAAATGTGGTACATTTATACAATGGAGTACTACTCAGCTATTAAAAAGAATGAATTTATGAAATTCCTAGATAAATGGATGGACCTGGAGGGCATCATCCTGAGTGAGGTAACACAATCACAAAAGAACTCAAATGATATGTACTCACTAATAAGTGGATATTAGCCCAGAAACCTAGTATACCCGAGATATAAGAGACAATTTGTAAAACACATGAAACTGAAGAAGAACGAAGACCAAAGTGTGGACACTTTGCCCCTTCTTAGAATTGGAAACAATCACCCATGAAAGGAGTTACAGAGACAAAGTTTGGAGCTGAGACAAAAGGATGGACCATCTAGAGACTGCCATATCCAGGGATCCATCCCATAATTAGCCTCCAAACGATGACACCATTGCATACACTAGCAAGCGTTTGCTGAAAGGACTCTGATATAGCTGTCTCTTGTGAGACTAGGCCGGGGCCTAGCAAACACAGAAGTGGATGCTCACAGTGAGCCATTGGATGGATCACAGGGCCCCCAATGGAGGAGCTAGAGAAAGTATCCAAGGAGCTAAAGAGATCTGCAACCCTGTAGGTGCAACAACATTATGAACTAACCAGTACCCCGGAGCTCTTGACTCTAGCTGCATATGTATCAAAAGATGGCCTAGTTGGCCATCACTAGAAAGAGAGGCCCATTGGACATGCAAAATTTATATGCCCCAGTACAGGGGATCACCAGGGCCAAACAATGGGAATGGGTGGGTAGGGAAGTAGGGGGGAGGGTATGGGGGACTTTTGTGATGGCATTGGAAATGTAAATGAGGAAAATACGTAATAAAAAATGTTGTTTTTTTCCCACTGGATGGTTTTTGCTCCTTTGTGGGATATCAAGTGACCATGTGTGTGGGTTCATTTCTGGGTCTTCAATTATATTCCATTAATCTACCTGCCTGTCTTTGTACCAATACCATATAGTCTGGAAATCAGTTTGTCAGTTCCTCAGAAAACTGGACATAGTACTTCCTGTGGAGCCAGCTATACCACTCCTGGGCACATACCCAGAAGATGCTCCAACATATAATAAGGACACATGCTCCACTATGCAGCCTTATTTATAATAGCCAGAAGCTTGAAAGGACCCAGATGTCCTTCAACAGAGGAATGGATACAGAATATGTGGTACATTTACACAATGGAGTACTACTCAACTATTAAAAACGATGAATTCATGAAATTCTTAGGCAAATGGATGGAATTAGAAAATATCATCTTGAATGAGGTAACCCAATCACAAAAGAACACACATAGTATGCACTCACTGATAAGTGGCTATTAGTCCAAAAACTCCAAATACCATTTACAGATCACATGAGGCTCAAGAAGAAGGAAGAGCAAAGTGTGGGTGCTTTAGTCCTTTTTAGAAGGGGAACAAAATGCTCACAGGAGCAAATATGAAGATACAGTGCTGAGCAGAGACTGAAGGAAAGTCTAACTAGAGCCTGTCCCACCTGGGGATTCATCCCAAATACAGTTACCAAACCCAGACACCATTGCAGATGCCAAGAAGTACATGCTGAAAGGAGCCTGATACGGCTGTCTCCTGAGAGGCCCTGCCAGAGCCTTACAAATACAGAGGTGGATGCTTGCAGTCAACCATTGGACTGAGCATGAGGTCCCAAGTAGAGGAGTTAGAGAAAGGACTGAAGGAGTTGAAGGGGTTTGTAAGCCCATAGGAGGAACAACAATATCAAACAACCAGCCTCCTGAGAGCTCCCAGGGACTAAGCCATCAACCAAGGAGTATACATGGCTCTAGCTGCATATGTAGCAGAGGATGGCCTTGTTAGGCATCAATGGGAGGAGAGGTCCTTCGTCCTTTGAAGGTTTGCTAGATGCCCCAGTGTAGAAGAATCCAGGGTGGGTGGGTGGAGCAACACCCTCATAGGAGCAGGGAGGAGAGAGGATGAGATAGGGGGTTTCTGGGGGCAGAACCGGGAAAGGGGATAACATTTGAAATGTAAATAAAGAAAATATCCAAGAAGAAAGAAGAAAAAGAAGAAGAAGAAGGAGGAGGAGGAGGAGGAGGAGGAGGAGGGAGAGAGATGAGGAGGAGGGCCAGAAATAGTATAAGAGGAGGAGACAGCAAGAAAACAAATCAGCAGGCTCCAAGCTCAGAAGAAATCAGAGGCTGAGGCATCATGCAGAGCATCTTCACAGGTCTGGACCAGATCTTTTGTGTATACATTATGGTTTCCAGTTTAGTCTTTTAATGGGATTCCCGAGTGTGTGAATAGGTGAGCCTCTGATTCTAGGGCCTTCTCTTGGACTCTTTTCCTTATGCTTGTTTCTGTTGTCTAACTACAATGTGTTAGACTTTGTTTTTTTTATCATATATCATACTATAATTTCTTAGACTCTTGTTTGTTTTCCAATGAGGGACAGAAAGGGAGTGGATCTGGATGGAAGGGAAAGTGGAGATGAACTGGGAGGAGCAAAGGGAGGAGCAGCCATAATTAAAATATATGTGAAGAAAAGTCTATTTTCAATAAAAGGGAAATATAAAAAAAAGTTAAAAAGATTAATTTAAATCTGCTATATTATTTTAAGATTTTACCAGGAAATATATATTGTTTATATAGTATAATAAAAATTATTACCCGGGTGTAGTGCCGCACGCCTTTAATCCCAGCACTCGGGAGGCAGAGGCAGGCAGATTTCTGAGTTCAAGGCCAGCTTGGTCTACAAAGTGAGTTCTAGGACAGCCAGGGCTATACAGAGAAACCCTGTCTCCAAACACCAAAAACCAAAAACAAAAAAAGTTATTTTTATGGTACAGTAAAACAACAACAAACAGACTTGCTCTAGTAAAGAAGTAAGTAGATTGTATTGGTCAAATGAGTAAAATAGCAACAATAATGGAGAATAGCCATTGAATTAAAATATAAATTTGAGTCATTAGTGATAAAAATAATTTCTATTGAGTCAATGAGAGAGACAAGGAATTTTTTTTCTCATAGAATTTTCAAGAATAAATATAGAAAAAGAACAGAAAATTTCCATTTGTTGAATAGCACAGTAATACTTTATTTTTTTAGGTAAGGATATTCAGCAGGTATTAAAATTAACTGACTGAGACCAAATCCCAGCTTGGAGTGGGTAATGGGCACAAAGCCCCTCCCTTAGCTGAGGCACTTAGTAGATGTTCAGAGAAGGAGAGTCATCTTCTAAAATGCTTTACTAATTCTGAGTTTTACATCATGTACACCAGTCTGGCTCAACTCCCCTTCCCCTCATATTTGCCCTTTGCCCTTGAAACCTTCCCCACCAAAAAAACCACACACACACACACACACACACACACACACACACACAAAGCACAGAAACCATATCCTTGGGTATGTCACAATGTATGCCACAGTATAGGTCTCTGTCCACACATCTTTGCTTGAGTCATTGGTCTGTTTTGAGGTCTCTGGCTTCTTTGACACCATCAATATTGGATCTTCATCGGAAGTCCTTCCAGTTATCCTGCTGTCATCCTATGTCATGGAGATTCCGCAGCTTTAGATCACCAGGACTGATCCTTTCATGTTCTCCAAAAGTTCACAGATGATGTAGATTTTGGGTCTGAGTGGTAGCTAAGCTGGGCAGCACACCTGGGCTCTCCCTTATCTGCACCACCAAGGTGAGCTCTCCAGTACTGTTCCAGCTAGGCCAACCAGTACTATAGCTGGGAGGAGGCAGGAACAATTTTCCTGCTTTCACACCCTCTGGGGTGGCTCACCTACACTCAAGCCTCCAGAGCCAGCTCTACTGTGTGATCCATTCATGGGTTAGGGCCCCCTCTCCCAAGTGCTGCAGACTTAGAAGGGCAGGGCCAGCTCACCTGCTCTTACAGCCTCAGGGCCAGCTCTTCAGACTGTCACAGGTGGTGAGTGGCAAGAGGGAGGAAGTCATCATCTCTACTCCCATACCACCTCACAGCAGACAGTTACACTTTCTATCTTGGTGCTGGCTCACCTATGTCCCCACTACCAGCATCAGCTTTTCTGTGCTGTCTAGTTAAGGTATAGGGCCTGCTTTCCCCAGTTCTGTCACCTGTGAGAGATGGGACCAGCTCTCCAGAGTGCCATAGTCAGTGAGAGGTGGGTGTTTTAGTCAGGGTTTGTAGTCCTGCACAAAACATCATAACTAAGAAGCAAGTAGTGGAGAAAAGGGTTTATTCAGCTTACACTTCCATATTGCTGTTCATCACCAAAAGAAGTCAGGACAGGAACTCACACAGGACAGGAACTTGGAGGCAGGAGCTAATATGCAGAGGCTATGGAGGGTGCTGCTTATTGGCTTGCTCAGCTTGGTTTCATATAGAACCCAGGACTACTAGCCCAGGTATGGCATCATCCACAATGGGCTGGGCCTTCCCCTCTTGATCATTAATTGAAAATACCTTACAGCTGGATCTCATGGAGGCATTTCCTTAAGGGAGGCTCCTTTCTTTGATAACTCCAGCTTGTGTTAAGTTGACACATAAAACCAGCCAGTACAATGGGGCAAGTTCTTCATAGTTTCCAGACATTCATGTGATCCCTGGCAGTTGCCAGAACCAGGGATACCCCATGTTATCTAGTAGTAATATGAACCACAGACATCAATATGACCCCTGCTGTTGCTTAGCTGTAGAACTAGACATGGCCCTCAGCAGTAATTCATGCTGGGACCTGACCATGTCCCTAGGTGGTGGGGCTGGCCACTCACAGTAGGCTACTCCTCTCCAGAGTCTCTCGTTCATAATGCTCAAGTTGCTCCACTTCTCATTCTCTCCCATATGAATACCAAACATTCACATATTGTGGTGGCTCTCATGCAGGTTGACCACTCATCTGGTGGGGCCCTGGGTGATATCATCCATCCATGCTGCATGGCATTCAAGTACGTGTCTATGGATAGCCTGTGCCATGCTCTGGAAGAAATGTCTGTGAGTGGCATGGTGGTCTGCAGGTCTCTGTCTGTTTCCCTTCTCCTAGGCTGTGCTTTGTTGAAGGAGGCAGGACTCTGTGTGTCTATGGTCTCTGGTACCATGGGTGGAGGGAAGGTCTTTGGATGTCTTTTCCAGCCCACACTGCTTGGCATAGCAGAGTGCAGGCCTCTGTTTGTCTTCCTCCTTTCAGGTTGTGCTGCCTTGATTTGATTTAATTTAAATTTTATGCATCCTAGGCATAAGACAGCTTTGGCCACCAAGCCGGGCATCAAGCTAAGATGAACAAAGGACTGTCACCTGCTCTCCCCCTGACTGATATAAAAACACTACCATCAACAAGGTGTCTCTTTGCCCATTGTCATGGGTGAGAGGTATTTCTTTTTAAAGAGTGTTGCCACTGGCATATCAACCACACTCCAATAGATGGTCACCAATCCAAGAAGATATGGACATCACAAATTTGACTTGAGGAGTTAAAAAAGAAATAGGACACAACGTTTAGTGGGTAGGGAAGCAGGGGCTGATCTTGGATTGGCTGGGGTGGGTATGAGTATAATCAAAACACTACAAATTCCCAATGAGCTAGTAAAAATAAAATTAGTTGGCTGAATATGCAACAAATAATCAGATATTTAGTCTAGCCTTAATTTATTTTTCCTTTATGTTTAGAATAAATTTCAAAGGGAAAATTGTAATTTTATGATTGAAAAACTAGGCAGATGATTTCTATAACAGGTTAAATTGTGTTCCCTCTCTTTCATCCACTGAAGTCTCAGCCCCCAGTAATGTAGAGTCAGGACTTATGTGGAAATAGAACCGTCACAGTGAAGTCATCCTGGAGCAGGGTGGTCCTCTAGTCTAATACGATACTTTTGACACAAATACCAACATATACACAGGGTAAATACATATGGAAATAAAGGGGAGGATTGGGATGGTGTTTCCTCAGGCATGAGGCCTGAAGAGAAACTGGAAACCATTAGGAACTAGGAGGAAGGGATAGAATGAACGTGTCCTTCCTCAGAGCCTAGAAGGACCCAACCCAGCCACTGATCTCAGACTTCTGATTTTCAAGAGACTTAACATCTGAGTCAGCTGAAGAGTGGATCCCAGCCAACGAAAAGGATGTCAGTGGGAAAATTGTTAAGCTTTGAGTTGCGAGATGGCCAAAGAGATTATAGCAACTTTACTCTCCTAGTTTAGTAATGGTTTCATGTCTACATAAGATGATAATGTTTGGGGAATCCATATGAAATGTACCCAAACTTTTAAACTATTTCTGCAACAATTTTGTGAACGACAGAGGATCAGGGAGCATGCTGGGAGATTGTGTCCTTTAGAAATATCAGAATCTATAGCCATAAAGACTCACCAGTGTGACTGCCTAAAATTGAGCAGAACATGGACGATAACGACAGACATGCTAAAGTGTAGAGGGAGGCCCAGAAAACCTCAACCTTACACAAAGAACTAAATGCAACTAAGGAATGTTGAGAGCAGGGGAAATAGTCTTAGGGAAGAGTATACCAATTGACTAACCCTGAGAACACACGTGTTAGTAACATTATACAGGCTGACAGGTTAGGTTATATTTAGGAATACACATATTCCTCTCTGTGTGGGGGGGAGGGCACGCTCGAGTGTGTGTGTATTTGCATGTGTGTGTATATACATATATATGCATGCATGCATGCATGCAATAACACTTAGTGAAAAAAAGGCCATAAATTTGAAGGACAGTGGAGAGGGGTATATGGGAGGGTTGGAAGGAAGTGAAGAGAGAAATGTAATAAAATTATAGTCTCAAAAAAACTTTATTAATGAGAATCAAAGCCAAAGTCATGTTATAGGTGTAATCCAGGAGAAACACTTTGAGTTTTGACTTGTAATTGAATTATTTTGTGCTTATAGGTGTATCTGTCTTATGTTCCTATTGCTGTCACAAAACTCCATCTTGGAGTAGAAACGGTTTATTTTATCTTACAGCTTGTTAAAGGGTCTCTGGTCAACTTGAGCATGGTGAATATGGCTGTAGCAGGCCCATTCCCTCTGCCTTGCTAAAACCCACTAATTACAGTCCTAAAGCTAGCCTCCAAGGTCCATTCATTTATTTGGCCTCCTCCTCTTCCGGAGACTGATTATCAAGGTCCACCTATCAAAGTATTGAAGTACAGCAATCAAAAGTCTCCTTTGGCTCACCTATTTAACATGCCTAATCAAGATTAAATGCCTCATCCAAACACAGGGCTTTCCCCCTTTATTTTTATGAACTGCCATTTGCCTGTGGGCCATGTCTGTCTCCCTTCTATCTAGAGATAGTTTTTTTTTTTTTTTTGTCCTGGCCCAGGACAAATGTCCTCCCCCTCTCCCTTAGCCCTTTCTTCTCTCTCCCTTGTTCCCTTCCCCTTCCCCCTCATCCTCTATCTTCTGTCTTTGTCCCTTATCCCTACCCTCTGTCCCTCTGGGGCAAACAAATCTCATGTTTTTGCTAAGAATTTGTTTTTTGGTGTCTTTATCAGACTCTAAGGTTCCTATACTTTTAGTCCATCTAGGAATGTAAGGGCAGCAATTCAAGTCAGGAACCTGGAGGCAAGAACTGCAGCAGATGCTGTGGAGGAGCACTGCTTACTGGCTATTCCCCTAGTTTGTTCTTTTTGCTTTCTCAGGACCATCTGCCCAGGGTTGGCACCACCAATTATCAATCAAGACAATGCCCCAAAGGTTTACCTACACACCAGCCCTATGGAAACATTTTCTCAGTCAAAATTCCCTCTTCCTAGATATGTCGAGGCTTATGTTAAATTGACTAAACCCACAAAGCACAGTTTGTGATCTAAGCATGTGCATGTGTGCCTGTTGGTATGCATTCATATGGAGGCCACAGGTCAATATCCAGTGTCTTCTCTTGCTTTTCAGTATACATAGAGCCCCTCAGTTGCCTAAACAGGCCAGCTATTGACCCCAGTCCCTGCTACCTGTCCCCAATGCTAGGGTTTCAGACACACACTACCATGCTCTGTGTTTCATATGGGTGCTGGCGATCCTAACTCAGGTTCTTGCATTTGCATGGCAACACTACGCACAGAGCCAAAATTTGACTCTTAATCTCTACCAAATGCCAATGAAATACTTCTAGGTTTTTGAAGGAAGGATTAGAAGCAACCCCACTGTTTAAGTCTCACAAATGAGACTTGGAAAAGTTGTGTGTTATACCTATGGTTTTAGGTGCATAATTTATAAGCTGCCACAATTTAAAAATTTAACAATAACATTTAATTGTTAATTTCTTTAGACATTATGTCTCCAAGTTTTTTCTTTATCTTTTTGAATTATTTTAAGCTCCTTAGAGACAAGAATTCTGATTGTCCAAAATTGCATTTAAACCCAGGAAAATTAAAATTACCTTCCAGAATCCCCCAAAGAACTTTACTATATTGCATTGATAGGGCCACAGAGACGTTTATTGACCTTGTGGATAATGAGGCTACGATGGTGGCAAACAGAGCATAAAATGCCCAATGAAACCAAATGATTTCTCAATATAAAGTAGTCTCTCCAGTTGCATTACAAAGGAAGTTTAAATCCCTTTTCAGGGATCAATAACACATTTGGGTAGAATGTCAATGCTATGAATAACAAGCATACAAGATAAAGAAAGAGTTCTTGTTTTCTTAAAAATTGTGGCTTTTGGTTCCTATACATATTCCGAACTCCTCAATTCTTTAAAATATCTTTTGAGAGTGGATATAGGGTTGGGCATAGGAATTTCCTGAAATTATAAATAAACCATATTTAGTGTGTAATTAAACAGTTTTTCACACTGCAGCTGGGCATTTAGTATTGCCACAGCAACAGCTAGTGGACAACACCTGCCATCTGGCACAATTAATTTACAGTTAAGCTTCTGAGTTGATGGCTGCTATTTAGAGCAAGAGAGAGGCAGTGCCCAGGGACGTTCAGATAGGCTATGCATCAGAGGAAACATGGTCTGGAGTTGTGGGCTCTAAAAGGGAAAGGTTGCCATATCTATGTCCCTCCAGGCTGGAATTCTGTTGACTTTCTGATGGAACACTGCGCATGTTTCTGGATGTTGGGTGAGTATATGGTTTTAGTGGCAAACACTTGTGAGATACCCAGTGGGTCACAGCTCTGTACAGCTCCCTCTGCTTGCCTGTGAGCAGGACCTAACCTTGCTTATGGGCAATAAAATTTGGAGAAGTGATTGGATTTTACAGGTTGGATTAGCTCACATTATGTAATACTTTCTCTTAGTGGAGGAGAGATATCTGTTGATGGTTTTAAAGAATTAGCTGACATGTTCTGAGTGTGTCTGTGTGGCCAGGAACCACTAGATGCTGGTTGGGTCTGAGAGAGTTTCTGGACAGTAGCTGTCAGTAAGTGAGGAACCTCAGTCCGCTGGCTGTAAAAAAGATTAGGTTTTACCCATAATCTGGGGAGGCTGAGAGTGGGTCTGTGTGGATCCAGGGGAAAAAATGTACCCTCTGTTGATACATTGATTCCACTTAGTAAGATGCTGCAGTTGCGAGCCCAGGTTTTTGATCAAAGGAAAAATCAAGAAAATGTGTGCAATTTGAAGCCAATAAGTTTTTAGTAATATGTTTCATGTGGAGGAAAAATCAGCCTTCTTCACCCTGCCTCACTCCTTGTATTACCATGAAAGACATGACCTTTCTTTAAAAGACACATTCTTCTCTTTTAATAAGATAGAGGATGGTTTCTGCCTTCTCTTTGCTTGCAAGTTGGAATGGTGGGTATTACATTGTGCATTTAAGCTTACTAAATCAAGTAGAAGCAACTGAGCAGACTGGAAATTGTCTTCTTACAAACAAATTGGTGTGAGAAAATGCCTATGGTAGATAAGGAAGCTGCTGTTCACCAAGCATCAGCCCTGGCCTGGAGCCAGGTGATTATCCCTGGCTGCACACACAGCGGCAGAAAGAAAAGAACCACCTGCAGACTGAGCTAGTGATCGGCCTATTCACACTGCTCTCCATCTCTTGAGCTTGCATTGTTCAGTCAGTCTGAGCTTCCCTGAAGTTCTCCGTCTATATAAAACTGAATGGGTTTCATCTTAAGCCTGTGCTTAAATCACCAAGAATCCCGATGATCCCAATGTGATCTGAATCATCGAATGTATATCTGGTTCAAGCTAATACCCAGTTTTTCAACCTTTTGGTGACAGCTGCTGTGGCCTTCTACCTCAGGTGGCAGAGTTAAGGTGGATGATGCTTCCTTCAGCTTCTGTCTCTGGAGATACTTGGAGAAAAGACTCCCTTCCCTCTCTACTGGCCTATAGGGTATGTCTAGCATGACGGAGAAATGATGATTTGTGGTCACATGTCACTAGAAACTGGGGGTTATTTCTATAATATGATCTGGCTAATACCCATTAAACTAAATGTCATATTAAATTTAATACAGAGAATAAAAATATTTTATTCAGCCAAATGGCTACAATTAAAAAATAAAAAGTGGGGCACAAATCAAAATATTAATAGTGACTGTTTTAAGACCTAAGCTGGATAATGAGATCTCATTCAATTGCTTCCTATTAACCATATTACAATTTTTCTAAAATATCTGCAGCAAATAAAGATTATTTTAAAACAAAAACCATCAATGATATACTTAATGATATATTTATACCTCATTCTTTACATATCTATAAATATATCACTACATATGGGACATATATATATCTTGCTTCTGAAAGAAAAACTATAATCCACTGCTTTCCTTTTTAATGCAAAACTCTGTAACACTAAAAGCTATAAATAAATTTACAAAATAATGTAGCCACTAATTAGAAGTGTAATTTTCAGAGATTTTCAAATTTTGAAAGTCTTTTGACTTTATTACAGATCACTTTTTGCCACAAATAATTTTTAATGAGACTGAAAGATTCACTTTAAAAATACTTTTTAAAAATTTGGGCAGCTTTAGGTACACTTAATTAAATGTTCCTTGTTTATATTCTCTGCACTCAAGGGTCTTGTCAATAGGGAGAACAGGGAGCCAATGGAAATGGAGTTTTACCATGGCAACATTTCTTTTATTAAGCGTAACTCTTCATTATGATATTTTTCTCTCCATGAAACCATTTCTTGCTCTTATCATGTTGGAGATATCTGTATAATACAGCATAAAACTTTTATACAAATGGCCATCTAGTAGAAAACCATTCCTATCTAAATCCTTTTCTATCTTAGTCAGTAGATGGATCAGTCTCATCCCTTATATTCCTTCCCACTTGAGTGAAACCAAATGGCTTTTATCTTGAGACTTTGCATGGGAATCTGTCTTCTTTCCCCAGTACAATTATGCAGCCTCACAACCACACAAAGCACACAGCCAGAGGCATCCATTCACTCTGCTTATGCAGAGTATGGACAAGAACACTTGGTACACTGGGATAAGCAGAAAAGTGCTTTTGATGTTCTCTAACAATTTAATGGAAAACGGGTTTACTTTATAGCCAATTGTATTAGCTTGAATCAGATATACATTCGGTGGTTCAGATCACATTGGGATCATCGGGATTCTTGGTGATTTAGGACTACTCTGAATTTCAAAGCCAATTGAAATTCAAACCTTAGGAAAGGGAACTTTACTTTTGTTTGACTTACGCTCTGACTTATGAAACAATCAATAACATGTGACAGATATCAGTACACTTTTTTGTTCTGCTGCTTATTAGTGTTCCAAGCTATCCAGTCGTCAGATGTTGAGGTGGTCCTTGTAGCATCTATCCTCATGTGATTTGCTACATTTGTCCCAACTCTTAATTTTACCTGTCAATATGTACTTGCCAAGGGGTTATGCTTTAAAAAGGAACAAACATGGAAGTGTTCAGCTGAACTCAAGTGCACTTTTAAATAATGTTCTGTGTAAGTTTAAGAGTTAACGAGAACCACCAGCAGCTGGAAAGATAATTGAAGGGAGTTTTGACACAGCATCTGCTCTCCTCAATTCAATATTTCAGTAGTTAAAATGGAGCAGGGAGTATGGTTCAAGATACTGTTTCCACTAATTGGTCATTGTGTTGGTTTTGTTATTAATAAGAACAATAAAGAATGCCAATTTGGCACCAATTTATGTACAGTGATGTTCAACATTTTAAAATCTGGATTCTAGCAAAGTTAGGAAATGGGATGTAACCAGCTGCCATGATAGACTTGCCTGAAAGGTCAGATCAAATATGCAAACCTCTCTCCCTCTCCCCCCTCTCCCTCTCCCTCTCCCTCTCCCTCTCCCTCTCCCTCTCCCTCTCCCTCTCCCTCTCCCTCTCCCTCTCCCTCTCCCTCTCCCTCTCCCTCTCCCTCTCCCTCTCCCTCCCCCTCCCCCTCCCCCTCCCCCTCCCCCTTCCCCTCCCCTCCCCTCCCCTCCCCCCCTCCCCCCTCCCCCTCCCCCTCCTTTACTTGCCCCCCCCCTCTCTCTCTCTGAAAAAAATGAATTTTTGTGTGATATCTGCTTCGTCTTAAGGAGCTGTATGTCTCATTCTCTTTGGACTAACATTGCTGACTGACAAAAAGCTTATGGGCACAAATATGCGGAGACTATAGCCCTAAAGCTTGTGTGTGTGTGTGTGTATGTGTGTAGGGTATGCTAGTGACTCACCTTAAGCACTTAGAGTTCAAAAAGCTGCACAGTATAGTGCTCATGGTGTACTGATCTTGTAGTATATAAAATCACACTACCCCTTTGGACAGAGTTCAAGCACATGAAATTTCAGGTCTACACACCCTCTTTGGAGATAGTTAAAGTAGTGACAGTTTCTCCTGACTGCAGTTAAAAAAAAAGATGTAGAAATCTCAGCTCCTTCTCCTGGATGCTGCCATGGTTCTTGTCATGATGATAATGGATGGAACCTCTGAAACTTCAAGTCAGCATCAATTAAATGCTGTCCTTTATAAGAGTTGCCTTGGTCATGGTGTCACTTCATAGCATGGAAACCCTAAGACAGACAGACAGACAGACAGACAGACACACACACACACACACACATCACACATACCCATGTCTTATATATTCAGTCTTACAAAATACAGGTAGATGTCATTTTTATGCCTGTGAGTACTGAATAAGAGTCCCTGGGCACATGCTAAACAGTGATGGTTTTCCATGTGATCCTGGTAATTCCAGTGTCAAGGGGTTGAGGAACTGGGACTGATTCACAGCAGTGTATAGTTAATCTGCACTTAGATCCTGGTGGGTCATGCTTCTAGCTACTAGCCAGAGCTCTCTGGATTTGTGAATGAAAAAAAAATACATGCAACATTACTTTTAATATGCCTTTACTAGCTCAATGGCTGGGCACTTCCAAACCTCCCTGCGGTTAGCACATAGTCCCCTCTGGTATTCTTGAGTTAATATTTGCCAAATCTTTATTTTATCTCTGCTACCCCAGACCAAATCGGAGTAGTGGCCCCTGGGGCCACTTTCCCGGATTCTTAGATGTCATTGGGTCTTTAAGTCTGATCTTTCTGCTTCCCTGTCATGGGGATTTTGTTCCTTCTCTCCTCTGCATTTCTTTCCCGGAAATCCTAAAAGTCCCACCTCTTTCACCCTGCCCAGCCATTATCTATTGGCTCTTTATTGATCAATCAAAAACCAGTTGGGGACAGGAACCCTCAGTGTCTAGACACGCAGATTCTGGTATGAGTTTTGGGAGCCAAATTTAGACAAAGCATTGGAACCAATCCCCAACACTGATTAATACCCGTGAATGGTGACTATCTAGGCAACTGAACTTAGTCAGAGGCTTATTCCAGACCCAGGAAGACTGACCAGTTAGTATTCTAACTAAAGAGTTAGGCTGTTCTTGGAATATGAAAAGCCTAATGACTGTAGTGATGTTAAGACAGTGCACAGGCTGTGGCTTTCTGTAGACATCAGTCAGAACAAAGAACTGTGATCACGGTGAAATGGCTCACACCATCCCAGCAGCAGACTCTACGGCTGCACACATGGTCTAGAAGATCCCTAACATAAAAAAGGGGCAAATGTTACATTTGTGAATACATATAGAACATGCCCTTGAGATACACAAAAATGCTTCAGAAAGTGCTAGAGGGCTTAAAATAATGAGCAGAAATAAGAAACAGCTATTTTATGACTCATAGGAGTACACTTTCCTTCAGACTGAAGGAACCTCTCTCTAATGTATTTTATACTCAAATACAAGTTTTAAAACAGTCAACAAATTTGCTCCATGCCTAATTAGACGAATAGTGAAAGTTGTCCAATAAAATGTGGTTTTGCTAAAACAATTTGTTTTGTTTATACAAAACAAATGTTATCTAGACAGGAACATCCAGTATCTATATTGATAACTACATGCTTCTAAATTCTGTCTTTCTAATAATCAACTATAAAGTCCTAGTACTTCTTTTTATGACAGACTAGTGGAAAATAATTATTTTAGTTTTTTTTTTTTTTTTGGTTTGTTTGTTTGTTTCTGAGAAGGTCTGGTATAGACCAGGCTGTCCCAGAAGTCATTCATTTCCATGAGTGACCTTGAACTTCTGATTCTCCAGCCTCCATTTCTCAAGTGCTAGGGTCAATTTATTCAGCACCAAGACCAAACCCTCGGCTCTATGCATGTTAGGGAAGCAGTCTGTCAAGTGAGCTCTATCTTTGGCCTAAACTGTAAAGGCTCACTTGAGGTACTAACAATTTGGTCCATTAGAAAATTCAATGGTTCATTAGATAAGTAAGTGTGCATGTGTGGTGTGGTGGTGGTGGTGTGTGTGTGTGTGTGTGTGTGTGCATGCGTGATTCATGAAAGAAGACATTTAAATGGAATTATACAGTATACTTCCTTTGGGGTTTTTGATGATAAAATCCATCATTCTGTCTTTCCTTGATCTTTGTATGTTTATATTCTTAAAGAAATCTATGAAAAACCCATTATTGTTCCTTTATAAAGCCTGCTTTGCCCACTGTTCAGTATGAAACTACTAAAACAAGAGATTAGGTAAAGAGAAAGTATTTATTACTGAACAGTCAAGCATGGAGGCAGGACTGCCAGGTGTAGATCTATCTTCTTAATTATTATTGGCCCAGGGTTAACTATGGACTAATCAGGAAGATCTCAGGTGAGAGGAAAGATGATTGGTGGTCTCCAGTGGTCAGAATGTGTGCTTATTTACGACTGTCTACAGCACAAACATCCAGACAATGGTGCTCTAAGTGTAACTGAAGGGTAGAGCTTTTGACTAGAGTTCTTTTTGTAGACTTGGGGACTTGACTTTTCCCCATGCAGTTTGGCATGTTTGTCAGTTCTTATATGTGGGTCTTTCCTGTGTTTATTTAAATAAAATGGTAAGAGGTTTGGATACTATTTTAAATGGAACCTTTTTTTTTTTTTAGATTTTGTTTGATATTGCTTATTTTAAGTATAAGGATCAAACCTATTAAGAAATATTTACCTTGTATCCTGTAACTTTGTAGTTTTTGTAAGGTACTTGTGATTTGCTTATAAAGAATTTTCTGTATAAACAATTATGACATTTGTATGACACTTACATGTTTCTTTTTATGTTTGTGATTTTAAAATGAAATTTAGCAATGGGATTAACTGTCAGTTTGGGGAAAGACATCTCTACCCTTGGCATTAGCTTGGGTTGTTTGGGTATTTCCATGGGGACCATGAGTTTAGATGTAATACTGGCAGCTTCATTTGGTGGTAAGAGATATTCAACTGGGGCCCCATCTCCCCTGCTGTTTGGCAATTTTGTTTAGATTCACTTCATATGTGTATATATTATAGGAAGCTTTTACTATGTTAGGTGTACTCACAACCCTTTTAATAGTCCTTAGTTTCAGCTGTCCCTCTTCTACACAACTCAATGAAGATGGACTCAAGCTCATGCCATGTTACTGGACAGTACTCTGCACACTACTAAAGGAGAAAGCCAAATACCAACCCAGCAAGATATGCTTATGCAATATTGACCACACTACTAAAGGAGAAAGCCAAATACCAACCCAGCAAGATATGCTTATGCAATATTGACCACACTACTAAAGGAGAAAGCCAAATACCAACCCAGCAAGATATGCTTATGCAATATTGACACAAAGCTTGCAGGAGTAACTAATTCATGTCTGATTTGAATCAAGACCCATTCCATGAGATGGAACCCCTACCCCACACTGCCTAAGAACCTATGATTAGATAGCCTAGGGACCTGGAGAAAACCAAATACTACTGTCCTGCTAAAGGTTTTCTTTCACAGGGATCTAGTGCTCACTGTTTAGGTTAGACCAGTAAGCCTCTGAGGTTGCTGGTCTCTGTTTCCTAGAGGTTAGTTACAGATGTATACTGCTATGCTCAGCTTTAACATGGGTGTTGGGGATGTGAACATAGGATCTTTTTTTTTATTGTAGAAGAAACAAATGACCAATTGATGAAAGATTCCAATTTTAAGGAAACAGAGAAATACACCCATACTATTCTTTACAAAGCAAACAGAAATCCCATCACCAAATGCATTGAAAGTCATAGTTTTATTTATTTATATTCTTATTGTTTTTAATTAGGTATTTTCTTCATTTACATTTCCAATGCTATCCCAAAAGTCCCCCATGCCCTCCCCCTCACTCCCACCCTTCTTCTTAGCCCTGGTGCTCCCCTGTACTTAGGCATATAAAGTTTGCAAGACTGATGGGCCTCTCTTTCCAATGTTGGCCAACTAGGCCATGTTCTGATACATATGCAACTAGAGACATGAGCTCCAGGGTGTACTGGTTAGTTCATATTGATGTTTCATCTATAGGGTTGCAAGTCCCTTTAGCTCCTTGAGTACTTTCTCTAGCTCCTCCATTGGGGGCCCTGTGTTTGATCCGATAGCTGACTGTGAGCATCCACTTTTGTGTTTGCTAGGCCCAAGAATAGGTTCACAAGAATCAGTTATATCAGGGTCCTTTCAGCAAAATCTAGCTAGTGTATGCAATGGGGTCAGCATTTGGAGGCTAATTATGGGATGGATCCCCGGGTATGGCAGTCTCTAGATGGTACATCCTTTCGTCTCAGCTCCAAACTTTGTCTCTGTAACTCCTTCCATGGGTGTTTTGTTCCCAATTCTAAGAAGGGGCAAAGTATCCACACTTTCTTCTTCGTTCTTGAGTTTCATGTGTTTTGCAAATTGTATCTTATATCTTGGGTATTCTAAGTTTCTGGGTGAATATCCACTTATCAGTGAGTACATATCATTTGAGTTCTTTTGTGATTGGGTTACCTCACTCAGGATGATGCCCTCCAGGTTCATCCATTTGCCTAGGAATCTCATAAATTCATTCCTTTTAATACTGAGTAGTACTCCATTGTGTAAATGTACCACATTTTCTGTATCCATTTCTCTGTTGCGGGGCATTTGGGTTCTTTCCAGCTTCTGGCTATTATAAATAAGGCTGCTATGAACATAGTGGAGCATGTTTCTTTCTTACTAGTTGGAACATCTTCTGGATATATGCCCAGGAGAGGCATTGCGGGATCCTCCAGTAGTACTATGTCCAATTTTCTGAGGAACCGCCAGACTGATTTCCAGAGTGGTTGTACAAGCTTGCAATCCCACCAACAATGGAGGAGTGTTCCTCTTTCCCCACATCCTCATCAGCATCTGCTGTCACTTGAATTTCTGATGTTAGCCATTCTGACTGGTATGAGGTAGAATCTCAGGGTTCTTTTGATTTGCATTTCCCTGATGATTAAAGATGCTGAACATTTCCTTCAGGTGCTTCTCATGTGAGAATTCCTCATGTGAGAATTCTTTGTTTAGCTCTGAGCCCCATTTTTTAATGGGGTTATTTGATTTTCTTGAGCCCACCTTCCTGTGTTCTTTATATATATTGGATATTAGTCCCCTATCTGATCTAGGATAGGTAAAGATCCTTTCCCAATCTGTTGGTGGCCTTTTTGTCTTATAGACGGTGTCTTTTGCCTTACAGATGCTTTGCAATTTTATGAGGTCCCATTTATCGATTCTCGATCTTACAGCACAAGCCATTGCTGTTCTATTTAGGAATTTTTCCCCTGTGCCCATATCTTCGAGGCTTTTCCCCACGTTCTCCTCTATAAGTTTCACTATCTCTGGCTTTATGTGGAGTTCCTTAATCCACTTAGATTTGACCTTAGTACAAGGAGATAGGAATGGATCAATTTGCATTCTTCTACATGATAACTGCCAGTTGTGCCAGCACCATTTGTTGAAAATGCTGTCGTTTTCCCACTGGATGGTTTTAGCTCCCTTGTCAAAGATCAAGTGACCATAGGTATGTGGGTTCATTTCTGGGTCTTCAATTCTATTCCATTTGTCTACTTGTCTGTTGTTATACCAGTACCATGCATTTTTTTTTTTTTAAATCACAATTGCTCTGTAGTAGAGCTTTAGGTCAGGCATGGTAATTCCCCCAGAGGTTGTTTTATTCTTGAGAAGAGTTTTTGCTATCCTAGGTTTTTTGTTATTCCAGATGAATTTGCAGATTGCTCTTTCTAATTCGTTGAAAAATTGAGTTGGAATTTTGATGGGGATTGCCTTGAATCTGTAGATAGCTTTTGGCAAGATAGCCATTTTTACTATATTGATCCTGCCAATCCATGAGCATGGGAGATTTTTCCATCTTCTGAGATCTACTTTAATTTCCTTCTTCAGAGACTTGAAGTTCTTATCATACAGATCTTTCACTTCCTTAGTTAAAGTCATGGCAAGGTATTTTATATTATTTGTCACTATTGAGAAGGGTGTTGTTTCTCTTATTTCTTTCTCAGCCTGTTTATCCTTTATGTAGAGAAAGGCCATTGACTTGTTTGAGTTAATTTTTTTTTGATTTTTAATATTTTTATTACATATTTTCTTCAATTACATTTCCAATGCTATCCCAAAAGTCCCCCATAGCGCCCCCCACTTCCCTACCCACCCATTCCCATTCTTTTGGCCCTGGCATTCCCCTATATTGGGGCATATAATGTTTGCAAGTCCAATGGGCCTCTCTTTCCATTGATGGCCGACTAGGCCATCTTTCGATACATATGCAGCTAGAGACAAGAGCTCCGGGGTACTGGTTACTTCATCATGTTGTTCCAACTATAGGGTTGCAGATCCCTTCAGCTCCTTGGGTACTTTCTCTAGCTTCTCCATTGGGAGCCCTGTGATACATCCAATAGCTGACTGTGAACATCCACTCCTGTGTTTGCTAGGCCCCAGCATCGTCTCACAAGAGACAGCTATATTTGGGTCCTTTCAGCAAAATCTTGCTAGTGTATGCAATGGTGTCAGCGTTTAGAAGCTGATTATGGGATGGATCCCTGGGTACGGCAGTCTCTAAATGGTCCATCCTTTCATCACAGCTACGAACTTTGTAACTCCTTCCCTGGGTGTTTTGTTCCCAATTCTAAGAAGGTGCACAGTGTCCACACTTTGGTCTTCATTCTTCTTGAGTTTCATGCATTTAGCAAATTGTATCTTATATCTTGGGTATCCTAAGTTTTGGGCTAATATCCACTTATCAGTGAATACATATTGTGTGAGTTCTTTTGTGATTGTGTTACTTCACTCAAGATGATGCCCTCCAGGTCCATCCATTTGGCTAGGAATTTCATAAATTCATTCTTTTTAATAGCTGAGTAGTACTCCATTGTGTAAATGTACCATAATTTCTGTATCCATTCCTCTGTTGAGGGACATCTGGGTTCTTTCCAGCTTCTGGCTATTATAACTAGGGCTGCTATGAACATAGTGGAGCATGTGTCCTTTTTACCGGTTGGGACATCTTCTGGATATATGCCTAGGAGAGGTATTGCTGGATCCTCCGGTAGTACTATGTCCAATTTTCTGAGGAACCGCCAGACTGATTTCCAGAGTGGTTGTACAAGCTTGCAATCCCACCAACAATGGAGGAGTGTTCCTCTTTCTCCACATCCTCGCCAGCATCTGCTGTCACCTGAATTTTTGATCTTAGCCATTCTGACTGGTGTGAGGTGGAATCTCAGGGTTGTTTTGATTTGCATTTCCCTGATGATTAAGGATGTTGAACATTTTTTCAGGTGTTTCTCTGCCATTCGGTATTCCTCAGGTGAGAATTCTTTGTTCAGTTCTGAGCCCCATTTTTTAATGGGATTATTTGACTTTCTGGAGTCCACCTTCTTGAGTTATTTATATATATTGGATATTAGTCCCTTATCTGATTTA
Organism: Mus caroli; assembly: GCF_978045245.1. Taxonomy (NCBI): domain Eukaryota; kingdom Metazoa; phylum Chordata; class Mammalia; order Rodentia; family Muridae; genus Mus; species Mus caroli. The sequence continues at coordinate 62,391,795 of NW_028227256.1, forward strand.
GGATAGGTGAAGATCCTTTCCCAATCTGTTGGTGGTTTTTGTGTCTTATTGATGGTGTCTTTAGCCTTGCAGAAGATTTGTAGTTTCATGAGGTCCCACTTGTCAATTCTTGATCTTACAGGACAAGCCATTACTGTTCTATTCAGGAATTTTTCCCCTGTGCCCATATCTTCAAGGCTTTTCCCCACTTTCTCCTCTATAAGTTTCAGTGTCTCTGGTTTTATGTGACGTTCCTTGATCCACTTGGACTTGACCTTAGTACAAGGAGATAGGAATGGATCAATTCGCATTCTTCTACATGTTAACAACCAGTTGTGCCAGCAACATTTGTTGAAAATGCTGTCTTTCTTCCACTGGATGTTTTTAGCTCCCTTGTGGAAGATCAAGTGACCGTAGGTGTGTGGGTTCATTTCTGGGTCTTCAATTCTATTCCATTGGTCTATTTGTCTGTCACTATACCAGTACCATGCAGTTTTTATCACAATTGCTCTGTAGTAGAGCTTTAGGTCCGGCATGGTGATTCCACCAGAGGTTCTTTTATCCTTGATAAGAGTTTTTGCTATCCTAGGTTTTTTGTTATTCCAGATGAATTTGCAGATTGCACTTTCTAATTTGTTGAAGAATTGATTTGGAATTTTGATGGGGATTGCATTGAATCTGTAGATTGCTTTTGGCAAGATAGCCATTTTTACAATGTTGATCCTGCCAATCCATGAGCATGGGAGATCTTTCCATCTTCTGAGATCTTCTATAATTTCTTTCTTCAGAGACTTGAAGTTTTTATCATACATATCTTTCACTTCCTTAGTTAGAGTCACGCCAAGATATTTAATATTATTTGTGACTATTGAGAAGGGTGTTGTTTCCCTAATTTCTTTCTCAGCCTGTTTATTCTTTGTGTAGAGAAAGGCCATTGATTTGTTTGAGTTAATTTTATATCCAGCTACTTCACCGAAGCTGTTTATCAGGCTTAGGAGTTCTCTGGTGGAATTTTTAGGGTCACTTATATATACTATCATATCATCTGCAAAAAGTGATATTTTGACTTCATCTTTTCCAATTTGTATCCCTTTGATCTCCTTTTGTTGTTGAATTGCTCTGGCTAGGACTTCAAGTACAATGTTGAATAGGTATGGAGAAAGTGGACAGCCTTGTCTAGTCCCTGATTTTAGAGGGATTGCTTCAAGCTTCTCACCATTTACTTTGATGTTGGCTACTGGTTTGCTGTAGATTGCTTTTATCATGTTTAGGTATGGGCCTTGAATTCCTGATCTTTCCAAGACTTTTATCATGAATGGCTGTTGGATCTTGTCAAATGCTTTTTCTGCATCTAACGAGATGACCATGTGGTTTTTGTCTTTGAGTTTGTTTATATACTGGATTACGTTGATGGATTTCCGTATATTGAACCATCCCTGCATCCCTGGGATGAAACCTACTTGGTCAGGATGGATGATTGTTTTGATGTGTACTTGGATTCGGTTAGCAAGAACTTTATTGAGGATTTTTGCATCAATATTCATAAGGGATATTGGTCTGAAGTTTTCTATCTTTGTTGGGTCTTTTTGTGGTTTAGGTATCAGAGTAATTGTGGCTTCATAGAATGAGCTGGGTAGAGTACCTTCTGTTTCTATTTTGTGGAATAGTTTGTGAAGAACTGGGATTAGATCTTCTTTGAAGGTCTGATAGAACTCTGCACTAAACCCATCTGGTCCTGGGCTTTTTTTAGTTGGGAGACTATTAATGACTGCTTCTATTTCTTTGGGGGATATAGGGCTGTTTAGATCATTAACCTGATCTTGATTCAACTTTGGTACCTGGTATCTGTCTAGAAACTTCTCCATTTCATCCAGGTTCTCCAGTTTTGTTGAGTATAGCCTTTTGTATAAGGATCTGATGGTGTTTTGGATGTCTTCAGGATCTGTTGTTATGTCTCCTTTTTCATTTCTGATTTTGTTAATTAGGATGCTTTCCCTGTGCCCTCTAGTGAGTCTGGCTAAGTGTTTATCTATCTTGTTGATTTTCTCAAAGAACCAGCTCCTTGATTGGTTGATTCTTTGAATAGTTTTTCTTGTTTCCACTTGGTTGATTTCACCCCTGAGTTTGATTATTTCCTGCCGTCTACTCCTCTTGGGTGAATTTGCTTCCTTTTGTTCTAGTGCTTTTAGGTGTGTTGTCAAGCTGCTAGTGTGTGCTCTCTCTAGTTTCCTTTTGGAGGCACTCAGAGCTATGAGTTTTCCTCTTAGAAATGCTTTCATTGCGTCCCATAAGTTTGGGTATGTTGTGGCTTCATTTTCATTGAACTCTAAAAAGTCCTTAATTTCTTTCTTTATTCCTTCCTTGACCAAAGTATCATTGAGAATGTGTTGTTCAGTTTCCACGTGAAGGTTGGCTTTCTATTATTTATTTTGTTATTGATGATCAGCCTTAGTCCATGGTGATCTGATAGGATGCATGGGACAATTTCAATATTTTTGTATCAGTTGAGGCCTGTTTTGTGACCAATTATGTGGTCAATTTTGGAGAAGGTACCATGAGGTGCTGAGAAGAAGGTATATCCTTTTGTTTTAGGATAGAATGTTCTGTAGATATCTGCCAGATCCATTTGATTCATAATTTCTCTTAGTTTCTCTGTGTCCCTGTTTAGTTTCTGTTTCCATGATCTGTCCATTGGTGAAAGTGGTGTGTTGAAGTCTCCCACTATTATTGTATGAGGTACAATGTGTGCTTTGAGATTTACTAAAGTTTCTTTAATGAATGTGGCTGCCTTTGTATTTGGAGCATAGATAGATATTCAGGATTGATAGTTCCTCTTGGAAGATTTTACCTTTGATGAGTATGAAGTGTCCCTCCCTGTCTTTTTTAATGACTTTGGGTTGGAAGTCAATCTTATCAGATATTAGAATGGCTACTCCAGCTTGTTTCTTCATACCATTTGCTTGGAAAATTGTTTTCCAGCCTTTCATTCTGAGGTAGTGTCTATCTTTTTCTCTGAGATGAGTTTCCTGTAAGCAGCAAAATGTTGGGTCTTGTTTGTGTAGCCAGTTTGTTAGTCTATGTCTTTTTATCGGGGAGTTGAGTCCATTGATATTAAGAGATATTAAGGAAAAGTAATTGTTGTTTCCTGTTATTTTTGTTGTTAAAGTTGGCATTCTGTTCTTGTGGCTGTCTTCTTGTAGGTTTGTTGAGGGATTACCTTCTTGTTGTTTCTAGGGCGTGGTTCCTGTCCTTGTATTGGTTTTTTTCTGTTATTATCCTTTGAAGGGTTGGATTCATGGAGAGATAATGTGTGAATTTGGTTTTGTCGTGGAATACTTTGGTTTCTCCATCTATGTTAATTGAGATTTTGGCTGGGTATAGTAGCCTGGGCTGGAATTTGTGTTCTTTTAGTGTCTGTATAACATCCTTCCAGGATCTTCTGGCTTTCATAGTCTCTGGTGAAAAATCTGGAGTAATTCTGATATGCTTGCCTTTATATGTTACTTGGCCTTTTTCTCTTACTGCTTTTAGTATTCTATCTTTATTTAGAGCATTTGTTGTTCTGATTATTATGTGTCGGGAGGTATTTCTTTTCTGGTCCAGTCTATTTGGACTTCTGTAGGCTTCTTGTATGTTCATGGGCATCTCTTTCTTTAGATTTGGGAAGTTTTCTTCTATAATTTTGTTGAAGATGTTTGCTGGTCCTTTGAGTTGAAAATCTTCATTCTCATCCACTCCTATTATGCGTAGGTTTGGTCTTCTCATTGTGTCCTGTATTTCCTGGATGTTTTGAGTTAGGATCTTTTTGCAGTTTACATTTTCCTTGATTGTTGTGCCGATGTTCTCTATGGAATCTTCTGCACCTGAGATTCTCTCTTCCATCTCTTGTATTCTGTTGCTGATGCTCGTATCTATGGTTCCAGATTTCTTTCCTAGGGTTTCTATCTCCAGTGTTGCCTCATTTTGGGTTTTCTTTATTGTGTCTACTTCCCTTTTTAGGTCTAGTATGGTTTTGTTCATTTCCATCATCTGTTTGGATGTGTTTTCGTGTTTTTCTTTAAGGACTTCTACCTGTTTGAATTTGTTATCCTGTTTTTCTTTAAGGACTTCTACCTGTTTGATTGTGTTATTCTGTTTTTCTTTAAGGACTTGTAACTCTTTAGCCATGTTCTCCTGTAATTCTTTAAGTGAGTTATTAAAGTCCTTCTTGATGTCCTCTACCATCATCATGAGATATGCTTTTAGATCCGTGTCTAGCTTTTCCGGTGTGTTGGGGTGCCCTGGACTGGGCGAAGTGGGGGTGCTGGGTTCTGATGATGGTGAGTGGTCTTGGTTTCTGTTAGTAAGATTATTACGTTTACCTTTCGCCATCTGGTAATCTCTGGGGTTAGTTGTTATGGTTGTCAGTGTTTAAAGATTGGAGCAGAAGCTGTGTTCCACTCACCAGCAGTCTCAAGATCCTGTGGCGGGGGTCGTGGGTAGCTGGCGGTACCCTGGTGCTGGTCCAGCCGGAAGAGGCCTGTGGTCCTACTCAGGCCGGTTTTCTGCTTCCCTAACTAATGCAGTCTCTGGTCCTGCGCGCAATTGGATTGGAGCAGAAGCTGTGTTCCACTCACCAGAAGTCTTAAGATCCTGTGGCGGGTGTTGTGGGTAGTTGGCGAGTGTCAGCCGACCCTACGCCCTAGCTACCCCGGTGCTTTTCTGACTGGAAGAGGCTTGTGGCCCTACGTAGGCCGGATTTCTGCCTCCCCAACCAAAGCAGTCTCAGGTCTCGCGTGATTGGACTGGAGCAGAAGCTGTGTTCCACTCACCAGCAGTCTCAAAATCCTGTGGCGGGGGTCGTGGGTAGCTGGCGGGTGTCAGGCAACCCTGCGCTCTAGCTACCCCGGCACTGATCCCTGAGTTAATTTTATATCCAGCTATTTTACTGAAGCTGTTTATCAGGTTTAGCAGTTCTCTGGTGGAATTTTTAGGGTCACTTATATATACCATCATATCACCTGCAAAAAGTGATATTTTGACTTCTTCCTTTCCAATTTGTATCCTCTTGGTCTCCTTTTGTTGTCGAATTGCTCTGGTTAGGACTTCAAGTACAATGTTGAATAGGTAGGGACAAAGTGGGCGGCCTTGTCTAGTCCTTGATTTTAGTAGGATTGCTTCCAGCTTCTCACCATTTTCTTTGATGTTGGCTACTGTTTTGCTGTTGATTGCTTTTATCATGTTTAGGTATGGGCCTTGAATTCCTGATCTTTCCAAGTCTTTTATCATGAATGGGTGTTGGATTTGTCAAATGCTTTCTCAGCATCTAACTAGATGAACATGTGGTTTTTGTCTTTGAGTTTGTTTATATAATGGATTACATTGATGGATTTCCATATTTTAAACCATCCCTGCATTCCTGGAATGAAACCTACTTGGTCAGGATGGATGATTATTTTGATGTGTTCTTGGATTTGGTTAGCGAGAATTTTATTGAGGATTTTTGCATCAATATTCATAAGGGAAATTGGTCTGAAGTTCTTTATCTTTGTGGGGTCTTCTGTGGTTTAGGTATCAGTGTAATTGCAGCTTCATGGAATTAATTGGGTAGAGTATCTTTTGCTTCTATTTTGTGGAATAGTTTGTGAAGAACTGGAATTAGATCTTCTTTGAAGTTCTGATAGGACTCTTCATTAAACCCATCTGGTCCTGGGCTTTTTTTGGTTAGGAGAATATTAATGACTGCTTCTATTTCTTTAGGGGATGTAGGACTACTTAGATCATTAACCTGATCCTGATTTAACTTTAGTACCTGGTATCTGTCTAGAAACTTGTCCATTTCATCCAGGTTTTCCAGTTTTGTTGAGTATAACCTTTTGTAGAAGGATCTGATGGTGTTTTGGATTTCTTCAGGATCTGTTGTTATGTCTCCCATTTCATTTCTGATTTTGTTAATTAGAATGCTTTCCCTGTGCCCTCTAGTGAGTCTGGCTAAGGGTTTATCTATCTTGTTGATTTTCTCAAAGAACCAGCTCCTCGATTGGTTGATTCTTTGAATAGTTTTTCTTGTTTCCACTTGGTTGATTTCGCCCCTGAGTTTGATTATTTCCTGCCATCTACTACTCTTGGGTGAATTTGCTCCCTTTTTTGTTCTAGGTCTTTTAGGAGTGTTGTCAAGCTGCTAGTGTGTGCTCTCTCTAGTTTCTTTTTGGAGGCACTCAGAGCTATGAGTTTTTCTCTTAGAAATGCTTTCATTGTGTCCCATAAGTTTGGGTATGTTGTGGCTTCATTTTCATTAAACTCTAAAAAGTCTTTAATTTCTCTCTTTATTCCTTACTTGACCAAAGTGTCATTGAGAAGAGTGTTGTTCAGTTTCCACATGAATGTTGACTTTCTATTATTAATGTTGTTATTGAAGATCAGCCTTAGTCCATGGTGATCTGATAGGATGAATGGGACAATTTCAATATTTTTGTATCTGTTGAGGCCTGTTTTGTGACCAATTATATGGTCAATTTTGGAGAAGGTCCCATGAGGTGCTGAGAAGAAGGTATATCCTTTTGTTTTAGGATAAAATGTTCTGTAGATATCTGTTAAATCCATTTGTTTCATAACTTCTGTTAGTTTCACTGTGTCCCTGTTTATTTTCTGTTTCCATGATCTGTCCATTGGTGAAAGTGGTGTGTTGATGTCTCCCACTATTATTCTGGGAGGTGCAATGTGGGCTTTGAGCTTTCCTAAAGTTTCTTTAATGAATGTGGCTGCCCTTGTATTTAGAGCATAGATATTCAGAATTGAGAGTTCCTCTTGGAAGATTTTACCTTTGATGAGTATGAAGTGCCCCTGCTTGTCTTTTTTGATAACTTTGGGTTGGAAGTCGATTTTATTTGATATTAGAATGGCTACTCCAGCTTGTTTCTTCAGACTGTTTGCTTGGAAAATTGCTTTCCAGCCTTTCATTCTGAGTAGTGTCTCTGTTTTTCCATGAGGTGGGTTTCCTGTAAGCAGCAAAATGTTGGGTCCTCTTTGTTTAGCCAGTCTGTTAGTCTATGTCTTTTTATTGGGGAGTTGAGTCCATTGATATTAAGAGATATTAAGGATAAGTAATTGTTGCTTCCTATTATTTTTGTTGTTAGATTTGGCATTCTGTTCTTGTGGCTGTCTTCTTTTAGTTTTGTTGAAGGATTACTTTCTTGCTTTTTGTAGGACATGGTTTCCCTCCTTTTATTGTTTTTTTTTTTCTTTTATTATCCTCTTCTTTTATTTTATCCTTTGAAAGGCTGGATTCGTGGAAGGATAATGTGTGAATTTGGTTTTGTCATGGAATACTTTGGTTTCTCCATCTATGGTAATTGAAAGTTTGGCTGGGTATGGTAACCTGGGCTGGCATTTTTGTTCTTTTAGTGTCTGTATAACATCTGTCCGGGATCTTCTGGCTTTCCTAGTCTCTGGTGAAAAGTCTGGTGTAATTATGATAGGCCTGCCTTTATATGTTACTTGACCCTTTTCCCTTACTGCTTTTAATATTCTATCTTCATTTAGTGCATTAGTTGTTCTGATTATTATGTGTCGGGAGGAATTTCTTTTCTGGTCCAGTCTATTTGGAGTTCTGTAGGCTTCTTGTATGTTCATGGGCATCTCTTTCTTTAGGTTTGGGAAGTTTTCTTCTATAATTTTGTTGAAGATATTTGCTGGCCCTTTAAGTTGAAGATCTTCATTCTCATCTACCACTATTATCCACAGTTTGGTCACTGTGTCCTGGATTTCCTGGATGTTTTGAGTTAGGATCTTTTTGCATTTTCCATTTTCTTTAATTATTGTGCTGATGTTCTCTATGGAATCTTCTGCACCTGAGATTCTCTTCCATCTCTTGTATTTTGTTGCTGATTCTCGAATCTATGTTTCCAGATTTCTTTCCTAGGGTTTTTATCTCCAGCGTTCCCTCACTTTGGGTTTTCTTTATTGTGTCTACTTCCCTTTTTAGGTCTAGTATGGTTTTGTTCATTTCCATCACCTGTTTGGATGTGTTTTCCTGTTTTTCTGTAAGGACTTCTACCTGTTTGGTTGTGTTTTCCTGTTTTTCTTTAAGGACTTGTAACTCTTTAGCAGTGTTCTCCTGTATTTCTTAAAGTGAGTTATTAAAGTCCTTCTTGATGTCCTCTACCATCATCATGAGATATGCTTTTAAATCTGGGTCTATCTTTTCGGGTGTTTTGGGGTGTCCAGGACTGGACGAGATGGGAGTGCTGCATTCTGATGATGGTGAGTGGTCTTGGTTTCTGTTAGTAAGATTCTTGTGTTTGCCTTTCACCATCTGGTAAACTCTAGAGTTATTTGTTATAGTTGTGTCTGGTTAGAGCTTGTTTTTCTAGTGATTCTGTTATTCTCTAACAGCAGTCCTGGTAGACTAGCTCTCTCCTCTGAGTTTCAGTGGTCAGAGCACTCTTGGCAGGCAAGCTCTCCTCTTACAGGGAAGGTGCACAGATATCTGGTGTTCCGACCTGCCTCCTGGCAGAAGATGAAGGCCTGAAACAGGGTCTGTTCTGGAAGCTGTCCTCTAGGGACCTCGGGGGTACCTGATGACTCTGCGCCCAGGTGACCTGGTGGTGGTGCAGACCAGAAGGGATTTGTGACCCTGGTCAGGCTGGGTTTCCTGCTTTCCTAATTCTGTCTCAGGTCCCGAGCAATTGGATTGGAACAGAAGTTGTGCTCCACTCACCGGTGGTCCAAAGTTCTCGTGGAGAGTCCTCTAGGGGATCTTGAGGGTGTCTGTCAACTCCGGGCCCAAGGTGACCCAGTGCTGGCACTGCCTGGAAGGGATTTGTGACCCTTAAGTCATAGTTTTATTATAAGTTGGTTCCTCTGTCCAGGGAGATCCATGCAAACAAACTTGTGGTCTGGACCACACTGCTGGATGTATCAGTGGTAGGTCAGGAACAAAGGCCCAGTAGACTTCACTGTGTGCAGAAACCATCATCGTCATCAGTAAGGGAATCAGCAGGAAGGAGGGATTATCTCAATTGTCACACTATTCTTTCTGGCAACCACTGTGCCCCATTTTCTTCCAGTGAAAAACCACAAACATGCCTTTCTCCCCTTATAAGTACAGGGTCAGGTCCATACCATTGCCCTGTCTTGGGATCCTTTCATTTTACTTAGGCATAAGTATGTTGAGTTGTAGGATGACATAGACACTCAGCAGAGACTTCCTTGTCACCCAAATTTTTAAAGATTTAAATAAATTTGTGGTATACAGGGCCATAATTCCCCCTTTCTTATTTTATGAAGATAATGTAATTTTGGAAATTAAAACCAATTTTTAACAGTATAAGCAATCCATTTTCTCTAAAATCAATATCATGTGCATTAATTTCATGTTACAAAGTTTGGCTACCAGTCCTTACATATGAATGAATGGTGGTTTAGCTTTTAATACCTCACAATTTTAAATCCTATCTTTTATAAGTCTGGTTTCTTGGATAGGAATTATATAAAGTATTACCCCAATTTAGACATATCTTTAGAGACTTCTGAATGTAGAATCTTATGCTTGTGTAGCAAGCACTTCACCCACTGAGCTATCTCCCTGGCCTGTTAACTTTTATGATTGTCTTCTTTTATTACTTTCCTCTGCTGATGAGGAACTCCAGCGTCACATTAGTTACACAGTGAGAATGGATAGACTTGTTCCTGGTGTTCAGTTTAAGTCTGAATATGTCTGATGTTATCTGTAGAATTCATTTTGTAGCTGCTAATGAGGACATTCTGCCTGAATCCCAATTTGATAACATTTACCATGAATGGGCAAAGGTATTTGTCATGTGCTCTATCTGTGGATAGATCAGTTTCACTGTGCAGTCTTTCTGTTAGTATGCACCATTGTTTTGAAGGAGTTGTGAAGGTTGGATGTGATTCATTATAGTTTTAATATATTTTTACATTTATTATATTCATATGATGGTTTTATGTAGTTATATTTCTGGAGGTTGATTTTCTTTTGAGTCAGTGTATGTGTGCATGTGTGCGTGTGTGCATGTGTGTGTGTGTGTGTGTGTGTGTGTGTGTGTATGTGTGTATGTATGTGATCATATTTTATAAGATAAGTTTGGTGGTACAGTATATAATTGGTGTTATTATTTTATTTGATTTTCATTTTGAAATCAACAGTAAATGTATTAGACTTGGAAGATTCTTTTGAAAGGAAAATTTTTGTTTGGTTGTTTCAATTATACAAGTATTCTTGAGAAAAGTTCTGTGTAGCCAAGGCTGGCCTCAAACACATTATTCTCCATAGCAAGTTAATTTTTAAAAATTAACTTTTTAAAAGCTTACTTCTTTGGGAGTTAGATTTATTATTTATACTGTACAACTTTGTCAATTTCATTTAGTTTAGTTAACTTCTCAACTTAAAGTTTGCTCATAGCATTACTTATTTAAATTATAACAAGTGAAGGATCTGTAATGATTTCTGAAATAAGTAAAAAAAAAATGCATTTATTTACATTGTGAAGAAAGCCAGAATGATTTTCAAAATATTGACACATCATGGATCTTTGGGGAAAAAATAACGTTAGCCAGGAATGTCAAAAAGTGTCAAATGTTTGAATATAAACCCACTTAAAAGTCAGACATGATATTTTTAGACATACTTTTAGACATTTTTAGATAAAAATCTCATGCTGGGATTATGCTCATATCTTGTTTGTGCATGCTAGACAACATCTATTACTGAGTTATATCTTTGTCCCAACATGTGTTTTTTCTTTTTTTGACAAAAATTTAAATTATGTAATAGGACTGTTTGATTTGTTGTAATTTGAAAGTTTAAAATACTGCATATAATAATTTTCACTGGCTCTGAATAAAATGTCTCTTTAGTATGTAAATGTTTTCTCCACAAAAGAGATATGTGGTTGTTTCCTCTTTTCTTAGATAGCATGAATGTAATCAGGGGCTTTTCCACCCTTACTTGAGTTCATAAATAACAACTCAGTGGCTTATTATTTATTAAAAAATGTCTGGGCCATAAGGTAGGCTTGTTCTCCAACTCACTTGTGACTTAGGTTAACTTATTTATACTGCTCTATGTCTGACCCATGGCTAGTTATCTTTTTACAGTTTCATTCATCAGACTTCCTCTGTGTCTGGGAGGGGAATCTTTTCCCATGCTTATCTCCCAGAGAATTTTTCTCTCTCTGATATATGTCCTGTCATCTAATCCTGCCTGCCTCAGCTTATTGGTCATTAGTTTTTTATTACAGGAAATGCTTCCACACAGTGCACAAGAGATTATCCCTACACATGAATGTATATGTAAATTCCTCTTTAGCTGCCAAATGTTACTGTGGAAGGACATCCTCAAGGATATCATATGTTTGATAACACACCAAGTTATAGAATTTCCAAGGAACATATTATATAATTCTAAGAAGTCAATGTTATAAAAGGTATGCAGCCATATACTTTAAACTTTGACTTTATTTTGTTTATTCCCATCGATAATATAAGCAAGAAGGAAAAATATATAAGAAATGAAGCTATAAATATCATAGATATGTGCTAGAAAATAACATCAAAGCCTGACATCACATATCCATACATATGCATGGAAGTTATGAGACTGATTTATAATTTTTCTCTTTAATTATTGACAATCATTAGGGAATGTTTTTACCCTGTGTTTCTGAACTGGCTTAAAAGGCTGTAGATAAATTTCGGAGTTATTGAAATGAATTCACTGGTTCAGTTTTTTAGTTTAATAGTAAAATTTGTTAAAATTTAACCATTACTAATGTTTACATACCTCTTAGAGATTGTCCTGTGTGATCAATGCCATTATACTGGTTGTTTTGATTCCTTGTCTCTTCTGTGTTTAAATTGTAAGTTAATTAAATATATAATTAAAAAATTATTGTAGATACTTCTGAAGTTTCTCATTTAAGAAACCACTGTGGCCAGGACTCCACCGAACTTAGGAACTTAGTCTGCACAGGTGAGAGTGTGCACCACAGAAGCGGACAGCTTCTGGGACAGGCGGGAGCCACAGAGCCGCTGAGGCAGCACCCTTTTCGGGCCACAGACATCCGGCCACCCTCCCAGCCAGAGGACAGGTGTCCACCTGGCTCGGAAGCCCTCTGCCTCAGGAGCAGAGGGCGCCAACTTGGTTCCGGGACTCAGCTGAACTTAGGAACTTAGTCTGCATAGGTGAGAGTGTGCACCACAGAAGCTGACAGCTTCTGGGACAAGCTGGAGCCACAGAGCCGCTGAGGCAGCACCCTTTTTGGGTCACAGACAGCCGGCCACCCTCCCGGCCAGAGGAGAGGTGACAACCTGGCTCGGAAGTCCTCTGCCTCAGGAGCAGCGGGTGCCATCTTGGTTCCAGGACTCTGCCGAACTTAGGAACAGGTGAGAGTGTGCACCACAGAAGCTGACAGTTTCTGTGACCTGCCAAAGCAACACAGCTTCTGGGAAAGGTCCTGTTTTGGGCCTTCTTCTTCAGCCAGGAGGAGGTCCAAACGCAAGATATCTGTGCACCTTCCCTGTAAGAGGAGAGCTTGCCAGCAGAGAGTGCTCTGACCACTGAAACTCAGAGGAGAGAGCCTGTCTCCCAGGTCTGCTGATAGATGGTAACAAAATCACCAGAAGAACAATCTCTAAACAGAGTCAACTATAACAACTAACTCCAGAGATTACCAGATGGCGAAAGGTAAACATAAGAATCTTACTAACAGGAACCAAGAACACTCACCATCATCAGAACCCAGCACTCCCACTTCGCCCAGTCCAGGGCACCCCAACACACCTGAAAAGATAGATCCAGATTTAAAAGCATATCTCATGATGATGGTAGAGGACATCAAGAAGGACTTTAATAACTCACTTAAAGAATTACAGGAGAACATTGCTAAAGAGTTACAAGTCCTTAAAGAAAAACAGGATAACACAATCAAACAGGTAGAAGTCCTTAAAGAAAAACAGGAAAACACATCCAAACAGATGATGGAAATGAACAAAACCATACTAGACCTAAAAAGGGAAGTAGACACAATAAAGAAAGTTCAAAGTGAGGCAACGCTGGAGATAGAAACCCTAGGAAAGAAATCTGGAACCATAGATGCAAGCATCAGAACAGAATACAAGAGATGGAAGAGAGAATCTCAGGTGCAGAAGATTCCATAGAGAACATGGGCACAACAATCAAAGAAAATGGAAAATGCAAAAAGATCCTAACTCAAAACATCCAAGAAATACAGGACACAATGAGAAGACCAAACCTACGGATAATAGGAGTGGATGAGAATGAAGATTTTCAACTCAAAGGACCAGCAAACATCTTCAACAAAATTATAGAAGAAAACTTCCCAAATCTAAAGAAAGAGATGACCATGAACATACAAGAAGCCTACAGAACTCCAAATAGACTGGACCAGAAAAGAAATACCTCCCAACACATAATAATCAGAACAACAAATGCACTAAATAAAGACAGAATACTAAAAGCAGTAAGAGAAAAAGGCCAAGTAACATATAAAGGCAAGCCTATCAGAATTACACCAGATTTTTCATCAGAGACTAGGAAATCCAGAAGAGCCTGGACAGATGTTATACAGACACTAAGAGAACACAAATTCCAGCCAAGGCTACTATACCCAGCCAAACTTTCAATTACCATAGATGGAGAAACCAAAGTATTCCACGACAAAACCAAATTCACACATTGCCTTTCCATGAATCCAGCCCTTCAAAGGATAATAATAGAAAAAAACCAATACAAGGACGGGAACCACGCCCTACAAAAAACAAGAAGGTAATCCCTCAACAAACCTAAAAGAAGACAGCCACAAGAACAGAATGCCAACTTTAACAACAAAAATAATAGGAACCAACATTTACAATTCCTTAATGTCTCTTTATATCAATGGACTCAACTCCCCAATAAAAAGACACAGACTAACAAACTGGCTACACAAACAAGACCCAACATTTTGCTGCTTACAGGAAACTCATCTCAGAGAAAAAGATAGACACTACCTCAGAATGAAAGGCTGGAAAACAATTTTCCAAGCAAATGATAGGAAGAAACAAGCTGGAGTAGCCATTCTAATATCTGATAAGATTGAATTCCAACCCAAAGTCATCAAAAAAGTCAAGGAGGGGCACTTCACTCTCATCAAATGTAAAATCCTCCAGGAGGAACTATCAATTCTGAATATCTATGCTCCAAATACAAGGGCAGCCACATTCATTAATGAAACTTTAGTAAAGCTCAAAGCACACATTGCACCTCACACAATAATAGTGGGAGACTTCAACACACCACTTTCACCAATGGACAGATCATGGAAACAGAAACTAAACAGGGACACAGTGAAACTAACAGAAGTTATGAAACAAATGTATCTGACAGATATCTACACAACATTTTATCCTAAAACAAAAGGATATAACTTCTTCTCACCACCTCATGGTACCTTCTCCCAAATTGACCACATAATAGGTCACAAAACAGGCCTCAACAGATACAAAAATATTGAAATTGTCCCATGCGTCCTATCAGATCACCATGGACTAAGGCTGATCTTCAATAACAAAATAAATAATAGAAAGCCAACCTTCACGTGGAAACTGAACCACACTCTTCTCAATGATACCTTGGTCAATGAAGGAATAAAGAAAGAAACTAAGGACTTCTTAGAGTTCAACGAAAATGAATGCACAACATACCCAACTTATGGGACCCAATGAAAGCATTTCTAAGAGGAAAACTCATATCTCTGAGTGCCTCCAAAAAGAAACTAGAGAGAGCACACATTAGCAGCTTGACAACACACCTAAAAGCTCTAGAACAAAAGGAAACAAATTCACCCAAGAGGAGTAGACAGCAGGAAACAATCAAACTCAGGGGCTAAATCAACCAAGTGGAAACAAGAACTATTCAAAGAATCAACCAATCAAGGAGCTGATTCTTTGAGAAAATCAACAAGATAGACAAACTCTTAGCCAGACTCACTAGAGGGCACAGGGAAAGCATTCTAATTAACAAAATCAGAAATGAAAAGGGAGACATAACAACAGATCCTGAAGACATCCAAAACACCATCAGATCCTTCGGCAAAAGGCTTATACTCAACAAAACTGGAGAAACTGGATGAAATGGAAAAGTTTCTAGACAGATACCAGGTACCAAAGTTGAATCAAGATCATGTTAATGATCTAAACAGTCCTATATCCCCCAAAGAAATAGAAGCATTCATAAATAGTCTCCCAACCAAGAAAAGCCCAGGACCAGATGGGCTAATGTAGAGTTCTATCAGACCTTCAAAGGAGATCTAATCCCAGTCCTTCACAAACTATTCCACAAAATAGAAACAGAAGTTACTCTACCCAACTCATTCTATGAAGCCACAATTACTCTGATACCTAAACCACAAAAAGACCCCACAAAGAAAGAGAGCTTCAGACCAATATCCCTTATGAATATTGATGCAAAAATCCTCAATAAAGGTCTTGGTAAGCAAATCCAAGAACACCTCAAAACAATCATCCATCCTGACCAAGTATATTTCATCCCAGGAATGCAGGGATGGTTCAATATATGGAAAACCATCAACGTAATCCAGTATAAAAACAAACTCAAAGACAAAAAACCACCTGATCATCTCATTAGATGTTGAGAAAGCATTTGATAAAATCCAACACCCATTCATGATAAAAGTCTTTGAAAGATCAGGAATTCAAGGCCCACACCTAAACATGATAAAAGCAATCTACAGCAAACAAGTAGCCAGCATCAAAGTAAATGGTGAGAAGCTGGAAGCAATCCCACTAAAATCAGGGACTAGACAAGGCTGTCCACTCATTCCCTACCTATTCAACATTGTACTTGAAGTCCTAGCCAGAGCAATTCGACAACAAAAGGAGATCAAGGGGATACAAATTGGAAAGGAAGAAATCAAAATATCACTTTTTGTAGATGATATGATAGTATATATATGTGACCCTAAAAATTTAACCAGAGAACTTCTAAGCCTGATAAACTGCTTCAGTGAAGTAGCTGGATATAAAATTAACTCAAACCAGTCAATGGCCTTTCTCTACACAAAGGACAAACAGGCTGAGAAGAAATTAGGGAAACAACACCCTTCTCAATAGCCACAAATAATATAAAATATCTAGGTGTGACTCTAACAAAGGAAGTGAAAGATCTGTATGACAAGAACTTCATGTCTCTGAAGAAAGAAATTATAGAAGATCTCAGAAGATGGAAAGATCTCCCATGCTCATGGATTGGCAGGATCAATATAGTAAAAATGGCTACCTTGCCAAAAGCAATCTACTGATTCAATGCAATCCCCATCAAAATTCCAACTCAATTCTTCAACGAATTAGAAAGGGCAATCAGCAGATTCATCTGGAATAACAAAAAAACCTAGAATAGCAAAAACTCTTTTCAAGGATAAAAGAACCTCTGGAGGAATCACCATGCCCGATCTAAAGCTGTACTACAGAGCAATTGTGATAAAAACTGCATGGTACTGGTATAGTGACAGACAAGTAGACCAACGGAACAGAATTGAAGACCCAGAGATGAACCCACACACCTATGGTCACTTGATCTTTGACAAGGGAGCAAAAACCATCCAGTGGAAAAAAGACAGCATTTTCAACAAATGGTGCTGGCACAACTGGCTGTTATCATGTAGAAGATTGCAAATTGATCCATTACTATCTCCTTGTACTAAGGTCAAATCTAAGTGGATTAAGGAACTCCACATAAAACCAGAGTTAATGAAACTTATAGAGGGTAAAGTAGGGAAAAGCCTCAAAGATATGGGTACAGGGGAAAAATTCCTGAATAGAACAGCAATGGCTTGTGCCATAAGATCGATAATCGATAAATGGGACCTCATAAAATTGCAAAGCTTCTGCAAGGCAAAAGACACCGTCTATAAGACAAAAAGGCCACCAACAGATTGGGAAAGGATCTTTACCTATCCTAAATCAGATAGGGGACTAATATCCAATATATATAAAGAACTCAAGAAGCTGGACTTCATAAAATCAAATAACCCCATTAAAAATGGGGCTCAGAACTGAACAAAGAATTCTCACCCGAGGAATACCGAATGGCAGAGAAGCACCTGAAAAAAATGTTCAACATCCTTAATCATCAGGGAAATGCAAATCAAAACAACCCTGAGATTCCACCTCACACCAGTCAGAATGACTAAGATCAAAAATTCAGGTGACAGCAGATGCTGGCGGGGATGTGGAGAAAGAGGAACACTCCTCCATTGTTGGTGGGATTGCAAGCTTGTACAACCACTCTGGAAATCAGTCTGGCGGTTCCTCAGAAAACTGGACATAGTACTACGGGAGGATCACGCAATACCTCTCCTGGGCATATATCCAGAAGATGTTCCAACTGGTAAGAAGGACACATGCTCCACTATGTTCATAGCAGCCTTATTTATAATAGCCAGAAGCTGGAAGGAACCCAGATGCCCCTCAACAGAGGAATGAATACTGAAAATGTGGTACATTTACACAATGGAGTACTACTCAGCTATTAAAAAGAATGAATTTATGAAATTCCTAGGCAAATGGATGGACCTGGAGGACATCATCCTGAGTGAGGTAACACAATCACAAAGGAACTCTCACAATGTGTACTCACTGATAAGTGGATATTAGCCCAGAAACTTAGGATACACAAGAGATAAGATACAATTTGCTAAACCAAGTTATCATTGAGAAGAGTGTTGTTCAGTTTCCACGTGAATGTTGGCTTTCTATTATTTATTTTGTTATTGATGATCAGCCTTAGTCCATGGTGATCTGATAGGATGCATGGGACAATTTCAATGTTTTTGTATCTGTTGAGTCCTGTTTTGTGCCCAATTACGTGGTCAATTTTGGAGAAGGTACCATGAGGTGCTGAGAAGAAGGTGTATCCTTTTGTTTTAGGGTAAAATGTTCTATAGATATCTGCCAGATCCATTTGATCCATAACTTCTGTTAGTTTCACTGTGTCCCTGTTTAGTTTCTGTTTCCATGATCTGTCCATTGGTGAAAGTGGTGTGTTGAAGTCTCCCACTATTATTGTATGAGGTGCAATGTGTGCTTTGAGATTTAGTAAAGTTTCTTTAATGAATGAGGCTGCCTTTGTATTTGGAGCATAGATATTCAGGATTGATAGTTCCTCTTGGAGGATTTTACCTTTGATGAGTATGAAGTGCCCCTCCCTGTCTTTTTTGATGACTTTGGGTTGGAAGTCAATCTTATCTGATATTAGAATGGCTACTCCAGCTTGTTTCTTCAGACCATTTGCTTGGAAAATTGTTTTCCAGCCTTTCATTCTGAGGTAGTGTCTATCTTTTTCTCTGAGATGAGTTTCTTGTAAGCAGCAAAATGTTGGGTCTTGATTGTGTAGCCAGTTTGTTAGTCTATGTCTTTTTATCGGGGAGTTGAGTCCATTGATATTAAGAGATATTAAGGAAAAGTAATTGTTGTTTCCTGTTATTTTTGTTGTTAAAGTTGGCATTCTGTTCTTGTGGCTGTCTTCTTTTAGGTTTGTTGAGGGATTACCTTCTTGTTGTTTCTAGGGCGTGGTTCCTGTCCTTGTATTGGTTTTTTTCTGTTATTATCCTTTGAAGGGCTGGATTCGTGGAGAGATAATGTGTGAATTTGGTTTTGTCGTGGAATACTTTGGTTTCTCCATCTATGTTAATTGAGAGTGTGGCTGGGTATAGTAGCCTGGGCTGGAATTTGTGTTCTTTTAATGTCTGTATAACATCTGTCCAGGATCTTCTGGCTTTCATAGTCTCTGGTGAAAAATCTGGTGTAATTCTGATAGGCTTGCCTTTATATGTTACTTGGCCTTTTTCTCTTACTGCTTTTAGTATTCTATCTTTATTTAGTGCATTTGTTGTTCTGATTATTATGTGTCGGGAGGTATTTCTTTTCTGGTCCAGCCTATTTGGAGTTCTGTAGGCTTCTTGTATGTTCATGGGCATCTCTTTCTTTAGATTTGGGAAGTTTTCTTCTATAATTTTGTTGAAGATGTTTGCTGGTCCTTTGAGTTGAAAATCTTCATTTTCATCCACTCCTATTATCCGTAGGTTTGGTCTTCTCATTGTGTCCTGTATTTCTTGGATGTTTTGAGTTAGGATCTTTTTGCATTTTCCATTTTCCTTGATTGTTTTGCCGATGTTCTCTATGGAATCTTCTGCACCTGAGATTCTCTCTTCCATCTCTTGTATTCTGTTGCTGATGCTTGCATCTATGGTTCCAGATTTCTTTCCTAGGGTTTCTATCTCCAGTGTTGCCTCATTTTGGGTTTTCTTTATTGTGTCTACTTCCCTTTTTAGGTCTAGTATGGTTTTGTTCATTTCCATCATCTGATTGGATGTGTTTTCCTGTTTCTCTTTAAGGACTTCTACCATTTTGGTTGTGTTTTCCTGTTTTTCTTTAAGGACTTGTAACTCTTTAGCCATGTTCTCCTGTAGTTCTTTAAAGTCCTTCTTGATGTCCTCTACCATCATCATGAGATATGCTTTTAAATCCAGGTCTAGTTTTTCAGGTGTGTTGGGGTGCCCTGGACTGGGCGAAGTGGGAGTGCTGGGTCCTGATGATGGTGAGTGGTCTTGGTTTCTGTTAGTAAGATTCTTACCTTTACCTCTCGCCATCTGGTAATCTCTGGAGTTGTTATAGTTGTCTCTGTTCAGAGGTTGTTCTTCTGGTGATTCTGAGTATCCTCTGTCAGCAGACCTGGGAGACAGGCTCTCTCCTCTGAG
The DNA here is from genome assembly GCF_978045245.1 of Mus caroli. Taxonomy (NCBI): domain Eukaryota; kingdom Metazoa; phylum Chordata; class Mammalia; order Rodentia; family Muridae; genus Mus; species Mus caroli. The sequence goes on from NW_028227256.1 coordinate 62,411,549, forward strand.
TTTCAGTGGTTAGAGCACTCCCTGCTGACAAGCTTTCCTCTTAAAGGGAAGGTGTACAGATATCTGGCGTTTGGACCTCCTCCTGGCCGAAGAAGAAGGCGGAAAACAGGACCTTTCCCAGATGCTGTGTTGCTTTGGCAGGTCACAGAAGCTGTAGGCTTCTGTGGTGCACACTCTCAGCTGTGCAGACTAAGTTCCTAAGTTCAGTGGAGTCCTGGATCCAAGATGTGCTCCCTGCTCCTGAGGCAGAGGGCTCCTGTGCAGGGCAGACCACTGTCTTCCAGCTAGGAGGGTGCCGGATGTCTGTGGCCCCAAAAGGGTGCTGCCTCAGCGGCTCTGTGGCTCCCGCCTGTCCCAGAAGCTGTCTGCCTCTGTGGTCCTCACTCTGACCTGTACAGACTAAGTTCGGCGGATGGCGCTCCCTGCAGGGCAGGTCACTGTCCTCCAGCTGGGAGGGTGCCGGAAGTCTGTGGCCCCAAAAGGGTGCTGCCTCAGCGGCTCTGTGGCTCCCGCCTGTCCCAGAAGCTGTCTGCCCCCGTGGTCCCCACTCTGACCTGTACAGACTAAGCTCGGCGGAATCCCAGAGCCAAGATGGCGCTCCCTGCAGGGCAGGTCACTGTCCTCCGACTGGGAGGGTGCCGGATGTCTGATGGCGCTCCCTGCAGGGCAGGTCACTGTCCTCCAACTGGGAGGGTGCCGGAAGTCTGTGGCCCCAAAAGGGTGCTGCCTCAGTGGCTCTGTGGCTCCCGCCTGTCCCAGAAGCTGTCTGCCTCTGTGGTCCTCACTCTAACCTGTACAGACTAAGTTCGGCGGAGTCCCGGAGCCAAGATGGCGCTCTCTGCAGGGCAGGTCACTGTCCTCCGTTTTCATACATTCTTAAACACAGTTACCAAGTCTAGTGGATTCACCAGCCAGTACAAGGAATGTTAGAAATACCATAGGTAAATGAATGCAATTCAAGATATATAATTGGCTGTAGCAGTCCAGCAGACATGGATGAACTGGGTTACCTGAAAGGGGCGCTGGAAATGAAAAAGGACTGGATGGGAGAGTAGAATGAAGCCAAGACAGAGGTTCTCTGATTAAGGTTCAAAGTTTAATAGTCAGTGCTGTGTTTATATAGATATGGAGAGCCCACAGACCCATCCTTTGTTCCAGCTGGATTGACTTGCTTTCTGTCAGCTGGGATTATGTTGCAAAGCAAGCTCAGCAGGCAGTCTGCTCCTGAAGGAAACTGACTCCACCTGGGTCCTTAAGGTCCAACCTTGGCAAACACTTAAGGTCTATTTAGCCTGCTCAAGGCTGGGGGAAGGGCACAATTGGCTAAAACAATTGTATAGACAGCATAACATTCAATTGTCCAGGGGCAGAGTTAGTTCAAACTCATTGTCTGCTATCTGTGTGCAGTACTACAGTCTAGGGATTCATTTGGTGTTGTATAATCTGTTTGGCATTTTGATGTGGAATAACTTGTTAGAATATTATTATACAATGTCTCAGGATGAGGGGCTCCTGCGGTGAGCTTCTGGCCATGAATATATAGGTAAATATATAGGTTTCTTCATGCCTGAAAGAGCATGTTCCATGTTTCCAGTATACTCTCTAATAGAATGTTTCTTTTGAGTCTCTAATATAAAGAGAATACTGGTTGAAAGATGGAGAACTGAAATAAACTCTGTGCCTTTAAGGGACAAGAATGGAATTGTAACTGGTGCTCATCCGAAATGAGAAACCAGTATAAGGGAAGTTTGAGGTGTAGACTGAACAATAAGTTTTCCTTTTCTGTGCCTTTGATTAACTAGGGAGTTTCATTTCCTTTACAGGAAAAAAGCTGACAATAAAAACCTTATTTGGAACTAGACTATTAAAAATTATAAAGGCTGATTGAAATAAGACTATAAATAGGACAAGATCTCTCCAGAAGGACACATCCTACTGAAAGTTCCTATTGTGTGTTTTGAGAGTACTTGGGCTTTCTGGCAACCAGTATTTCTTGGATCCAGAGTGCACTCAAAACTCAATATAATCTTAATATCAATGAGTGGGGGGCAGAAAAAAGCCAGCTCTCAGCCAATTCCTTTATCTATTTCCAAGAAGTCATCTTTTCAGGAAGAGCAAGCAAGCCATTTTTAAATTAAAGTCTTGGGTGAACAATTGTTCTTTTCACTCGGGTTGAATGAGTTGTGACCTTTACAGTGTGTTAGCTAAAGATCTGGGCTCATAACACAGTATGCTGCTGTTCTTAATGGCACCCCGCTCTGGTTATATGTCCCATATTGTTAGTAAAGGCTAAAAATGCCCCGTTTCTCATTATTTTCACAACTAAAGTATATTTTCAATGGCCCTTCATCATATATAGGTTGAAGTTTTGAAATGTATGGTTCTTATTTCCACTTTATGCCTTGTCCAAAGTAATTAGGGCTTCATTAAAAAATTCTGGAAGGAAAGGGGTCTGCATAATGAGCCCTGGGTTAGTCCAGGATGATCTACGGCCTGGATAAACATCACTCAACATTTCCTAAATATGGACAGTGGTACTTTTCCTCTCTCTGTATTTTGATGGTAGAAAATGGCATGTTCGTCTCAGGCCTCAGCTCACTCACAAACAGATGTGTGGCTATGTCCTCGAATGGTTCTCAAGTCCTCCAGAATTCTGGGGTCCCTGTTTCCTTTAACTTCCAAATGAAACAACAGGCTTCATGACATATAACATCAGAACAGAGCTCCAGAATGGAGTCTTGCGAAGGGAATTCTGAGTGTTTGTGAGAAGACTCAAGAAAATAAGGCAATAGTCTAGTGACCTCCCTTTCTTCAAAAACATGGAATTATTTTTGGAATAAGTTTTTCGTGTCCTTCCCAGGAGTAGTGGCTCAGCATGAGCTTACTTTAGATTATTCATCACAACTGTCTATTGTTATTTGTTTTTATGCCTCTATGGAAAAGTACGTGTTTGCCATGTGTGGCTGGTCCTTGTGATTTTACACTTTACTCAGGTGACTCCTCTTAACCATTAGTATAAATTATCTGATGATCTTAATAAAGTTGGCTTTTGCATGAGACCTTAGTATTTCTCATTTTTTAGGCCTTGTTATCCCAGGTTCACAGTGCTAACGAGAGCTGTAAACAATATAGAAATAGAAAACACACAGGTGCTCTCTGCCTTTCTTGGCATTTCTTGGATGCTATTCAGTTTTCTATTATTTTTCTTGTACATCTTTTTTCAGAACTGTTCTTGATTCTCTCAAGGATTTTTCTCACTTTCCCAACAGCAGTGGCTCTTCATCCTCATTGTGTTGACTTTTGTCTGAGCATTTGTATGTGAAACAAAAACTTTAGCACAGAAAGAAAATACAATTGAATCCTCCTCCTAAAATCCAGCATTTAGTTCTTTCCCTCAAAGCATTTTCCTTTTAAGCTTAGGTTGCTACCATTTTGCAGGGGTCCCCCTCTAGAGTCCTACTCCTCCATTTTAAAGTAGTTATTTTTTTTTCCGTAATTTTATCTGTTCTCACACACTTTCTTATCCAAACTCAAAGCAACCAAAACTTCATTTTTCATGAAATCCTATGAATCATATTGCAAGTCAACTTTTTAACAAAGTTGTGAAAGTATTGTTTTTAACAAAACAAGCAATGAGATACAGTTTAAAACTCAATTTTATGTCTGTCTGTCCAGTGTACTCACTTTCAAACAAAATGCCCAGAATTAGATCTTCAAAATTAAAAGCAATGTGTATAGAAATGTGGAAATCAGATTAAGGATAATGTCCATTTTTATGGGGCTATTTTAAACTTCATATCATAGTAACATGATTATAAATTAAAAATGCTTTATAAATATGGTCTATTATATTGTTATAGGAATATTGTTGAGAAATTAATTATATCAGTTCAGCAGAAAAAGTGCACATAGGCACAACCGTTATTCCTAGTCCCCTCAGCTGTCTATTGTGGAGTGTAGCTTCATTTTAATTTAAAAAATTTGAAATTAAAATGCAGTTACATCATTCCCCCTTTCCATTTCTTCCTTCCAACACCTCCCACATGGACCGTAAATTCATGGCTTCTGGCTTCTTTTTAAAGATAGCTTTATATATGTTTCTAAATATAATCTACTCAGTCTCATGTTTTTTCCTATATATACCTAAGATAGCTGTCAACAGCAATTACTAAAATAGATCAATTAAAACAACAGTTCATAAGAAAACTTACGTAATGCTTTCTTGATTTTACTATATCTTATTATACCTCAACTTACAAGCCTCAGCATAAAATGTTTTTCTTTCCTCTTAAGTGAGAGCTGCCACCTTGTTAGATTAAGAAATGATTTTACAGATTCTTCTTCCCATGTCTGAATTGTTAGCATCAATTATCCTTACATAGGGGGGGACATTACTAAGGAAAATAAAGGTTACTGACCACAATCAGTATGGTGCTGTGGTCCTGTGATGGTCAGTCCATAATCAAGATGGCTACTAAATGACTTAAGGGTCATTAATACAACACAGGTCTTTTAGACAAAGGGCTCATTCATATATTACCTAAGAGGCAGAGACATAGATTTCACCATGCTCCTTAAGAATGGTGCACAAAGCCTGGCAGTGGTGGCACACGCCTTTAATCCTACCACTTGGGAGGCAGAGGCAGGCCGATTTCTGAGTTTGAGGCCAGCCTGGCTTACGGAGTGAGTTCCAGGACAGCCAGGGCTGTCTGTACAGAGAAACCCAGTCTTGAAAATCCAAAATCCAAACAAACAAACAAGAATGGTGCACAAGTTAATACTTATGAACTTCTTATTTCTGTAATTTTCCATTTGATAGTTTCAGACCACTGTTAGCCATAAATAACTGAAACTGCAGAAAGACAAAGGGAAGCCAAGGGGAAATACTATAGTCAGTTTTGATAGAAATATGGTCTTGGTGAAGCTCCTGAGTCCTCATGAATGACTGTGACTTTGGTGACCGTTGCCAAACCTACCAGATAGTCCATTTGGATTCAGTACAATGAGTAATTTTATCTTCGTTTGAGTCTGGGCTTTTACTTTCTTTTGACAAATAGGACTTCTCATTTTCCCTGCAGTATTCTCAAAAACAAATCTTAATCTGCAGTTTAGTCCACGTGAGCCTTAGAGTCACACTCCGGACCCCAGATCTCACCTTCCATAGGCCCTGTTGTCTTGGTTTCTGAATCCCACTAATTATTGTTGATCTGCCAGCTTAGTGCAGTTGTGATCTAGGCAGAATTCACAAGCACTCTTAAGCAGCTCATCACTCTGGGTATCAGACAATATTCTCATTTTGTACTCAACTTAGCATTTATTCCTACTGATTCCCAGTAAGTTTTCAGACTGAAGTCCAAGTTCCTGACCACTGCTTAGGAAACAGTGAGCTGCCAACTCTGCCTCTCAGCTTCCTTCCTCACTGTAGCCAGCTTACCACAGTCATCCTGATTTAATATACTTTTCTACCATCCCACTTGCTCATGCTAGCTATTTTCCCTATATTCACTTCCTTTACCCAGCCTGATTCTGCTTCACTTCCATCATCTGTAGCATGTATATCAATGTAATTCTTAATAGTCTGTGTTCTTAATTAGTAACTGTTACATGTGTAGCAATGTGATTCATGTACAGTCTGTGTTCTTAAAGACTAAACTACCTGAAAGCAAAAGACATGCCTTTTCCATTTTAGTTCCTGGGCAAAATGATATTTGGTTTTTAGTAAATATTTTAAAGCAAATAGAACGTACTGGCTGAGAGGTTGGGCCTTTGACATACACACTAAACAAGATGCTCAAGGGATTCACAACAGATTAGACAGCTATAAACAAATTTACTTACTTTTAAGTTTTTATTAGTTCTTTGAGAACTTCCTACAGTGTATTATCATCATTATTATCACCCTCCATCTCCCTACTCCTCCTAGGTCTTTCCCATTTTTTCAACCTACCCTGCTGATAAGAAGTTAGTAAGATAGTTATACACCCACATTCAGGGTAGAATTATTCACAAGAGACAAAAAGTAGAATCAATTCAAGAATATACTTGTGGAGGAACAGATAAGCACAATGTAGCATATACATACATTTAGAAATGTCCTCAGCTATAAAAAGGACGAGGGCTTTGACAGTTGTAAAAAAAATGAACGCTCCTTGAAGGCATAATGCTCAGTCTAATATGATAGTCATAAACAAAAATTTTATACTTTCCCACTACTATGAATTACTTATAATAGCCTATTCATTGAGATAGAAAGCACAATGGTGACAGACAAGGGTCGTGAGGAACTGTGTTCTATAATGATGTAAGGCTTCTGGATACTGGCTCCCCAGCAGTGTAGATGTGCTGAATTAATCTTTTAGGGTGTTCAAGATTATGAATTTCATGTTTTATAAATTTGAGTACAGCTTAAATAAGAAGTTAATGAGAACAACCCTAGGATTAGAAAAAGAAAGACACGGTTGCCTCATGCAACTCAGGGTATCATGAGGACTCTGGAAGGCACACAACAGAAACACAGTTCTACATTTGTGGCTTGATGGACAATAGAACAAACTACCCAGGAAATGAATGCATGAATGGAAAGGCAGTTTCATCTTATTGAATGAACTTGCTGTGAGCTAGTGTAAATGACAGCTGTGCTTCTGGAAATAATGAGCTTGGCTCCTAGATCTCTAAAATTATGTTCTCTGGTGGATTTCCAGCAGAGATAAATGGCAAGATTTAAAGCTTTCCTCTTACAAATTAATTTGAATTACTATGACATAATAAAGATCTCCGAGTAGTTCTTTATATGAATGGAAGTTCCTGCTGAATAGGCAGCTCTCAGCACCAAAGCGACAAATTCAAAGGTGCTGACATATCTAATTGAGCACCTGCATGGAGGATATGAAAGGATGATTAGTAATATGTATCAGGGACTTCCTTAAAGATGGGTCTTCCAAATGCAAATCAGCATTAGTGTTCAAATATGAAAATTATATATCAGATTAGTACAAATACTCCAGATCCACAGCTAGGACCTTTCTCTAATTTATCTCTGAATTTGAGCTCCCTATTATGTTTGTGATATATGTATATGTATGTATATATATATGTATATGTATATATGTGCATATATATATATATTGACTTGATTCTATAGTTTATTGTCTAATAGAATGGGTAAAATTAATTCTTTATCACATCATGGAGAGTTGCTTTGCCACAATATGTTTTTGTTAACATTGAGCAAAATGTTCAATTGGTAGTTGGTATCACACAGTTCAGTTGTGGACCTGATGAAGTAGTTCTGCTTAGGATCTTACAAGACTGAAATCAGCATGCCAGCAAACATGATACAGTTTTGTTTTGAGGACCCAAGAAGAATTCATTTGTAAGCTGGTTCAGGTTGTCAGAATTTTGTTTCAGAATGAGGTTCTTTTTTTCTTTTAAAGAATTATTTATTTATTTTATGCATATGAATACACTGTATCTGTCTTCAGACACACCAAATCCCATTACAGATGGTTGTGAGCCCACCATGTAGTTGCTGGGAATTGAAATCAGGACCTCTGGAAGAGCAGTCAGTGCTCTTAACTACTGAGCCATCTCTCCAGCCCAGGTTCTTGTTTGTTGAGTGACTGTTAGGGTTGCCAACTTCTCCTAGGGACCATTCTTGGGTGGTGTTCACATTATTCCATCCCATCTTTAATGTAGTGAAGATGCAGCACTTCTCAAACTGAAGGACATGCAGTGACTAACCTACTTTCTTCTTCCCATCCCTCCCCAGCTTGCTGGTTCTTTCCTGCTTACCTCGGAGAATGCTAAGTGCAGAAAGAGGAACAACTGGAGAGCCACCAATGGAATCTAATACAATTTTGAGGTATACCCTGCTCCAGCACCAGCTCCTCTCCGTGAGGTGCATTTTTTTTTTTTTTTGTCCTGAAAGACCTCATTTTCCCCTCTGCTGAGCACAGTCTTTTTCTTTGTGCTCATATCCTGATCTCTAAAAGGGAGATTTCCATTTCATTCGAATACTCATTCCATGTTGCAACACACTGACTAGTCACTGTGTCAGTACCCAAAAGACAAAATAATCAAGAATTTTGTTTTTCAGAATAGGCCAGGTGTCTGTTCCGTTGTTCGTTGTCCGCTCCCTGGGGGAACCCTTCAGGCTTGTTTCTTTCCTTTTCTACCCGTGATTAGCCCATCATGTTCCTGGCAAAAAGTAACAGGGCCAGGATAAGTGAAATTTTATAAGCAGGTGTTACACTCTGAGGTTTTTGTACTATACGAATGTTTCTTGGGATGTGAAATAATTTACTGATGAATATGTAATAGAAATGCCTTTCATGAAATCCGATCATTATGATGTTAAGCATTATCAGGTTTCAGGAACCAAGAATTTCTGCTCTAGGTGATTTATTTTCTTATTCTGTCAGTCAGAATGGTTGCTCAAGCAAACGAACTCCAGTATAACAGTTTTTAGATTTTAAACCATCCCACTAAACTAATATATTTAACTATCACTGTCAAGCTCACTAATTTCAAATAAAGAAAAGGAAGTAATGCTATATTTATTGATAGTTATTCTGTGCTAAACTTACACAGATTGAATGCAATAGTGATCAACTCCCAGTTACCAATCATGCAGGTGTGTCATAGTAACAGAAGAAAAAGTACTTACCTTTGGAGTTATTTAACCAAAAATGAGACAGATTTGAATTCTTTGCTTCATACCCTCTTAGGTCTTCCATCCTCTGTCTGTTGTGTGAGTCTGAGTCTGTTCCTGTTTAATAAAGGTTGTCTTGTAAATTTGTCTATCCCTGTGCATTCCTTTTTTTTTTTTTTTTTTTTTGGTTTTTCAAGACAGGGTTTCTCTGTGTAGCCCTGGCTGTCCTGGAGCTCACTTTGTAGACCAGGCTGGCCTCGAACTCAAAAATCCGCCTGCCTCTGCCTCCCGAGTGCTGGGATTAAAGGCGTGCGCCACCACGCCCAGCTCCCTGTGCATTCCTATGTGTGTGGTTATGTCTTTAGTGTGTGTGTATTTTGTAACTTCACGTGTCTGTCACTCACAAAGTGCTTCATCTGAATGGAATAGGGTATATTTTACAGAAATCTTTAAGAGAGTTTTATAAAAGTTTAAGTCCCTGGCTATAACTGATCCCAGCTGACTCAGACAGCAACCAATATTTTTAATTTTTTATGGTATATTTTGAAAGGTTTCTTTCAACCTCAGTATTTGCTGCTTTCAGCACATGATACACATGATCTGGATCAGGGCATGTGAGAGGATATAACTTAAAAGTACAGCTATGGTTCAGCTTAGGTTGTAAAAGTTAATTACCAGGTATCCCGTCCCGCAGGATTCAGTTATTCGTGGGTTCGAGGAGGACCACAAACCTGGAAGAAAATAGATTGGAAGAGAAAAGAGAAGCGAAGACCAAGTAGATTGTACCTATCAAGGTCTCCGTCTATTAGGCTGAAACGACGGGTTTTAAAGCATACATCGAGGGGAATAAGGAGGGGTTGAGGGGAATTAACAAAGAACAAAGAAGTGGGCATCTGCTGACATGAGGGCTGAAGTCAGGCGCCAGGTGGCAAGTACTCTGCATCTTATCTCCTGAACATAGATCCTCCTTGACAGCCTTGGGGTGTCAGGCCGGGCTCAGCGTGTAACTCATGTCCTTGGAAGTCATAAGAGTCAGGAAGAGATAGGGAAGAGGGGACTATAACTCAGCTTTTATAGCCTCAGGTGCCAGGAAGGGAACAGGGAGGAGGGAGTGACAACCGGCTCCTAGCACGAGGCCATTTGGCTTGTCAGGGTGGGAGATTGTGAAGGGCTCGCTTTCTCACGGTATGGTCTTTGACAACCAGGTAAACCCAAAGTTAGTTGTTCCCTTATTCTCCTAAAGGTAGGTTAAACAAACAGTCTGAGTAGATAGTAGGATACAGCCTTAGGTGACCCAAAGGTGTATTAGTAATAAACTCTGGCTGTGAGGTCCTACACAAGTTTCAATCTCTTTAAATGTAAGATAGTTTCAGAATATTTTATCACTACTGTGGTGATTTAAAAAGGTGTGGCCCCCATAGAATGCTTGGCCCACAGGAAATGGAGGTGTAGCCTTGTTGGAGTACTTGTTGGAGGAAATGTGTCACTGTGGAGGTAGGCTATGAGGTCTTAAATGCTCAAGCTACACCCAATGTGAAACACATCCATTCTCCTCCTTGTTGCCTGTAGATCAAGATGTAGGATTCTCAGCTCCTTCCCTAGCACCATGCTTTTCTGGATGCTGCCGTGCTTCCTGCCATGGTGATACTGGATTAAACCTCTGAAACTATAAGGCAACCCCACTTAATTGCCTTCTTTATAAGAACTGTCATAGTCATGGTACCTCTTCACAGCAATGAACATCGTAACTAAGACAGTTACAAAACACTGTACTGGACGCTTTTATTTCTCTCAATGTTCTTGTTTTACTGGTGAGAGTAAAACCAACTCTTGGCAAGAGGATCAACAACTTGCCAAGTTCAAATTAAAATCAACATTTGAAGCACAAGTTTTCCCTGTAGCCCACTGAGCTGAGTTTTCCAAAGTATTGCCTTGGTAAATGTGATCTTGTTATGAAATTCCATGTTAATAAGGTGATCATTTTAGGAAAGAATAAAAAATTCATAATTATTTAGCAGCATTTTTTTCAGGTGCTGTGTAGAGTAGATTCACATTTGATAGCTAGATTTATGTCAACTTGAAACAAATAGTTATCTGAGGAGGAGCCTCCTATTGAGAAAATGCATCGGTAAGATCAGGCCAGCCTATAGAACCTTTTACAAATTAGTGATTGATGAGGTAGTGGTGGAGGTAGTCCAGGCCATTGTGGGTGGTACCACCCCTGGTCTGGTAGTCTTGGATTCTATAAAAGGCTGAGCAAGACTTGTGGAGTGAGCCAGTAATCCACACACCTCCATGGGCTCTTCATCAGCACCTGCCTCCAGGATCCTGCCTATTTGTGTACCTGTCCTGGCTTCCTTCAGTGATAGACTACAATGTGGAAGTAAACCCAATAAACCCCTTTCTCTCTAACTCACTTTTTGGTCATGGTGTTTAACTAAAACACTGTGATGGTTTGTATATCCTTGGACCAGGGAGTGGCACCATCTGAAGGTGTGGCCTTGTTGGAATAGGTGTGACCTTGTTAGAATGGGTGTGTCACTGTGGGTGTGGGTATAAGATCCTCACCCTAGTTGCCTGGAAGTCAGTCTTCCACTAGCAGTCTCTGTCTTTGGAGACACAGAACTCTCAGCTCCTCCTGAGCCATGCCTGCCTGGATACTGCCATGCTCCCATCTTGATGATAATAGACTGAACCTCTGAACCTGTAAGCCAGCCCCAATTAAATGTTGTTTTTTTATAAGACTTGCCTTGGTCATGGTGTCTGTTCACAGCAGTAAAACCCTACTAACTAAGACAAACACATACTCAGCAACTTACTTTTTTTTTCTACAAGAAGAACTTGTAATTTCTACAAGTTTGAGAAATTAATAGTAAGTTCAAGATAAAATGATAGAGCTAAATTAGAACCAGTCATTTCTGACTCCTCTTTACCAAAATGTGCAAAGGCCTCACACACACATCTTGGATTGTGATACATGAACGTGTGTATATCATTGTCATATTGCTGAGCTTGAGTATATATTTGAAAATATCAAACACTAAAGAACAAAAGATAATTAATTACAAGGTCACAGAATTTATCATCTCCATAGGCTGAGGACACCCAAGTCCTTTTCTTATAAACTATTAAGAGTGAGTTCTGAGAAAGTGAGTTACAAAATGATCCAAACTGTGTGCTCATAAGGTCAATGTGGTTGAGTTAAATTTTAACCCCCCTAAAGAATTCATTGTCTTCCCTGCATGCTTTCTTACCTTCTCCTGTATGGTGTTAGTATCAGGTCACTGTCACCTTGAAATAACACTTACAGGTGGATTCCTAAGATCTTCCTTGCCATGTGTTAAGTTAGTTGCTTTCTTTAGCATTATTAGATAAGTGGAATGGGAGTGTCTTTAAAACCCATAAGCGTCCTTCAATTGGGAGGTCTATTGTTTAGCAAGGTCTGAAATCTATATGAATATACTTCTATGTTAATAGCTATTATTAAGGTGAATAGTTTTAATTATACTACAGACTGTCTTTCCATTTAATTCAGCCCATCGACTATTTATTTGCACATCTTTTGTACTTAGGGCACTTGGATGATGGCTAGAAATGCTTAGACGAACAAAACAGTGTCTGCTCAGCTACTGTTGTGTGACAGATGGATAAGCAGATGGCTCTCACTTGCAGGAAGAGACCAGGTGGGGAGGGCACATAGAAATAAGAACACACAGGTGCCAAAGTTCCTCCAAAATTTAGTCCAGATTCCTAACTCACAGTTGCTCATAGTTCTCCCTCGTGGTGGCCATTACCCCGAGTAAAAGTGAGAAATATGACATGTTGAACTTCCTTATTATTATTATGTATTATTTCTATGTTCTGTATTTCCTAGATATCTTGGTAAGTTAACTCCTAAGAGAAAAGATAAATGTTTTTTTTCCAGTAATTTATCATTTAAAGGAAAATTTTAATGTATTTTGAACATTTGAGAGTATCTCAGAGTTCTAATAATTCCTTAGAATGGATATCTTTGGTAGTCTGTATCACATGGTATGTGAGGCAGATTTCTGATGCTGCTTTTCAGAGTGTTATTGGGGGGGAGGCTATGTTTTATCAATGTTAACCACTGTGTTCTCAGCAGTGTGCTCACCTTTTCCCTGGGAGCCCCCCACCCCAACAGAAGCTCCTGATGAAATTCATTTCTCAGATACCAGACAATAAAACCCAACTGTGACACTATCTTGGGAGAAGGCAAATTCAGTCACCTCTCACCTGTAATCTTACAGCCTAAGACGAAGAACGTTTTTACCAAATTCAGTTTGGAAAATAGCAATATCCTTCGCCCTACCCAACTCCTGTGCTTCCAGGGAAGAACAAAACAAGATTTGGTTTCTTATAAGCATCCATGGCCTGGCTTTCCAGCTTTATCTTTGAACAGTTCTCCACCTTCCTATTGACACATGTATGAGAACAGCTCTTAAGGCTGTGGGGAGCAGGCCTGAACCCTCTAACCTGATCCATATTGATTCCTGGCTTCCCTGAACCCATAAGACTTCCTGTCTCTGCTAGGTGTGATAGTGACATAGCCTGGTATGAGTTCAGAGCTATGGGTCTCAGCTGAGCAGGCCTCTCCCCAGTAGAAGAGTTGGCAGTGGTGCCACGACTGTCTTGAACTCATTCTTCTGATGATAACCCACAAGTTCTCAACCCCATCTGCTTCCCAAGAGCTCAGGTGTAGCATTCTCAAGCACTAAATTGACTGTGTGTGTGTGTGTGTGTGTGTGTGTGTGTGCATGGGTGGTGTTATTCCTGGTCCTAAAAAGCCTTTACCAAGTACAGAACTGAGATCCCAGGTCCACTCCTCCTGAATCAGACTGCAGAGTGAGTTGGCTCACTACACTTCAGGTGCAGGCATTGAGTGAGGCAAGGAAGCAGCACAGAAGGGAGTAGAGATGCTATGGGCAGCTGGGCATGAGGTAAGGTCAGCATTCCTCTAGAAAGCAGATCCCACTTCTCCCCACCTGCCCTAACATCTCCCTAGCCAGGGCTGTTGGACTAGCTTTAGATTCCAGGGGCCCCTCTCTGAGGCGGCTCTCTCCTCCTAGACACTAGGAGATCGGGCAGCAGCTGTGAACTTTCTCCTTTACCTCCTCCATAGGGGGCTTGAACTTCAAGAGCGGGGGATCTCTGCTGGTGACTGTATAATACACCGAGGTCCCATTGCTGCTGTAGCAGGAAGTTCTGCCTCCAATCAAGGGGGCCTTGCCTTTCGCTGCTGCTCTCTCACCGACTTGGCCATGCTGCTGCCCAGGTGGGTGCTTAAGAATGGGTGGCTGGGCAGCTTGGCTGAGGTCCTCTGCCTCTTCAGCTCCAGGAGAGTTTGGGGGCTCTGCTTGTTGAAGCCACTCCAGGGTGGTGGTGGGGACATCGGCCACACCGGGGTTGTCGTAGGCCATGCTGTAGTCATGCATCTTGAGCATCTTCCATATGTCCTCATTGTCCAGCACATACTGGTAGATGCTGACAGGAGCCCGGAGGCCATTTTCCACAGGCCCATCCAGTTCTTACAGTGAGATCTTGGTAGAGAATTCTGAGAGCAGCTCGGGCTTCTCCAGCCTTGGGTTCGAGTCCTTGTTTTCCTGGACTGGCCTGGTTTCTCTGATGTTTCCATTGTAGGTGAAGTACACTGGTCCTCGGCTACACTTTGCTGCTGCCACAAGATGGCTTCTCTTTCATATTCTTTTGGGTATAGGTTGATTCTTTCTGATAGACTGGCTAGACGCACCACTTTCCCATGTCTGCCTGCACTGGATGTATAGCAGTGTGGCACCCTGGCCATCTATCCAGTCGAGATCCTGGCCTGCTGCTATCATGCAGTGCATGTTGGGTCTCTGTTTGCTGCATTATTTGGTAGTTTCTTTTAGATAATCATCAAGTATGATTTTTGGAAACTTCATATATTTTTGGAAGTGTTTACTATATTAGATTTCCAAAATACCCCTCAAAGGACCCTTAATTTTAACTGTGTATGTCATCATATTCCCTCCCTTTTTGTCCTCTCCTCTCTCCCTCTTCACTTGATCCTTTGGTCTGGAACCATCCATCTTGAATATCTATTTACCTTTCCTAACAATATCTATCTACTCCCTCTAGACCATTATGCTGTACCTGCCCTCTGTGGTTCTATGTTGCTTCTTACTCATTGGCTTAATAGTTAATATTCACAAGTCACATTTGTCTTTTTGGGTCTGGAATGCCTTACTCGGGATGATATTTTTTTAATTCCATTCATTTACCTACAAATTTCATATCATTATTTATTTATTTATTTATTTATTTATTTATTTTTGTTTTTGTTTTCGAGACAGGGCTTCTCTGTATAGCCCTGGCTGTCCTGGAACTCACTTTGTAGACCAGGCTGGCTTCGAACTCAGAAATCTCCCTGCCTCTGCCTCCCAAGTGCTGGGATTACAGGCGTGCGCCACCATATCATTTTTAAAAAACAGATGAGTAATACTTGATTATGTAAGTGTACCACAGATTCCTTATCTAGTTCTTTGTTGAGGGACATCTGTTTTTTTTTTTTTTTCAATTTATGGATATTATGAATAGAATAGAAATGAACAAGGTTGAGCAAGTGTCTTTGTGCTTAGATGCAGTATCTATTGGGTATATATTCAACAGTGGTATAGTTGGATCTGGAGGTAGACCGATTCCCCATTTTCTGAAGGACCACCATGCTGACCTCCATAGTAGCTATATAAGTTTGCACTCCCACTAAAATGGAGGAGTGTTCCCCTTGCTCCATATCCTTACCAGCATGAGCTGTCACTTGTGGTTTGTTTTTGTTTTTGTTTTTTTAATCTTAGCCATTCTGACAGATTTAAGGTGAAATCTCCAAGTAGTTTTGATTTGCATTTTTCCTGGTGGCTAAGGATGTTGAACACTCTTTAAATGTTTCTCAGACATTTGGATTTCTTCTTCTGCGAATTGTATCTTTAGACATATATCTGATTTTTAAATTTGGTTATTTGATTTCTACTTTCTGGAGAAGTTCATATACTTTGGATATTAGGCTTGTATTGGTTGTGGAGTTGGTAAAAATCCTTTCCCATTTTGTAGGTTGCTGCTTTGTCTGAATGATGGTGCATAAGATTTTGCAATTTCACGGGGCCCTACTTATTAATTGTTGATCTTGGTGCTTGTGCTAAGTGATCTGTTCAGAAAGCCTTTTTCTGCTTTTGCTGCCCAACACCGCCGAGGTCACATACGTGAGGTCTGTCTCCCGCAGCCGACATGCAACATTAGCTAAGTTGCCTCTTACCTGCTGGCCGCCCTCGGGGGCAACTCCTCTCCTAGCGCCAAAGACATCAAGAAAATACTAGACAGTGTGGGCATCGAGGTGGACGATAACCAGCTCCACATGATCATCAGTGAGCTGAATGGAAAGTACATTGAGGATGCCATCGCTCAGGGTGTTGGCAAGCTGGCCAGTATGTCTGCTGGTGGGGCTGTGGCTGTTTCTGCTGCCCCTGGCTCTGCAGCTCCTGCTGCTGGTTCTGCCCCTGCTGCAGCAGAGGAAAAGAAAGATGAGAAGAAGGAGGAGTCTGAGAAGTCGGATGATGACATGGGATTTGGCTTGTTTGATTAAATTCCTGCTCCCCTGCAAATAAAGCCTTTTTATGTAGAAAGAAAGAAAGAAAGAAAGAAAGAAAGAAAGAAAGAAAGAAAGAAAGAAAGAAAGAAAGAAAGAAAGGAAAGAAGGAAGGAAGGAAGGAAGGAAGAAAGAAAAGAAGGAAGGAAGGAAGGAAGAAAGGAAGAAAGGAAGAAAGGAAGAAAGGAAGAAAGAAAGAAAGGAAGAAAGGAAGAAAGAAAGAAAGAAAGAAAGAAAGAAAGAAAGAAAGAAAGAAAGAAAGAAAGAAAGAAAGAAGGAAAGTCTTTTTCAGTGACAACTAGTTCAAAGGTATCTCCGTTTTCTCTTTTATCAGGTTCAGTGTATCTGGTTTTATGTTGACATCTTTGATTCATTTGCAACTGTGCTGGGTGATAAGTACTCATCTATTCACATTCTTCTACATGCAGACACCTAGTTTGACCAGCACCATTTGTTAAAGATTCTGTCTTTTTTTTTTTTCCCCCAGTTTCTGTTCTGCTTCCTTTATAAAAAAAGAAAAAAAATCAGGTATCCATAGATGTGTGGATTTATGTCTAGGTCTTCAATTTTTTTCCACTGATTAGCATGTCTGGTTTTGTGCCAGTGCTATGATGATTTTATTACTGTAGCTATATAGTTTAATATCGGGAATATAGACACTCTTTTTTTGTTCATGGTAGTTTTAGCTTTCCTAGTTTTTTTGTGTTTCCATGTGAAGCTGAGAATTATTCTGCCATGATCAGTGAAGAATTGTGTTGGAATTTTGATGAGGATTGCATTGAATCTGTAGATTGCTTTTGGTGGGATAACTATTTTTTACTATGTTAAACCTGCTGATCCATGAGCATGGGGGATTTTTTCCATTTTCTGATATTTTCTTTAATTTCTTAAAAGGCTTACAGTTTTTTATTGTACAAGTCTTTCAGTTGCTTGCTTAGAAATACCACAATATATTTTGTATTGAGGTTAATGTAAAATGTTGTTTCCCTGATTTATTTTTCAGTCCATTTGTCATTTGTATATAGGAGAGCTACTAATATTGTTTGAGTTAATATTGTCAGCTACTTGGTGAAAATATCAGCTATAAAACTTCTTCGGTGGAGTCTTTAGAATCACTTACCATACATTTGTAAATAAGGATACTTTGATTTCTTCATTTCTAATTTATATTCCTTGATCTCTTTCAGTTGTTTTTATTGCTGTAGCTAAGACTTTGAGTAATATTTTGATTATATATATAGAGAGAGTGCACAACCTTGTTTTGTCAATGATTTTAGAGGAATTTCTTTGAGTTTCTCTCCATTTAACTTGATGTTGACTATAGGCTTGCTGTTTGTTATGTTTAGGTATATCCCTTGAAACCCTGATCTCTCCAAGACTTTTATCATGAAAGGGTATTGTGTTTTGTCAAACGCCTTTTCTACATCTAATGAGATAATCATGTGTTTATTTTCTTTAGTTTGTTTATATGGTTGATTATGTATATAGATATATTAAACTATCTCTATGTCTCTGGGATTACTTGACTATAGTGCATGATCTTTTTGTTGTATTCTTGAATTCAGTTTGCAAGTATTTTATTGAGAATTTTTGTATCTATGCTCATAAAGAAACTTGGTCTGTAATTTTTTTTCTTTGTTTGCTCTTTATGTGTTTTCTTTATCAGGGTAGCCATGACCTATAATTTGGGGGAATGTTCTTACTATTTCTGTTTTGTGAAGTAAGTTGAGGAATATTGGCATTATCTAACTTTTCTTTAAAATTGTGATAGAAATCAATTCTTCATTCCTTTGTACCATTTGTTTGTTTCTATTTTATTGATTTCAGCCCTGAGTTTGAGTATTTCTTCCTCTCTACTTTTTTTGGTTGTGATTTCTTCTTTTCATTCTATAGGTTTTGGGTATGCTGTTAAGTTACCTATCTGAGATATCTCCATTTTGTGTGTGTGTGTGAGTGTGTAAGCACTTAGTGTTATGAATTTATCCCTCAGAATTGCCTTCTTTGTGTCCTATAAGCTTGAGTATTTTGTGCATTAATTTTCACTTAATTCTAGAAAAAGCTCTAATTTCTTAATTTCTGTCTTGACCCATTTTTCATTCAGAAGTGAGTGCCTCAGTTTCTATCAGTTTGTAAGCTTTTTATTTTTAATTGTTGTAAAATGCTGACTTAGAAAAGGGAAAGCAGTGCTTCTGGTCGGTGCCAGCACCGGGTCACCTTGGGACCAGAGTTGGTGGATACCCCCATGGTCCCTAGAAGACTCTCCATGAGATCTTAGGATCACTGGTGAGTGGAACACAACATCAGTTCCAATCCACAGGCCTGTGACAGCAGGAACAAGGACACCAGAGCCCTTCCTGACCAGAGGCTCACGTTCCTTTTGATAAGTTCTGGTTTACCTTGGTTTCAAACAGACCAGGCAGCTCCACTGTCCTAAAAGGAGACACCATTTCCAGGCACTGTAACAGGCCCAGGATCTTTGGACAACAGGATCCCAGGATAACAGGAGCTGGGTCACACCAGTATTTCAGGGACTCAGAGGAGCTTGACTGACAAGAACTCTAACACACCCCGAATCTCAGGTTTACAGGAGCCCACAATCAAAGGATCACAGAGAAAGCTGGACCCTGAGGAGTCCTGAATCAACCGAGATTATAGGAAGGACAAGCTCCAATCAGATATATCGAGGACAGCAAGCACTTGAGATAATCAGATGACAGGAGTCAAGCGTAAGAACAGAATCAACAGAAACATAGGTTACTGGGCATCATCAGGACCAAACTCTCCCACCATAGCAAGTCCTGGATACACCATCACACCAGAAAAGCAAGACATGGATATAAAGTCACTTCTCATAATGATGATGGAGGACTTTAAGAAGGAAATACAGGAAAACACAGTTAAACAGCTAGAAGCCTTTAAAGAGGAAACACAAAAATGCCTTAGAGAGTTACAGGAAAACACAAACAAACAGGTGATGGACTTGAACAAAACCATCCAGGATCTAAAAATGGAAGTAGAAAACCCAAAGGTAGACAACTCTGGAGATAGAAAACCTAAGAAAGAAATCAGGAACCATAGATACGAGCATCAGCAACAGAATACAAGAGATGGAAGAGAGAATCTCAGGTGCAGAAGGTTCCTTAGGGAACATGGGCACAAAACTGCATGGTACTGGTATAGTGACAGACAAGTAGACCAATGGAATAGAATTGAAGACCCAGAAATGAACCCACACACCTATGGTCACTTGATCTTCGACAAGGGAGCTAAAACTATCCAGTGGAAGAAAGACAGCATTTTCAACAAATGGTGCTGGCACAACTGGTTGTTATCATGTAGAAGATTGAGAATTGATCCATTCCTATCTCCTTGTACTAAGGTCAAATCTTAGTGGATCAAGGAACTTCACATAAAACCAGAGACACTGAAACTTATAGAGGAGAAAGTGGGGAAAAGCCTCGAAGATATGGGCACAGGAGAGAAATTCCTGAATAGAACAGCAATGGCTTGTGCTGTAAGATCGAGAATTGACAAATGGGACCTCATGAAACTGCAAAGCTTCTGCAAGGCAAAAGACACTGTCAATAAGACAAAAAGACCACCAACAGATTGGGAAAGGATCTTTACCTATCCTAAATCAGATAAGGGACTAATATCCAATATATATAAAGAACTCAAGAAGGTGGACTCCAGAAAATCAAATAACCCCATTAAAAATGGGGCTCAGAACTGAACAAAGAATTCTCACCTGAGGAATACCGAATGGCAGAGAAGCACCTGAAAAAAATGTTCAACATCCTTAATCATTAGGGAAATGCAAATCAAAACAACCCTGAGATTCCACCTCACACCAGTCAGAATGGCTAAGATCAAAAATTCAGGTGACAGCAGATGCTGGCGAGGATGTGGAGAAAGAGGAACACTCCTCCATTGTTGGTGGGATTGCAAGCTTGTACAACCACTCTGGAAATCAGTCTGGCGGTTCCTTAGAAAATTGGACATAGAACTACCGGAGGATCCAGCAATACCTCTCCTGGGCATATATCCAGAAGATGTCCCAACCGGTAAGAAAGACACATGTTTCACTATGTTCATAGCAGCCTTATTTATAATAGCCAGCAGCTGGAAAGAACCCAGATGCCCCTCAACAGAGGAATGGATACAGAAAATGTGGTACATTTACACAATGGAGTACTACTCAGCTATTAAAAAGAATGAATTTATGAAATTCATAGCCAAATGAATGGACCTGGAGGGCATCATCCTGGGTGAGGTAACACAATCACAAAGGAACTCACACAATATATACTCACTGATACGTGGATATTAGCCCAAAACTTAGGATACCCAAGACATAAGATACAGTTTGCTAAACGCATGAAACTCAAGAAGAATGAAGACTGAAGTGTGGACACTATGCCCCTCCTTAGAATTGGGAACAGAACACCCATGGAAGGAGTTACAGAGACAAAGTTTGGAGCTGTGACGCAAGGATGGACCATCTAGAGACTGCCATATCCAGAGATCCATCCTATGATCAGCATCCAAACGCTGACACCATTGCATTCACTAGCAAGATTTTGCTGAAAGGACCCAGATATAGCTGTATCTGGTGAGACTATGCCGGGGCCTAGCAAACACAGAAGTGGATGCTCACAGTCAGCTAGTGAATGGATCACAGGGCCCCCAATGGAGGAGCTGGAGAAAGTACCCAAGCAGCTGAAGGGATCCGCAACCCTATGGGTGGAACAACATTATGAACTAACCAGTAACCCGGAGCTCTTGACTCTAGCTGCATATGTATCAAAAGATGGCCTAGTCGGACATCACTGGAAAGAGAGGCCCATTGGACATGCAAACTTTATATGCCCCAGTACAGGGGAACGCCAGGGCCAAAAAAATGGGAATGGGTGGGTAGGGAAGTAGGGGGGAGGGCATGGGGGACTTTTGGGATAGTATTGGAAATGTAATTGAGGAAAAGATGTAATAAAAAAAAGTCAAAAAAAAAAAAAAAGAAAATGCAAAATGCAAAAAGATCCTAACTCAAAGCATCCAAGGAATTCAGGACACAATGAGAAGACCCAACCTATGAGAATGAAGATTTTCAACTTAAAGGGCCAGCAAATAGCTTCAACAAAATTATAGAAGAAAACATACCTAAAGAAAGAGATGCCCATGAATATACAAGAAGTCTACAGAACTCCAAATAGACTGGACCAGAAAAGAAATTCCTCCCGACCCATAATAATCAGAACAACAAAAGCACTAAATAAAGATAGAATATTAAAAGCAGTAAGGGAGAAAGGTCAAGTAACATATAAAGGCAGGCATATTAGAATTACTCCAGACTTCTCACCAGAGAGTATGAAAGCCAGAAGATCCTGGAAAGATGTTATACAGATCTTAAGAGAACACAAATGCCAGCCCAGGCTACTATACCCAGCAAAACTCTCAATTACCATAGATGGAGAAAACAAAGAATTCCATGACAAAACCAAACTTACACAATATCTTTCCACGAATCCAGCCCTTCAAAGGATAATAACAGAAAAACACCAATATAAGGATGGAAACTACGCCGTAGAAAAAGCAAGGAAGTAATCCTTCAACAAACCTAAAAGCAGACAGCCACAAGAACAGAATGCCAACTCTAACAACAAAAATAATAGGAAGCAAAAATTACTTATCCTTAATATCTCTTAATATCAATGGACTCAATTCTCCAATAAAAAGATGTAGACTAACAGTCTGGCTACACAAACTGGACCCAACATTTTGCTGCTTACAGGGAACCCACCTCAGGGAAAAAGACAGACACTACCTCAGAATGAAAGGCTAGAAAACAATTTTCCAAGCAAATGGTCTGAAGAAACAAGCTGGAGTATTCATTCTAATATCGATTAAATTGACATCCAACCCAAAGTTATCAAAAAAGACAAGGAGGGGCACTTCATACTCATCAGAGGTAAAATTTCCCGAGATGAACTCTCAATTCTGAATATCTATGCTCCAAATGAAAGAGCAGCCCCATTCATTAAAGAAACTCTAGTAAAGCTCAAAGCACACATTACACCTCACACAATAATACTGGGAGACATCAACACCCCACTCTCATCAATGGACAGATCCTGGATACAGAAACTAAACAGAGACACCTGGACACTAACATAAGTTATGAAACAAATGGATTTAACAGATATCTACAGGACATTTTATCCTAAAACAAAAAAATATGACTTCTTCTCAACACCACATGGTACCTTCTCCAAAACTGACTATATAATTGGTCACGAAACATGCCTCAACAGATACAAAAATGTTGAAATTGTCCCATGCATCCTATCAGATCACCATGGACTAGGGCTGATCTTCAATAACAACATAAATAATAGAAAGCCAACATTCATGTGGAAACTGAACAACACTCTCCTCAATGATACCTTGGTCAAGGAAGAAATAAAGAAGGAAATTAAAGACGTTTTAGAGTTTAATGAAAATGAAGCCACAACATACCCAAACTTATGGGACACAATGAAAGCATTTCTAGAAGGAAAACTCATAGCTCTGAATGCCTCCAGAAAGAAACTAGAGAGAGCATACAATAGCAGCTTGACAGCACATCTAAAAGCTCTAGAACAAAAAGAAACAAATTCACCCAAGAGGAGTAGACAGCAGGAAATAATCAAACTCAAAGATGAAATCAAACAAGTGGAAACAAAAAGATCTATTCAAAGAATCAACCAAACCTGGAACTGTTTCTTTGAGAAAATCAGCAAGATAGATAAACCCTTAGCCAGACTAACTAGAGGGCACAGGGACAGTATCCTAATTAACAAAATCAGAAATTAAATGGGAGACATAATAATAGATCCTGAGAAAATCCAAAACATCATGAGAACTTCCTACAAAAGGCTGTACTCAACAATAGTGGAATACCTGGATGAAATGGACAACTTCCTAGAGAGATACCAAGTACCAAAGTTAAATCAGAATCAGACTAATGATATAAACACCCCCATATCTGCTAATGAAATATAAGTAGTCATCAATAGTCTCCCAACCAAAAAAGCCCAGGAACAGTTGGGTTTAGTGCAGAGTTCTATCAGACCTTCAAAGAAGGCCTAATTCCAGTTCTTCTCAAACTATTCCACAAAGTAGAAACAGAAGCCACAATTACTCTGATACTTAAACCATATAAAGACTCAACAAAGATAGTGAACTTCAGACCAATTTCCCTTATGAATATCGATGAAAAAATACTGAATAAAATTCTTGCAAACCAAATCCAAGAACACATCAAAACAATCATCCATCCGGACCGAGTAGGCTTCATTCCAGGGATGCAGGGATGGTTTAATATACGGAAATCCATCAACATAATCCACTATATAAACAAACTCAAAGACAAAAACCACATGATCATCTCATTAGATGCTGAGAAAGCATTTGAGAAAATCCAACACCTATTCATGATAAAAGTCTTGGAAAGATCAGGAATCCAAGGCCCATAACTAAACATAATAAAAGTAATATACAACAAACCAGTAGTCAATATCAGACTATATGGAGAGAAACTCGAAACAGTCCCACTAAAATCAGGGACTAGACAAGGCTGCCCACTTTCTTCCTACCTATTCAAAATAGTACTTGAAGTCCTAGTCAGAGCAATTCAACAACAAAAGGAGATCAACGGGATACAAATTGGAAAGAAAGAAGTCAAAATATCACTTTTTGCAGATGATATGATAGTATATATAAGTTACCCTAAAAATTCCACCAGAGAACTCCTAAAGGTGATAAACAGCTTCAGTGCACTAGCTGGATATAAAATTTACTCAAACAAATCAGTGGCTGTTCTCTACACAAAGGATAAACAGGATGAGCAAGAAATTAGGGAAACATCACCCTTCACAATAGTCATAAAAATATTAAATACCTTGGTGTGACTCTAACTAAGGAAGTGAAAGATCTGTATAATAAGAACTTCAAGTCTCTGAAGAAAGAAATCAAAGAACATCTCAGAAGATGGAAAGATCTCCCATGCTCATGGATTGGCAGGATCAATATAGTAAAAATGGCTATCTTGCCAAAAGCAATCTACAGGTTCAATGCAATCCTCATCAAAATTCCAACTCAATTTTTCACTGAGATAGAAAGGGCAATTTGCAAATTCACCTGGAATAACAAAAAACCTAGGATAGCAAAAACTATTCTCAACAATAAAAGAACCTCTGGAGGAATCACCATGCATGACCTCAAGTTGTACTACAGATCAATTGTGATTAAAAACTGCATGGTACTGGTATAGTGACAGACAGGTAGATCAATGGAATAGAATTGTAGACCCAGAAATGAACCCACATACCTATGGTCACTTGATCTTTGACAAGGGAGCTAAAACAGTCCAGTGGAAAAAAGTGGCAGTTATCATGTAGTAGAATGCCAATTGATCCATTCTTATCTCCTTGTACTAAGGTCAAGTCTAAGTGGATGAAGGAACTCTGCATAAAACCAGAGACACTGAAACTTATAGAGGAGAAAGTAGGGAAAAGCCTCAAAGATATGGGCACAGGGGGAAAATCCTGAATAGAACAGCAATGGCTTGTGCTGTAAGATAGAGAATTGACAAATGGGACCTCATAAAATTGCAAAGCTTCTGTAAGGCAAAAGACACTGCCAATAAGACAAAAAGGCCACCAACAGACTAGGAGAAGATCTTTACCAATCCTACATCAGATAGGGTACTAGTACCCAATATATATAAAGAACTCAAAAAGGTGGATTTCAGAAAATCAAATAACCCCACTTAAAATGGGACACAGAGCTAAACAAAGAATTCTCAACTGAGGAATATTGAATGGATGAGAAGCACATGAAAAAATGTTCAATATCCTTAATCATCAAGGAAATGTAAATCAAAACAACCCTGAGATCTACCTCACACCAGTCAGAATGGCTAAGATCAAAAATTCAGGTGACAGCAGATGCTGTCGAGGATGTGGGGAAAGTGGAATACTCTTCCATTGGTGGGATTTCAAGCTTGTACAACCACTCTGGAAATCAGTTTGGCGGTTCCTAGGAAAATTGGACATAGTACTACCCGAGGATCCAGCAATACTTCTCCTGGGCACATATCCAGAAAATGTTCCAACTGGTAATAAGAACACATGTTCCACTATGTTTATAGCAGCCTTATTTATAATAGCCAGTAGCTGGAAAGAACTTAGATGCCCCTCAACAGAGGAATGGATTCAGAAAATGTGGCATATTTACACAATAGAGTACTACTAAAATATTTAAAACAATGAATTTATGAAATTCCTAGACAAATGGATGGATCTGGAGGGTATCATCCTGAGTTAGGTAACCCAATCACAAAGGAACTCACACAATATATACTCACTGATAAGTGGATATTAGCCCAGAAACTTAGGATACCCAAGATATAAGATACAATTTGCAAAACACATGAAACTCTAGAAGAATGAAGACCAAAGTGTGGACAGTTCGCCCCTTCTTAAAATTGGGAACCAAACACACATGGATGGAGTTACAGAGACAAAGTTTGGAGCTGAGACAGAAGGATGGACCATCCAGAGACTCCTGCACCCGGGAATTCATCCCATAATCAGCCGCCAAACGCAGACACTATTGCATTTGCCAGCAAGCTTTTGCTGAAAGGACCCTGATATAGCTGTCTCTTGTGAGGTTATGCCAGTGCCTGGCAAACATAGAAATGGATGGTCACAGACAGCTATTGGATAGACCACATGGCCCCCAGAGGAGGAGCTAAATTACCCAAGGAGCTGAAGGGGTCTACAACCCTATACGTGGAACAACAATATGAACTAACTAGTACCCCCTCCCCCAGAGCTCATGTCTCTAGGTGCATATGTAGGAGAAGATGGCCTAGTCGGCCAACATTGGGAAGAGAGGCCACTTAGTCTTGCAAACTTTATATGCCCCACTACAGGGGAACACCAGGGCCAAGAAGTGGGAGTGGGTGTGTAGGAGAGCAGGGGTTGGAGGGTATAGGGGACTTTCAGAATAGCATTTGAAATGTAAATGTAGAAAATACCTAATAAAAAATTTGAAAAAGAAAAAGAGAAAGCAAGAAAACTTGTCAAAAGAGAGAAAC
Source organism: Mus caroli (assembly GCF_978045245.1). Taxonomy (NCBI): domain Eukaryota; kingdom Metazoa; phylum Chordata; class Mammalia; order Rodentia; family Muridae; genus Mus; species Mus caroli. The sequence continues at coordinate 62,437,973 of NW_028227256.1, forward strand.
CATTTTTTGTATCAGTTGTCTTTTTTCCAAAACTCAACTCTAGTAGTTTATTTAACAAGATTCAGGGTAAAGAGACAGGAGCCAGAATTTAACAACACTGTTTTATAATTTTTATCAGGCTTCACAAATAGTTACAGGACCTATCCTGCTGATAGATCTTGCTTCAGTCCCGCTGCTCCTGTCTATTTTCTATCTAAAAGTGTATTAAAAACCTACTCATAGATGCAAAAGAGGATGCATTCACACAGTCTACCAATTGTGGATTGATTGCGTAAACTACATGATCAGGGTGTGTATGATCACAAAATGTCAAACATTCTTAAAAGTACATCTCAGTTCACTATGCCTTCTCTCTGCAACAAGTGTCATAAATTTTTCATAATAAGCAGGAAAATAATAAACTTAATGCCTCCATTTTCATGACTAAACAAATAAAAACTGAGAAAATGAAACTGAGAATAGCACACACTATCCACTTTGTGTCAGAGGGTAATATATTTACATTTCAAGTGCTGAAACAGGTTGGCAGCATTCAAAAAACATTAATCCGAATCCTAGGTTTTTTTGGCTTAGGGAGATTTCTTTAAGTCAGCAAGTCTGACAGCATCTCTCTGGAGGTATAAATGTTACAGGGAGAAAATAATTGAATGTTCAGAATAAACAGTCCCCAACTTTCTTTACCCTGAATCTTGTTAAATAAACTACTAGAGTTGAGTTTTGGAAAAAAAGGCAACTGATACAAAAAAGTGGTGTTTTCTCTTTTGACAAGTTTTCTTGCTTTCTCTTTTCTATGTCAGCATTTTGCAATAAACAAACTGTCAATTGGGAACACTAGCATCCAGAAGTTGATATTTTACCCTGGACATACTAATAAATTGTCTATAGATTCCCTAATAACTTTGATTCTCATGGTGTTTTATGTTTTATGGCAAGCTCTCCTTGTCCAACTACTTCACAGACATAGCATGAGTAACTTGAATCTCTCAGAGCCATCACATACTAGGGAAGGGAACTACCTTCCTTCAAAGCTTCCTGTGTTCGTGTTGAGGAATGGGACCTTGCCTTTACCTCAAAATTGAAGGGAAATATGATTTGAGGATATGAGTAAGGGCATGCAAATATGTCAAGTCAGTAGGGCAGGATGTATTTTATGTTCATTGAATTACCCTCTGGTCCTTCAATGCTTCAAATTAGAGACTTGATGATTCTCTAATTGGACTCCTTATTCACACTGATGGTGTGCCCTCCTCATCCTTATTCACACTGATGGTGTGCCTTCATCATCCTTATTCACAGTGATGGTGTGCCCTCTTCATCCTTATTCACACTGATGGTGTGCCCTCTTAGGCTACTCTTTATTTTGAGAATTATTTTTTCCTGGAGAAATTGCAAATGAGAAACAATTAAAATTTTAGGACCTAAAATATTCTTGCTTACTTATAGTTTTCTCTAAATTGTGATTTAAATCTAAACAGGTTTTCCCCCTCTTTCTTTTTATCTTGCAGGAACATTCTTACTGTCTGTATTTTGTCTTATAGCAGTGGAAAAAGTCAATTAGAGTATCATTTTGTCACATATATTTTCTATTTTCCATATTGCTACAGGTGATGAACTGACTGGATTCTCTGCTGTAATATAGCATTGTTACTAGATTAAGGTCAAGACTGAATATTCAAAGGCCAGTGTATCAGGAAATTAAGAAAAAAGCACCATCCCAAGCTAACGCTTACTACTCTCTGGCCCCAGTGGTTTCGCCGCCTCCATGGTTAGCACCAAGCAGAGACCACCCATCTCATGGTTCTTTTGTTGCAGATTCTGCTCCCATTCCCAGTCATCTACTCCCTATGGAGCTGTCACAAGTCCCCAGTAACCAGGTAAAATAAAAACTCTAGAATCTTGTAATTTATCAGTCAGGTTTATATCAGTAAATTCTCACTCCACAAAATGTCCACACAATGAACTCAGAGCCAATTGATATTGATATAAATTGCCCACCAAAATAAGACCAATTGTCCTGTAATTATCCTTTTTAAGATACTCATTATTAAAAATAGTGAAGAAATGTAGTGGAATATGAAGGCTGCCTGCAAAGGGTGGTCTTTGTCATTCAGAAGTTGTCTACTTAATTCCGGTAGAAGTTTCTGGATATGTCAGGTGATACAGATGCACATGTTTTTTTTTTTTGTTTTTTTTGTTTTTTTTTTTTTTGTGTGTGTGTGTGTGTGTGCTAAGACAGATTCACATCTGTGTTTAGCTGAGGAAACACCCATGGGAAGGCATGAGATGTTTGGAGAAGGTATAAATAGGACTCAGTGAACAGTGAACAGTCTCGTGCTTGCACAGTTAGCTTTGCAATGCATTTTTTGGTCTCAAGTCTTCATCTTTGCTGATTTTCACTTCACCAAGAGAGGTACAGCAGAGAACTTCTGGCATCTCAGCTGATTTGATGGAGGCCTGGCGATTTCTGCTAGATCATGCCACTCACTGCCATGATGGACTATGCCCCGGAACTGTAAGTCACTTTACTATGGAAAAGGAAGTCAGGTTAGTTACCTACCTTTGTGTTATGAAGCCAAACTATATGAAACAGAAACAACTTTAAAATATGAATGGCTCATTTGGGCTCGTGGTTTTATATGGTTCAGTCCATAGTTATTTGGTCTCATATCTTGGGTAGACCAGTGTGGTGGCATGTGCATTTACATGCACATTTGTTGTAATAGAGTTAGACAGGTCGGTAGTATATAGGTAAATAGGTAGGTAGGTAGGTAGGTAGGTAGATAGATAGGTAGATAGATAGGAGAATCAAAGCCCCAGTTACATCAATTACATGTCCTGAGTAATTTCTCCAGCTAAGTCCTATATCTTAAAATTCCCACTAGCCAGGACTAAGGTATAGTGCATGAGCCATAGGGGGCATTTTATTTTCATGAGATAAAATAGTCACAGAAAATAAAATCCTGTTCATTTCAGAATACATGCCAAGTAGAGTTACTATCTATTTAAAGAACCAGTCTGGGCTGCATAGAACTACTAACATGATTGTTTAAATTGAGTATCTTGTTATAAGTAAGGTTTATCTATTAATAATAAAACTGTGATGGCAAATGTTCATTATCTCATGGTGCCGTTCATAGTGGCTATTGAACATTTAACTCATAAATAGCATGCATGGGATGGCAGCGGACAAGTTTTAATCATCAGAAATGAAAGCACAGCTTGAGAGTGCCAGAGTTAGCACTGTTACCCATGCCACCTGACAAGATGCTCTCTTTAGAAGATAGAATAACTCTATAAATAGCTTAGCAATAAAGCCTTTCAGAATGGAATGTGATGAAGAAGACTAGTAGCTTCCCCTGTCCCTATTCTCAACCCAATACCCAGCAGGGCTTGAATTCCTGACATGCGGTAGTCCATGTAAAATTCTGTGGTGGTAGATGGTGTTTAGATAGTCTTTGTGGGCAGAGTTTATTAGTGAGTATGGCTGTGAACCTCAGAGGATCCTTGGGCACCACAGATTGGGTGCAAACGTATGCTGAACTTAGAATTGAAAAAGGGAGAGGAAACAAAAGCTCTCTTTAAGATACCAAACATTTTTTTTTTTGACAAATGAATAAATAAACAAAAGGCTCTTTGCCAGAGCTCTTAAAATCACTTGTCAGCAGTTAAGAGCACTTGTTGCTCTTGCAGAGGACCAGGGTTTGATTCTGACACCCACATGGTGGCTCAAAAGTATCAGTAGCTCTATTCTGAGAGATCCAATATCTTTTCTGCCCTGTATGGGCATCAGACTCATTTGGTACACATATACATATAAAGTAAGTAAATTAATAATAATAATAATAATAATAAACTGAAATGAGAAAACAAAACAAAACAAAACAAACCCAGCTATAATCCACTATTGTAGAGTCTGAAAGATAAATCCAGAAATGCACCTTGTCTTAGGGTTGTATGCCCACAGTGACATAACTACTCCAAGAAGGCCACACCTCCTAATAGTGCCACTCCCTGGCCCAAGGATATACAAAACCATCATACACCCCTTGCAATTCTTAAACTCTAAAAGTTTTATTACCTTTCACTTTTTATGTTTCCAGTGCTTTGCCTAATATTTCAGATGCTAATTTAGCATTAAATATCAGGTTTCTAGTGGTTTTTTTTTTTTTTACATGTGGCTGAGTTTTTATTTACAAACATTCAGCCTAATTTTTTGTGGACTATTTAAACAATGTCTGGCTTTTATACACTCTCTTTCTACCTTTCTGGGTCAATTACCACCAACCCCTAGATGTGTTCGGTTTCCTATTCACCTATTTCGCCTTCTAGGAAAAGAGGAAGTGTATACAATAACTCTCTACCCACTACCAAACAACTTCTTCCTGCCTACTCAGAACAGCCTCAGTTTTGAGATAGCAGCTGCCTTTGTAACTAAGTGGTTTGCTTGGCTTTACTTTGCTTGAAGCTTCCCCACATATCTCTTAAATACTAAACACACCTTTAATGCATTCCAGCTGTTAGCTGCTCAGTTGCTTCTATTCCTATATGTGTTTTTTTTAAAAACAAAAAAACCCTTTTATCCCTATATATTTGGTTTTGTTTTAGTGGTTTGTAATGTTTCATACACAATTTCTCCACTCATAAGTTACAAACCATCAAAGTGAGTCCAACTCCTACTACTTTATATCATACTGTGCTGGCTGTTTTTTGTCAACCGTCTACACTGAGACATCTCTGAAAAGAGGGAATCTTAATTGAAAAAGTCTTTCCACATGACTGGCCTGTAGGAAAGTCTGTAGGGCATTTTCTTGATTACTGATTGAAATGAGGAGGATAAGCTCTCTGCAGGCAGTGCCACTTCTTGGCAGGTGACCATCAAGGTATAAGAAAGTAGGCTGAGCACGACATTGAGAGAAAGTCAGTAAGCAGTAGTTTTTCATGCCTTCTGCCTATCTCTAGGTTCCTAGCCTGACTTCACTCAGTGATGGAGTATGACCTGAAAGTTGTAAGCTAAAATAGACTCTTGTCTCCCAAAATTGCTTTGTTTAGGGTGCTTTTATCATACTGATAAAAACCCCAGCCAAAACAAAAAGGGTCATGAGAAACTACTTTTATTTAATTACTCAAGCAAAATATGTCACTTGTTATGACAATCTCTGCTCCCTTGAAATTTACCACTATTACCATAACTCTTCCCAAAAAGAATTTTGCTATTAACCACAATTTGGTTTTATATCTGCTGTGAACAATAGGTCAAAAACTACAATTTAATAATTTCCTGTCTCTCTCATTACCGTCTCTAAACAGCAAACCTCAAAATCAGATGCCTACAGAGGTCAAACAGGTATGTCTGTGTGTCAGTGATAAGGCTGTTTAACAATTTCCAGGATGCTAAAGGCTATCATAAAGCCAAAAAGCTTGAAAATTGAACTCGCCCATGTGTGTAAGAAACTGAACAATATGTTCTTTCAAGGGAGAAGAATAGCTCGTTAGTGACCTCAATTAGGTCAGCCCATTAATTTCACAGTGTCAGTCAGCCCCAAGGCAGAAGCCAAAGGAAGGGACTTTCATAGATATCCGCAGGAATTCACAAGTCCAGAGGAGGTGGGCTATCATTAGATGTTTTCTGGTCCATTAAATAATCACTGTGACTTCAGGGGTGCATCAGGGAAGCAAGTAATGGCAGGAAGGTAGTCAGTACAGCTTAATTGGCTATTCATTGTGATGGATGAATGGCTCCTCTGAGCTGCACACACTAAGACACAGCTGAATCAATCAGTAGCAAAAGGGGAGCAGAAGGCAGCTATTCTCATAGCTAGGGCAAGAGAGTAAGAGACTAATGGAGACTGTATTGGCATAAACCAAATTAAAGAAAAATTTAGATAATTTGGAACACCCTGCAGATCTTCCTAAATTTATGTCTGTCTTCTTTCTTCCAAGTAGATTCAAGATATAAATGAAATTTTGAGTCCAGAGACATTTGACACTCTCTGAGAGTGGTATCATGAATACCCATAATGCTTTTGTTTCTTTCAAAAATTTCTGTACTCCTATAGATAAGCATCTGTATATGAATTATAGAAAGCATAAGTTTTATGTTTTCTATGCTATATGGCAGGCAAAAGGATCTTTCCAAAGAGTACACAAGGAGTACACATGGCTCCAGCTGCTTATGTAGCAGAGGATGGCCTTGTCAGACATCAATGGGAGGAGAGGACCTTGGTCCTGTGAAGGCTCAATGCCCCAGTGTAGGGGAATGCCAGGGCAGTGAGATGGGAGTGGATGGGTCAGGGAGCACCCTCATAGAAGCAGGGGGATGAGGGATGGGATAGGGAGTTTGAGGAGGGAAACCAGGAAAGGGGATAACATTTGAAATGTAAATAAATAAAATGTCCAATAAAAAGAAAGAATGGAAGAATAAAAAGAAACCATAGAGCTCTCATGTTTCTATGTAACATGTGGCAGTTGTCACTCCCACCTCTAGTCAAGTAGCGTTTCCAGTGGTGGAACGTAAAGTCTCCCCTGTGATAGTAGCCTTGGAAAATAACAATAGTATTGCTTTCTCTGAAGCGTAGGGGGGATACTGTCCGTTATTAACAATTTGGGTGTTCAATGCTCTGAATTTTCCTATCATATCACATATTTGGTATGCAGCTGCTGTCTGAACTCTTTCATTTGATTTGTGCAAATTGAGCTTAAGAAACCAGTAACAAGAAGCTGGTAATTGAGATTTTGTTAATGCTCTGGGTGATAAATTGTTCTTTGTGTTAGAACAGAAGCTTTAGATTTTCTTTTTTTTTATCTCTTTAAATATTTATTTTTTTCCAGGTAATATATTTAATTAATTATTTTTTTAATTAGGTATTTTCCTCATTTACATTTACAATGCTATCCCAAAAGTCCCCCATACCCTCTCCCCAACTCCCCTACCAACCCACTCCCACTTTTTGGCCCTGGAATTCCCCTGTACTGGGGCATATAAAGTTTGCAAGTCCAATGGGCCTCTCTTTCCAGTGATGGCCAACTAGGCCATCTTTTGATACATATGCAGCTAGAGTCAAGAGCTCCGGGGTACTGGTTAGTTCATAATGTTGTTCCACTTATAAGGTTGCAGATCCCTTTAGCTCCTTGGGTATTTTCTCTAGCTCCTCCATTGGGGGCCCTGTGGTCCATCCAAAGCTGACTGTGAGCATCCACTTATGTGTTTGCTAGGCCCCGGCGTAGTTTTAGATTTTCTATAGGTATCCACAAAATTTCTATTTTTCAGGCCATTCGCGGTTCCTATAGAGTTTAATTCTTAGTGTATATATTAGCTATTCATTCATTCATTCATTCATTCATTCATTCATTTATATTTGTTTTTAGACAGGATTGTACTGTGTGGTCCTGGCTGGTCTGAAACTCACTAAGTAGACCAGATAGACCTTGAACTCACAAAGATCTTCCTGTCTCTGTCTTCTGAGTCCTGAGATTAGCACTTTCTTTAATAGTCAATAAAGCATAAAATATGTGTAGTCTCACATAAAATATGTGAGGTACACGTAAAATATGTGTACTTTATACTTTCATTAAAGCATATGTCCCACTATCCATTTTATACTCTATTCTGATTTCTCTTTTGTGGTGCATACTGGATTATGCTTTTTGTTCACTTTTAGTAAACTTGTTTTCTTAGGGAGACATTAATCTGGAATGTTGGCACAATTTAATTATACATGTCTTACCTGTGCAAACTGCAACAGGTTTACAGTTAATTTCAAATCCAAGACTGAGACTGAGTGTACAACTTTTGCATATGATTTAGGGCAGCTGTTTCATCTGGAATTTTTGATTAATTTTTAAAGATTATTACATCATTTTCCCCTCCCCTCACTCCAAACCCTCTCATATACCCATCCTTGCTCTATTTCAAATTCATGCCTTCTTTTTTCATTAATTGTTATATTCACACACATATATACATACATATACACATGTATGTATAAATATATTTGTATAAGTAAAATCTATGTAAACTTATGCATATATGTATATATTTGTGTGTATGTATATATGTGTGTATGTATGTTTATATATACATACATACTTACATACCTGCTCAGTCTGTATAATGTTACATGTTTGTATATGTTTTCGGAGCTGACTATTTGATGCTGGATAATCAATTGTCTTTTCCATGAGGAAGAGTACTTCTTCTACTCTCAGCATTCCTTATTTGTCTATAGTTCTTTTGTGTAGAATTGAGGTCTTACAGGTCTTTCCCAGCCCACTTTCACAAGCTATTGTTGTTGTCCTTGTTTAGCTCATGTTTAGGCAGTCTGTTGGTGATACCTTATGAGTGTAGCTTCTGACATACATAGGACACAACTCACAGCAAACTCCCTGATCTTCAGTCTCTTAGAGTCTTTCTGCTTCCTTATAAAATGTTTGTTGAGCCTCTGCATGTGAGTTCTTTTGTAGATGTATCTATTGTTACTGGAAGGGACAACTCTGCATTTTGATGGGTTGAGGGTTTTTTTTTTTAATCTTCTTACATTGCAAAGAGAAGTTTCTTGATGAGGAATGAGGGCTACACTTCTCTGCAGGTTTAAGGACAAATATTTGAAATGTATTTTAATCACTTGTGCTTTATAATGGTAAAGCTTTTGCTTTTTTTCTTTGCATACTCACATTTCTTTGAATGAAATCTCGATAGAAGCTTTAAGAAATGCCACTATCAATCAGCATTATCTGAAAAGTAAAATGTAAAGACAGGGAAACAAGATGACTTAAAAAGAAGCATGGCAGTCCCAATCAGACATGGCAAAGCAGGGTAAGAAAGCATCTAACTCAGAGGGGAAATGTCTACTTTCATACTGAAGAACCCACTATCTATATTTTACATAGATGAAATAAGATAACAATACTGGCAAGCATTTCCAGTTAATATTCTAAAATATCACAAAGAGAAAAGGAGCCTCATGTGAAAGCAAGAGTAATGCATAGTAATGCCACATTTGCTATTGAAACATAGAAACATAAATCCCAAATTTCTACTCCATTATGAAGGCATTAAACATATCATGCCCAAAGCAGTCATGGCTTATTTTTCTTTACCTCTGAATATTCTATAATGATCTTCTTATGATCAATCAGATGTCTGGAAGATATAGCTCAGTGGGAAGAGTGCTTGTCTTGCAATCATGAGACTCTTGAGTTTGGGTCCCTAGCACCAATGTAAAAAGTTGGGCATGGTTGAGTGTACCTGTACTCCCAACATTTTAGGGAAACAAAGGATACAGAAATAGCTCTGGCTATGGTCAGCCATTCCAGCTAAACAAGTGAGCTCCCAGTTCAGTGAGAAACCCTATGTCAAAAATAAGGTGCCAAGTCATTGAAGAAGACATCTGTCAACTCTGCTCTCTAAACACACACACACACACACACACACACACACACACACACACACACGCACATACACAAAAGTATTCAGGTGTTTTGCTTTGTTTTGAGTGCCAAGGACTTTTTCTTGAAATCCAGAATATTCTGAATGAGCTTGGATGCTTGTGTATTTGTATTTTCATCATTTTAAAAGTTTTTCTTCATTCTCCTCCCATTCAATATGTCCCTACCACTGTCTCCCCTCTTTCCAGTTAACCCCAAGCCTCCCCTCACCCCCAATCTACTTCTCCTCCATTCCCCTTCAGAAAAGAGCAGGTCTCCAAGTAATACTAACAAACATTGCATATGCAATGAGACTAGGCACAGACCCTCATACCAAGTTTGGAAGAGGCAATGTAGTAGTGGGACAGTGGTCTCGTGTACAAGTGAAAGACTCAGAGACACACCATTCCAATTGTTTGGAGTCCCACAAAAAGTCCCAAGCTAAACAACCACAGCGTGTATGCAGAGGACCTAGTGCAGACCCATGCAGGCTCCACCATTGCCCCTTTGACTCTGTGAGCCCCCTACAAGCCCTGCTTAGCCAATTTTAAAAATAAAGAAATCAAACAGAGGAATGATCCTAATATTCAAAAACTAGCAAATATCTAATTTTTTTTCAGTCAGCTCAACAAAAACAACTTTCCAGAGGATTGTAATTTTGTGTCATGTTTATTTGTTGCCCCTGAGAACTCATATTGTGTGCATATTTATTACCACTTAAACATGTTCAGAATATACTTTCAAGTGAAAATCTTGGGAACAAAATTAGCCATAATTCCCTTTACTGATGGTAGAATAGAATTGAGGATAAAAGTATGTTTGCAAAACTGGATGTTTTTAGAGAAATTTCTTGTCTTTGAGTCCTTGTTCTTCAGGCAACTAACTCTATCCCTGGCTATTTTGTTTCAATTGATAAAGACATAGTGCTTTAAGTTCTGTGTTAACTCCCTGCTTTACAATTTCACACCTGACATATGGAAAGAAACCCCCTTCAGTCATACATGTACTGTCACTGATTTCAGTTACTGAATACTGAACAAAATAAATGAATTGGTGTTATATAGCAAGAGACAATTAATATAGTCTTCCAAAGAAAAGTACATGTGAAATGTTTTATATTTATTAATTTACTTGAAAACATTAATCATTCATTTTTAATTGATTCATAATGTTATATGTATCATGGTGTATAGTCTACAAATTCACATGGAAATATCATCTTAATGCATAATGTACATAATGACTTCTACAATCATTAAGAAAGTATTGTCTGAAACCATGGAAACTAAATCAAATCCCAGTTACCTGGGGTATCTTAACTATGCACTAAGGTTTGGGGAATAATTAAATTTGCTCTCTGGGTTTGTTACAGAGATTACATAAGTAAGTGTACTGTTTGAAATAAGTCCTAGCACATAGAAAAATGTTAATTTTCAGAAATATTCCTCTTTTCCACCATTTTTCCTTTTTAGGTGTTTCAGCATCGTATCCAGACCTATGCTTTTTCTCTCCCCGCTGCAGGCTTGCCTGTCCATTTGTTAAAACTCTGCTCTAGAACAGCAGTTCTCAACCTGTCAGTTGTGATCTCTTTGGGGGTTGAATGATTCTTCCGAAAGTTCGCATATCAGGTCTCCTGCATAACAGATACTTACATTTTCATTTCCTCCAAAGAGTAGGAAATTATAGTTGTGATGCAGCAACAAAAATAATTTTATGGTTGGGGCATCCCAAATTGATGACCTGTATTAAAGAGTTGCAGCATTGGGAAGGTCAAGAAGCACTGCTCTAGTGTCTACTGCATCCTTCGATGGCAGCTGCACATAAACAGTAGAACCAGGTAGTCCTGAATTCTAACTCAGTTTCTGTGTGACCATCCTTGTACCCTTGGATAAAGCCCTTCCCTTTTCAGTACACATGGTGTTTTAGTGTTACTGTGATTGAAGTAAAACAAACAAACAAACAATGTTTTGCACATCTGTAAAACAGTACCAAGGAGCACATGTGACTCATAACATTTAAAAGTTGAATTGTTTTGTTGTCCAAAGTTCTTATCACTTGGGACTCTTTCATTGACCATTTGAATTCTGCTGAGAGGCCATTATCTCTTAGACAGTCTTGCAAATTAATTCTGATGGTATTTTGCTATAAATAAACAATTAAAGATCCATATGCATTGAGTTATTTTCTTTCAAAGATGTTTAAGTATGGTACCTGTTAATGTGACCTCATTTGAAAATGTGTTCTTGTAAGATAATTTAGTTCGAAAGAGGTGGGTTATGACTTAGTTTCCTTTCTTGCTGTTGAGGATAAAATATTCTGACAGAAACAATGCAAAGATCTTTATCTTTAAATTAGTTTATTTTATCTCATAGTTCAATGATGTAGTCTGTGATGGCATGAGAGTCAAGGTAACAGGAGCTTGAAGTACCTGGTCACATGTCATCTATAGTCATAAAACATAGAAGGATGAATGTCAATGCTATGCTCACTCTGTCCGTTTTATACAGTCCAGGATTCCAGCCAGGAATTGCCAGTGCCTACAGGTCCTCTCATCTCAGTTAACACATTCAAATAGCCTCCTATGGCCATGTCCAAAGCCCCATCTACTAGGTGATTTTATTTCCTCATGTCAGACATTAACACTGTCACAAGATCTTAGCATAATTTGACTGATAGTCTTGTATAAAAAGAATGTGGACCCAGAGACACCAAAGCATTTGATGAAAACTGAATGTAAAGTTTAAGACAAAGACTACAGTGATGAGTTCACATTCCCAAAGATGCTGAGAGCTTGCTAGGGAACGGTGGATGCCAGGAGGGAAGCATGGAGGCTGTCCTTTGTAGCCTTCAGATGGAATCCTGTCAGTGGCAGTCATCAGCAAAGGAAAAGCAATATGTGAACAAATATTATTTCAACCCATGCAAAGCTTATAATTTTACCAATTAAAATGTGGCCAGTTTTCACTCTACTTGGTTTCATTTGGTATTAGTCATCAGGGGAAATAGAAAGCATTTCATTAAGTAGTTGGTAATGTGAGATTTGCTCTTTGGCTTTGAGTGGAAAGAAGTATCTTGAGTAGGGTTTTGCCTGCATTAGTTTTTCCTCAACTTGTGCTTTGTAACTTTGGCTAACACTTTGCTTACACTTTGTCCAGAGATTAATTCCATTTGCCATCACAGTTAGGTAGATACAAACTTTAAGAGTCTTTTTCTCCAGGTCAAGAGGCTCTCCTTGGCATTATTTTTGGTAGGGCAGACATCATTTAATTTTGCAGATCAGTTATTTCAAACCACTGAAAGGTTAATTTGTACATCTATGATAATGGTGCTTTTAAAAAGAAACATTTTTTTTAACTAGGTTAATTTGGAAAAGAAACAAGGAGTCTTTAAAAATCAGGTTTAAAAGTAGAATATAGCTGTCTCCTGATAGAGTCTGCCAGAACCTGACAAATACAAATGCAGATGCTTGTCGCCAACCATTGGACTGAGCTAGGGATTCCCTATGGAGGAGTTAAAGAAAGGACTGAAGTAGCTGAAGGGGTTTGCAACCCCATAAGAAGAACAACAATATCAACCAACCAGATTCCCCCTCCCCACCCAGAGCACCCAGGGTCTAAACCACCAACAAAAGAGTACACAGGGAGGGACTCATGGCTCCAGCCACATATGTAGCAGAGGGTGGCCTTATCTGGCATCAATGGGAGGAAAGGCCCTTCATCCTGTGAAGACTTTATGCCCCAGTGTAGGGGAATTCCAGGGCAGGGAGGCAGGAGTGGGTGGGTGGTTGGGGGAGCATCCTTATAGAAGCAGGGGGAAGGGTATGGAATAGGGGATTTCCAGAGGGGAAAACGTGGAAAGGAGATAATATTTGAAATGTAAATAAAGAAAATATTCATTAAGGGAGGACAGTGACCTGCCCTGCAGGGAGCGCCATCTTGGCTCCGGGACTCCGCCGAACTTAGTCCTTACAGGTCAGAGTGAGGACCACAGAGGCAGACAGCTTCTGGGACAGGCGGGAGCCACAGAGCCGCTGAGGCAGCACCCTTTTGGGGCCGCAGACATCCAGCACCCTCCCAGCTGGAGGACAGTGACCTGCCCTGCAGGGAGCACCATCTTGGCCCCGGGACTCCACCGAACTTAGTCTGTACAGGTCAGAGTGAGGAACACAGAGGCAGACAGCTTCTGGGACAGGCGGGAGCCACAGAGCCGCTGAGGCAGCACCCTTTTGGGGCCGCAGACATCCGGCACCCTCCCAGCCGGAGGACAGTGACCTGCCCTGCAGGGAGCGCCATCTTGGCTCCTGGACTCCTCCGAACTTAGTCTGTACAGATAAGACTGAGGACCACAGAGGCAGACAGCTTCTGGGACAGGCGGGAGCCACAGAACCGCTGAGGCAGCACCCTTTTGGGGCCACAGACATCCGGCACCCTCCTAGCTGGAAGACAGTGGTCTGCCCTGCACAGGAGTCCTCTGCCTCAGGAGCAGGGAGCACATCTTGGATCCAGGATTCCACTGAACTTAGGAACTTAGTCTGCACAGCTGAGAGTGTGCACCACAGAAGCCTACAACTTCTGTGACCTGCCAAAGCAACACAGCATCTGGGAAAGGTCCTGTTTTCCTCCTTCTTCTTCGGCCAGGAGGAGGTCCAAACGCGATATCTGTACACCTTCCCTTTAAGAGGAAAGCTTGTCAGCAGGGAGTGCTCTAACCACTGAAAATCAGAGGAGAGAGCCTGTCTCCCAGGTCTGCTGACAGAGGATACTCAGAATCACCAGAAGAACAACCTCTGAACAGAGACAACTATAACAACTCCAGAGATTACCAGATGGCGAGAGGTAAAGGTAAGAATCTTACTAACAGAAACCAAGACCACTCACCATCATCAGGACCCAGCACTCCCACTTCGCCCAGTCCAGGGCACCCCAACACACCTGAAAAACTAGACCTGGATTTAAAAGCATATCTCATGATGATGGTAGAGGACATAAAGAAGGACTTTAAAGAACTAGAGGAGAACATGGCTAAAGAGTTACAAGTCCTTAAAGAAAAACAGGAAAACACAACCAAACTGGTAGAAGTCCTTAAAGAGAAACAGGAAAACACATCCAATTAGATGATGGAAATGAACAAAACCATACTAGACCTAAAAAGGGAAGTAAACACAATAAAGAAAACCCAAAATGAGGCAACACTGGAGATAGAAACCCTAGGAAAGAAATCTGGAACCATAGATGCAAGCATCAGCAACAGAATACAAGAGATGGAAGAGAGAATCTCAGGTGCAGAAGATTCCATACAGAACATCGACACAACAATCAAGGAAAATGGAAAATGCAAAAAGATCCTAACTCAAAACATCCAGGAAATACAGGACACAATGAGAAGACCAAACCTACGGATAATAGGAGTGGATGAGAATGAAGATTTTCAACTCAAAGGACCAGCAAACATCTTCAACAAAATTATAGAAGAAAACTTCCCAAATCTAAAGAAAGAGATGCCCATGAACATACAAGAAGCCTACAGAACTCCAAATAGGCTGGACCAGAAAAGAAATACCTCCCGACACATAATAATCAGAACAACAAATGCTCTAAATAAAGATAAAATACTAAAAGCAGTAAGAGAAAAAGGCCAAGTAACATATAAAGGCAAGCCTATCAGAATTACACCAGATTTTTCACCAGAGATTATGAAAGCCAGAAGATCCTGGACAGATGTTATACAGACACTAAAAGAACACAAATTCCAGCCCAGGCTACTATACCCAGCCAAACTCTCAATTAACATAGATGGAGAAACCAAAGTATTCCACAACAAAACCAAATTCACACATTATCTCTCCACGAATCCAGCCCTTCAAAGGATAATAACAGAAAAAAACCAATACAAGGACAGGAACCACGCCCTAGAAACAACAAGAAGGTAATCCCTCAACAAACCTACAAGAAGACAGCCACAAGAACAGAATGCCAACTTTAACAACAAAAATAACAGGAAACAACAATTACTTTTCCTTAATATCTCTTAATATCAATGGACTCAACTCCCCGATAAAAAGACATAGACTAACAAACTGGCTACACAAACAAGACCCAACATTTTGCTGCTTACAAGAAACTCATCTCAGAGAAAAAGATAGACACTACCTCAGAATGAAAGGCTGGAAAACAATTTTCCAAACAAATGGTCTGAAGAAACAAGCTGGAGTAGCCATTCTAATATCAGATAAGATTGACTTCCAACCCAAAGTCATCAAAAAAGACAGGGAGGGGCACTTCATACTCATCAAAGGTAAAATCCTCCAAGAGGAACTATCAATCCTGAATATCTATGCTCCAAATACAAAGGCAGCCTCATTCATTAAAGAAACTTTAGTAAATCTCAAAGCACACATTGCACCTCATACAATAATAGTGGGAGACTTCAACACACCACTTTCACCAATGGACAGATCATGGAAACAGAAACTAAACAGGGACACAGTGAAACTAACAGAAGTTATGGATCAAATGGATCTGGCAGATATCTACAGAACATTTTACCCTAAAACAAAAGGATATACCTTCTTCTCAGCACCTCATGGTACCTTCTCCAAAATTGACCACGTAATTGGGCACAAAGCAGGACTCAACAGATACAAAAACATTGAAATTGTCCCATGCATCCTATCAGATCACCATGGACTAAGGCTGATCATCAATAACAAAATAAATAATAGAAAGCCAACATTCACGTGGAAACTGAACAACACTCTTCTCAATGATACCTTGGTCAAGGAAGGAATAAAGAAAGAAATCAAGGACTTTTTAGAGTTCAATGAAAATGAAGCCACAACATACCCAAACTTATGGGACGCAATGAAAGCATTTCTAAGAGGAAAACTCATAGCTCTGAGTGCCTCCAAAAAGAAACTAGACAGAGCACACATTAGCAGCTTGACAACACACCTAAAAGCACTAGAACAAAAGGAAGCAAATTGACCCAAGAGGAGTAGACGGCAGGAAATAATCAAACTCAGGGGCGAAATCAATCAAGTGGAAACAAGAAGAACTATTCAAAGAATCAACCAATCAAGGAGCTGGTTCTTTGAGAAAATCAACAAGATAGATAAACCCTTAGCCAGACTAACTAGAGGGCACAGGGAAAGTATTCTAATTAACAAAATCAGAAATGAAAAAGGAGACATAACAACAGATCCTGAAGACATCCAAAACACCATCAGATCCTTCTACCAAAGGCTATACTCAACAAAACTGGAGAACCTGGATGAAATGGAGAAGTTCCTAGACAGATACCAGGTACCAAAGTTGAATCAAGATCAGGTTAATGATCTACACAGCCCTATATCCCCCAAAGAAATAGAAGCAGTCATTAATAGTCTCCCAACTAAAAAAAGCCCAGGACCAGATGGGTTTAGTGCAGAGTTCTATCAGACCTTCAAAGAAGATCTAATCCCAGTTCTTCACAAACTATTCCACAAAATATAAACAGAAGGTACTCTACCCAACTCATTCTATGAAGCCACAATTACTCTGATACCTAAACCACAAAAAGACCCAACAAAGATAGAAACTTCAGACCAATATCCCTTATGAATATTGATGCAAAGATCCTCAATAAAGTTCTTGCTAACCGAATCCAAGAACACATCAAAACAATCATCCATCCTGACCAAGTAGGTTTCATCCCAGGGATGCAGGGATGGTTCAATATACGGAAATCCATCAACGTAATCCAGTATATAAACAAACTCAAAGACAAAAACCACATGGTCATCTCATTAGATGCGGAAAAAGCATTTGACAAGATCCAACACCCATTCATGATAAAAGTCTTGGAAAGATCAGGAATTCAAGGCCCATACCTAAACATGATAAAAGCAATCTACAGCAAACCAGTAGCCAACATCAAAGTAAATGGTGAGAAGCTTGAAGCAATACCTCTAAAATCAGGGACTAGACAAGGCTGTCCACTTTCTCCATACCTATTCAACATTGTACTTGAAGTCCTAGCCAGAGCAATTCGACAACAAAAGGAGATCAAAGGGATACAAATTGGAAAAGATGAAGTCAAAATATCACTTTTTGCAGATGATATGATAGTATATCTAAGTGACCCTAAAAATTCCACCAGAGAACTCCTAAGCCTGATAAACAGCTTCGGTGAAGTAGCTGGATATAAAATTAACTCAAACAAATCAATGGCCTTTCTCTACACAAATAATAAACAGGCTGAGAAAGAAATTAGGGAAACAACACCCTTCTCAATAGTCACAAATAATATAAAATATCTTGGCGTGAATCTAACTAAGGAAGTGAAAGATCTGTATAATAAAAACTTCAAGTCTCTGAAGAAAGAAATTATAGAAGATCTCAGAAGATGGAAAGATCTCCCATGCTCATGGATTGGCAGGATCAATATTGTAAAAATGGCTATCTTGCCAAAAGCAATCTACAGATTCAATGCAATCCCCATCAAAATTCCAAATCAATTCTTCAACGAATTAGAAAGTGCAATCTGCAAATTCATCTGGAATAACAAAAAACCTAGGATAGCAAAAACTCTTCTCAAGGATAAAAGAACCTCTGGTGGAATCACCATGCCGGACCTAAAGCTCTACTACAGAGCAATTGTGATAAAAACTGCATGGTACTGGTATAGTGACAGACAAATAGACCAATGGAATAGAATTGAAGACCCAGAAATGAACCCACACACCTACGGTCACTTGATCTTCGACAAGGGAGCTAAAAACATCCAGTGGAAGAAAGACAGCATTTTCAACAAATGGTGCTGGCACAACTGGTTGTTAACATGTAGAAGAATGCGAATCGATCCATTCCTATCTCCTTGTACTAAGGTCAAGTCTAAGTGGATCAAGGAACTTCACATAAAACCAGAGACACTGAAACTTATAGAGGAGAAAGTGGGGAAAAGCCTTGAAGATATGGGCACAGGGGAAAAATTCCTGAATAGAACAGTAATGGCTTGTGCTGTAAGATCGAGAATTGACAAGTGGGACCTCATGAAACTACAAAGCTTCTGCAAGGCTAAAGACACCATCAATAAGACAAAAAAACCACCAACAGATTGGGAAAGGATCTTCACCTACCCTAAATCAGATAAGGGACTAATATCCAACATATATAAAGAACTCAAGAAGGTGGACTCCAGAAAGTCAAATAACCCCATTAAAAAATGGGGCTCAGAACTGAACAAAGAATTCTCACCTGAGGAATACCAAATGGCAGAGAAACACCTGAAAAAATGTTCAACATCCTTAATCATCAGGGAAATGCAAATCAAAACAACCCTGAGATTCCACCTCACACCAGTCAGAATGGCTAAGATCAAAAATTCAGGTGACAGCAGATGCTGGCGAGGATGTGGAGAAAGAGGAACACTCCTCCATTGTTGGTGGGATTGCAAGCTTGTACAACCACTCTGGAAATCAGTCTGGCGGTTCCTCAGAAAATTGGACATAGTACTACCGGAGGATCCAGCAATACCTCTCCTGGGCATATATCCAGAAGATGTCCCAACCGGTAAAAAGGACACATGCTCCACTATGTTCATAGCAGCCCTATTTATAATAGCTAGAAGCTGGAAAGAACCCAGATATCCCTTAACAGAGGAATGGATACAGAAATTATGGTACATTTACACAATGGAGTACTACTCAGCTATTAAAAAGAATGAATTTATGAAATTCCTAGCCAAATGGATGGACCTGGAGGGCATCATCTTGAGTGAAGTAACACAATCACAAAAGAACTCACACAATATGTATTCACTGATAAGTGGATATTAGCCCAAAACTTAGGATACCCAAGATATAAGATACAATTTGCTAAACGCATGAAACTCAAGAAGAATGAAGAACAAAGTGTGGACACTGTGCCCCTTCTTAGAATTGGGAACAAAACACCCAGGGAAGGAGTTACAGAGACAAAGTTCAGAGCTTCGATGAAAGGATGGACCATTTAGAGACTGCCGTACCCAGGGATCCTTCCCATAAGCAGCTTCTAAACGCTGACACCATTGCATACACTAGCAAGATTTTGCTGAAAGGACCCAAATATAGCTGTCTCTTGTGAGACGATGCCGGGGCCTAGCAAACACAGGAGTTGATGTTCACAGTCAGCTATTGGATGTATCACAGGGCTCCCAATGGAGAAGCTAGAGAAAGTACCCAAGGAGCTAAAGGGATCTGCAACCCTATTGTTGGAACAACATGATGTACTAACCAGAACCCCGGAGCTCTTGTCTCTAGCTGCATATGTATCGAAAGATGGCCTAGTCGGCCATCAATGGAAAGAGAGGCCCATTGGACTTGCAAACTTTACATGCCCCAATATAGGGGAATGCCAGGGCCAAAAGAATGGGAATGGGTGGGTAGGGAAGTGGGGGGCGCTATGGGGGACTTTTGGGATAGCATTGGAAATGTAATTGAGGAAAATATGTAAGAAAAATATTAAAAATCAAAAAAAAAAGAAAATATTCATTAAAAGAGAAAATAGAACAGAAAAAAGTTGAAATAATCAAGTTCAGTGTATAAGAAGGGGGAGGGAGGGGTGTATACTTGTTCCCCCTTTTCCATCTCTTGTTGGCATAGCCAGGGTTTCTATTGCTGCAACAACATTATGGCCAAAAGGCAAGGTGAGGAGGAAAAGGATTACTTGTCTTACACTTCCAGATCACAATCCATTATTGGAGGAGGTCAGGACAGGAACTCCAACAGGACAGGAACCTGGAGACAGGTGCTGATACAGAGGCCATGGAACAATGCTGTTTATTGTCTTGTTCCACATGGCATGCTCAGTCTGCTTCCTTATAGAACCCAGGACCACCAGTCCAGGGATGGCACCACCCACAATGGGCTGGGCCCCTCCCCCATTGATGGCTAATTGAGAAAATGTGCTATAGCTGAATCTCATGGAGGCATTTTCTCAACTGAGGTTTCTTTCTCTGTGATGACTCTAGCTTGTATCAAGTTGATATACAAACCAGCCAGTACACTTATTAACTCATTTTTCTCAGTCTCTTATATTTTATAGCACTATCAGGTTAAGATCATAATGAAATAAATAAGGTTTCTACAAGCCATCCAATTAGTGCATAAGCACAGTGATTTGGGGAAACACTGTCTATAAGGCCTGGGAACAGAGATATATGTTTACTCCATTTTCTTTTCAGTGATTCCTGAAAAAAAAAATCACCCAACCTGTCAATACCTTTATGACCTCCAGGGACATATTAATATAACACTAACATTCCACAAAGAGGACATTTGTTGTACTCCTTGTTAATTCCCATCTCAAGAGGAGACAGATTTTCTGAACTGCAAACCTGATGATGACACACTATAACTTGCTTTCTTAGACTCATGACTCATGGGCTAAGTTACTGGCCATTTAATACTTACATGTTCTTCTTAAATACTGGAGTGGCTCTTAGGTTTTGAACTACTTGTTGCATGTAAGACACTCCAATTGCATGGCTGACATATGGAAAGTTTTGTAAAGATTCTGTCTTGTCTGGAGAACAGTATCATTTTACTGATACACTTTTAAAAAATATTTTATGTGTAAGTAGAGAATAGATGCAAAGAGGGTTTAAATGTCTATCTGTCACTTCTGATGATTTGAATCATGCCCTAAGCTTAGGCATCTTATCCTCTGGTTTCTCATCCAACTAACCACTGGGCTTACAGAACAACACCAATTGTTGAATCAGTGACTTTTTTTTTTTCTGACAAAAATCAACATTGAGAAGGATTTATTTATTTATTTTGGCTCACAGTTTTAAGGTGCAGTCTGCTACTGTAGGGAAGCCTGGTGACTGTCACAGCTGGTCATATCATGGCTGCAGTTAGGTGTCTGAGAGAGGTGAGTGCTTTGCTCTGTGCTCTCTCCCATTTTTTTCCACTTTGGAACCCTAGCAAGTAGTAGCAGTTACATTTAAGGCTGGTGTCTCCATCTACAACCTAGAAAAGCCTTTGGTCTCCAAGGAGACTTTAGAGCTCATCAACTTGACAATCACAATTAATCATCACAGCTGCTCTGGTCGTGGGTCTGTGATTCTTGAAGCCAGGTCTTTCTCCAGGCATCCTTCAATATCCATGGTAACATTGTGGGCATCAATTTAAGAGGTGACTCATCATGACTTACTAAAGCATCTTTCGTTTTCCTGATCATTGTACTGATTTACCCTCATAGATTTTAGAAGAACAAGACACAGTAGATACCCAGAAAGATCTTTTGTCCTTTCAAGAGAATTGGACCATAAAACAGGTTGTGGTTCCTATCAACACTCACATTGCCTGCAGCAAGTCATTCAGTCTTTCTGAGCTGACAAGGAGATTGTATCTGTTCACTTGGCTCTGCACTGGCAGTTGCCTAGGTTAGAGGCTGCCTGCAAAACTGTGTATTGTAGGGAATACTTTACAAAATTTGCCATCTGTTCTCAGTTCCTTCTCTCCACTACAATAGAAAAATGACATAAATTTTACTTCCTTATAGAAAGATCACTATCAGAAGTATATTTTAAAGAGAAGTTCGTAGAGCTACAAACCCTTATGGTGTTAGTGATCTGTTGCTAACCTGCCTTGTGCACTGGATGCACTGTTGGGAGGGAGCTCCTGAGGAGTTGCCTGGCACGGGGCTTTGCTTCTGACAGCAAAGATACCTATGAGGAATTATTATATTTTAATCACTAAAAAGTAGGAACAAAAGGGCAACAATTTGAGTCACAATGGCATTGTCTAACGTGTATTGTAAAATAGCACATTTTCTAGCATAGGGCTTTGCAAAGGTGCCTCCTAAGCATATTATGTGTCCTATTTTTTTTTCAGTTTTAAAAAGCAAACCACCTCCGCTGTCGAAATAATAAAAATTTGTAAGTTTTTGAAGCAAATCACTGGCTTCATTTGTTCAGTTGACGGAACGTAGAGAGTACAGAGTGGAGGGATACTACTTCATTCCTGTCAGTCAAAGCCACACTCATTGCCTTCATCATGATATGTCCTCACAACATTTATGACTTTCCAAGAGATAGGAAGAGAAGCTCCCTGCCTTTCTGTGTAGAGAAGTCTGAGTCAAGTAACCCAGGAATAACAATAACCCAGGAATAACAAGCCACCAGGGATACAGGTATGACTACTGATACTTCTAATGGTGTTATTTTCCAGCCCTCTTCCTCAGTTTTATTTGATATAATTTATATATAATAACATTTTGTTATCCTTCAATGTACAGTTTTTTGTTTTTTTATTGATTATTATTTTTATTTTTTTTTATTAGGTAATTTCCTCAATTACATTTCCCAATGTACAGTTTTATTAACTGAATACTGAAAGAGCTTTCCAGGGTTCCATAACAAGATACCACAGACAGGAATGTGTTAATTAATGGAAATCTATTACCTCATAGTCTATGGTTGGCGTTAGCTTATAAGCAGAAACAAAAATAGGAAAGCTGTCAGTCCTGGGCCAACTGTTGCCGACATGAGCATTTGGATGCAAGATTAGTTCCTGCAGCAGATGTGAGCCAGAGTTCTTTGTACAAGCATGGTCTGACTACTGCTGGTTTGTATTCTCTCTGATATGTGTACTGTGTTAAATCAGTTTCCTTTAGAAGGGATTTAG
This sequence comes from Mus caroli, assembly GCF_978045245.1. Lineage (NCBI taxonomy): Eukaryota > Metazoa > Chordata > Mammalia > Rodentia > Muridae > Mus > Mus caroli. The sequence goes on from NW_028227256.1 coordinate 62,461,044, forward strand.
GTGTTTTTCTAATTTTTGTGATTATAAATGATGCAATTATTTCAATCTGATAAAAATACTTTTGTCAGTAGACATACATTCATCTCATGTGATGAGAGAGCTGACTTCTTCCTCATAAAGGATTCTAGTTTACACACTGTACAATTGTGAATCTTCCCAGACAAGCCACTTTGAAACTGTTCCTTTCTCAAACTTCACTGATGAAAGCAAAGCTTGGTTTATTAAAAGTCATATTAAAAATCTAGTGGGGCAATTTATGAGCAAATAGAGTAGAAAGTACTCAGAGCAGCCATGATTCGGATGAGTGGATAAAATCAGGTTGGTACTTTTTATGCAGAATCTTTGTTCATATGTCACCAAAGAAAAGCTTTGTCAGTTAAGAACATCACAAAACCCCCATTAAAAGAACACAAACACCTTTTTAAAAAGTACGGAGTGAAATAGTTGTAGTAACTGGACAAACGAGAAGATGCCTTAAGTACAAGAGTTAGAGAAGAAGAGAAATGAGACACAGATGAGAGGGCAAAGGACTTTAACACATGAAGAGGAGAACTGGAGTAAGAGTGTAACACCGGAAACAAGGAAGGCATTTTGTCAAATGCTAAAATTGAAAAATGCTTTTGAGTGTCCACTATGAGACATGGTGAGCACTATGAAGTCTTAAGAAAATGGTAAGGCACAGGCTGTCACTCAAAATAAGCACTCAGAACAGTTTCTGCTGGAAATGATTGCATAAACATGACTGATTGGAACAATGGCAATGTCTGTGAAGATGGTAATGTGCAAGGGGGAAAATGTCATGGGGTCCCGCCCTAGACAAAGAGGTACAGGCAACCAATGACTGCTGGGAGCAGGGTGTCAGTCTAATCCAGGGATGTGTCTCCTTATTGGTTGTCTAGTGTAAAGTGGTTAGTATGGGAGCCATATACACACAAATAGCAAACAAACTCAGTAGGGTGTGTGTATGTGTGTTTATGTGGTGTGTGTATGGGTGTGTGTGTGTGTGTGTGTATGTATGTATGTGTGTGTTTGAGTTTGTGCAAGGTGAGAATGTGAGTTTGGATCTTAGCACCAATAGAAAATCTGAGCAGGGTAGAGGGTGGCTGCAACCCTAGTGTTGGTGGAGTCTAGATTGAGGCAGGGACAAGAAGAGGTCTAGAGTTCACTGGCCGGAGAACTCAGTGGACTTTGAGTCTAGTGAGAGGCCTTGTCACAAAACAAGCAAACAAACAAACAAACCAAACAATAACAAAAGTAGAGAGCAGGAAAATATCAAATATAAAATCAAAACTCTTACCTCTACATACCTACATGTGCAGAAAAACCTCACATTCACATGCATACACATAACAAGCACACATGCACCCACACAGATGCAAATTTACTCACTCATAAACCAGGAAGTTCAGGGGCCAAACAAGCTTTAGGGTAGTGTGACACAGTGGTTCAGCAGCTTTGATGATCTGGGGCTGTCTTTATTTTTGTTTTCTCTTTACTTTTCCTTCCAGAGGCTTAGATCTGTTTTAAGGATTTCTTTCCTCTTGATCAGCTTATATTTCTCTCAGTAGCTCAAAACCCCTTGAGGAAAGGAAGGGTTTTTTTTTCTGTAGCTTATTTTCTGTAGGTACTGTATAAATAACTAACTTTTAGTTTCATGGACTAACTTTAGTTCATATATCAATTATCAATCAACTACTGGGCGGAGGGGATGTGAATATGATAATTATGTATTTCAGCCAGGTTACATCAGATATTCTTGAGTTAAGACTATCTCAACCATATATGATGGTTACACAACGGGGAAAATCTGGTTTCTGACAATAAGATGAAGGGACTATTAGTTCTGGTACTTGGTTGACAATAAGGGAAAGTTCATTGTATAGTCCTTACTGAGAGAACCAATCAAGGACACACATAATTCTGAAGGAAGAGACAATATAGCAAGCCCTCAAAAAACCGGTTGAGTATGTGTGCAAAAGGTCTATGATTATGTAAAATTATTTTTGCTTTAATTTAATTGAAGAAAGCCCCCATTCTCTTTCTCTTATTTCTATGCTTATATAAAAATTATTTTGCTTTAATTTTATTGGAGAATGCCTCCAAGGTCTTTGTAGTAGTTTTACTGTTAGAGATGGGTTTTGTAGAAGGTAAAATGGTGACTGTTATTCAGCTATGAAAATGAATGCAAGTTGAATATTTTATTTACCTTATTAATGAGGAATCACTGGAGTGTTACAACCAGTTTAAGGGAGAGTCCCCAAGCAGAAATTTATTTAAAGGAACGTCAAAGTCAATGCATACAGAAAAGCAATAGGTAGAGCCATCAGCCAAGCCTGAGAGGACAGAATTTGCATTTCTACATATTATTTTGTATTGCTATCAGCTGTTGCACTTCACATGAGTTTCAGAATAACCCCCACAGAATCACAGTGGATAAAGGAGGAGAACGAGCAATGGAGACCAGCATTTTTCTGCTGAAGTTCACATTGGCATTGTAGCTATAACCATATTTGACATATTCAGGTCAAGCAAACACAAATAACCAGACTGACCTCTTGAAAGAATGGGCAAGGTGCTCAAAGCCCGTTTTTTCTCTCTTTTTCTCTTTCAATCATCGGTGTCAATTTTATGTAAAATTTCAGAATCAAGGTTTTACATTTCCCCCGCCCTCCCTTGTAGAACATACATATCATTATGCTAGAGGAATAAAGTCAGCTTTTTACATTATTTTGTGTGCATATAGATGTACTCTCTCTCTCTCTCTCTCTCTCTCTCTCTCTCTGTGTGTGTGTGTGTGTGTGTGTGTGTGTGTGTGTGTGTGTGCCCCCGTGCGTGTGTGCATGCAGAGGCCAGAGGCCAATACTGAATAGTTTCCTGGAGGTGCAATCAACTGTTTTTGGATCTAGGTCTCTCAATGGGCTGCAGTTCACCAAGGAGGCTACGCTGACTGGCCAGTGAGACTCTAGGATCTGTTTTCACCTTCCCTCATTGAAGATTCCAAGTGTGTGCACAGATCAGTGCCACCATGCTCATATTTGATATTTTTTTATTTTTCAAAGTTGGGTTGTGAGTATTAAACATGGGTCTCTGAGATGGCAAGATAAGCACTTACTGACTGAGTTACTTCCTTATTTCCAGTTTGGCCTTCTTTTTAAGTAGCAATTTTGGTCTTCCTTCTTGAGTTTCATGTGGTTTATGAACTGTATCTTGGGAATTCTGAGCTTCTGGGCTAATATCCACTCATCAGTGAGTGCATATTACTGATGTGTGTGCTCTTTTGTGATTGGGTCGCCTCACTTAGGATGATATCCTCCAGATCCATCCATTTGCCTAAGAATTTCATAAATTCATTGTTTTTAATAGCTTAGTAGTACTCCATTGTGTAAATGTACCACATTTTATGTATCCATTCCTCTGTTGAGGGACATCTGGCTTCTATGAACATAGTAGAGCATATGTCCTTATTACATGTTGGAGCATCTTCTGGGTATATGCCTAGAAATGGTATAGCTGGGTTGTTAGGTAGTACTTTGTCCAATTCTCTGAGGACACACCAAACTGATTTCCAGAGTGTACAAGCTTGCAATTCCACCAGCAATGGAGGAGTGTTCCTCTTTCTCCACATTCTTGCCAGCATCTGCTGTCACCTGAGATTTTGATCTTAGCCATTCTGACTGGTGTGAGGTAGAATCTCAGGGTTCTTTTAATTCGCATTTCCCTGATGACTAAGGATGTGGAACATTTAGAAGGGGGAACAAAATACCCATGGAAGGAGTTACAGAGACAAAATGTGGAGCAGAGACTGAAGGAATGACCATCCAGAGACTGCCCCACATGGGGATCCATCCCATATACAATCTCCAAACCCAAACACTATTGTGAATGCCAACAAGTGCTTGCTGACAGGAGCCTGATATAGCTGTCTTCTAAGAGACTCTGCCAGTGCTTGAAAAATACAGAAGTGGATGCTCACAGCCATCCATTGTACTGAGCACAGGGTTCCCAATGAAGGAGCTAGAGAAAGTACACAAGGAGCTGAAGGGGTTTGCAGCCCCATAGGAAGAACTAACCATTACTCCAGAGCTCCCAGGAACTAAACCACTAAAGAATACACCTCGTGGGACTTATGTCTCCAGCTGCATATGTAGCAGAGGATGACCTAGTCAGTCATCAATGGGAGGAGAGCCCCTTGGATATGTGAAGGCTCGATGCCCCAGTATAGGGGAACGTGAGGGCCAGGAAGCAGGACTGGGTGGGTTGGTGAGCAGGAGGAGTAAGGAGGGGATAGGGGGTTTTGGAGGGGAAACCAGGAAAGGGGATAACATTTGAATGTAAATAAAGAAAATATCTAATAAAAAATAAATAGCAATTTTGTATATTTTTGAATGTTCTCTGACTCCAGAGCTTATAGCAAATAATTTAATATGAGGACTTTTGTATACACTATTAGTTTACTAATCTTATATGCCCTGCTGACAGGGCAAGTGGCATACACATTAAAGGTATTTATTATTCTTTGAAAGAGAACAACACAGAATAATAGCAGAATTCATACTAATCTTTATTATCAATATTATAAGAATGACAGTTTTGAGACACATAAAAATGAAAGATCACAAATAGAGACACAACAAAATCCCTACAAGCTTAGTGTTGAACCAATGAAATTAACAGAACAACAGAAAAGAGTCCAGACTTCAGAAATAATGGTAAACTCTTCTACAGAAAGACCATTATTAAGGACTGTTAGAAAGGGACATTATGGAAGAAATATAAGACCAGAAATATGGCCAGCCAGGAGTATCCTTCCACATGATTGTCTACAAAGATTTCCCCCACCCCCTTCAGAAAGTCTTTAGGCTGACAACATTTCTTTGCTTCCACATCTGGTATCTCTGGTAAGATAAAGCAGAAATGTGTTGCTTTTCTCAAGAATGACAAAACAAATCTAAACCTTATAACAAGAATGATATTAAAAGGTGGTTAAAAAAAACCATAATAGTAATAGAAAAATAGAATCCACAGTAATTTTCTTCCAAATGGATGTCATTTCTTCACCCTCTCCCTTTGCTGAAGGCTGAAGTCTGAACGATCCCTTTCCATTTTTCAAGGCCCAAACTCTCTCACACACTCAAAGAAACTCAAAGATAAAATGTCAGAAAATCCTGGCTTCCCTTCTGAAGGCCACACAGGCACCTGGGAGATAGAGAGGTAATCCCAAACCCTGGTTCCAGTTAGACTATTTTCTTTTCTCAGACAGTGTAATTTTTGAAATGTATGTTAATGTTTCTTGAACAGTAAGTTTTATTTTTTTCCTAACTTCGATTTCAGTTCAAATGCACTCTATATGGTGCATTGGCCTTCATTAATCCGAAAATGGGCCAGGCAAATGAGAGGTCCTCTCCACAGTCACTTTATGAAGGAATTTCCCCAATGCCAGTCAGCACCACTGGAAAGCAGAGTAAGCTTATGTCTAAAATGCTGCTCTTTTCTCCCCTCTGACTCATTTCTATAAATTTTCCAAACTACCTGTAAAGCAGCCATAAAATATACCATCACATTGGCATCAGAGAAAATGTACTATTACACTGAGGACTGATGCTCCAAGCCTCTTTTCTGTGGTCAGTGTTCTGAGATGCTTCTAGGGTACATCTTGTTCTGTTATCCTTCAATGAACCAAAGACTCTAAAGAAAGGGTGAACCAAGATAGTCTTTATTGTTCCTTTGCCTCCCAAGTTGGAAGCAGCACTTGCCTTCTCTTCAATACAGAACAGGTTAATGCATTTATCCAGTGCTGTTTTGTAACATACGATAGTGGTCAATACTTCGACTGCATGACTCCATTCAGATCACGTTTGTGAAGAACATTGTCATTATGGTCAAAAGTGAAATAATTAAATATGGATACGCTATTTTTCCTCAAGAATGAATCTTATAATTTAGTTTCTTAATATCATTCTTTACGTATTTTCTGTAAAATGTACATATTTTTTCTTTATTTCTCTTTTTTATTAGATATTTTCTTCATTTACATTTCAAATGCTGTCACCTGTACTAGTTTCCTCTGAAAATCCCCAATACCCTCCCCTTTCCCTTGCTCCCCAACCCACCCACTCGTGCTTCCTGGCCCTGGCACTCCTCTATACTGGGGCATAGAATCTTCACAAGAACAAGGGCCTCTCCTCCCATTGATGGCCTACTAGGCCATCCTTTGCTACATATGCAGCTAGAGACAGGAGTCCCACCATATGTTTTCTTTGATTGGTGGTTTAGTCCCAAGGAGCACTGGGGTATTGGTTAGTTCTTATTGTTGTTCCTCCTATAGGGCTGCAGACCCCTTCAGCTCCTTAGGTACTTTCTCTAGATCGTTCACTGGGGACCCAGTGTTCCATCCAATAGATGACAGTGAGCATCCACCTCTGTATTTGCCAGGCACTGGCATAGCCTCACAGGAGACAGCTATATCAGGGTCCTGTCAGCAAAAGCTTTCTGGCATATGCAATAGTGTCTGGGATTGGTGGTAGTTTATGGGATGGATCCCCAAGTGGAGCAGTTTCTGAATAGTCTTTCCTTCAGTCTCAGCTCTGAAATTTGTCTCTGTAACTCCTTCCATGGGTATTTTGTTTCTTCTTCTAAGAAGGATCAAAGTATCCACAATTTGGTCTTCCTTCTTCTTGAATTGCATGTGTTTTGCAAATTGCATCTTGGGTATTCTAAGTTTCTAGGCTAGTATCCATTTATCAGTGAGTGCATATCATGGGTCTTCTTTTGTGATTGGGTTACCTCACTCAGGATGATATCCTCCAGATCCACCTATTTGCATTAGAATTTCATTAATTCATTGTTTTTAATAGCTGAGTAGTATTCCATTGTGTAAATGTACCACATTTTCTGTATCCATTCCTCTGTTGAGGGGCATCTGGGTTCTTTCCAGCTTCTGGCTATTATAAATAGGCTTCTATGAACATAGTGGAGCATGTGTATTTATTACAAGTTGGAACATCTTCTGGATATATGCCAAGGAGAGGTATTGCTGGTTCTTCCAGTAGTATTATGTCCAATTTTCTGAGGCACTGACAAACTGATTCCAGAGTGGTTATATCAGCTTGCAATCCCACCAGCAATGGAGGAGTGTTCCTCTTTCTCCACATCCTTGCCAGCATCTGCTGCCACCTGAATTTTTGATCTTAGCCATTCTGACTGGTGTGAGGTAGAATCTCAGGTTCTTTTGATTTGCATTTCCCTGTTGATTAAGGATGCTGAAAATTTTCTCAGGTGCTTGCAGCCATTCAGTATTCCTCAGTTGAGAATTCTTTGTTTAGCTCTGTGCCCCATTTTTTAAATGGAGTTATTTGATTTTCTGGAGTTCAACTTCTTAAGTTCTTTATATATATTGGATATTAGCCCCCTATCAGATTAGGATTGGTAAAGATATTTTCCCAATCTGTTGGTGGCCTTTTTGTTTAATTGATGGTGTCTTTTGCTTTACAGAAGCTTTGCGATTTTATGAGGTCCCATTTGTCAATTCTTGATCTTACAGCACAAGCCATTGCTTTCTGTTCAGGAATTTTTACTCTGTGCCCATATCTTCCAGGCTCTTCCCCACTTTCTTCTCTATAAGTTTCAGTGTCTCTGTTTTTTTTTTTTTAATATTTTTAATACATATTTTCCTCAATTACATTTCCAATGCTATCCCAAAAGTCCCCCATAGCAACCCCCACTTCCCTACCCACCCATTCCCATTCTTTTGGCCCTGGCATTCCCCTATATTGGGGCATATAAAGTTTGCAAGTCCAATGGGCCTCTCTTTCCAATGATGGCCGACTAGGCCATCTTTCGATACATATGCAGCTAGAGACAAGAGCTCCGGGGTTCTGGTTAGTACATCATGTTTTTCCAACAATAGGGTTGCATATCCCTTTAGCTCCTTGGGTACTTTCTCTAGCTTCTCCATTGGGAGCCCTGTGATACATCCAATAGCTGACTGTGAACATCCACTCCTGTGTTTGCTAGGCCCCGGCATCGTCTCACAAGAGACAGCTATATTTGGGTCCTTTCAGCAAAATCTTGCTAGTGTATGCAATGGTGTCAGCGTTTAGAAGCTGATTATGGGATGGATCCCTGGATATGGCAGTCTCTAAATGGTCCATCCTTTCATCACAGCTACGAACGTTGTCTCTGTAACTCCTTCCCTGGGTGTTTTGTTCCCACTTCTAAGAAGGGGCACAGTGTCCACACTTTGGTCTTCATTCTTCTTGAGTTTCATGCGTTTAGCAAATTGTATCTTATATCTTGGGTATCCTAAGTTTTGGGCTAATATCCACTTATCAGTGAATACATATTGTGTGAGTTCTTTTGTGATTGTGTTACTTCACTCAAGATGATGCCCTCCAGGTCCATCCATTTGGCTAGGAATTTCATAAATTCATTCTTTTTAATAGCTGAGTAGTACTTCATTGTGTAAATGTACCATAATTTCTGTATCCATTCCTCTGTTGAGGGACATCTGGGTTCTTTCCAGCTTCTGGCTATTATAAATAGGGCTGCTATGAACATAGTGGAGCATGTGTCCTTTTTACCGGTTGGGACATCTTCTGGATATATGCCCAGGAGAGGTATTGCTGGATCCTCCGGTAGTACTATGTCCAATTTTCTGAGGAACCGCCAGACTGATTTCCAGAGTGGTTGTACAAGCTTGCAATCCCACCAACAATGGAGGAGTGTTCCTCTTTCTCCACATCCTCGCCAGCATCTGCTGTCACCTGAATTTTTGATCTTAGCCATTCTGACTGGTGTGAGGTGGAATCTCAGGGTTGTTTTGATTTGCATTTCCCTGATGATTAAGGATGTTGAAAATTTTTCAGGTGTTTCTCTGCCATTCGGTATTCCTCAGGTGAGAATTCTTTGTTCAGTTCTGAGCCCCATTTTTTAATGGGGTTATTTGACTTTCTGGAGTCCACCTTCTTGAGTTCTTTATATATATTGGATATTAGTCCCTTATCTGATTTAGGATAGGTGAAGATCCTTTTCCAATCTGTTGGTGGTTTTTTTGTCTTATTGATGGTGTCTTTAGCCTTGCAGAAGCTTTGTAGTTTCATGAGGTCCCACTTGTCAATTCTCGATCTTACAGCACAAGCCATTACTGTTCTATTCAGGAATTTTTTCCCCTGTGCCCATATCTTCAAGGCTTTTCCCCACTTTCTCCTCTATAAGTTTCAGTGTCTCTGGTTTTATGTGAAGTTCCTTGATCCACTTAGACTTGACCTTAGTACAAGGAGATAGGAATGGATCGATTCGCATTCTTCTACATGTTAACAACCAGTTGTGCCAGCACCATTTGTTGAAAATGCTGTCTTTCTTCCACTGGATGTTTTTAGCTCCCTTGTCAAAGATCAAGTGACCGTAGGTGTGTGGGTTCATTTCTGGGTCTTCAATTCTATTCCATTGGTCTATTTGTCTGTCACTATACCAGTACCATGCAGTTTTTATCACAATTGCTCTGTAGTAGAGCTTTTGGTCCGGCATGGTGATTCCACCAGAGGTTCTTTTATCCTTGAGAAGAGTTTTTGCTATCCTAGGTTTTTTGTTATTCCAGATGAATTTGCAGATTGCACTTTCTAATTCGTTGAAGAATTGATTTGGAATTTTGATGGGGATTGCATTGAATCTGTAGATTGCTTTTGGCAAGATAGCCATTTTTACAATGTTGATCCTGCCAATCCATGAGCATGGGAGATCTTTCCATCTTCTGAGATCTTCTAGAATTTCTTTCTTCAGAGACTTGAAGTTTTTATTATACAGATCTTTCACTTCCTTAGTTAGAGTCACGCCAAGATATTTTATATTATTTGTGACTATTGAGAAGGGTGTTGTTTCCCTAATTTCTTTCTCAGCCTGTTTATTCTTTGTGTAGAGAAAGGCCATTGATTTGTTTGAGTTAATTTTATATCCAGCTACTTCACCGAAGCTGTTTATCAGGCTTAGGAGTTCTCTGGTGGAATTTTTAGGGTCACTTATATATACTATCATATCATCTGCAAAAAGTGATATTTTGACTTCATCTTTTCCAATTTGTATCCCTTTGATCTCCTTTTGTTGTCGAATTGCTCTGGCTAGGACTTCAAGTACAATGTTGAATAGGTATGGAGAAAGTAGACAGCCTTGTCTAGTCCCTGATTTTAGAGGGATTGCTTCAAGCTTCTCACCATTTACTTTGATGTTGGCTACTGGTTTGCTGTAGATTGCTTTTATCATGTTTAGGTATGGGCCTTGAATTCCTGATCTTTCCAAGACTTTTATCATGAATGGGTGTTGGATCTTGTCAAATGCTTTTTCTGCATCTAACGAGATGACCATGTGGTTTTTGTCTTTGAGTTTGTTTATATAGTGGATTACGTTGATGCATTTCCGTATATTGAACCATCCCTGCATCCCTGGGATGAAACCTACTTGGTCAGGATGGATGATTGTTTTGATGTGTTCTTGGATTCGGTTAGCAAGAACTTTATTGAGGATTTTTGCATCAATATTCATAAGGGATATTGGTCTGAAGTTTTCTATCTTTGTTGGGTCTTTTTGTGGTTTAGGTATCAGAGTAATTGTGGCTTCATAGAATGAGTTGGGTAGAGTACCTTCTGTTTCTATTTTGTGGAATAGTTTGTGAAGAACTGGGATTAGATCTTCTTTGAAGGTCTGATAGAACTCTGCACTAAACCCATCTGGTCCTGGGCTTTTTTTAGTTGGGAGACTATTAATGACTGCTTCTATTTCTTTGGGGGATATAGGGCTGTTTAGATCATTAACCTGATCTTGATTCAACTTTGGTACCTGGTATCTGTCTAGGAACTTCTCCATTTCATCCAGGTTCTCCAGTTTTGTTGAGTATAGCCTTTGGTAGAAGGGTCTGATGGTGTTTTGGATGTCTTCAGGATCTGTTGTTATGTCTCCTTTTTCATTTCTGATTTTGTTAATTAGGATGCTTTCCCTGTGCCCTCTAGTGAGTCTGGCTAAGGGTTTATCTATCTTGTTGATTTTCTCAAAGAACCAGCTCCTTGATTGGTTGATTCTTTGAATAGTTTTTCTTGTTTCCAATTGGTTGATTTCGCCCCTGAGTTTGATTATTTCCTGCTGTCTACTCCTCTTGGGTGAATTTGCTTCCTTTTGTTCTAGTGCTTTTAGGTATGTTGTCAAGCTGCTAATGTGTGCTCTCTCTAGTTTCCTTTTGGAGGCACTCAGAGCTATGAGTTTTCCTCTTAGAAATACTTTCATTGCGTCCCATAAGTTTGGGTATGTTGTGGCTTCATTTTCATTGAACTCTAAAAAGTTCTTAATTTCTTTCTTTATTCCTTCCTTGACCAAGGTATCAATGAGAAGAGTGTTGTTCAGTTTCCACGTGAAGGTTGGCTTTCTATTATTTATTTTGTTATTGAAGATCAGCCTTAGTCCATGGTGATCTGATAGGATGCATGGGACAATCAATATTTTTGTATCTGTTGAGTCCTGTTTTGTGACCAATTATGTGGTCAATTTTGGAGAAGGTACCATGAGGTGCTGAGAAGAAGGTATATCCTTTTGTTTTAGGATAGAATGTTCTGTAGATATCTGCCAGATCCATTTGATTCATAATTTCTCTAAGTTTCTCTGTGTCCCTGTTTAGTTTCTGTTTCCATGATCTGTCCATTGGTGTAAGTGGTGTGTTGAAGTCTCCCACTATTATTGTATGAGGTGCAATGTGTGCTTTGAGATTTATTAAAGTTTCTTTAATGAATGTGGCTGCCTTTGTATTTGGAGCATAGATATTCAGGATTGATAGTTCCTCTTGGAGGATTTTACCTTTGATGAGTATGAAGTGTCCCTCCCTGTCTTTTTTAATGACTTTGGGTTGGAAGTCAATCTTATCAGATATTAGAATGGCTACTCCAGCTTGTTTCTTCGTACCATTTGCTTGGAAAATTGTTTTCCAGCCTTTCATTCTGAGGAAGTGTCTATCTTTTTCTCTGAGATGAGTTTCCTGTAAGCAGCAAAATGTTGGGTCTTGTTTGTGTAGCCAGTTTGTTAGTCTGTGTCTTTTTATTGGGGAGTTGAGTCCATTGATATTAAGAGATATTAAGGAAAAGTAATTGTTGTTTCCTGTTATTTTTGTTGTTAAAGTTGGCATTCTGTTCTTGTGGCTGTCTTCTTGTAGGTTTGTTGAGGGATTACCTTCTTGTTGTTTCTAGGGCGTGGTTCCTGTCCTTGTATTGGTTTTTTTCTGTTATTATCCTTTGAAGGGCTGGATTCGTGGAGAGATAATGTGTGAATTTGGTTTTGTCGTGGAATACTTTGGTTTCTCCATCTATGTTAATTGAGAGTTTGGCTGGGTATAGTAGCCTGGGCTGGAATTTGTGTTCTTTTAGTGTCTGTATAACATCCGTCCCGGATCTTCTGGCTTTCATAGTCTCTGGTGAGAAATCTGGTGTAATTCTGATAGGCTTGCCTTTATATGTTACTTGGCCTTTTTCTCTTACTGCTTTTAGTATTCTATCTTTATTTAGAGCATTTGTTGTTCTGATTATTATGTGTCGGGAGGTATTTCTTTTCTGGTCCAGTCTATTTGGAGTTCTGTAGGCTTCTTGTATGTTCATGGGCATCTCTTTCTTTAGATTTGGGAAGTTTTCTTCTATAATTTTGTTGAAGATGTTTGCTGGTCCTTTGAGTTGAAAATCTTCATTCTCATCCACTCCTATTATCCGTAGGTTTGGTCTTCCATTGTGTCCTGTATTTCTTGGATGTTTTGAGTTAGGATCTTTTTGCATTTTACATTTTCCTTGATTGTTGTGCCAATGTTCTCTATGGAATCTTCTGCACCTGAGATTCTCTCTTCCATCTCTTGTATTCTGTTGCTGATGCTCGTATCTATGGTTCCAGATTTCTTTCCTAGGGTTTCTATCTCCAGTGTTGCCTCATTTTGGGTTTTCTTTATTGTGTCTACTTCCCTTTTTAGGTCTAGTATGGTTTTGTTCATTTCCATCATCTGTTTGGATGTGTTTTCCTGTTTTTCATTAAGGACTTCTACCTGTTTGATTATGTTATCCTGTTTTTCTTTAAGGATTTGTAACTCTTTAGCAGTGTTCTCCTGCAATTCTTTAAGGGATTTTTGTGCTTCCTCTTTAATGTCTTCTACCTGTTTACCAGTGTTCCTTTGTATTTCTTTAAGTGTGTTATTAAAGTCCTTCTTGAAGTCCTCTACCATCATCAGGAGATATGCTTTTAGATCCGTGTCTAGCTTTTCCGGTGTGTTGGGGTGCCCTGGACTGGGCGAAGTGGGAGTGCTGGGTTTTGATGATGGTGAGTGGTGTTGGTTTCTGTTAGTAAGATTATTACGTTTACCTTTCGCCATCTGGTAATCTCTGGGGTTAGTTGTTGTCGTTGTCACTGTTTAAAGATTGGAGCAGAAGCTGTGTTCCACTCACCAGCAGTCTCAAAATCCTGTGGCGGGGGTCATGGGTAGCTGGCGGTACCCTGGTGCTGGTCCAGCCGGAAGAGGCCTGTGGTCCTACTCAGGCCGGTTTTCTGCTTCCCTAACTAATGCAGTCTCTGGTCCCGCGCGCAATTGGATTGGAGCAGAAGCTGTGTTCCACTCTCCAGAAGTCTTAAGATCCTGTGGCGGGTGTTGTGGGTAGCTGGTGAGTGTCAGCCGACCCTGTGCCCTAGCTACCCCGGTGCTTTTCTGACCGGAAGTGGCTTGTGGCCCTATGTAGGCTGGATTTCTCTCTCCCCAACCAGAGCAGTCTCAGGTCCCCCGTGATTGGACTGGAGCAGAAGCTGTGTTCCACTCACCAGAGTCTCAAAATCCTGTGGCGGGGGTCGTGGGTAGCTTGTGGGTGTCAGCCGACCCTGCACTCTAGCTACCCAGGTGCTGATCCGGCCGGATGAGGCCTGTGGCCCTACTCAGGCCGGTTTCTGCTTCCCTAACTAATGCAGTCTCAGGTCCCGCGCGCAATTGGATTGGAGCAGAAGCTGTGTTCCACTCACCAGAAGTCTTAAGATCCTGTGGCCGGTGTTGTGGGTAGCTGGCGAGTGTCAGCTGACCCTGCGCCCTAGCTAACCAGGTGCTTTTTCGTGTCTCTGGTTTTATGTGGAGTTCTTTGATCCACTTAGACTTGAGCTTTGTACATCTTCTGCTTTCCATCTTCTTCTATCTTCTTCAATTTATTGTTACTACATTTACAAATTATTGATATTCTTCAAAAGCTTGATATTACTTACATATAAGACTTTCACTTGCTTGTCTAGAGCTATTCCATGATAGTTTATATTATTTGAGGCTGTTGTAAGGGTGTTCTTTCCCTTATTTAATTTTTTAGTCCATTTGTCGTTTATATATAGGAGGGCTACCAAGTTTTTGTGAGTTAGTTTTGTATTCATCTACTTTGCTGAAAGTTCTTTATCATCTGTAGGACTGCTCTAGTGGAATTTGGGGTCACTTGTGTGTACTACTATAAGGATACTTCTTCCTTTCTAATTTGTATTCTCTTGATATTCTTTAATTGTCTTATTGCTCTAGGTAAGGCTTCAAGTACTATATTGAATAAATATGAAGAGAGTGAACAACCTCATCTTGTTCCTGATAATAGTGGAGTTGATTTGAGTTTCTCTCCATTTAATTTGAAGTTGGCTATAGACTTGCTATAAACTACCTTTATTATGTTTGTATGAATTCATGGTCTGCTAAAAGTACAGGTATGATTGTCATTACTGGCTTTTATTTTGAAGTCTAAATATTGAAATAGCATATGATACATTATTTTATATCATAAGCTTTTGTATATCTAGATACCAATTACAGCTCATGACACATCTTGAAAGGTTTGATGGAAAAAGTTAGTAATTTATTCAAGGCAGCCCAAGAGTGATGCCTGATGCACTTGATTTCCAAGTGATTTAGACTGTGTGTGTATGTGTGTGTGTGTGTGTGTGTGTGTGTGTGTGTGCGTGCACTTATACACTGACATGCATATTGTAGTAAGATCTTTTATTTCATAAAAGTTTTTGTGTTTTTTAATGGGTCTTAAAAGAGAGTCTAAAGATTTTGGATCTCTATTCCTTGTGTAATATAATACATGATATTAATATTAGAGTCAAATCTTAAATGATAGATGAAAGTGTTAGCTTTTATAAGATAGATTACAAGAAAGAACTAAGGAGATGGCTCAATGTTCTCTGTTAAGCAACATTGGACTTACATTCATGGACTGGGTGATGTCCAGGTATTTGGTGGAGTCTAATCTATTTATAAGTCTACTGATTCAAATAGGGATTTCACCCAGAAATTTGCATACATGTATACTCAGAAGCTGTACTCAACACATGCACCAAAAAACAGTTATTCATATTGATCCAAGGTGAACTGTTACTCAAATAAATCAACATAAAACTATGACCCAAAGCAAATTCAAAGAATTCCATTGTCTTCTCTCCAAAGTTATTTATGTGACTAGTTTTAGGTCAGGCTTTCAAAGAGTTTTTAATTTTTAATATCTATGACATGATCTTCATTGTTCTAGGTTTGCATTCCACAGATGGCTATAGGAGTGAAGCAATACAGTATACAGTATTTTACATCTTTTTCATTCATTTAACATAGTTCATTTGAGTGAATTTCTGTTCTCATATTTACCGAGTCTGGTTCCTTTGATTTCAAAGTTATATGGGTGGGATGCAATCTGGTTATCAATTTCTTAGTTGTAAGCTTGAAAGGTTGTTTTCAGAAATTGGTAATTACTAATAGAGTCACTATAAATACCTCATTCACATATTTTAGATTACATTTCTCTTTTTTTTTTCTGTTCTATTCTTGTTACTTTTCCTGTACTCTAATGTGGCTGGGTATGTTCACTATTAATAGATTTCACTACTACTATATTTTCTTCCACACATATGGCTAAAGAAATTTATTTTCCAGTTTACTTTTCTGGTATAAAATCTGTTACAGGATATTAGATCTCTCTGTGAACCCCAATATTGTGTTATTTACTGAACAAACCTGTTTTGAGTTTTTCAGGAGCAATCAAGGAGAAACTAAAAACTAGCAGGTGATCTTCCTGAGATGGTTCCTCTATGTACTGTAAAGTTAATTATGAATTTGCTTCTTTAGGCAAGGCTGAGACTATATCCAAGGAAAGAGTCTTGCTATATATTTCCTATATACTTTATAATATACTTTTCCTGTTATTATTAAGTATATATTACACTCACTATGTATTAGCACACTCTTTTGGGCAGATTTTTGCAAAACAACAAAGATGTAGTGTCTTGTAGTGCTGCTATATAGACAAATAGATGATTATTTAAAATTATTAATGATAATTCTAGATGAATTTGTAAAATTATATTAGTAATATCAGTATTAAGATCATTTATAATAGGACTGCTATTAAGTCCTTTTAGATAACAAAACTGCAATGAGAACTCAGTCTTCAAGTGTCACTAGTTAATTGCTTCTGAGATAGCAAGAAGTTATTTACAACTTAGAGGTTGTAAAATAATTAACCAAAGGTCATAAAAAGGGAACTAAGGATTTACTATAGGTGCAAGATGCAAAAGACAAAACATTGACTGGGTTTATCTATATGGAACTTCAATCAGATCTTCCTTTTCTTCCTTCTTTCCTGTGTGTGTGTGTGTGTGTGTGTGTGTGTGTGTGTGTGTGTGTGTGTAGTACATATGTATGATGTATATGCACCTGGGGACTGAGAACATCTGGTTTTCTGCTCCATTCCTCTTTGCCTTATTCCTTTGAGGTAAGTTTTCTCACTGAACCTAGACCTAGTCGGTCAGCCAGCAAGTTCAAGTGATCCATTTGCTTTTCTCTTCTCTACTCCCAGTGCAGGAGTTGCAGACATATATGGGCTGTGTTTGGCTTTGTATGTGGTGGCTAGGAATTTGATCTCAGGTCTTATGGTTCCATGACAAGGACTCTTACTAACTGAGAAATCTTCTGGCACTCTGATTTTCCTTTTAAAAAATTGAAATTTAAACATTTAATTATTTTTTAAATAAATTAATTTATTTTTTACACTCCATATTACATTCCCTGCCCCCCCATCCACACTCCGACTGCTCCACATCCCGCACCTCCTCTAAACCCCCATCCCCCATCTCCACATGGATGCCCCCAAACCCTACCCCACCTGATCTCTAAACTCCCTGGGGCCTCCAGTCTCTTGAGGGTTAGGTACATCATCACTGAATGAACACAGACCTGGAAGTCTTCTACTGTATGTGTGTTGGGAGCCTCATATCAGCTGGTGTATGCTGTCTGTTTGGTGTTCCAGTGTTTGAGCGACCTGGGGGTTTCAGATTAAGACTGCTGGTCCTCCTACAGTATAACCCTTCTCCTCAGCTTCTTTCAGCCTTCCTTAATTCAACAACAGGGGTCAGCTGCTTCTGTCCATTGATTGGGTGCAAATATCTGCATCTGACTCTTTCAGCTGTTTGTTGGGTCTTTTGGAGGGCAGTCATGTGAGCATTCCATAGCCTCAGTAATAGTGTCAGACCTTGAGCTGGATTTCACTTTGGGTCTGTCACTGGACCTTCTTTTCCTCAGGTTCCTCTCCATCATTCTTTCAGCAGAGCAATTGTGGGTGAGAGATGTGACTGTGGAATGGCAACTCCATCCCTCACTTGATGTCCTGTCTTCCTACTGGAGGTGGACTCTATATGTTCACTCTCCCTACTGTAAGGCATTTCATCTAATATCTGTCCCTTTAACTCCTGAGAATCTCTTTCCTCCCAGGTCTCTGGTGCATTCTGCATGGTTTCCCCAACCTCCTACTTAGTGAGGTTGCCTGCTTCCAAACTTTGTTCTGGCTCTCAGGGCTTCAGTCCTTTTTCTCTCATCCAATACCAGATCAGTATCCCTCTCCCATGCACTGTTCCCACCATCCATTTTCCCTCCCAGGTGCCTCCCTCCCTCCCCACTTGTGATTGCTTTCTTCTCTCTCCCAAGGGTGACTGAGGCATGGCAATTCAGCTTGTTGAGCTTTTTGAGTTCTGTGGACTATACCTTGAGCATTCTGTACTTTTTTGTTATTGTTGTTTTTAGTTTTGTTTATTTTATTTTGTTTTTTGGCTAATATCCATTTATTAGTGAATACATTCCACGCATGTCATTTTGGGTCTGAGTTACCTTACTCAGGATGGATATTTTCTAGTTCTATCGATTTGCCTGCAAAACTCAGAATGTCCTTGTTCTTAATAACTGAGTAATATTCCATTGTGTAAATAAACCACATTTTCTGTATCCATTCTTCTGTTGTGGGACATCTAGGTTATTTCCAGCTTCTGGTTATCACAAATAAGGCCACTATGAACACAGTGGAACACCTGTTATTGAGTAGAGAATTATTCAGTTTCCAAGTGTATGTGGCTTTTTGTAGTTTTTGCTATTATTGAAGACCAGCCTTAGGCCATGGTGATCTGATAAGATGCATGTTTATTATTTCAATCTTGTATCTGATGAGGGTTGTTTGGTGACCAATTATATGGTCAATTTTGGAGAAGGTAACATGAGGTGCTGAGAAGAAAGTGTATTCTTTTCTTTTAGGGTGAAATGTTCTGTAGATATCTGTTAAATCTATTTGGTTCACAACCTCTCTTAATTTCACTGTGTCTCTGTTTAGTTTCTATTCCAATCTATTCCAATGACCTGTCCATTAGTGAGAGTGGGGTGTTGAAATCTCCTGCTATTATTGTGTGGAGTTCAATGTGTGTTTTGAGTTTTAGTAAAGTTTCTTTTATGAATTTGGGTGCTCTCACATTTGGGGCATAGATGTTCAGAATTGAGACTTTCTCTTGGTATGTTTTCCCCTTGATGAACATGAAGTGTCCTTTTTCATCATGCTTGATAACTTTTGGTTGAAAGTCTATTTTATTGGATATTTGGATGACAACTCCTGCTTGTTTCCCAGGACCATTTGCTTGGAAGGTCTTTTTTCATCCTTTTACTCCGAGATAATGCCTATCTTTGTTATTGAAGTATGTTTCTTGCATGCAGCAAAATGCTGTATCTTTTTTGCATATCTAGTCTGTTAGCTTATGCATTTTTATAAGTGAATTGAGGCCATTATTATTGAGAGATATTAAAGAGAGATGACTGTTGGTTCCTGTTATGTTTGGTTTTTGTGGGTGGCTTTATGTGCTCGTGGCTTTCTGCTTTTGACTTTGTTGTAAGATGCTTAATATTGTGTCCTTTCTTTGGTGCAGATATTTTCCTTGTTTTGGAGTTTTCCTTCCAGGATCCTCTGTAGGGCTTTATTTTCCTTTTTTAGTGAGATAATATCTGCCTTAAATAAAAGATTAAATGACAAAGTTGCTTCTGAGACTGCAAAGATAATGTATAATAGCAGCAAAGATAATGTATAATGTATACTAACCTACATAGTTCTTCTCCTTCCTTCTGTCCCTCTGGCTATCCCTCTTTCTCATTTTTTGTATCACAAACTGCCCTGTAACACCTTAATTTGTTATGTAGTTGAATATAATGAATTTCTGATCCTACTGTTCTATCTTTCCAGGAGTATGGGGGGCTTCTGGCAATGGGTCCTGCCATGCCCACTTTATGGAGTCCCAGTTCTTCATTCCTGTTGGGCAAACACTCTAAACTGCTACTCTCCCAGTCCCTGAACTGTTGTTCTTCTTCCTATTACTTCAGTTTATACCCTCACCTCTCGTAAATATTCTTTTAATAGGAGGTGATTATATGTGGAAGGTGATTATTGATTCGTGGGGATCTAGCTTCATGTAGAATTGTAGAAGAGAAATGTCCCATCTTGTTTCAACTGGTCTCATTTTCTTCTGTGCCTGTTCTTTCTTTTTATTTCTGATTGACATGCCCATTCATTGCCTTTCTGAATGAAATTCTTCCTAATGTGCTCCCCAAAGTCTGCTGAATAATGAATTAGAAAAAGGACTCTCTGACTGCATAATGTTGAAATGGGTAAAGATGCCTGACTACAGTAGTACATGGGACCAGGTACTGGCTTCTATAAGTAGCTCAAAACACTCTTCATATTAAATAAAAGCAACTGTGGAAAGATAAATGGAAAAAGAGAAGAGTTTTAGGGACATGTACATCCCCACAAAGACAATTTGCATACGTATCATCTTTTTATTATTACATTCTCTCTAGCAAATGAATTGTTCCTCTTTTTCTACATATGTGAAGGAAATTGATTTTGATTTTCCAACATATAGCCCCTGTAGACAGTCCTTGTGATAAATGATACCAAGGTAGCATAAATCATAACTACTTAGGACCTCAAACAGAAACATGTTTTTCAAGTAGAACTATGAACTGCTCATACACATTAATATATGTGTTAGATACAGCTTTTCATCTCCTGAGCTGCTTTCATTCACGGAAAATGTGATGATTAATCTTCATTATCCATGTGACAGGATTTAGAATTGCTATGGAAACATGCCTTTGGGTTTGCCTATGAGAATGTATTCACAAAGGTTTGACTGAGCATGGAAGACTTACCTTGATGTGGGCAGCACTGATTTATGATCTGTGCCCTGGACTCAATAATAAAGAGGAAAGAAGCTGTGAAGTACTGCCCATCTTCTGTTTCCTGATTGTGGCCAGCAGACTCATGTTCCTACCACATCTTCCTCACTCTGGTGGAGCATTCCTTCAACCCACAGACCAAACAAACCACTCCTTTAAGATGCCGTCAGCAAATAATTTGTCACAGTAATAAGATATGGATTATGGATAATTAATTAATTATTACTGATTAATATGGATAATGAGAGAAAAAAATCCAGCTTGCTTGTTTTTTGGTAAGAATGAAAGTGTTGCCCTTGATGTTCAGATATACATACATATACACATACACATACGCACACGCACACACACACAAACACACATATGAATTTTTCTGGATCTTTGTGACTTTCACATCATGCACCCTAATCCTACCCATCTCCTCCTCCCCTCATATCCAGCCTTTGCCCTTGCAACTTCCCTACTAATAGAGATAAAATAAAAATCTCATACAGATAAAGATAGAGATAAAATAAAAATCTCACACAGAATCTATAGTGTGTCACAGTGTACCCTTTTGTCCACCCTTCTTTGCTTGGAAATGTTTGTTCCTATGCCTTGTTTGTCTGATATGAGACCTCTGGCTTCTGCTACTCTATTCTGGAATGTCACTGGTATGCTTCTTAGATATCCTGTTGTTGCCCTATTTTATGGAGATCCTGAAGTTTTGGATATGTAGGACCAGGTATTTCATGTTTTCCACAGTTCATCAGTGGGGAAGATTTTGGGGTGGGCCAATTCAAAGTCTTGGATCTGGACTTTAGAGGTATCTGAGATGGTCAACCTACTCACTCTCCCATACCCACGTTATCAGAGTAAACTCTTTAGCACTAACCTGACTTGCTCACCCAATGATGCAGCCTACAAGAGACAGAGCTAGCTCTCCTGCTCTCATTCTCTTGGGTCAGATCACCTCATTCATCCTGGTAGTGTTGGGGTACACTGTGTAAAGTTGTGTCTCAGTTCTTCTTTATCTACCTAAGACATTTTCTAATCAGCTGTAATAAAAATCGGATGGTCAAATACCTGGGCATAAGTAGAAGGCAGAACTTCTTGGGAAGTAGAATAAAATCCTAGGAAGAAGAAAGAAGAAGAGTTTTTTCCAGGAGACATGAGAAGAGACAGACATGACTATTGACCTAGAAGTCATAGTTAGCCACTTGGCTGGATGGGGCTAGGTGGTCAGGTTAACTTAGATGAACCAGTTGAGAGTCTGCCCAGTTAAGGCCTTAATTTTGAAATATTAAAAGGTCTCTCTGTGGTTATTTGGGAAAATAGATGGTTAAGGATACCTGCTGCCATAGTTTCCAGCATTAATTAATGTACACAGAATATTAATAATCATTTTGTAAGTGGCACCCAACCTATAGCAATTAGAATCCACTGGAGCTTGAGCTGTTCCAGAGCCCTCTGTGAACAGGGCCTGCAGGAGAGAGCTCCTTGCAGGAATGCTCTCACTCCCCAGCTCAGAGATGAGATAGCCACTTTCTCTCCAATAACTGTCTGAGTTGGGACTAGTGAAGAGCACAAAGGGCATAGTAAGAGTAGAACAGCTAGGACAGGATCCTTCTGGTTGCCATTTGCACCCAGGAGTTGAGGCTGTTCCACAGCCGGTTGTACACAGGTCCCAACAGGAGAGAGCTGTTTTCCCAGGAGTGCTCTCACTCTAGGCTCTGAAGTGAGATAGCCATTTTCTCTCCAATAACTATCTAGTGCAGAATGGGTGAGGAGCACAGAGGCTGCAGGAACAGTGGGGCAGCTGGGACAGGATCCTTCCAGTCAATCTCTGCACCTGGAACTTGGACTATTTTACAACCCTCTGTACACAAGTTCTGCCAGGACAGAGCTAGTCTCCCAGGAGTGCTGACAAAGGCTTACAGGCCCACAGGAGGGACAAGCTGCAGCCAGAGACAGCAAGACCAACTAACACCAGAAATAACCAGATGGCTAAAGGCAAGCACAAGAACCTTACCAACAGAAACCAAAGCTACTTGTTATCATTAGAACCCCATTCTCCCACCAGCAAGTCCTGGATAGCCCAACATATCAGAAAAGCAAGATTTGAATTTAAAATCACATATCATGAAGTTGATAGAGGACTTTAGGAAGGACATAAATAACCCCGTTAAAGAAATACAGGAGAACACAGGTAAACAAGTAGAAGACCTTAAAGAGGAAACACAAAGTCCCCTAAAGAATTACAGAAAAACACAACCAAACAGGTGAAGGAATTGAACAAAACTTCCCAGGATCTAAAAGTGGAAAAAGATACAATTAAGAAATCAAAAAGGCAACCAGAAGCAATCCCAATAAATTCAGGGACTAGACAAGGCTCCTCACTTTCTCCCTACATATTCAATATAGTACTTGAAGTCCTAGCCAGAGCAATTCAACATCAAAAGGAGATCAAGGGGATACAAATTGGAAAGGAAGAAGTAAAAATTTCACTATTTGCAGATGACATGATAGTATATATAAGTGACTCTAAAAATCCAACCAGAGAACACCTAAACCTGATAAACAGCTTCAGTGCAGTAGCTGGATATAAAATTAACTTAAACAAATCATTGGCCTTTCTCTACACAAAGGATAAACAGGATGAGAAAGAAATTAGGGAAATGACACCCTTCACAATAGTCACAAAAAATATAAAATACCTTGGTGTGACTCTAAGGAAGTGAAAGATCTATATGAAAAAAATTTCAAGTCTCTGAAGAAAGAAATTGAAGAAGATCTCAGAAGATGGAAAGATCTCCCATGCTAATGGATTGGCAGGATTAATATAGTAAAAATGGCTATCCTTCCGAAAGCAATCTACAGATTCAATGCAATCCGAATCAAAATTTCAACTCAATTCTTCACTGAATTAGAAAGGCAATTTGCAAATTCATCTGGAATAACAAAGCACCTAGGATAGCAAAAACTATTCTCAAGAATAAAAGAACTTCTGGTGGATACACCATGACTGACCTCAAGCTGTACAACAGAGCAATTGTGATAAAAACTGCATGGTACTGGTACAATGACAGACAGGTAGATCAATGGAATAGAATTGAAGACCCAGAAATGAACTCACACACCTATGGTCACTTGGTCTTTGACAAGGGAGCTAAAACCATCCAGTGGAAAAAAGACAGCATTTTCAACAAATGGTGCTGGGTCAATTGGTGGTTATCATGTAGAAGAATGCGGATTGATCCATTCTTATCTCGTTGTACAAAGCTCAAGTCTAAGTGGATCAAAGACCTTCACATAAAACCAGAGACACTGAAATTAATAGAGGAGAAAGTGGGGAAAAGCCTCAAAGATATGGGCACAGGGGAAAAATTCCTGAACAGAACAGCAATGGCCTGTGATGTAAGATCGAGAATTGACAAATAGGACTTCATAAAATTGCAAAGCTTCTGTAAGAAAAATATACTGTCAATAAGACAAAAAGGCCACCAACAGATTGGGAAAGGATTTTTACCAATCTTAAATCTGATAGGGGACTAATATGCAATATATACAAAAACTCAAGAAGTTGGACTACAGAAAATCAAATAACCCCATTAAAAATGGGGTATAGAGCTAAACAAAGAATTCTCAACTAAGGAATACCGAAGGGCTGAGAAGCACTTTAAAACAGGTTCAACACATTCTATCCTAAAACAAAAGGATATACCTTCTTCTCAGCACCTCATGGCACCTTCTCCAAAATTGACCACATAATTGGTCACAAAACAGGCCTCAACAGATACAAAAATATTGAAATTGTCCCATGCATCCTATCAGATCACCATGGACTAAAGCTGATCTTCAATAACAAAATAAATAATAGAAAGCCAACCTTCACGTGGAAACTGAACAACACTCTTCTCAATGATACCTTGGTCAAGGAAGGAATAAAGAAAGAAATGAAGGACTTTTTAGAGTTCAATGAAAATGAAGCCACAACATACCCAAACTTATGGGACGTAATGAAAGCATTTCTAAGAGGAAAACTCATAGGTCTGAGTGCCTCCAAAAGGAAACTAGACAGAGCACACATTAGCAGCTTGACAACACACCTAAAAGCACTAAAACAAAAGGAAGCAAATTCACCCAAGAGGAGTAGACGGCAGGAAATAATCAAACTCAGGGGTGAAATCAACCAAGTGGAAACAAGAAAAACTATTCAAAGAATCAACCAATCAAGGAGCTGGTTCTTTGAGAAAATCAACAAGATAGATAAACCCTTAGCCAGACTCACTAGAGGGCACAGGGAAAGCATCCTAATTAACAAAATCAGAAATGAAAAAGGAGACATAACAACAGATCCTGAAGACATCCAAAACACCATCAGAGCCTTCTACCAAAGGCTATACTCAACAAAACTGGAGAACCTGGATGAAATGGAGAAGTTCCTAGACAGATACCAGGTACCAAAGTTGAATCAAGATCAGGTTAATGATCTAAACAGCCCTATCTCCCCCAAAGAAATAGAAGCAGTCATTAATAGTCTCCCAACTAAAAAAAGCCCAGGACCAGATGCGTTTAGTGCAGAGTTCTATCAGACCTTCAAAGAAGATCTAATCCCAGTTCTTCACAAACTATTCCACAAAATAGAAACAGAAGGTACTCTACCCAACTCATTCTATGAAGCCACAATTACTCTGATACCTAAACCACAAAAAGACCCAACAAAGATAGAAAACTTCAGACCAATATCCCTTATGAATATTGATGCAAAAATCCTCAATAAAGTTCTTGCTAACCGAATCCAAGAACACATCAAAACAATCATCTATCCTGACCAAGTAGGTTTCATCCCAGGGATGCAGGGATGGTTCAATATACGGAAATCCATCAACGTAATACAGTATATAAACAAACTCAAAGACAAAAACCACATGGTCATCTCGTTAGATGAGGAAAAAGCATTTGACAAAATCCAACACCCATTCATGATAAAAGTCTTGGAAAGATCAGGAATTCAAGGCCCATACCTAAACATGATAAAAGCAATCTACAGCAAACCAGTAGCCAACATCAAAGTAAATGGTGAGAAGCTTGAAGCAATCCCTCTAAAATCAGGGACTAGACAAGGCTGTCCACTTTCTCCATACCTATTCAACATTGTACTTGAAGTCCTAGCCAGAGCAATTCGACAACAAAAGGAGATCAAAGGGATACAAATTGGAAAAGATGAAGTCAAAATATCACTTTTTGCAGATGATATGATAGTATATATAAGTGACCCTAAAAATTCCACCAGAGAACTCCTAAGCCTGATAAACAGCTTCGGTGAAGTAGCTGGATATAAAATTAACTCAAACAAATCAATGGCCTTTCTCTACACAAAGAATAAACAGGCTGAGAAAGAAATTAGGGAAACAACACCCTTCTCAATAGTCACAAATAATATAAAATATCTTGGCGTGACTCTAACTAAGGAAGTGAAAGATCCGTATAATAAAAACTTCAAGTCTCTGAAGAAAGAAATTCTAGAAGATCTCAGAAGATGGAAAGATCTCCCATGCTCATGGATTGGCAGGATCAACATTGTAAAAATGGCTATCTTGCCAAAAGCAATCTACAGATTCAATGCAATCCCCATCAAAATTCCAAATCAATTCTTCAACGAATTAGAAAGCGCAATCTGCAAATTCATCTGGAATAACAAAAAACCTAGGATAGCAAAAACTCTTCTCAAGGATAAAAGAACCTCTGGTGGAATCACCATGCCGGACCTAAAGCTTTACTACAGAGCAATTGTGATAAAAACTGCATGGTACTGGTATAGTGACAGACAAATAGACC
This sequence comes from Mus caroli, assembly GCF_978045245.1. Classification (NCBI taxonomy): domain Eukaryota; kingdom Metazoa; phylum Chordata; class Mammalia; order Rodentia; family Muridae; genus Mus; species Mus caroli. The sequence continues at coordinate 62,487,415 of NW_028227256.1, forward strand.
AATGGAATAGAATTGAAGACCCAGAAATGAACCCACACACCTATGGTCACTTGATCTTCGACAAGGGAGCTAAAAACATCCAGTGGAAGAAAGACAGCATTTTCAACAAATGGTGCTGGCACAACTGGTTGTTATCATGTAGAAGAATGCAAATCGATCCATTCCTATCTCCTTGTACTAAGGTCAAGTCTAAGTGGATCAAGGAACTACACATAAAACCAGAGACACTGAAACTTATAGAGGAGAAAGTGGGGAAAAGCCTTGAAGATATGGGCACAGGGGAAAAATTCCTGAATAGAACAGTAATGGCTTGTGCTGTAAGATCGAGAATTGACAAGTGGGACCTCATGAAACTGCAAAGCTTCTGCAAGGCTAAAGACACCATCAATAAGACAAAAAAACCACCAACAGATTGGGAAAGGATCTTCACCTATCCTAAATCAGATAAGGGACTAATATCCAATATATATAAAGAACTCAAGAAGGTGGACTCCAGAAAGTCAAATAACCCCATTAAAAAATGGGGCTCAGAACTGAACAAAGAATTCTCACCTGAGGAATACCGAATGGCAGAGAAACACCTGAAAAAATCTTCAACATCCTTAATCATCAGGGAAATGCAAATCAAAACAACCCTGAGATTCCACCTCACACCAGTCAGAATGGCTAAGATCAAAAATTCAGGTGACAGCAGATGCTGGCGAGGATGTGGAGAAAGAGGAACACTCCTCCATTGTTGGTGGGATTGCAAGCTTGTACAACCACTCTGGAAATCAGTCTGGCGGTTCCTCAGAAAATTGGACATAGTACTACCGGAGGATCCAGCAATACCTCTCCTGGGCATATATCCAGAAGATGTCCCAACCGGTAAAAAGGACACATGCTCCACTATGTTCATAGCAGCCCTATTTATAATAGCCAGAAGCTGGAAAGAACCCAGATGTCCCTCAACAGAGGAATGGATACAGAAATTATGGTACATTTACACAATGGAGTACTACTCAGCTATTAAAAAGAATGAATTTATGAAATTCCTAGCCAAATGGATGGACCTGGAGGGCATCATCTTGAGTGAAGTAACATAATCACAAAAGAACTCACACAATATGTATTCACTGATAAGTGGATATTAGCCCAAAACTTAGGATACCCAAGATATAAGATACAATTTGCTAAACGCATGAAACTCAAGAAGAATGAAGACCAAAGTGTGGATACTGTGCACCTTCTTAGAATTGGGAACAAAACACCCAGGGAAGGAGTTACAGAGACAAAGTTCGTAGCTGTGATGAAAGGATGGACCATTTAGAGACTGCCATATCCAGGGATCCATCCCATAAGCAGCTTCTAAACGCTGACACCATTGCATACACTAGTAAGATTTTGCTGAAAGGACCCAAATATAGCTGTCTCTTGTGAGACGATGCCGGGGCCTAGCAAACACAGGAGTGGATGTTCACAGTCAGCTATTGGATGTATCACAGGGCTCCCAATGGAGAAGCTAGAGAAAGTACCCAAGGAGCTAAAGGGATCTGCAACCCTATTGTTGGAACAACATGATGTACTAACCAGAACCCCGGAGCTCTTGTCTCTAGCTGCATATGTATCGAAAGATGACCTAGTAGGCCATCAATGGAAAGAGAGGCCCATTGGACTTGCAAACTTTATATGCCCCAATATAGGGAATGCCAGGGCCAAAAGAATGGGAATGGGTGGGTAGGGAAGTGGGGGGCGCTATGGGGGACTTTTGGGATAGCATTGGAAATGTAATTTAGGAAAATATGTAATAGAAATATTAAAAATTAAAAAAAAAAAAGAAAATCAAGAAGGAAGACAAATGTGTGGATACCTCGATCCTTCTTAGAAGAGGGAACAAAACACCCATGGAAGGAGTTATAGACACAAAGTTTGGAGCTAAGATGAAAGGATGGACCATCCAGAGACTATCCCAGCCAGGGATCCATCCCAAAATTAGCCACCAAACCAGACACGATTGCATATGCCAGAAAGATTTTGCTGAATGGACCCTGATATAGGTGTCTCTAGTGAGGCTATTCCAGTGCCTGGCAAACACAGAAGTGGATGCTCACTGTCATCTATTGGATGGAACACAGGGCCCCCAATGGAGGAGCTAGAGAAAGTACCCAAGGAGCTGAAGGGGTCTGCAACCCTATAGGTGGAACAGCAATATGAACTAACCAGTACTCCCAGAGCTCGTGTCTCTAGATACATATGTAGCAGAAGATGGCCTAGTTGGCCATCATTGGGAAGAGAGGCCCCTTGGTCTTGCAAACTTTATATTCCCCAGTACAGGGGAATGCCAGAGCCAAGAAGTGGGAGGGAGTGGATAGGGGAGCAAGGTGGGGGAGGGGGAGGGTATATGGGATTTTCGGGATAGCATTTGAAATGTAAATTAAGAAAATATCTAATAAACAATTGAAAAAAAAAAGAAATCACAAAGGGAGACAAATCTGGAGATAGAAAACCTAAGAAAGAGATCAGGAGCCATAGTTGCATCATCAACAGAAGACAAGAAATAGAAGATGAACTCTCAGGTACAGAAGATTCCATAGAACTCATTGACACAACAGTCAAAGAAAATGCAAAATGCAAAAAGCTCCTAACCCAGAACATCCAGAAAATTCAGGACACAATAAGAAGACCAAACCTAAGGATAATAGGTAGGTCTGAATTTGTGGAAATATATTGTGTGAATTTGGTTTTGTCATGAAATATCTTGGTTTCTCCATCTATGGCAATTGAGAGTTTTGTTGGGTATAGTAGCCTAGGATGGCATTTGTGTTCTCTTAGGTTCTGAATAACATCTGCCCAGGATCTTCTAGCTTTCATAGTCTCTGGTGAGAAGTCTGGTGTAATTCTGACAGGTCTGCCTTTATATGTTACTTGATCTTTTCCACTTATTGCTTTTAATATTTTTTGTTTTGTACATTTGGTGTTTTGATTATTATGTGACATTAGGACTTTCTTTTCTGGTCCAATCTATTTGGAATTCCATAGGCTTCTTGTATGTTTATGGCTATCTCTTTTGTTAGGTTAGGGAAGTTTTCTTCTATAATTTTGTTGAAGATTTTACTGGCCCTTTAAGTTGGGAATCTTCATTCTCTTCTATACCTATTATCCTTAGGTTTGGTCCTCTCATTGTGTCCTGGATTTCCTGGATGTTTTGGGGTAGGAGCTTTTTGCATTTTGCATTTTGCATTTTGCATTTTCTTTGACTGTTGTGTCAATGAGTTCTATGGAATCTTCTGTACCTGAGAGTTCATCTTCTATTTCTTGTCTTCTGTTGATGATGCAACTATGAGTCCTGATCTCTTTCTTAGGTTTTCTATCTCCAGAGTTGTCTTCCTTTGTGATTTCTTCTAATTTTTTTTATTTTTAATTTTCTTCTTCTTCTTTTTTTTTTTTTTACTAGTTGTTTTCTTTATATACATTTCAAATTTCAAATGCTATCCCGGAAGTTCCCTATACCTCCCCCGCCCTGCTCCCCTACCCACCCACTCCCACTTCTTGGCCCTGGCATTCCCCTGTACTGGGGCATATAAAGTTCGCAATACCAAGAGGGCTCTCTTCCCAGTGATGGCTGACTAGGCCATCTTCTGCTACGTATGCAGCTAGAGACACGAGCCTTTGTGATTTCTTAATTGGTTCTTTTTCCAATTTTAGATCCTGGAAGCTTTTGTTCAATTCCTTTACCTGTTTGGTTGTGCTTTCCTGGAATTCTTTAAGGGATTTTTTGTGTTTCTTCTTTAAGGTCTTGTACTGGATAGTTTTGTGTAACTTGACACAACTGGAGTTATCACAGAGAAAGGAGCTTCAGTTGAGGAAAAGCCTCCATGAGATCCAAGTGTAAGGCATTTTCTCAATTAGTTATCAAGGGGGAAAGGCCCCTTGTGCGTGGGACCATCTCTGGGCTGGTAGTCTTGGGTTCTATAAGAGAGCAGGCTGAGCAAGCCAGGGGAAGCAAGCCGGTAAAGAACATCCCTCCATGGTCTCTGCATCAGCTCCTGCTTCCTGACCTGCTTGATTTCAGGTCCTGACTTCCTTGGTGATGAACAGCAGTATGGAAGTGTAAGCTGGATAAACCCTTTCCTCCCTAACATGCTTCTTGGTCATGATGTTTGTGCAGAAATAGAAACCCTGACTAAGACAGGTCTTTTACCTGTTTTCCTGTGTTCTGTATTTTTTTTAAGGGAGTTATTTATGTCCTTCCTAAAGTCCTCTATCATCATCATGAGATGTGATTTTAAATCAGAGTATTGCTTTACTAGTGTGTCAGGGTATCCAGGGCGTGCTGTTGTGGAAGAACTGGTTTCTGATGATGCCAAGTAGTCTTGGTTTCTATTGCTTATGCTCTTGCCTTTGCCTCTTACCATCTGGTTATCTCTGGTGTTAGCTGGTCTTACTGTCTCTGACTTGGCTTGTCCCTCCTGTGAGCCTGTGTGTATTCCTGTGTGTATTAATTTGGGTATGGAGAACTATGGTATAGTGTCATCACTGGGGTGCAGAAGGAAACAGGAAGGATCCTGTCACTGGCTGTTTCTTGTTTCCTTTGTCCTGATGACTCTGGGTAGCTCCCTCTTCAGCCAGGAATTTGAGCAGAAGTGGTGGTCTTACCTGTGCTCACAGACTTGGCACCACTCCCTGGAGACCCACTGGCTCCCCACAGTATTTGTGTATGGAGTGATGTTGCACAGGATCAGCTCTGGGCATAGACTTATGGTTTCCAAAAAATGCTGTTACCTCTAAGCAACAGGAAGCAATTTTAAGAATATACATTGCTCCATTTCCAATATTGCACCAGTGGGCACATTTGGCTTAGCAGATTGGTATTACCATTTCCAGGGTTCACAGTTAGATAAGACTATTGAAGCTTAATGCCTCCCAGCATCCAATATAGCAACTTCTGGCTAGCAGAAAAGAAACTGACAGGTGATCTGGTTATTTTACTTAATTATTCCTTTTAAATTTTTTTTATTTTATAGATACAATTTCCAATGCATAAGGAAATCTATTTCTGTACTCCAATTTGTAGAGAATTTACCTGCCTATAAGATCTATGTATCTACAACCGAAAGCTATAACAAATTCAGTTAAATAAGATGATCCATGTTGAAAAAAGTAAATGTGTGTAAGTCATTTATTATGATAGATTATTTTTCCTTTGAATTCAATTTAGTATGCTATTATTGAGACTTAAGAAAACCACTCTGAATACTATTCCTTGTAGAGTTTGTGAGCCAAAAAAATGAAGAAAAAATTAAGAAATACAAATAATTAAAACAACAAACACTCAGTTGAATAATATTTAGTCATGATACCAGTTTTAAGTTACAGTGTACCAGATGGATAAAATGGGGTGTTTTCCTGGCTCTGTGATGCCTTATATCTAAGAGAAATTCCACCTCCAAGTAAGAGAGAACAATCTATTTTCCTTGCCTGAGAGCAAATAATAGAGTCAACTTTTCATAGCAGATCAGAAATAATTTAAATAAAAACAAATAAATAAACCCCAGGAAACTGGAAAGATACACCATTCAAAACAGTAAGAAGTCATTTTCTCCTTAAAATTGTGCAGATGAGATAAGAATGAAAATCAGTTCAGCTCAACTTTGCTGTCACTGGTTCAAACTTCTATCATGATAGCAGGTAATTCATTTCATACTGTATTTAAACACAGCACAATTTTGGAAAGAAAGGTTTCTAATGACATTTAACTCAGTCCTGTGAGTATAGCAAAGCTTAAGACATGTATATGTTTAAATTATTTAAAAATATGTTTGGCTTTTTATTTTAATTTAATTTTTTTAATTTTAATTTTTGTAAATATGGGTAATGTTGACCCAGAAACAGTACTAAAACTTAGCACCAAGTGAGAAGAACTGAGGTAAACATAATGCCTTTGGGAGTCAGGATTGGCCTGGCCCTAAGACAACACAGAAGTTGCTTAGGAAGTTGTACAGTAAAGTGACATTTCTCACAAGGATCAGATTTATGGCCTAGAAGCAATACTCAAGGTTTAGGGGTAAAGAAACCATAAATTCTGGGGGATATGGGTGAAGTCAGGCTCTACAGATGGCAAAGTGTCACCAGGTTGTAAACTACATCCTTTCCTAGAATTCTTGGAGGAGGATAGGTGAGCATCTTCCTTTGAAGAGATAAGCCTGCGTGCTTAGCTTTCCTGGCTTCTCCAGTGCTTATCTGTGCATAAACACACCTTTTCTTCTAAAGAAAGTTCATAATATTTCAGCTAAAAAGCTCAGCCAAAGGATTTAAATAATTCACAGTTTTTTGTTTTTGTTTTTTCTTTTCATGCAAAGTCTGGCTGTTTTCTGGTAAGTCTTATTAAATGCTTGCCAGTTTTAAAAATAAAATTATTCCTAAAACAACAGTTGTCATACAACAATCATTATTAACTAATCAAAAAGCCACGCATATGACATCATCTATATTATAAAACCAACTTTAAGAAGTTTAAGAAAAATATACTGTTTTAACTTTTATCTCCTTTTTGTACTTAATGAAATTGGTAATGATTTGTTTATGTCTTAGAATCTAGGAAGAAACCAAATAATTCATTTTGGGCATGAGTCACCTTAAAGTAATAAATATAACTCAGGACATTCAGAACTAAGACTGGATAATTAAAGGGCTAATGTGAGACTAATTCATCACAAGAGCATTGTGGCCAAAGTAGAAGAACATCTGTAAGGGGTGAAGACAGAAGAGGAATGATTCAATGCTTTTAAATAACATATGGGAAAAATACAGTGTAGAAATTAGCAGAAAATGATAAAAAGTCATTAAAATTAAAAATTTAAAGACATTTTAACAGTCCATTCATATTTTCATTGGATATTTTATGTATTTGCATTTCAAATGTTATCCCCTTTCCTGGTTTCTCCTCTGGGAATCCCTATCTCATCCTCCCTCCTGCTGCTTCTTTGAGGGTGCTCTGCCTCCCACTCACCCACTCCCACTTCACCACCCTCTCATTCCCCTACACTGGGGCATGGAGCCTTCACAGGACCAAGGGCCTCTCCTCCTATTGATGCCAGACAATGCCATCCTCTGCTACATATGTGGCTGGAGCCATGGGTCCCTCCATGTGTAGTCTGTATTTCTCATATTCTATATGGATTGTCTTATATGATACTATGAAATAGTATCAGCTAAGTATTATGTTATTAATGACAATACAAACCAAAAGGACACACAGTGGGGAGAGAGGAGGAGTTGGGGAATTAAGGGTAGTTAAAGAGAGGTAGTAGTAGAAGGATGTAGTCAATAAAACATGTGTAAAACATTTAAAAATGAAAACATTTAGAAAAGATATATCTAACATTCTGTGTGAACCATTCATAATTCTGGATCTTTATACAGCAGCATGTAATGAGAAGTATTATTGTTTAGGCTGGAAGAAATACAATGGCACTTGACATTAAAACTATACCACTTTGTCTGAAGGCATTTTTCTTCTGTATTTTTCTTTATGAAAAAATGCTTTGAAAATATGAAAGACACAATATTGGTGTTCGTTAATATTGTAGATGTGTCATAAATACCACAACTATCCATTACAACCTAGGTTCATGTGGGACATTTAAAACATTTTATTGGTAAATCTATTTCAGTTTGTTGTGAAATTTTGCCAAAATTTCATCATGCAGTACTAAATGACACATGAGAAAATTTTGATGTGCAACAAAAGCTGATTTTATTTCAATCCTTTATCAGTTATTTTCTAAATATCTCACATATCTTTTATTCAGAAGCTAGCTACAAGCAGGCGAGAGATAGATTACAGATATATTTCCAAAGTTTTTTAGTTAAATGGCCATAATTTAAAAAAAAATGTGTCATTAGGTATGTTGTGGTTTAAATGAATGTAAATGGTCCTCATGGGATCACATATTTGAATGTTTGGTCCCCAGTTGTGTAGGAAGAATTACAAAGTGTAGTCTTGGTGGAGGACATGTAGCCTTTGGGGTTTCAAAAGCCCACAACAGGAAGAGTGTCTCACTCTGTCTTCCTCCTTATGGCTGTGAATCAGGATGTAAAGCTCTTAGCTAGTGATCCAGAGCCACACCTGCCTGCTTTCTGCCACAATGATAATGATAACCCTCTGAAACTGTCAGCAAGCCCCCAGATAAATGCTTTGTTTTGTAAGATTTGTCTTGGTCATGGCATCTCTTCACAGCAATAGTAATTAAAACAGACATATATCAATGTTTCTAAGGTTTCTTTCAAGAGAGAAAATGAAACCTATATATACCCCTCCTCATTGTAACAGTTCCAGACGTGGTACATATTCTTCACAATGCCATCACTTAAGAGGCTGAGGCAGGGGTATTGGCATGAGGTAGATGACAGCCTACATTGCATAGTGAGACGCTGACACAAGAAATGTTATCTGTAAATCTCTTTTTCCCAAGTACACTCCCAGCACCTTTTGCATACATTAAATAAGAGGGTTTGAAAGTGAGGATGAATCACTAAGGTCTTTCTAATGTGGCTTGTTTTACTCTTGTGCATTTGATTATTTTCAGCTTTGTTTTAAGTTAGCAATTTCTATAATTTTTGTGGATGTATGCATGTGTATATTGCATGTTAGCACACATGTTTGTGAACACACACACACCCCCACACACAAACAAACAAACAAACAAACACGTTTAGGATATTTTCTTAGCTCAAATCCTTTATCTGAAAATGAGTATGACAAGATCCACTTTTCAAAGTTGCTTAAGATATTAAGAAAAGATGTATTATTTGCTGTTTTAAAGCTTAATTATGAGTACAAGGCCATAGAAAGTGACACAGTGATAATTTTTACATTACAAATCTGTACATATTTAGCACATACAATTTGAATGTGGTCATATTCACACTCCAATGGTACAATCAGCACAATTCTTCATCTCCAGATGTTTACTTGTGTCTTTTTTGTGGATGTTTTGGCAGAAGGCTTCTCAAATATTTTTTAAACAATATTTAACATTAAATCTCTTTTTGAAATTTAGCATAAATTTCCATATTGCTAGCCACAGGCATAACAATGTAGCAAATCTCTAGCTTATTCATCATGGTTAACAAACCTCTATGTGCACTGAACTTTTCCTTCTTCTTCCAGATCCTCACAGTCACCATTCTGTTCCCTGCTTTTGAATTTGAATAGTTTAGATGCCTCTTGTCAGTTCCATAATGCAGTTTTTCCTTCTGCTATGTCTTTACTTCACCTAGAATAGTGTTTTCCTTATTTGTCAATGTTGAAAATGGCAGGACATATATTGAGCACATTTTCCTTTAAAATGAGGAAAAGTGGAGACCCCCAAGACTAGCAAACAGATGTGCTGTTTGACATATTATATCTCAAAAGTGAGGAGTGTAAGATGAAATGAATCAATGAAATTGAATTGCCGTAATACTTCCGATCTAACACCAATAAGGTTTGTTTTTCTAAATAGATTAGAGAAAGAGATTATAGGAAAACAAGCCCAGTCTTCTGTGATAGAGCTCACTGATTAGATAGAAAGGCCATCTGTCTAGGAAGGCTGGGGAGGAGTGTGTGATGACTCTTTCAGATCCAGTCAGATGCCTCAGAGGAGTGTCTCCAAAGCAGTGGTGCCACAACCCAAGTGTTGCTATTAATGTCTTACCTCAGTCATATGTATTCTGGGAGGTATTCCATACTGTCTTAGTCAGGGTTTCTATTTCTGCACAAACATGATCAAGAAGCAAGTTGGGGAAGAATGGGCTTATTCAGTTTACACTTCCACATTGCTGTTCATCACCAACGGAAGTCAGGCAGGTCAGCAAGCAGAAGCTGATGCAGAAGCCATTGAGGGATGTTATTTACTGGTTTGCTTCCCCTTTCTTGCTCAGCTTGCTTTCTTATAGAACCCAAGGCTACCAGCCCAGGGATGGCACCTCCCACAATGGACCCTCCTACTCTTTATCACTAATTGAGATAATGCCTTACAGCTGGATCTCATGGGAGTATTTCCTCAAAGGAGGCTCCTTTCTCTGTGATAGCTCCATCTTGTATCAAGTTGACATACAAAACCAGCCAGTACACATACCTGCCACAGTACTCCGGTCGAGACAGCCTGTCAGGCAGGGATGCCTAAAAGCTGCTCATGAGGCAAAAAGAGTTTCAAGGAAGCTCTCCTCCTGGAGTATGGCATTCTCTTAATTCTCCATTCCCGAGTTAGTCTAGTGTATGGATCCACGTGCTCTCTTTCAGTATCATCCTATTATAAGTGCCTTTTAAGATTGAATTCTGACATAGCTAAAGCAGCAGTGTTCCAACAGTCCTAGATCATCCTTGAGCAAGACCTTGGGCTTGGAATTCAGTACTGCCCCTGGTATTACACTATCTCTATGAGTAAAAGTTAGGACACTGCCCTTCACAGGAATCTACCATCACCAAGGAAGAAAGAAGTTTCTGACCGTAGGAGAAACCAGAATAGATACTTAGAATTATAGCTGAGTTACACCTATATACGGGAATTTACAATGGTTTAGGAAGTAGATCGGGCTGTGGTTTTAGAGTATTGCATTATTAATGAGATGGTTAGCTAGAACAAAACTCCCTAGTTAGAACCATGACTTGGATGTGAAAGCCCTTGCCCTAGGAGTGAAAAGTTCTCACACCTGGCTTCTAAGACTATAGCTGACCTTACATAGGGCTGACTTTGTCTCAGTTATTTTATTGCCCAGTTCCTGCCAGTGTTTGCGTTTTCATTCCTCTGTTCTGTGTAAGAGTCATTAAACATCCGGTTACCTCATTTTGTACCTTGCAGGTATGTCACCCAACTTCCTTATTGTCTTCTGTATAAAAAGTCTGATGCTCGAGTTGTAAAAATACATTCAGATTCCACACGACCTCTCCTGTGTGCATCTGTTTGTCACTCATCCGACGCTTTGCCCACCCGTGATGAGAGACCCATTCCATGCAGACAAAGGGACCCAGAGGGTCTGCGGCACATACCATGGAGAGGATAAGCCTAAGAGAAAAGAGTGAAGAACACAGTCAAGGATAGAGAAGAGGGCCAAGGTGCTTCCTCTATTCTTCTTTCTACACACTGAAAAGCCTTCCCACCTATCCTTTAAGTGAATGTGTTGACATGTGTCCAAATTAGTTTAAACAGGATGAAACAAAGAGAAGATTGTGAGTAGGTAGCCAGAATCTGCTCTGTGTAACATACATGTAGTTTGCTAACTAGAAACAGTTTCTGAAATAGGAACCTTGAGTATTTGTTACTGATTCTTCAATATAACTTTAGTCTCTGTTAAGAACAGTGAATGTTTCACAATTTGAGGAAACATTCATATTGCAATGATTCTGAGATATCATTGAGAATCAAAATATAAATTATGTAGATATAAAATAGAATGAAAAGGGCAATGATTGTGTTTCTTGTACAGAAAACTTCTCTCTCTAAGATTATTTTTCTATCTTTTATAGATGTGTAACTTCATGAAAGACAATTTGACAAGTTAGAAGTGTTTTGACTGACACCAACTTATTTTTCTCTGCTCATATTGGGAGAAGAAATGAACAATACATATCACATAATACTTTAAATTCCCTTGTCTTTATACAGTGGGAAGATTGAATTACAGTGCAGGCACATTTTCCAGTGTCCCCATTATAGTTGCTAGCAAAAGGCCACCTACCAAAATACAGTCTTCATGTTTCTACACAAGGATCAAGGCTTTGAGTAAAGGAAAGCTGAAAGTCATGTACTTTGAGAAAGTGTTTCTGTTATTCTATAGTTAAGTTCATTAGGTCACCATGAAACTTGAGTCTGTCTTTTGGTCTTCACACTTCCTTTGTTCTCCTTGATAATATGCATCAAGGACTCCAGATCAGAATATCTCAAATCTCAGCTTAAGGCCAGCTGTCATCACTGGACATTTGATAGAAACAAGATCCCAAGGCCTCATCCCATCTCCTGAGTCCAGATCTCTGGGGATAAGGCCTGGAAACCAATGTTTTATCCAGCCACTGAAGAAGGCATTCTGATATTAAACTGAAATATAAGAGTCACTGCCTTGGACATGATTTTAGAAGAGTAGTTAAGAATCAATGCAACAAGTGAATACCTGGGACTAGAGAACTAAATAAATGTTTAAGAGCACACGCTGCTCTTGCAAAAGATCTGGGTTCAATTCCCAGGACTCACAACTGTCAGCTCACACCCATCTGCTACTTTATTTCCAGAATGCTTTCTTCTGGACTCTGCAGGCTCTGCTTTGTATACTTAGGCATGCACATATACACAGAAAAATTATTTTTAAAATATACATATTTTATAAAGAAGTGGACACCTTTACATTGATCACACAGAGACAAATAGCTTACAGAAAGTCTCTTTTTTATTAACCTTTGAAAGCAATATTGAAAGATTATTTCTACGTGTTTCCATTTTACTAGGTCAACCTTGTTAATTTCACAACTAGCACAAAATTGATGACATATTGACTCATTAAGACCCTACTTACTCATCCATAGTCAAACTGTGCAATGCTAATGACTACATTTGTTTTCCTGTCCCTCTAACATGTTAATTATTCTACCTCTCCAATTTATGTAGGAAGGTTTGCTATTGTTTGCTTGCTTCTTTTAATGTGAACCAATTATGCCCAATTGCAACATGGGAGAGAAATCTCTTTCTGTGTTTAAAAGGAAGAAGTTCCTCTAGGTCTCTTTAGAGATTCAGCTTCTGTAGTGTGGCTATACCTGCAGAAATTGTCTCTCAAGTTCATGTCTTTTTTCATTTCTGACTTATCATGGTCATTTGCTTTGTCATCTACATTAATTTCTTTTAATTTTTCTTATTAAAAGTCATAAATTTTACTTCCTTAATTATTCTTCAGTTGCAAATATAGCACACATAAATTAATGACTATAAATTAAAATTAACTTATAATTAGCATAAAAGTCAATGGCTAGTGCATGTGATATATTTCTCTCACTTCTAATATTTTAATATCCTAAACACACTGCACAGTCATATTTTTATTACTTATAAAAGACCATTGTATGTGGTCTTCATGCCTACAATGCCTCTTTAAGAATAAGTGCCTTATTTCTTAAAACTTCAGAACTTGCTGACTTCTGAAGATATCTTTAGAATAAGTTCAAGAATCACATGAAAGTCTTCCTCTTAGTTTATTAAGCCTATAGCCAATATGAGACTTTCTGAGTTTCATAATCTTGAGTCAAACAAGCTAGATTCTCTTTAAGGATCAGATTGACAGTTAACAGACCAACCCTGCCTCTGTTATATAGAAGATTAAGCTTTCCTCTAATTTAATTAATTTTACTAATGTAAAGAATGATTTGAAATGTTAGGATTTATATTTACATAGAAAATACACATAGGATTCACATTTCATTAGGAACTAAACAAATTGAAGTGTCTAATAGTAAGGTTTGAGAGTCAACCAGCTAGGATGTATCTTTTTCATAGATATATAAGATTCTCTGTGCCTTCATTTCATCCATAAAATAGAAATAGTATAGCTATTACTTAGTTCATGTGATAATGAAATAACATAGAACATGTCCAGATTCTGTCAATGTTGCCCACAAACTGGTAATACTCAATAAATGCCAGATGTTTTATACATCTCTTGGTGTTAGCAAAATAATGGTGTAATGTTAATTTTTTAAAAACCTAGTTTTAATTATGGTTCTTATATGGTTTAACATCCCTTGTTCCTCAATACCCACCAGAGGTAGTGGAACAGAAAGGGGGCGGTGGGGGGAGTGGACCTGTTTAGAATGTTCTTTTGGAGCAACTTCTATGTTGTCTGGAAATCAGCAGTTCAGTTCATAGGTTTGCAGTGGAATCTAGATTGCAAACACTTCACAGATACACCCACAGTTCAGTTTGCTAGAGTTGGGATAGCAAACATGAATCAGCAGTGATGACAATACCTAGCAAAGACAGCCAGGCCTCAGCCTCAGCATTAGTCAGGAGGAGTGAACAAGAGAACTCCAAGGGAAGTTCTCAGCTGTGCTTCTCTCAGTGAAGTGAAGATCAGCAAAGATGCCAGACCAGTAAGCCTTGCAGAGCTAGCTCTATAAGCAAACCTAGCTCAGCTCCAGTCACATTGTCCATTGAGTCTATTTATACCCCCCAAATATCATGAGTCCTGCATGGGTCTTGCCTCAGTGTGTGAGTCTGTCTCTGCTGTCATCACTCTGCCAATCAGCCCAAGTCCATAGAAGAAGCAGCAAGAAACTGTAGCACACCACCAGAAGTATCTTGGTGTGTTTCTCTCTATGGAGTCCTGACAAATGCAGCTCAACTACTCAATAAACATTCCTTCATGTGTTTGCCCCAGCAAAACACCATCCAATTGACTTTCCAAAGAACCCCTAAGTTTCCACTTCATAATGGACTTATCTTTTCATACTTTCAAGAGTGATCAAGCTTTGTCAGTCTGTGTGGATGTGTTTGCATGCATGCATGATTGTGTGTGTTTGTGTGTGTGTGTGTGTGTTATATGTATGCAGGCATGCATGTGTGTGTTGTGTGTGCACCCCTGCCTGGACATAAGTGTGTGTGTAGAAGTATACACAAGTGTGAACAAAAGTGCAAGAAGCTAAAGCAGTGACATTATGACAAGGGCTGAGTCTCTGGAGTCAGTGAGCAGAGGTGAAGAGCAACTATGCCAAGGACAGTGGATACATGATTTTATATTGTTGGGCTATGGCTTATCTTCCCAGGGATAACAATGAAGAGCTTGGGGAATATGGGAATTGGTTATAATGGTATTTTCATTTTTTAGAATCGGTGACCATTTTCATTTACTAGAGTGATCTTTCTTATTTATTTATTTATTTATTTATTTATTTATTTATTTATTTAGTATTGGGTATTTATTTCACTTACATTTCCAATGCTATCCCAAAAATCCCCCACACCCTCCCACACCCACTCCCCCACCCACCCATTCCCACCTCTTGGCCATGGCGTTCCCCTGTACTGAGTCATATAAAGTCTGCACGACTAATGGGCCTCTCTTTCCACTGATGGCCGACCAGGCCATCTTCTGATACATATACAGCTAGAGACAGGAGCTCTGGGGGTACTGGTTAGTTCATAATGTTGTTCCACCTATAGGGTTGCAGAACCCCCAGCTCCCTGGGTACTTCCTCCAGCTCCTCCATTGGGGGCCCTGTGATCCATCCAATAGCTGACTGTGAGCATCCACTTCTGTGTTTGCTAGGCCCCGGCATAGTCTCACAAGAGACAGCTATATCAGGGTCCTTTCAGCAAAATCTTGCTAGTGTATGCAATGGTGTCAGTGTTTGGAGGCTGATTATGGGATGGACCCTAGGGTATGGCAGCCTCTAGATGGTCCATCCTTTCATCTCTGCTCCAAACTCTGTCTCTGTAGCTCCTTCCATGGGTGCCTTGCTCCCAATTCCAAGAAGGGGCAAAGTATCCACACCTTGGTCTTCGTTTTTCCCAAGCTTCATGTGTTTCACAAATTGTATCTTATATCTTGGGTATCCTAAGTTTTGGGCTAATATCCACTTATCAGTGAGTACACATTGTGTGAGTTCTTTTGTGATTGTGTTACCTCACTCAGGATGATGCCCTCCAGGTCCATCCATTTGGCTAGGAATTTCATAAATTCATTCTTTTTAATAGCTGAGTAGTGCTCCATTGTGTAAATGTACCACATTTTCTGTATCCATTCCTCTGTTGAGGGACATCTGGGTTCTTTCCAGCATCTGGCTATTATAAATAAGGCTGCTATGAACATAGTGGAGCATGTTTCCTTTTACCAGTTGGAACATATTCTGAATATATGCCCAGGAGAGGTATTGTGGGATCCTCCAGTAGTACCATGTCCAATTTTTTGAGGAACTGCCAGACTGATTTCCAGAGTGGTTGTACAAGCTTGCAATCCCACCAACAATGGAGGAGTATTCCTCTTTCTCCACATCCTCGCCAGCATCTGCTGTCACCTGAATTTTTGATCTTAGCCATTCTGACTGGTGTGAGGTGGAATCTCAGGGTTGTTTTGATTTGTATTTCCCTGATGATTAAGGATGCTGAACATTTTTTTTCAGGTGCTTCTCAGCCATTTGGTATTCCTCATGTGAGAATTCTTGGTTTAGCTCTGAGCCCCATTTTTAATGGGGTTATTTGATTTTTTGGAGTCCACCTTCTTGAGTTCTTTATATATATATATATTGGATATTAGTCCCCTATCTGATTTAGGATAGGTAAAGATCCTTTCCCAATCTGTTGGTGGCCTTTTTTGTCTTATTGACGTTGTCTTTTGCCTTACAGAAGCTTTGCAATTTTATGAGGTCCCATTTGTCAATTCTCGATCTTACAGCACAAGCCATTGCTGTTCTATTTAGGAATTTTTCCCTTGTGCCCATATCTTCAAGGCTTTTCCCCACTTTCTCCTCTATAAGTTTCAGTGTCTCTGGTTTTATGTGGACTTCCTTAATCCACTTAGATTTGACCTTAGTACAAGGAGATAGTAGTGGATCAATTCACATTCTTCTTCATGATAACTGCCAGTTGTGCCAGCACCATTTGTTGAAAATGCTGTCTTTCTTCCAGTGGATTGTTTTAGCTCCTTGTCAAAGATCAAGTGACCATATGTGTGTGGGTTCATTTCTGGGTCTTCAATTCTATTCCATTGGTCTACTTGTCCGTCGCTATACCAGTACCATGCAGTTTTTATCACAATTGCTGTGTAGTACAGCTTTAGGTCAGGCATGGTGATTCCACCAGAGGTTCTTTTATCCTTTAGAAGAGTTTTTGGTATCCTAGGTTTTTTGGTATTCCAGGTGAATTTGGAGATTGCCCTTTCTAATTCATTGAAGAATTGAGTTGGAATTTTGAAGGGGATTGCATTGAATCTGTAGATTGCTTTTGGCAAGATAGCCATTTTTACTATATTAATCCTGCCAATCCATGAGCATGGGAGATCTTTCCATCTTCTGTGATCTTCTTTAATTTCTTTCTTTAGAGACTTGAAGTTCTTATCATACAGATCTTTCTCTTCTGTAGAGTCATGCCAAGGTATTTTATATTATTTGTGACTATAGAGAAGGATGTTGTTTCCCTAATTTCTTTCTCAGCCAGTTTATCCTTTGTGTAGAGAAAGGCCATTGACTTGTTTGAATTAATTTTATATCCAGATACTTCATTGAACCTGTTAATCAGGCTTAGGAGTTCTCTGGTGGTATATGTAGGGTCACTTATATATACTATCATATCATCTGCAAAAAGTGATATTTTGACTTCATCCTTTCCAATTTTTATCTTCTTGATCTCCTTTTGTTGTCGAATTGCTCTGGCTAGGACTTCAAGTACAATGTTGAATATGTAGGGAGAAAGTGGGCAGCCTTGTCTAGTCCCTGATTTTAGTGGGATTGCTTCCAGCTTCTCACCATTTACTTTGATGTTGGCTACTGGTTTTCTGTAGATTGCTTTTATCATGTTTACGTATGGGGCTTGAATTCCTGATCTTTCCAAGAGTTTTATAATGAATAGGTGCTGTATTTTGTCAAATGCTTTCTCTGCTTCTAAGGAGATGATCATGTGGTTTTTGTCTCTGAGTTTGTTTATATAATGAATTACGTTGATGGATTTCCGTATATTGAACCATCCCTGCATCCCTGGAATGAAACCTACTTGGTCAGGATGGATCATTGTTTTGATGTGTTCTTGGATTCGGTTAGCGAGAAATTTATTGAATATTTTTGCATCGGTATTCATAAGGGAAATTGGTCTGAAGTTCTCTATCTTTGATGGGTCTTTCTCTGGTTTAGGTATCAGAGTAATTGTGACTTCATAGAATGAGTTGGGTAGAGTACCTTCTGCTTCTATTTTGTGGAATAGTTTGTGAAGACCTGTAATTAGATATTTGATGGTCTGATAGAACTCTGCATTAAACCCATCTGGTCCTGGGCTTTTTTTTTTTTTTGGTTGGGTGACTATTAATGCCTGCTTCTATTTCTTTATGGGATATAGGACTGTTTAGATCATTAATCTGATCCTGATTTAACTTTGGTACCTGGTATCTGTCTAGAAATTTGTCCATTTCATCCACGTTGTCCAGTTTTGTCGAGTATAGCCTTTTGCAGAAGGATCTGATGGTGTTTTGGATTTCTTCAGCATATGTTGTTGTCTCCCTTTTCATTTCTGATTTTGTTAATTAGGATGCTGTCCATGTGCACTTTAGTGAGTCTGGCTAAGGGTTTGTCTATCTTGTTGATTTTCTCAAAGAACCAGCTCCTCGTTTGGTTGATTCTTTGAATAGTTCTTCTTGTTTCCACTTGGTTGATTTTGCCCCTGAGTTTGATTATTTCCTGCTGTCTACTCCTCTTGGGTGATTTTTCTTCCTTTTGTTCTAGAGCTTCTAGGTGTGTTGTCAAGCTGCTAGTGTGTGCTCTCTCTGATTTACTAGAGTTATGTTTCTTAATGAAGGAAAATATAGGATCAGTTTTCCATTGTTAAAGACAGAGTTATATGGTCATGCCAAATTTTTATCTGCTTTACTTACATTGTAAAAAATTTCCTCCTAAAACTAGAAATTTAAATTAAATTCTATATATCTGAAGCTTAACAATAGGTATGATGTATGTATTTGACCTAAATATCAAAGGTCAATAATTTTATATTATTTATAATTGTTTCCTAAATCTCAAAGTAAGCACAGTGTTTTCAAAACCATTTTTATTTGATTTGATGCATTTCTCTACAAAGATATTTCTAGCATAAGTGGTATAAAATTCCAAACCAACTAGTCATTTTCTCCTTGGGAATCATGCATTGGAAATGGAAACAGAATAAATAGAATATTTGCAACATTAGGCCTTATTAATTTTCTTCTCTAACTTTCTGAACTCTCTTGATTGTATGGGTACATGTGTGATCAGTTGATGTAGGAGTGGCTGCTTGGAAACTCTTAAGTCACAGATTATTGTCTCAAAAAATCAGGCAAATGGAAAGCTGATAAGAATTGTATTGTGGGGCAATGGGCTATACACAGACAGGCTGGTCTCTAGTTGAGTTAAGAGGTGGAACCCTGGTGAAACCCAGTGATGGTGACAGAAGGCATTCCTTCATGTCTCCTGAACCCCTGGCTCCTGTCGAAGTTACCACCCCCACAAGAGAGGCTTGTGGCTTTCAGTCACTTAGACAATGTGTCAAGCTTCTAGCTTTCAGGCTAGACTTCTCCCAGTTACCTACCAACAGCAAGATAACACAGCTCACTAGAAGAGGGGCTGTTTGGCCCCTCCTCACTTTCTTAAGCTTTTACTTTCCTTACTCTCCCTCTTACTCTAGCCTTTCTACTACTCTCTCTCTCCTTTCCCCTCTTCTCTCCTCTTGGCCATGGCTTCTCTCTCTCTCTCTCTCTCTCTCTCTCTCTCTCTCTCTCTCTCTCTCTGTCTCTCTCTCTCTCTCTCCTTTTTCCCCCTGCCTTTCTACAATAAAGCTCTAAAACCATAGACTGTCTCTGTTCATCAAGGCCCATGTGCTTGGATGATGGGATAGGTTTTCTTCTAATGAGCCATGCCTAATATCCTGTCAGAAGGCCTTCCTACACTCCAACCACAGACTGGAATAAGGACTCTCTCTCCCTCTGCCCTCTTCTTGTATCTTCTGGCTGAGAGTGTCACCCTGGGGCCCCTGGTACCGGGGACTGCCCCTTGTCCACCACCACCCCCCCCCCCCGCCGTGTGGGGTCAGTGGCTTCACACAGCCAGGTGCCCACCTGGGGCCCAGTGGAAAGTGTCTGGTAGCCCTCCTGTGTTCGCCTGCCCAGAGCACAGGAACTCTGGCCAGACATGGGCTCTCCCCCTCCCCCCTCTTCCCCTACACCCACTGCTCCACAATGTATATAACACTACAGTAGAGAATATTTGAATCATTGCTTTATCCCAGTTTCATGAAATTGAAAGGAACCAAAATATAAACAATTTATCCAGAGGTCAAAAATCTATATCATCAATATAAAATTGCATTTCCAGAATTCACTAATAGTTCTAAGAGATGCGCTGTTTTCAATCAAATCAGTCCATGTATTTTAAGATCCATAGAAATTAACAGGATGCATAAGTGAAGTCTGCTTTTTTATCTGCTAGCAGTAGTAGATATTAACTACAAAGATGTCAGGTCCTAAGCACATGGACATCTGGTAATTGTCATGTAAAGTAATAAAAAATGAAAGAGAACAAAAGAGACAGAGGGACATTGAGGTTTGAGGCTATCATGCATACTATATACCTTAATTCTAAAGTAACCACTGAAGTAGGTACTAATTCCATTTTAAATAAAGGCGACTAGGTTCAGAGAATTAGTATGATTATTCTAAGGTCATACAACTAATCAATTCAGTTCCTGAAAAATACATTATAAGTAGAACCACATGGAGCTCTTTTGTGTCTTTTTTTCAATCATCATAATTTTCTCCTCATAACCTCATTGGAAACAAAAGTGGTTCCATTTTGATAAAAATTACCGCCAAGATTCTAACCTAAACTTGTTACATTTCCAACTTTGCACCAGTTTTCTTTTATTACAGAGACAGGAAGCTAATGTAATGCAGATCTCAGCCCCTATAAGAAATATATAATAGAGAAAAGGTGCCAAATCATAACCACATAAACAAGAGCAACTTCTCCAGGAGATATAAGAAAAGCAGATAAAAAGAAGAGTCTGAAAAGTCATATTTCAACAAGAATATTGATAAGGGAAACTCATAGCTGATAAAAGGAATGTAAGTGGATAGAGTAGTTTGGAAAGCATTTTGGCATTATATAGTTAATTGGAATGTTTCCTTAATCTACAAGCTGTTGTATTGGTATGGTATATACTTGTATGTACCTTAGAATAATGCTTGCATATGACTATCAACATACACACAAGAGTGCCAGAGATTATTGTGGGCTGATGAGATGGCTCAGTGAGTAAAGACACTTTCCACCCAGCCTAATGACATGATTTTAAGCCTCAGGAACTTTTCCTCTGACTTCCATTTGAGTATACCATGGCACATACATATTCCATTGTATGTAATGAATAAACAAACATAATAAGACCTTATAAAATATTATGCATTATTTATAATCATTCCAAACTAAAATTTACCCTCAATGACTATGGCCCAGATCTGAATTTACTTAAATATCTATGAAAAGAAACTCCATATAGAATATGATTTTCACTAAAGTGCTGACTTAGTGAGATCCAAGTTAATTTTTCTTATGTATATTATTACCTAAAAATTATATTGTATTGTTGAGAGTGGTGTCAATATATGGTAAGTTGAAAAAAAAAAGCTATAAAATCAATAGTCATAAAACTTGGAAATCATAGGAGTGGAAAAAGAAAGGGACAAAGAACTAGTGACTAGAGGGACTTTAGAAACTGCATTCTCATTCTAGATATTTCTAAATTCATATGATTTAATTAGTTGTTACTGTGTGTGTGTGTGTGTGTGTGTGATTGTGTGTGTACATAGACACACACAATATATGTGTGAACACATATATACACAACCACATGCATGTACACACACATCCATGTACACACATATACAGACATATGCCCATGTGGATACTCACATGCACATACATGTACACATGCAACACTACAACACATGTATACACACATTCACACACACATATGTACGCATACACATATAAATACACACATTTATATATATATTATTACACACTTCAATATTGAAAAAGAGTTGACAATGAAAGAAAATCCATTATGAGGGTGCCAATTTATTTACCTGGAGACAATAAACTATTTTTTCACAAAATAACTCCCATTAATAATGTGAAACAAGATATATGTTTGAAGAAACATGAAACAAATATTGATAGCATGGAGGAAAATGAAAATCTTCATATTTGTCTCAGGATGGTAAAATAATCACCTAGGAAAATCAAATATTAGTTACAGACATAGATATAAAAATTCAAATACATATTGACAATTAAATCAAATTATATATTAAAATTGATTCATTTTAAACAAACTTAATTAATTTCTATTAAAATTTATTTTAAATGCCACATTTCCTATGTAAATATACAATTTATACATGAAATATCACTGCAATAAAAAAGTTTGACTTAATGATTGTGAAAGCTGATTTCATCTACATCAGTGCAATAGGAATTAGACATGCTTTTCACTCAATGTGATTGATTGTCACTTTGACCCACTTGAGTGATTATTAAAATTTCTTTTGGGGTCAGGGGGTTAGTAATATGAAAATTTTTTCTCTTTTTCTTTTTTTTTTAAATTTTATTTTATTTTAAATTTATTTTTTACACTCCATATCCCATTCCCTGCCCTCCCAATCAACCCTCCTACTGTTCCACATCCCACATTTCCTCCCCACCCAACCCCGTCTCCAAGTGGATGCCCCCACCCCCCACCCCACCCCTGACCTCTAAACTCCCTGGGACCTCCAGTCTCTTGAGGGTTAGGTGAATCATCTCTGAATGAACACAGGCCCAGAAGTCCTCTACTGTATGTGCTGAGAACCTCATATCAGGTGGTATATGCTGTCTGTTTGGTGGTCCAGTGTTTGAGAGACTTCTGGGGTCCAGATTAATTGAGACTTCTGGTCCTTCTACAGGATCACCCTTCTCCTCAGCTTCTTTCAGCCTTCCCTAATTCAACAACTGGTTCCAAGGTAGCTGCAGAATTAGAGGTAGTTGACCCATCAGGCTGACACTAGCAACAAGGCCTCAGGTGCTATACACTGGCTTAAGCAGCATCTGCATTGTCCCGAAGTTGGTATCCTTGGTAACCAGAGGGTAATTGTAAGATGCATCTGAGTTAATAAACAAGAAAGGATGACCGAAGGAAAACACTAACAGCAATCTTTGAGCCTAGAGCACACACTCCCAGATTTAAAGAGGACATTAAAATATTATCAGAGTCTTGAGAGTGGTATAAGGAAATCAGAAGGGAGCGACTAAATGAAGATGGAAAAGGAAGTGTGAGGTGAGAAAGATGCTACCCGAAAATTAAAATATTGATGGAAAACCCAGGCATTGAGGTTGCAGGACCCCATGACTAGATGGCTTCCTGAGTTTGGCAAAATGGAGGACGCTCTTTTTCAGCTGGGATTCTCTTAAGGAAACACAAGAAATAAATAATTTCAGATCAAAACTAAGAGAAGAGAAACACACTCACTCACACACACACACCACCCCCACCCCCACCCCCAAATTAAGAATAGCAACAAGTAAAAATGATTGGCCATCAATATTTTTCAACATCAATGAATTTAATTCACTAGTAAAACTGCTAACAGAATAGATGTGTAGATGGAATCTGTCATTTTGATGTATATAAAAAACACATCTCAGAAACAAAGATAGTCATTATCACAGTTTAAAGGGATAGAAAAAGGTTTTCCAAGCAAATACACCTAAGAAACAAGCTGGAGTAGCCATTCTAATATTTAATAAAGAAACTTTCAACCAAAATGAATCAAAAGAGACAGGGAATGACACTTCATACTCATTAAAGGACAAATACACCATGAAGACCTCTCAATTCTGTACATCTATGCCCCAAGTGCAAGGGCACACACATTCATAAAAGAAACATCATTACAGGTTAAATCACACATTTAACCCCACACATTAATAGTGACAGACTTCAACACTCCACTCTCACCAAAGGACAGAATATTGAGATAGAAACTAAACAAAGAAATAATAAAACCAACAGAGGTTATGACTCAAATGGACCTGGCAGGTATTTATAGAACATTTCACCGAAACACAAAAGAATATACCTTCTTCTCATCACCTCAGAGAACCTTTTTCAAAATCGACCATGTCATCAGTCACAAAGAAAGCTTCAACAGATATAAGGAGACTGAAATAACCCCATGTATCTTATCAGACCGCCATGGGTTAAAGCTGGACTTTAACAACAACAGGAACAACAGAAAGCCTACATACTCATGAAAACTAAATAACTCTCTGCTCAATTATCACTGGGCCAAGGAAGAAATAAAGAAAGAAATTAAAGACATTCTAGAATTCAATGAAAATGAGGGGATAACATACCCAAATTTATGGGACAATATGAAAGCAGTACTAAGGGGAAAGTTCATAGCACTAAGAACCCTCATAAAGAAAGTGTAGAGTTCTCATACTATGGAATTAAAAATTCATTACATCTGAAGGTTCTATATAAAAAGAAGCAAACACACACCCAGGATGAGCAGATGGCAGAAACTCAGGGCTGAAGTCAGTCAATTAGAAACAAAGAGAACAACACAAAGAATCAACAAAACCATGAGTTAGTTCTTTGAGAAAATCAACATGACAACAAATTCTTAGACAAACTAACTAAAAGGCAGAGAGGCAATATCTAAATCAGCAAAATCAGAAATCAAAAGGGGGACATAACAATGGACACTGTGGAAATTCAAAGAATCATTAAGTCTTCTTCAAAAGTATGCACTCCACAAAATTAGAAAATCTAAATGAAGTGGATGATTTTCTGGACAGATACTAATTACCAAAGCAAAATCAAGATCAGGTAAACTATCTGAATAGTCCTATAGCCCCAAAGGAAATAGAAGCGGTAATAAAAATCTCCCAACAAAAAGAAGCTCTGGGCTAGATGATTTTAGAGCCAGGTTTTCAAAGAAGAGCTAATGCCAATACTCCTCACACTATTCAACAAAATAGAAACAAAAGGAACATTGCTAAATTCATCTATGAGGCCACAATCACACTGATACTTAAACAACACAGAGACTCAACAAAGAAAGAGAATTGTAGACTGTTTTCTTTCATGAAAATTAATGCAAAAATACTGAACAAAACACTCACAAACTGAATACAGGAACACATCATAAAGATCAACCACTGTGATCAAGTAGGCTTCATCCCAGGGATGCAGGAATGGTTCAATATATGAAAATCCAACAACATAATACATCATATAAACAAACTGAAAGAAAAACATCATATGAATATCTCATTAAATGCTAAAAATGCCTTTGACGCTCTTCCGGTCAGAACAGCATCGGGGTAGCTAGGACACAGAGTCGGCTGACAATCGCCAGCTAACCACAACACCCACCACAGGATCTTAAGACTTCTGGTGAGTGGAACACAGGTTCTGCTCCAATCCAATTGCGCGCGGGACCTGAGACTGCATTAGTTAGGGAAGCAGAAAACCGGCCTGAGTAGGGCCACAGGCCTCTTCCGGCCTGACCAGCACCGGGATAGTTAGAGCGCAGGGTCGGCTGACTCCCCCCGCCAGCTACCCACGACACCCGCCACAGGATCTTGAGACTTCTGGTGAGTGGAACACAGCTTTAGCTCCAGTCCAATCACGCGGGACCTGAGACTGCTTTGGTTGGGGAGGCAGAAATCCAGCCTGAGTAGGGCCACAAGCCTCTTCCAGTCAGAACAGCACCAGGGTAGCTAGGGCGCAGGGTCGGCTGACACTCGCCAACTACCCATAACACCCGCCACAGGATCTTAAGACTTCTGGTGAGTGGAACACAGGTTCTGCTCCAATCCAATTGCGCGCGGGACCTGAGACTGCATTAGTTAGGGAAGCAGAAAACCGGCCTGAGTAGGGCCACAGGCCTCTTCCGGCTTGACCAGCACCGGGGTAGCTAGAGCGCAGGGTCAGCTGACACCCACGAGCTACCCACGACACCCGCCACAGGATTTTGAGACTTCTGGTGAGTGGAACACAGCTTCTGCTCCAATCTTTAAACAGTGACAACGATAACAACTAACCCCAGAGATTACCAGATGGCGAAAGGTAAACGTAATAATCTTACTAACAGAAACCAAGACCACTCACCATCATCAGAACCCAGCACTCCCACTTCACCCAGTCCAGGGCACCCCAACACACTGGAAAAGCTAGACATGGATCTAAAAGCATATCTCATGATGATGGTAGAGGACATCAAGAAGGACTTTAATAACTCACTTAAATAATTACAGGAGAACATGGCTAAAGAGTTACAAGTCCTTAAAGAAAAACAGGATAACACAATCAAACAGGTAGAAGTCCTTAAAGAAAAACAGGATAACACAGTCAAACAGGTAGAAGTCCTTAAAGAAAAACAGGAAAACACATCCAAACAGATGATGGAAATGAACAAAACCATACTAGACCTAAAAAGGGAAGTAGACACAATAAAGAAAACCCAAAATGAGGCAAAACTGGAGAAAGAAACCCTAGGAAAGAAATCTGGAACCATAGATACGAGCATCAGCAACAGAATACAAGAGATGGAAGAGAGAATCTCAGGTGCAGAAGATTCCATAGAGAACATCTGCACAACAATCAAGGAAAATGTAAAGCCCAAAAAGATCCTAACTCAAAACATCCAAGAAATACAGGACACAATGAGAAGACCAAACCTACGGATAATAGGAGTGGATGAGAAGGAAGATTTTCAACTCAAAGGACCAGCAAACATCTTCAACAAAATTATAGAAGAAAACTTCCCAAATCTAAAGAAAGAGATGCCCATGAACATACAAGAAGCCTACAGAACTCCAAATAGACTGGGCCAGAAAAGAAATACTTCCGGACACATAATAATCAGAACAACAAATGCACTAAATAAAGACAGAATACTAAAAGCAGTAAGAGAAAAAGGCCAAGTAACATATAAAGGCAAGCCTATCAGAATTACACCAGATTTTTCACCAGAGACTATGAAAGCCAGAAGATCCTGGACAGATGTTATACAGACACTAAAAGAACACAAATTCCAGCCCAGGCTACTATACCCAGCCAAACTCTCAATTAACATAGATGGAGAAACCAAAGTATTCCACAACAAAACCAAATTCACACATTATCTCTCCACGAATCCAGCCCTTCAAAGGATAATAACAGAAAAAAACCAATACAAGGACAGGAACCACACCCTAGAAACAACCAGAAGGTAATCCCTCAACAAACCTAAAAGAAGACAGCCACAAGAACAGAATGCCAACTTTAACAACAAAAATAACAGGAAACAACAATTACTTTTCCTTAATATCTCTTAATATCAATGGACTCAACTCCCCGATAAAAAGACATAGACTAACAAACTGGCTACACAAACAAGACCCAACATTTTGCTGCTTACAGGAAACTCATCTCAGAGAAAAAGATAGACACTACCTCAGAATGAAAGGCTGGAAAACAATTTTCCAAGCAAATGGTAGGAAGAAACAAGCTGGAGTAGCCATTCTATTATCTGATAAGATTGACTTCCAACCCAAAGTCATCAAAAAAGACAGGGAGGGGCACTTTATACTCATCAAAGGTAAAATCCTCCAAGAGGAACTATCAACCCTGAATATCTATGCTCCAAATACAAAAGCAGCCACATTCATTAAAGAAACTTTAGTAAATCTCAAATCACACATTGCACCTCATACAATAATATTGGGAGACTTCAACACACCACTTTCACCAATGGACAGATCATGGAAACAGAAACTAAACAGGGACACAGTGAAACTAACAGAAGTTATGAATCAAATGGATCTGGCAGATATCTACAGAACATTCTATCCTAAAACAAAAGGATATACCTTCTTCTCAGCACCTCATGGTACCTTCTCCAAAATTGACCACATAATTGGTCACAAAACAGGCCTCAACAGATACAAAAATATTGAAATTGTCCCATGCATCCTATCAGATCACCATGGACTAAGGCTGATCTTCAATAACAAAATAAATAATAGAAAGCCAACATTCACATGGAAACTGAACAACACTCTTCTCAATGATACCTTGGTCAAGGAAGGAATAAAGAAAGAAATTAAGGACTTTTTAGAGTTCAATGAAAATGAAGCCACAACATACCCAAACTTAAGGGACGCAATGAAAGCATTTCTAAGAGGAAAACTCATAGCTCTGAGTGCCTCCAAAAAGAAACTAGAGAGAGCACACATTAGCAGCTTGACAACACACCTAAAAGCACTAGAACAAAAGGAAGCAAATTCACCCAAGAGGAGTAGATGGCAGGAAATAATCAAACTCAGGGGCGAAATCAACCAAGTGGAAACAAGAAGAACTATTCAAAGAATCAACCAATCAAGGAGCTGGTTCTTTGAGAAAATCAACAAGATAGATAAACCCTTAGCCAGACTCACTAGAGGGCACAGGGAAAGCATCCTAATTAACAAAATCAGAAATGAAAAAGGAGACATAACAACAGATCCTGAAGACATCCAAAACACCATCAGATCCTTCTACCAAAGGCTATACTCAACAAAACTGGAGAACCTGGATGAAATGTAGAAGTTCCTAGACAGATACCAGGTACCAAAGTTGAATCAAGATCAGGTTAATGATCTAAACAGCCCTATATCCCCCAAAGAATTAGAAGCAGTCATTAATAGTCTCCCAACCAAAAAAAGCCCAGGACCAGATGGGTTTAGTGCAGAGTTCTATCAGACCTTCAAAGAAGATCTAATCCCAGTTCTTCACAAACTATTCCGCAAAATAGAAACAGAAGGTACTCTACCCAACTCATTCTATGAAGTCACAATTACTCTGATACCTAAACCACAAAAAGACCCAACAAAGATAGAAAACTTCAGACCAATATCCCTTATGAATATTGATGCAAAAATCCTCAATAAAGTTCTTGCTAACCGAATCCAAGAACACATCAAAACAATCATCCATCCTGACCAAGTAGGTTTCATCCCAGGGATGCAGGGATGGTTCAATATACAGAAATCCATCAACGTAATCCACTATATAAACAAACTCAAAGACAAAAACCACATGGTCATCTCGTTAGATGCGGAAAAAGCATTTGACAAGATCCAACACCCATTCATGATAAAAGTCTTGGAAAGATCAGGAATTCAAGGCCCATCCCTAAACATGATAAAAGCAATCTACAGCAAACCAGTAGCCAACATCAAAGTAAATGGTGAGAAGCTTGAAGCAATCCCTCTAAAATCAGGGACTAGACAAGGCTGTCCACTTTCTCCATACCTATTCAACATTGTACTTGAAGTCCTAGCCAGAGCAATTCGACAACAAAAGGAGATCAAAGGGATACAAATTGGAAAAGATGAAGTCGAAATATCACTTTTTGCAGATGATATGATAGTATATATAAGTGACCCTAAAAATTCCACCAGAGAACTCCTAAGCCTGATAAACAGCTTCGGTGAAGTAGCTGGATATAAAATTAACTCAAACAAATCAATGGCCTTTCTCTACACAAAGATTAAACAGGCTGAGAAAGAAATTAGGGAAACAACACCCTTCTCAATAGTCACAAATAATATAAAATATCTTGGCGTGACTCTAACTAAGGAAGTGAAAGATCTGTATAATAAAAACTTCAAGTCTCTGACGAAAGAAATTCTAGAAGATCTCAGAAGATGGAAAGATCTCCCATGCTCATGGATTGGCAGGATCAACATTGTAAAAATGGCTATCTTGCCAAAAGCAATCTACAGATTCAATGCAATCCCCATCAAAATTCCAACTCAATTCTT
This sequence comes from Mus caroli, assembly GCF_978045245.1. NCBI lineage: Eukaryota > Metazoa > Chordata > Mammalia > Rodentia > Muridae > Mus > Mus caroli. Next base: position 62,516,984 of record NW_028227256.1, read on the forward strand.
CAACGAATTAGAAAGTGCAATCTGCAAATTCATCTGGAATAACAAGAAACCTAGGATAGCAAAAACTCTTTTCAAGGATAAAAGAACCTCTGGTGGAATCACCATGCCGGACCTAAAGCTCTACTACAGAGCAATTGTGATAAAAACTGTGTGGTACTTGTATAGTGACAGACAAATAGACCAATGGAATAGAATTGCAGACCCAGAAATGAACCCACACACCTAAGGTCACTTGATCTTCCACAAGGGAGCTAAAAAAATCCAGTGGAAGAAAGACAGCATTTTCAATAAATGGTGCTGGCACAACTGGTTGTTAACATGTAGAAGAATGTGAATGGATCCATTCCTATCTCCTTGTACTAAGGTCAAGTCTAAGTGGATCAAGGAACTTCATATAAAACCAGAGACACTGAAACTTATAGAGGAGAAAGTGGGGAAAAGCCTTGAAGATATGGGCACAGGGGAAAAATTCCCGAATAGAACAGCAATGGCTTGTGCTGTAAGATCGAGAATTGACAAGTGGGACCTCATGAAACTGCAAAGCTTCTGCAAGGCAAAAGACACCATCAATAAGACAAAAAATCCACCAACAGATTGGGAAAGTATCTTTACCTATCCTAAATCAGATAAGGGACTAATATCCAATATATATAAAGAACTCAAGAAGGTGGACTCCAGAAAGTCAAATAACCCCATTAAAAATGGGGCTCAGAACTGAACAAAGAATTCTCACCTGAGGAATACCGAATGGCAGAGAAGCACCTGAAAAAATGTTCAACATCCTTAATCATCAGGGAAATGCAAATCAAAACAATCCTGAGATTCCACCTCACACCAGTCAGAATGGCTAAGATCAAAAATTCAGGTGATAGCAGATGCTGACAAGGATGTGGAGAAAGAGGAACACTCCTCCATTGTTGGTGGGATTGCAAGCTTGTACAACCACTCTGGAAATCAGTCTGGCGGTTCCTCAGAAAATTGGACATAGTACTACCGGAGGATCCAGCAATACATCTCTTTGGGCATATATCCAGAAGATGTCCCAACCGGTAAGAAGGCACATACTCCACTATGTTTATAGCAGCCCTATTTATAATAGCCAGAAGCTGGAAAGAACCCAGATGTCCCTCAACAGAGGAATGGATACAGAAATTATGGTACATTTACACAATGGAGTACTACTCAGCTATTAAAAAGAATGAATTTATGAAATTCCTAGCCAAATGGATGGACCTGGAGGGTATCATCTTGAGTGAGGTAACACAATCACAAAGGAACTCACACAATATGTATTCACTGATAAGTGGATATTAGCCCAAAACTTAGGATACCCAAGATATAAGATACAATTTGCTAAACGCATGAAACTCAAGAAGAATGAAGACCAAAGTGTGGACACTGTGCCACTTCTTAGAATTGGGAACAAAACATCCATGGAAGAAGTTACACAGACAAAGTTTGGAGCTGTGATGAAAGGATGGACCATCTAGAGACTGCCGTATCCAGGAATCCATCCAATAATCAGCTTCTAAACGTGGACACCATTGCATACACTAGCAAGATTTTGCTGAAAGGACCCAAATATAGCTGTCTCTTGTGAGACAATGCTGGGGCCTAGCAAACACAGGAGTGGATCCTCACAGTCAGCTATTGGATGTATCACAGGGCTCCCAATGGAGAAGCTAGAGAAAGTACCCAAGGAGCTAAAGGGATCTGCAACCCTATAGTTGGAACAACATGATGAACTAACCAGTACCCCGGAGCTCTTGTCTCTAGCTGCATATGTATCGAAAGATGGCCTAGTTGGCCATCACTGGAATGAGAGGCCCATTGAACTTGCAAACTTTATATGCCCCAATATAGGGGAATTCCAGGGCCAAAAGAATGGGAATGGGTGGGTAGGGAAGTGGGGGGCGCTATGGGGGACTTTTGGGATAGCATTGGAAATGTAATTGAGGAAAATATGTAATAAAAAATATTAAAAATTAAAAAAAATGCCTTTGACAAAATCCAATACCAATTCATGTTAAAAGTACTAAAGAGATCAGGGATACAAGGCACATACCTATTATAATCAAAACAATATACAGTGTGCCAACAGCCAAATCAAACTAAATGGAGAGAAACATAAAGCCATTTTACTAAAACCAGGGATAAGACAACGCTGCTCATTTTATCTCTTCAATATAGTACTTGAAGTTCTAGTTAGAGCAACAAGACAACTAAAGGAGATCAAGTGGATACCAATTAGAAAGGAATAACTAAAAGTATTGTTATTCACAGATGATATGATAGTATATAAGCAAACCCAAAAATTCTATCAGAGAACTCTTACAGCTGATAAACACCTTCAGGAAAGTGACTGGACATCAATCTAACTCAAAGAAATTAGTAGCCTTCCTCTACACAAGTCATAAGTGGGCTGAGACAGATGTTAAAGAGACAATACCCTTCACAACAGCCACAAATAATATAATATCCCTTGGTATGACTTTAACCAAGCAAGAGAAAGACCTGTATTATATGAAGTTCAATACTCTGAAGAAAGAAATTTAGGAAGATACCAGAAGATGCAAAGATCTCCCATGCTCATGGTTCAGCAAGATTAACATAGTGAAAATGGCTATCTTCCCACAATTACAGATTCAATGCAATCCCCATCAAAATTCCAACATAATTCTTTACAGATATTGAAAGAACAATTCTCAACTTCTTATGAAAAGACATAAAAACCTAGGATAGCTAAAATGATCCTGAACATAGAAGAACTTCTGGAGGCATCGCCATCCCTAATTTCAAACTGTACTACAGAGCAATAGCAATAAAAACTGCATGGTACTGGTATAGAAACAGAATGGTTGATCAATGGAATTAAACTGAACACCCAGAAATAAACTCACACACCTATAGACACTTTGACAAAGAAGCCAAAAACATACAATGGAAAAAAGAAAGCATCTTCAATAAATTGTTCTGGTCTAACTGGATGTATGCATGTAGAAGAATTAAAATATATCCATATTTGTCACACTGCACAAAATTCAAGTCCAAATGGATTAAAGACCTCAAAATAAAACCAGATAGACTAAATCTAACAAAGCAGAAAGTTGAAAATTGCCTTGAACTCATCAGTACAGGACACAACTTCCTGAATAGGACACCAATGGCTCAGGCACTAAGGTCATGATTTAATAATTGGGGCCTTGTGAAACTGAAAAGCTTCTGTAAGTCAAATGACACTATTGTTAGAACAAAATGACAACCTACAGATTGGGATCTTCACTAACTGTACATCTGACAGAGGGCTAATATCCAAAATATATCAAAAAGTTAGACATCAACAATCCAAATGACCCAATTTAAAATATATGGTACAGAGCTAAACAGAGAATTCTCAATAGAACTCTTGAATGACAGAGAAGCACCTAAAGAAATGTTCAGCATTCTTATTTATTAGGGAAATAAACATCAAAATGACTCTGAGATTCCACCTTACACCAGAATGGCTAGGATCAAAAACTCAAAGGAAAGCACAGGCTGGTGAGGAATACTCCTCCACTACTGGTGGGAGTATAAACTTGTACAACCACTGTGGAAATTAATTTGTCAGTCTTTTACAAAATGGAAATATTCCTACCTCAAGATCTAGCTATACTGCTCCTGGGCATATGCCCAAAAGATACCCCACTATACCACAGAGAGTTTTGCTCACTTAAGTTCATAGCAGCTTTATTTGTATTAGCTAGAAACTGGAAACAACATAGATGTTCCTCAACTGAAGATGAATAAAGAAAATGTAAACAATGGAGTACTACTTAGCCATTAAAAACAAAAATATCATGAATTTTGCAGGCAAATGGATGGACTGGAAAATATTATCCTGAGTGAGGTAACACAGACCGAAAAGTACTTGTATGCTATGTACTCGCTGATAGGTGGATATTAGCGATAGTGTACATTATAACCATGCTATAATCAAAGAAGCTAAATAACAAGGAGATACCAAAGGAGGATGGCTGAATCTTTCTCAGAAGGGGATACAAAATAGATATCATAGGTTGTTGGAAGGAGAGAAATGGGTAGAAGATGGGATGGGGGAGGGGAGCCGGGGGATTATGTGTAGGGAGAGCAGGTAAAAGAGAAGGGAGACCGGCTAGGGGGTGGTCAGTCTCTAGGATGTGCCTGAGGCCTGGGTTGGGGGGAGGGCCCAGAGGGTCTATGGGGGTGATTCTAGCTGAGATTTCTGGCAGTGGGGGATATGAAGTATAACTAATCACTTCTTGCAGCTAGGCAGGACACTCAATGGAAGACACTAACCCACCAACAAAACCTTCAACCCAAAATGTATCCTGCCTATAAGCGGTGCAGGGACAAAGATAGAGAATAAAGTCTGAGGGAATGACCAACCAATGACTGTCTCAAATTGAGATCCATCTCATGGGCAGGAACCAATCCTTGATATTATTAATCATACTCTGTTATGCTTACAGATTGGAACCTAGCACAACTGTCCCTTGAGAGACTCCACCAAGCAGCCAATGGAAAGAGATATAGAGATTCACTCCTAAACATTAGATGGAGCTGGAAGAGCTTCCTGAAGAACTGGGAGAAGGACTGAGGGATTAAAAGAGGACAGGAACACCATAGGAATATCAACAGAGTCAACTAACCTGGATCCTTGAGGGCTCCAGGTAGTGACTTACCAGCCAAAGACTGAGCATGAGCTGGACCTTGGTCCCCTGCACATGTGCAGCAGATGAGTAGCTTGGTCTTCATGTGGGTCCCCCAACAACTCGAGTAGGGGCTGTCCCTGAGCCTGTTGCCAATCTGTGTGGATCTGGCACCCCTAATATATAGCGTTGCCTGGCCACAGTGAGAGAGGATGTGCCTAGTCCCATAGTGACCAGATGTGTGTGTGTGTGTGGGGGGATTGTCAGTTGGGAGGTGATACCCAGAGGGGGCTTCCCCTTCTTGAAAGAGAAGGGGATAGGGCCACAAGCCTCTTCCGGTCAGAAAAGCACCAGGGGAGCTAGAGCGCAGGGTCGGCTGACACCCGCCAGCTACCCACAACCCTCACCACAGGATTTTGAGACTGTGGTGAGTGGAACACAGCTTCTGCTCCAGTCCAATCACGCGGGACCTGAGACTGCTCTGGTTGGGGAGAGAGAAATCCGGCCTACATAGGGCCACAAGCCTCTTCCGGTCAGAAAAGCACCTGGGTAGCTAGGGCGCAGGGTCGGCTGACACTCGCCAGCTACCCACAACACCCACCACAGGATCTTAAGACTTCCGGAGAGTGGAACACAGCTTCTGCTCCAATCCAATTGCACGCGGGACCTGAGACTGCATTAGTTAGAGAAGCAGAAAACCGGCCTGAGAAGGACCACAGGCCTCTTCCGGCTGGACCAGCACCTGGGTACCGCCAGCTACCCACGACCCCAGCCACAGGATTTTGAGACTGCTGGTGAGTGGAACACAGCTTCTGCTCCAATCTTTAAACAGTGACAACGACAACAACTAACCCCAGAGATTACCAGATGGCGAAAGGTAAACGTAATAATCTTACTAACAGAAACCAAGACCACTCACCATCATCAGAACCCAGCACTCCCACTTCACCCAGTCCAGGGCACCCCAACACACCGGAAAAGCTAGACACGGATCTAAAAGCATATCTCCTGATGATGGTAGAGGACTTCAAGAAGGACTTTAATAACACACTTAAAGAAATGCAAAGAAACGCTGGTAAACAGGCAGAAGACAGTAAAGAGGAAGCACAAAAATCCCTTAAAGAATTGCAGGAGAACACTGCTAAAGAGTTACAAATCCTTAAAGAAAAACAGGATAACATAATCAAACAGGTAGAAGTCCTTAATGAAAAACAGGAAAACACATCCAAACAGATGATGGAAATGAACAAAACCATACTAGACCTAAAAAGGGAAGTAGACACAATAAAGAAAACCCAAAATGAGGCAACACTGGAGATAGAAACCCTAGGAAAGAAATCTGGAACCATAGATATGAGCATCAGCAACAGAATACAAGAGATGGAAGAGAGAATCTCAGGTGCAGAAGATTCCATAGAGAACATCAGCACAACAATCAAGGAAAATGTAAAATGCAAAAAGATCCTAACTCAAAACATCCAAGAAATACAGGACACAATGAGAAGACCAAACCTACGGATAATAGGAGTGGATGAGAATGAAGATTTTCAACTCAAAGGACCAGCAAACATATTCAACAAAATTATAGAAGAAAACTTCCCAAATCTAAAGAAAGAGATGCCCATGAACATACAAGAAGCCTACAGAACTCCAAATAGACTGGACCAGAAAAGAAATACCTCCCTACACATAATAATCAGAACAACAAATGCTCTAAATAAAGATAGAATACTAAAAGCAGTAAGAGAAAAAGGCCAAGTAACATATAAAGGCAAGCCTATCAGAATTACACCAGATTTTTCACCAGAGACTATGAGAGCCAGAAGATCCTGGACGGATGTTATACAGACACTAAAAGAACACAAATTCCAGCCCAGGCTACTATACCCAGCCAAACTCTCAATTAACATAGATGGAGAAACCAAAGTAATCCACGACAAAACCAAATTCAGGAATTATCTCTCCACGAATCCAGCCCTTCAAAGGATAATAACAGAAAAAAACCAATACAAGGACAGGAACCACACCCTAGAAACAACAAGAAGGTAATCCCTCAACAAACCTAAAAGAAGACAGCCACAAGAACAGAATGCCAACTTTAACAACAAAAATAACAGGAAACAACAATTACTTTTCCTTAATATCTCTTAATATCAATGGACTCAACTCCCCGATAAAAAGACATAGACTAACAAACTGGCTACACAAACAAGACCCAACATTTTGCTGCTTACAGGAAACTCATCTCAGAGAAAAAGATAGACACTACCTCAGAATGAAAGGCTGGAAAACAATTTTCCAAGCAAATGGTAGGAAGAAACAAGCTGGAGTAGCCATTCTAATATCTGATAAGATTGACTTCCAACCCAAAGTCATCAAAAAAGACAGGGAGGGACACTTCATACTCATCAAAGGTAAAATCCTCCAAGAGGAACTATCAATCCTGAATATCTATGCTCCAAATACAAAGGCAGCCACATTCATTAAAGAAACTTTAGTAAATCTCAAAGCACACATTGCACCTCAAACAATAATAGTGGGAGACTTCAACACACCACTTTCACCAATGGACAGATCATGGAAACAGAAACTAAACAGGACACAGTGAAACTAACAGAAATTATGAATCAAATGGATCTGGCAGATATCTACAGAACATTCTATACTAAACCAAAAGGATATACCTTCTTCTCAGCACCTCATGGTACCTTCTCTAAAATTGACCACATAATTGGTCACAAGACAGGCCTCAACAGATACAAAAATATTGAAATTGTCCCATGCATCCTATCAGATCACCATGGACTAAGGCTGATCTTCAATAACAAAATAAATAATAGAAAGCCAACATTCACGTGGAAACTGAACAACACTCTTCTCAATGATACCTTGGTCAAGGAAGGAATAAAGAAAGAAATTAAGGACTTTTTAGAGTTCAATGAAAATGAAGCCACAACATACCCAAACTTATGGGACGCAATGAAAGCATTTCTAAGAGGAAAACTCATAGCTCTGAGTGCCTCCAAAAGGAAACTAGAGAGAGCACACATTAGCAGCTTGACAACATACCTAAAAGCACTAGAACAAAAGGAAGCAAATTCGCCCAAGAGGAGTAGATGGCAGGAAATAATCAAACTCAGGGGCGAAATCAACCAAGTGGAAACAAGAAAAACTATTCAAAGAATCAACCAATCAAGGAGCTGGTTCTTTGAGAAAATCAACAAGATAGATAAACCCTTAGCCAGACTCACTAGAGGGCACAGGGAAAGCATCCTAATTAACAAAATCAGAAATGAAAAAGGAGATATAACAAGAGATCCTGAAGACATCCAAAACACCATCAGATCCTTCTACCAAAGGCTATACTCAACAAAACTGGAGAACCTGGATGAAATGGAGAAGTTCCTAGACAGATACCAGGTACCAAAGCTGAATCAAGATCAGGTTAATGATCTAAACAGCCCTATATCCCCCAACGAAATAGAAGCAGTCATTAATAGTCTCCCAACCAAAAAAAGCCCAGGACCAGATGGGTTTAGTGCAGAGTTCTATCAGACCTTCAAAGAAGATCTAATCCCAGTTCTTCACAAACTATTCCACAAAATAGAAACAGAAGGTACTCTACCCAACTCATTCTATGAAGCCACAATTACTCTGATACCTAAACCACAAAAAGACCCAACAAAGATAGAAAACTTCAGACCAATATCCCTTATGAATATTGATGCAAAAATCCTCAATAAAGTTCTTGCTAACCGAATCCAAGAACACATCAAAACAATCATCCATCCTGACCAAGTAGGTTTCATCCCAGGGATGCAGGGATGGTTCAGTATACAGAAATCCATCAACGTAATCCACTATATAAACAAACTCAAAGACAAAAACCACATGGTCATCTCGTTAGATGCGGAAAAAGCATTTGACAAGATCCAACACCCATTCATGATAAAAGTCTTGGAAAGATCAGGAATTCAAGGCCCATACCTAAACATGATAAAAGCAATCTACAGCAAACCACACTTGATCTTAGCCAAAAGGCCGAGAAGCGATTACAGCAAACCAGTAGCCAACATCAAAGTAAATGGTGAGAAGCTTGAAGCAATCCCTCTAAAATCAGGGACTAGACAAGGCTGTCCACTTTCTCCATACCTATTCAACATTGTACTTGAAGTCCTAGCCAGAGCAATTCGACAACAAAAGGAGATCAAAGGGATACAAATGGGAAAAGATGAAGTCGAAATATCACTTTTTGCAGATGATATGATAGTATATATAAGTGACCCTAAAAATTCCACCAGAGAACTCCTAAGCCCGATAAACAGCTTCAGTGAAGTAGCTGGATATAAAATTAACTCAAACAAATCAATGGCCTTTCTCTACACAAAGAATAAACAGGCTGAGAAAGAAATTAGGGAAACAACACCCTTCTCAATAGTCACAAATAATATAAAATATCTTGGCGTGACTCTAACTAAGGAAGTGAAAGATCTGTATAATAAAAACTTCAAGTCTCTGAAGAAAGAAATTATAGAAGATCTCAGAAGATGGAAAGATCTCCCATGCTCATGGATTGGCAGGATCAACATTGTAAAAATGGCTATCTTGCCAAAAGCAATCTACAGATTCAATGCAATCCCCATCAAAATTCCAAATCAATTCTTCAACGAATTAGAAAGTGCAATCTGCAAATTCATCTGGAATAACAAAAAACCTAGTATAGCAAAAACTCTTCTCAAGGATAAAAGAACCTCTGGTGGAATCACCATGCCGGACCTAAAGCTCTACTACAGAGCAATTGTGATAAAAACTGCATGGTACTGGTATAGTGACAGACAAATAGACCAATGGAATAGAATTGAAGACCCAGAAATGAACCCACACACCTAAGGTCACTTGATCTTCGACAAGGGAGCTAAAAACATCCAGTGGAAGAAAGACAGCATTTTCAACAAATGGTGCTGGCACAACTGGTTGATAACATGTAGAAGAATGCGAATCGATCCATTCCTATCTCCTTGTACTAAGGTCAAGTCTAAGTGGATCAAGGAACTTCACATAAAACCAGAGACACTGAAACTTATAGAGGAGAAAGTGGGGAAAAGCCTTGAAGATATGGGCACAGGGGAAAAATTCCTGAATAGAACAGTAATGGCTTGTGCTGTAAGATTGAGAATTGACAAGTGGGACCTCATGAAACTACAAAGCTTCTGCAAGGCTAAAGACACCATCAATAAGACAAAAAAAACCACCAACAGATTGGGAAAGGATCTTCACCTATCCTAAATCAGATAAGGGACTAATATCCAATATATATAAAGAACTCAAGAAAGTGGACTCCAGAAAGTCAAATAACCCCTTTAAAAAATGGGGCTCAGAACTGAACAAAGAATTCTCACCTGAAGAATACCAAATGGCAGAGAAGCACCTGAAAAAATGTTCAACATCCTTAATCATCAGGGAAATGCAAATCAAAACAACCCTGAGATTCCACCTCACACCAGTCAGAATGGCTAAGATCAAAAATTCAGGTGACAGCAGATGCTGGCGAGGATGTGGAGAAAGAGGAACACTCCTCCATTGTTGGTGGGATTGCAAGCTTGTACAACCACTCTGGAAATCAGTCTGGCGGTTCCTCAGAAAATTGGACATAGTACTACAGGAGGATCCAGCAATACCTCTCCTGGGCATATATCCAGAAGATGTCCCAACCAGTAAAAAGGACACATGCTCCACTATGTTCATAGCAGCCCTATTTATAATAGCCAGAAGCTGGAAAGAACCCAGATGTTCCTCAACAGAGGAATGGATACAGAAATTATGGTACATTTACACAATGGAGTACTACTCAGCTATTAAAAAGAATGAATTTATGAAATTCCTAGCCAAATGGATGGACCTGGAGGGCATCATCTTGAGTGAAGTAACACAATCACAAAAGAACTCACACAATATGTATTCACTGATAAGTGGATATTAGCCCAAAACTTAGGATACCCAAGATATAAGATACAATTTGCTAAACGCATGAAACTCAAGAAGAATGAAGACCAAAGTGTGGACACTGTGCACCTTCTTAAAATTGGGAACAAAACACCCAGGGAAGGAGTTACAGAGACAAAGTTCGTAGCTGTGATGAAAGGATGGACCATTTAGAGACTGCTGTATCCAGGGATCCATCCCATAATCATCTTCTAAACGCTGACACCATTGCATACACTAGTAAGATTTTGCTGAAAGGACCCAAATATAGCTGTCTCTTGTGAGACGATGCTGGGGCCTAGCAAACACAGGAGTGGATCCTCACAGTCAGCTATTGGATGGATCACAGGGCTCCCAATGGAGAAGCTAGAGAAAGTACCCAAGGAGCTAAAGGGATCTGCAACCCTATTGTTGGAACAACATGATGTACTAAGGAGAACCCCGGAGCTCTTGTCTCTAGCTGCATATGTATCGAAAGATGGCCTAGTCGGCCATCAATGGAAAGAGAGGCCCATTGGACTTGCAAACTTTATATGCCCCAATATAGGGGAATGCCAGGGCCAAAAGAATGGGAATGGGTGGGTAGGGAAGTGGGGGGCGCTATGGGGGACTTTTGGGATAGCATTGGAAATGTAATTGAGGAAAATATGTAATAAAAATATTAAAAATAAAAAAAAAATTCAGGTGACAGCAGATGCTGGCGAGGATGTGGAGAAAGAGGAACACTCCTCCATTGTTGGTGGGATTGCAAGCTTGTACAACCACTCTGGAAATCAGTCTGGCGGTTCCTCAGAAAATTGGACATAGTACTACAGGAGGATCCAGCAATACCTCTCCTGGGCATATATCCAGAAGATGTCCCAACCGGTAAAAAGGACACATGCTCCACTATGTTCATAGCAGCCCTATTTATAATAGCCAGAACCTGGAAAGAACCCAGATGTCCCTCAACAGAGGAATGGATACAGAAATTATGGTACATTTACACAATGGAGTACTACTCAGCTATTAAAAAGAATGAATTTATGAAATTCCTAGCCAAATGGATGGACCTGGAGGGCATCATCTTGAGTGAAGTAACACAATCACAAAAGAACTCACACAATATGTATTCACTGATAAGTGGATATTAGCCCAAAACTTAGGATACCCACGATATAAGATACAATTTGCTAAAAGCATGAAACTCAAGAAGAATGAAGACCAAAGTGTGGACACTGTGCACCTTCTTAGAATTGGGAACAAAACACCCAGGGAAGGAGTTACAGAGACAAAGTTCGTAGCTGTGATGAAAGGATGGACCATTTAGAGACTGCCATATCCAGGGATCCATCCCATAAGCAGCTTCTAAACGCTGACACCATTGCATACACTAGCAAGATTTTGCTGAAAGGACCCAAATATAGTTGTCTCTTGTGAGTCGATGCCGGGGCCTAGCAAACACAGGAGTGGATGTTCACAGTCAGCTATTGGATGTATCACAGGGCTCCCAATGGAGAAGCTAGAGAAAGTAACCAAGGAGCTAAAGGGATCTGCAACCCTATTGTTGGAACAACATGATGTACTAACCAGAACCCCGGAGCTCTTGTCTCTAGCTGCATATGTATCGAAAGATGGCCTAGTCGGCCATCAATGGAAAGAGAGGCCCATTGGACTTACAAACTTTATATGCCCCAATATAGGGGAATGCCAGGGCCAAAAGAATGGGAATGGGTGGGTAGGGAAGTGGGGGGCGCTATGGGGGACTTTTGGGATAGCATTGGAAATGTAATTGAGGAAAATATGTAATAAAAATATTAAAAATTAAAAAAAAAAAAGAGAAGGGGAAGTTGGAATGAGTGGAGGACTTTTATAAGGGGGTACTGAGAGGAGAGGGGGGCTGATATTGGGATGTAAAGTGAATAAATATATACATTAAAGTAATGGAAAAATACCAAGTCAACAGAAACTATTTTCCAAGTCAATAATTATCTGGTTGTTTTTGGTTTGGACTCCCCAAGTGTTTATAGTGTACTGAAACAACCAAGAGAAATTCAGCTATATATCATCACATTGTAACTTCATAATTTGATTATTATTTATACTATGTAACTATCCACAAGATAGTTTTATAGTTAGCATAATGGGTTAAAGCAAATAAAAAATAAGTCAATATCAGAAAAGAGCTCTAAAATGCACCTTCCTTTATGAAACAGTAAGTGAACCAACTGATATGGTCTTATATTTACCACAGTGGATTTTTGAATGAATCAAAACTCAAATCTTTAAAAACCAAATTCTCAAGAATGAGAATGGAGCAATGAAATCAATTGAGTATATAGATTCAGATACTAAAGACTGTAAATATAACTCTGAAACAAATTTGTATGACAGCAATAACTTATAATCATTGTAACCAGGAAGAAAATAAAATTAAGTGATAAAAAACTCCAAGTGGGAGTGGGTGGGTTAGTGAGCAGGGGGAGGGGAATGGGATAGGGGTTTTCGGAGGGGAAATGAGGAAAGGGAATAACATTTGAAATGTAAATAAAAAAATATCTAATAAAAATAGAAATCAAAAAACCCCAAGAAACAAAACAAAACAAACAAACAAACCAAAAAACTCGAAAGCCCAAAAGAAAATGCCACTGTTTGAAGGTGATATGTTTGTCCACATGCAGTAGTCAATATGATCTATTAAGAGTGTATTAGAACTGATAAAAGGCATAAGAATAGAGATCAATAGCAAAACATCAGTAACTTTTGTTTCCTCTGGCAGTCTTATGTTATACTATATACTGTGGAACACTGTGTACCATTGGTGCAAATATTTATGCTGGCAGGGGACTCTGAACCTTTTGGCAATGCCTTCAAATACTTTTACCTTAAAAAAAATGTCATCTCATGTAAACCCATGGGTAAACAAATATTTTCTTACACTGGAACTGGTTATGAAATTCTTCAGTTGCAACCTTAAAAACAAATAAAGTTGTGAAGGGGAAGGAGGGAGGAGGGAACAAATAAAACTGAGGCTGTTTGACAGGGTCTTAGGGAATGATGTTATTTTGTATTCACATAACAGTATAAAAAGTACACATATGTAGTAATTATTTTTTGTTGTTTTAGAAAATTTTAATAAATGCATCTTTCACAAAAATATAAAACATAAAACTTTTATATATTAATTGCAAGAAATGAAGTATAATGGACATCACATTAAGAATTACCTTTTTATTGGTTATTTTATTTATTTATTTATTTATATTTCAATTGTTGCTCCAATTCCCTGTTTTCCCTCCACAATCTCCCATCCCATCCCTCCTTTCTCCTGTCTCTTTGAGGGTGTACCCCACCCACTCACTCTTGCCTCACTGCCCTAACACCCCACTTCTGTGATTGCCAGATGCTGAAAATAACCCAGATGTCCCACAAGAGAAGAATGGATATAGAAAATGTGCTTCATTTACACAATGGAATACTACTCAGCTATTCAGAACGAGGACATTATGAGTTTTGCAGGCAAATGCAGGGGGGGGGGATTAGAAAATATCTTCCTGAGTGAAGTAATTCAGACCCAAAAGGATATGCATGGTATGTACTCACTAATAAGTGGATATTAGCCAAAAAGTACAGAATACACAGGACACAACCCACAGGACTCAAGAAGGCTAAAAATGTGTAAGTCCCAAGTGAGGATGCCACTTGGGAGGGAGAAGAAAGCAGTCATGGGGGGCAGAGGGAGGCAGGGATCTGGGTATGAGAGATGACATGGAGGGGAAGGGAAAATATGATCGGGGCAGGAATCAAGACTGAAGCCCTGAGGGCCAGCAGAAAGAATGGAAACAGGTAACCTCAGGAAGTAGGAAGTGGGGGGACCCTCTAGAATGCACCAGAGACCTGGGAGGTGAGAGACTCTCAGGACACAAAGGGAGGGATCTTGGATGAAGTACTCTGTAGTGGGGAGGAGGAACTTGTAGAGTCCACCTCCAGTGGAAGGACAGGGCATCAAGTGGAGGGATGGGGTTAGCATCCTACAGTCAAAAGCTCTGACACAAATTGTTCCTGTCTGAAGGAACTGCAGGGACAAAAATGGAGATGAGCATGAGAGAAAAGAAGTCCAGTGATAGGCCCATATTGGGATACTGTGGTGTGCTTGCAGAGAGGAACCTAGCATGGATGCCCTCTGAGAAATCCAACAAGCAGCTGAAAAAGTCAGATGCAGATACCAATGGGAGGAGATACACAGACAAAGTGTGGAGCAGAGACTGAAGGAAAGGGCATCAAGAGACTGCTCCACCTAGAGATCCATCCCATATACAGTCACCAAACCCAGACACTATTGTGGATGCCAATAAGTGCTTGCTGACAGGAAGGTGATATAGATATCTTCTAAAAGGCTCTACCAGTGCCTGACAAAGTCAGAGGTGGTTGATCTCTGCTAACCATTAGACTGAGCACAGGGTCTCCAATGGAAGAGCTAGAGAAAGGACCCAAGGACCTGAAGGAGTTTGCAGCTCCATAGGAGAAACAACACCATGAACCAACCAGCACCCCCAGAGCTTACAGGGACTAAACTACCAACCAAAGAGTACACATGGAGGGACCCACTACTCCAGTTGCATATGTAGCAGAGATTGGCCTTCTTGGTCATCAATGGGAGGAGAGGCCCTAGGTCCTGTGAAGGCTCAATGCCCCAGTGTAGGAGAATGCCATGATCAGGAAGCAGGAGTGGGTAGGTTGGTGAACAGGGGAAAAGGGGATGAGATAGAGGGTTTTTAGAGGGGAAACCAGGATTGGAGATAACATTTGAAGTGTAAATAAAGAAAATATCTAATAAAAAAAGAAAGAAACAAAAAAAGGAGGAAGATTCTCTCTTCTTTGCTTGCTTACCTTATGGGACTGAGCAACTGCTAGATCCTTGGATTTCCATTCACAGCTGCTGCTAACCATTGTTGGGGAGTTGGATTACAGACTGTAAGTCATTCAAATTCCCTTGCTACATAGAGACTACTCATTAGTTCTGCGATTCTAGAGAACCCTTACTAATACAGTGCCCAAGACTGGTATAGCTGGGTCTTCAGGTAGATCTATTAATAATTTTTCTGAGGAATCTTCAGACTGATTAACATAGTAAAAATGGCAATCCTACCTAAAGCAATCTACAGATTCAACATGATCACCATAAAAATCCCAACACAATTCTCCACAGACATGGAAAGAGCAATTCTCAAATTCATCTGGAAAAACAAAGAGCCCAGAATAGCAAAAACAATTCTTAACAATAAAAGAACTTCTGGGGGAATCACCATCCCTGACCTCAAGCTATATTACAGAGCAATAGTGATAAAAACAGCATGGCATTGGTATAGAGACAGACAGGTTGATCAATGGAATAGAACTGAAGCCCCAGAAATAAACCTACACAGTTATGAACACTTGATTTTTTACAAGGATGCCAAAAAAATATATATTAGAGAAAGAAAGCATCTTCAATAAATGGTGCTGGTCTAACTGGCTGTTTGTATGTAAAGAAATGAAAATAGATTCATATTTTTCACCTTGCACATAGCTCAAATACAAGTGGATCAAGGACCTCAACATAAAACCAGATACACTGAATCTAATAGAAGAGAAAGTGAGAAAGAGCCTCAAATTCATTGGCACAGGGCTGAAATTTCCTAAACAGAACTCCAAGAACTTAGTTCATGCTCTAAGATCAAGAATTGATAAATGGTACCTCATGAAACTGGAAAACTTCTGTAAGGCAAAGAACATAGTCAATAGGACAGACCAGCAATCTACAGATTGGGAAAAAACTTCAATAACCCCACATCCAATAGAAGGCTAACATCCAATACACACAAAGAACTCAAGAAGCTAACCACCAAGAAAACAAAACAACCTAATAAAAAATGGGGTATAGAACTAAAAACAGAATTCAGAACAGAGGGATCTAAAATGGCCAAGAAACACTTAAAGAAATGTTCAAAATCCTTAATGATTAAGAAAATGTAAATTAAAACAACCCTGAGATTTCTACCTCACACCAATCAGAGTGACTAGTATCAAAAACTCAAGTGACAGCACATGCCATCTAGGATATGGAGAAAGAGAACACTCCTGCATTTGTGGTGGGATTGCAAACTAGTACACCCACTCAGTAAGTCAATCTGAAGAGTCCTCAGAAAACTGGGTTAAAAGTTTTGAGATCAGTGGGTGGCACCATCCCTCAACCAGGGACCATGCCTATCTACTAGGTATGGTCTCTATAGGTTCTATCTCCTCTTTTTTGAGTATTTCAGCTAATGTCATCTCCGTTGGGTCTTGGCAACCTCTTGCTTCCTGGCATTTGGGACTTATAGTGGCTATCTCCAATTCCCCATCCCCCACTGCTACACACCTCCATTCAGTTTACTGATCCTCTGTACTTCTCTCCTGTCCCTTCCAATATCTGATTCTGCTCCTGCTTTTTTCTCCCCTTCCTCTCTCCCTCCAAGGTCCTTCCATCCCTCTACCTCCTGTGATTATTTTGTTCCATGTTCTGTGTAGGATTGAAAATCCTATACTTTGGTTTTCCTTCTTAAGCTCCATATGTTTTTTGGGGGGAGAAGGGGGTTGTATTGTGGGTATTCTGAGCTTTTGGGCTAATATCCACTTATCAGTGAGTACATACCATGTGTGTTCTTTTGTGTCAGTGTTACCTGGCTCAGTATGATATTTTCTCATTCCATTGATTTGCCTGCAAATTTCATGAACTCTTTGTTTCATAGTTAAACAGTACCCCACTGTGTAAATGTACCTACTACATTTTCTGTATCCATTCTTTCCTTGTGGGACATCTGGGTTGTTTCCAGCTTCTGGCTAGTATAAATACAGCTGCTATGAATGTAGTGAAGCAAGTGTCCTTGTTATATGTTGGAGCATCTTTGAGTATATGCCCAGGAATAGTATAGCTGGGTCCTCTGTTAGAACTATTTCCAATTTGCTGAGGAAGCCTTAGAGAGGAAACAAATAAATCACTTAAAGAAATACAGGAAAACACAAAGAGTTAAAGGAATTGAACAAAACAGTCCAGGATTAAAAAAAATGGAAATAGAAACAATAAAGAAATCACAAAGGGAGACAACTCTGGAGATGGAAAACCTAGGAAAAAGATCAGGAGTCATAAATGCAAGCATCACCAGCAGAATACAAGAGATAGAAGAGAGAATCTCAGGTGTAGAAGATACCAAAGAAAATATTGACACAACAGTCAAAGAAAATGCAAAAAGCAAAAAAGCTCCTAACCCAAAACATGAAATCCAGGACACAATGAGAAGACCAAACCTAAGAATAATAAGTAAAGAAGAAAGCGAGGATTCCCAACTCAATGGGTCAGTAAACATTTACAATAAAATTATAGAAGAAAATGTCCCTAACTGAAAAACAAACAAACAAACAAACAAACAAACAAACAAAACCCACAAAAAAAAAACATACAAGAAGTCTACAGGACAGCAAATAGATTGGGCCAGAAAAGAAGTTCCTCCTGTCACATAAAAATCAAAACACCAGGTCAGCGCCAGCACCGGGTCACCTTGGGTGTGGAGTCAGCAGACACCCCCAAGGTCCGAGAGGACTTTCCACGCAGTCTTAGGACCACTGGTGAGTGGAACACAACTTCTGCTCCAATCCAATCGCACAGGACCTGAGACAATACTGACCAGAGAGCTCCATGCCCCTCAAAGGAGATGCCACTTCCAGGCACTGTAACATGCCCAGGATCTTTGACAACAGAATCCCAGGATAAAAGGAGCTTGGTCACACCGGTATTTTAGGGTCTCAGAGGAACTTGACTGTCAAGAACTCTGACACACCCAGAATCTCAGGTTCACAGGAGCCCACAAGCAAAGGATCACAGAGTAAGCTGGACTCTGAGGACTCCTGAATCAACTGGGATTATAGGAAGGACAGGCTCCAATCAGATATATTGAAGACAGCAAATACTTGAGATAATCAGATGGCAGGAGGCAAGTGTAAGAACAGAAGCAACAGAAACCAAGGTTACTTGGCATCATCAGAACCAAACTTCCACCATAACAAGTCCTCGATACACTATCACACCAGAAAAGCAAGACATGGATCTAAAGTCACTTCTCATGATGATGATGGAGGGCTTTAAGAAGGAAATACAGGAAAACACAGGTAAACAGCTAGAAGCCTTTAAAGAGGAAACACAAAAATCCCTTAGGGAGTTACAGGAAAACACAAACAAACAGGGGATGGAATTGAACAAAACCATCCAAGACCTAAAAATGGAAGTAGAAACAATGAAGAAAACTCAAAGAGAGACAACTCTGGAGATAGAAACCCTAGGAAAGAAATCAGGAACCATAGATGTGAGCACCAGCAATAGAATGCAAGAGATGGAAGAGAGAATCTCAGGTGCAGAAGATTCCATAGGGAACATGGACACAACAATCAAAGAAAATGCAAAATGCAAAAAGATCTAACTCAAAACATCCAGTAAATCCAGGACACAATGAGTAGACCAAAACTACGGATAATAGGAGTAGATGAGAATGAAGATTCGCAACTTAAAGGGCCAGCAAATATCTTCAACAAAATTATAGAAGAAAACTTCCCATACCTAAAGAAAGAGATGCCCATGAACATACAAGAAGCCTACAGAACTCCAAACAGACTGGACCAGAAAAAAATTCCTCCTGACACATAATAGTCAGAACAACAAATGCACTAAATAAGGACAGAATATTAAAAGCAGTAAAGGAAAAAAATCAAGTACCATAAAAAGGCAGGCCTATTAGAATTACTTCAGACTTCTCACCAGAGACTAAAAGCCAGAAGAACCTGGACAGATGTTATACAGACACTAAGAGAACATGAATGCCAGCCCAGGCTCCTATACCGAGAAAAACTCTTAAGTACCATAGATGGAGAAACCAAAGTATTCCATTACAAAACCAAATTCTCACAATATTGTTCCACTAATCCAGCCCTTCCAAGGATAATGAAGGAAAAACACCAACACAAAGATGGAAACTACACCTGAGAATAAGCAAGAAAGTAATCCTTCAATAAACTAAAAGAAGACAGCCACAAGAACAGAATCTCAATTTTAACCACAAAAATGACAGGAAGCAACAGTTACTTTTCTTTGATTTCTCTTAAATGGACTCAATTCCCCAATAAAAAACATAGACTGGCTACACAAAAAGGATCCAACATTTGCTGCTTACAGGAAGCCCATCTCAGGGACAAAGACAGACACTATCTCAGAGTAAAAGGCTGGAAAACAGTTTTCCAAGCAAATGGTCTGAATAAACAAGCTGGAGTTGCCATTCTAATATCAAATAAAATTGACTTATAACCCAAAGTAATCAAAAAAGACAAGGAGGGACACTTCATACTCATCAAAGGTAAAATCTACCAAGATGAACTCTCAATTCTAAATATCTATGCTCCAAATGCAAGGGAAGCCACATTCATTAAAGAAACGTTAGTAAAGCTCAAAGCACACATTGCACCTCACACAATAATAGTGGGAGACTCTACTCTCACCAATGGACAGATCCTGGAAACAGAACCTAAACAGAGACACAATGAAACTAACAGAAGTTATGAAACAAACGGATTTAACAGATATCTACAGAACATTTTATCCTAAAACAAAAGGATATACCTTCTTCTCAATACCCTATGGTAACTTCTCCAAAATTGTCCATATAATTGGTCACCAATCAGGCCTCTACAGATATAAAAATATTGAAATTATTCCATGCATCCTATCAGATCACTATGGACTAAGGCTGATCTTCAATAATAGCATAAATAATAGAACATTATTATGCAACATTCACATGGAAACTGAACAACGTTCTCCTCAATGATACCTTGGTCAAAGGGAGAAATAAAGAAAGAAATTAAATACTTTAGAGTTTAATGAAAATGAAGCCACAACATACCCAAACTTGTGGGACACAATGAAAGCATTCCTAAGAGAAAAACTCATAGCTCCGAGTGCCTCCAAAAAGAAACTAGAGAGAGCATACACTAGCAGTCTGACAGCACACCTAGAAGCTCTAGAACAAAAGGAAGCAAATTCACCAAAGAGGAGTCAATGGCAGGAAATAATCAAACTCAGGGCTAAATTCAACCAAGTGGGAACAAAAAGACCCATTCAAAGAATCAACCAAACCAGGAGCTGGTTCTTTGAGAAAATCAACAAGATAGATAAACCCTAGGCAGACTAACTAGAGGGCACAGGGACAGTATCCTAATTTTCAAAATCAGAAATGAAAAAGGAGACAGAACAACAGATACTGAGGCAATCGAAACATCATTATATTCTACTACAAAAGGCTATACTCAACAAAAATGGAAAGCCTGGATGAAATGGACAACTTCCTAGAGAGATACCAGGTACCAAAGTTAAATCAGGATCAGATTAACAATCTTAATAGTTCTATCTCCCCTAAAGAAATAGAAGCAGTCATTAATAGTCTCCCAACCAAAAAAAAAAAAAAAAAAAAAAAAAAAAAAGCCCAGGACCAGATGGGTTTAGTGCAGAATTCTACCAGACCTTCAAAGATGACCTAATTCCAACTCTTCTCAAACCATTTCACAAAATAGAAACAGAAGGTTCTCTTTCCAATTTATTCTATGAAGCCACAATTACTCTGATACCTAAACCACACAAAGATCCAAAAAGGAAAGAGAACTTCAGACCAATTTCGCTTATGAATATCTATGCAAAAATAGTCAATAAAATCCTCAAAAACTGAATCCAAGAACACATCAAAATGATTATAGATCTTGACCAAGTAGGCTTCATCCCAGGGATGCTGGGAAGGTTTAATTACAGAAATCATCAACATAATCCTCTATATAAACAAGCTTAAAGACAAAAACCACATTATCATCTCATTAGATATGGAGAAAGCATTTGACAAATTCCAACACGCATTCATGATAAACGTCATGGAAAGATAAGGAATTCAAGGCCCATACCTATATACATAATAAAAACAATATACAGCAAACCAGTAGCCAACATCAAAGTTAATGGAGAGAAGCTGGAAGCAATCCCTCTAAAATCAGGGACTAGACAAGGCTGCCCACTTTCTCCCTACATATTCAACATTGTACTTGAAGTCCTAGCCAGAGCAATTCGACAACAAAAGGAGATCAAGGGGATACAAATTGGAAAAGAAGAAGTCAAAATATCACTTTTTGCAGATGATATGACAGTATATATAAGTGACCCTAAATATACCACCAGAGAACTCCTAAACCTGATAAACAGCTTCAGTGAAGTAGGTGGATATAAAATTAAGTCAAACAAGTCAATGACCTTTCTCTACACAAAGGATAAACAGGCTGAGAAAGAAATTAGGGAAACAACACCCTTCTCAATACTCACAAACAATATAAAATAGCTTGGTGTGACTCTAAGTAAGGAAGTGAAAGATCTGTATGATAAGAACTTCAAGTCTCTGAAGAAAGAAATTGAAGAGGATCTCAGAAGATTGAAAGATCTCCCATTCTCATGGATTGGCAGGATTAATATAGTAAAAATGGCTATCCTGTCAAAAGCAATCTACAGATTCAATGCAATCCCCATCAAATTCCAACTCAATTCTTCACTGAGTTAGAAAAGGCAATTTGCAAATTCACCTGGAATAACAAAACACCTAGGATAGCAAAAACTATTCTCAACAATAAAAGAACCTCTGGTGGAATCACCATGTATGACCTCAAGTTGTACTACAGAGCAATTGTGATAAAAACTGTATGGTACTGGTATAGCGACAGACAAGTTGACCAATGGAATAGAATTGAAGACCCAGAAATGAACTCACACACCTATGGTCACTTGGTCTTTAACAAGGGAGCAAAAATCATCCAGTGGAAAAAAGACAGCATTTTCAACAAATGGTGATGCTACAACTGGAGGTTATCATGTAGAAGAATGCAAATTGAGCCATTCTTATCTCCTTGTACAAAACTCAAGTCTAAGTGGATCAAAGAACTCCACATAAAACCAGAGACACTGAAATTTATAGAGGAGAAAGTGGGGGAAAGCCTCCAAGATATGGGCACAGGGAAAAAAATTCGTAAACTGAACAATGGCCTGTGCTGTAAGATCAAGAATTGACAAATGGGACCTCATAAAATTGCAAAGCTTCTGTAGGGCAAAAGATACTCTCAATAAGACAAAAATGCCACCAATAGACTGGGAAAGAATTTTTACCAATCCTAAATCTGATAGGGGACTAATATCCAATATATACAAAGAGCTCAAGAAGCTGAACTGCAGAAATTCAAATAACCCCATTAAAAATGGGGTATAGAGCTAAATAAAGAATTCTCACCTGAGGAATACTGAAGGGCTGAGAAGCACTTGAAAAAATGTTCAGCATCCTTAATCATCAGGGAAATAATAATCAAAACAACCTTGAGATTCCACCTCAAACCAGTCAGAATGGGAAGGATCAAAAATTCAGGTGACAGCAGATGTTGGCGAGGATGTGGAGAAAGAGGGACTCTCCTCCATTGCTGGTGGGATTGCATGCTTGTACAACCACTCTGGAAATCAGTCTGGTGGTTCCTCAGAAAACTGAACATAGTAGTATGGGCAGATCCAGCAATACCTCTTCTGGGCATATACCCAGAAGATGTTCCAACTGGTAATAAGGACACATGCGCTACTATGTTCATAGCATACCTATTTATAATAGCTAGAAGCTGGAAAGAACCCAGATGTCCCTCAACAGAGGAATGGATACAGAAAATGTGGTACATTTACACAATGGAGTACTACTCAGTTATTAAAAACAATGAATTTATGAAATTCTTAGGTAAATGGATGTATCTGGAGGATATCATTCCGAGTGAGGTAACCCAATCACAAAAGGAGTCACTTGATATCCACTCCTTGATAAGTGGATATTAGCCCAGAAACCTAGAATACCCAAGATACAATTTCTAAAACACAAGAAAATCAAGAAGAAGGAAGTTTAACGCATGGATACCTCATTCCTCCCTAGAATAGGGAATAAAATACCCATGGAAGGAGTTGCAGAGACAAAGTTTGGAGCTAAGACGAAAGGATGGACCATTCAGAGACTGCCCCACTTGGGGGTCCATCCCATAATCAGTCGCCAAACGCAGACACTATTGTATATGAGAGGAAGATTTTGCTGAAAGGACCCTGATATAGCTGTCTGTTTTGAGGCTATGCCAGTGCCTGGCAAATATATAAGTGGATGCTCCCAGTCATCTATAGGATGGAACACAGGGCTCCCAATGGAGGAGCTTGAGGAAGTACCCAAGGAGCTTAAGGGGTCTGCAACCCTATATGTGAAACAACAATACGAACTAACCAGTACCCCCAGAGCTTGTATCTCTAGCTGCATATGTAGCAGAAGATGGCCTAGTTAGCCATCATTGGGAAGTAAGGTCCCTTGGTCTTGCAAACTTTATATGCCCCAGTACAGGGGAATGCCAGGGCCAAGAAGTGGGAGTGAGTGGGTTGGGGAGTAGGGTGTGTGTGGGGGGTGTATAGGGTACTTTTGGCATAGCATTTGAAATGTAAATGAAGAAAATATCTAATAAAAATTTTTTTTAATTCTGAAAATCAGGGAAATAGAGTGATGTTTCAATAGTTGAGAGCATAGGATGCTCTTTGAGAGAACCTGCATTTGAATTATAGCATGCATATGGTCCAGTTCCATGAAATATGACACCTTCTTTGGCCTCTTTGTACTCTTTGTACACACATGTAATACACAGGTACATGCAGACAGAAAACCCATTGTTGAAAAGGTATGGTCCCTTAGGGACTTGTGTTTGAATTCTATATCCTTGGGGAATGGCACTGTTAGGAGATGTGGCCTTGTTGGAGGAAATGTTTAGAAACTTAAGCATTCTTTGCAAAGTTGGTTGGATGATGTTTTGCTGGGGCAAACACATGAAGGAATGTTTAGCTGAAGTGGACAGTGGATTTTCTGCTTAAGCAAACACATAAAAGGACACATGATGAAGGGTTCCTTGCTAACAACACACATGTATTGGTCTGCCTTACCTTTTGTAGTTGTCAGGACTCCATAGTAAGAAATGCACTATAAAACTTCTGGTAGTGTGCTGAAGTTTCTTGCCACTTCTGTGGACTAGGGCTGATTGGCAGAGTGATGTCAGCTGAGAGAGATGAATGTGCTGAGCCAAGACCCATGGAGAACATATGATGTTTGTTAGGCATAAACAGGGCTCCATGGACAGAAATAGAGGCTGAGCTTGGTTTGCTTACACAGCTAGCTGTGTAGCTATTATGAATCCCTCATCTTCACTGATCTTTGCTTCCCTGAGAGAGGGCACATCTGAGAACTTCTGGTGTTCCTTCTGGTCCCTCATGCTGACCAGAGCTGAGGCTCAGGCCTGGCTATATTTGCTAGGTTCTGTCACCACTGTTGCTATTCTGACTCTGCTGAACTTAACTGCTGGTGTTTCCATCAAGAGTTTGCAAGTGGATCGAGCTGCACTGCTAACCTGTGAACTGATGTATGTGCAGAGGATCTGGGGCAGACCCACTCTGGTCCTGTGCTTTCTGCTTTATTTTCTGTGCATTCAAATGAGCTTTGCTCACTTGACTTAAAGGGCCCAAATACTTCTCTTAAAAAAAGTAGTATAAAATGACTCTTAATAATATTCTGCTGTATTCATAGATCTGCCCTTTGTTCAGCCATCATCAGAGAGGCTACCTTTTGCAACAGATGAGAACCAATACAAAGACACGCAGTCAGACATCACACACACACACACACACACACACACAGACACACACACACACATACACACACACACACTCCAGAGAGAGAGAGAGAGAGAGAGAGAGAGAGTCAGAGAAACAGAAAGACAGAGAGACAGAGAGACAGAGAGAGACCCTGGAACACTCACCTCTTAACAGGATGTTTCCATCAAATCTCTTCCCCCAGAGCTCAGGGAACACCATAGAAGAGGTGGAGGCAAGAGTATAAGAGCTAGAGGGGATGGGGCACTCTAGGAAAATAAATCTCTCTCTTTTTAAGTCAATTCTGCTTAAAGGCACCGATCTCATGCATCTCATTTTTAGTCTACAGATTATTTGAAATTTGCTTATTTTCTATTCATTATTTTATTTTTCCTTATTTTCTATTTATGCTTTTATTATTATAAATAGTTTCAGGGCTTTAAAATTGCTGTATCATTTTCTTAATTTTGCTAGGAAAAATATGTGGTCCTTTCTACTTTTGAGTTGATTTCCTACCTACTTCTTCTGATTTTATGTTTTATATGTCTATTCTGGCATTTCTGGGTTTTTCCTTTTATTTTATGTCTATGAGTACACCATTGCTCTCTTCAGACACACCAGAAGAGAGCATCAGATCCTGTTACAGATGGTTGTGAGCCATCATGTGGTTGCTGGGAATTGAACTCAGGACCTCTGGAAGAGCAGTTGGTGCTCTTAACTGCTGAGTCATCTTTCCAGCCTCCCTTCTGGATTTTTCTTGCCCCCCCATTTTCAGATACAGGTTGGATTGAGTTTACTGAATATTTTTCTAGGCATCATTCCAGTGTTATCATTTTTGTAGTCATACTTACTCTTTCTGTTTCGACACCATTGCCAAGCATTTGGGTTAGCATAGATTCTCTGCTAGCCTCTGGGTAGATTGACCTTGCTTCTGTTTTCTGTTTATATGACTGATGCTTATTTTTCAAATAGTGCAATGTCTACTTCCTTTTGTGATTTTGTCTTTATCTTCAGCACTGCTACTTCAAAAAGCTTTTAGTACCAGACTCTCACTGGTCCTGAGGCAAGAGAATAAATAGCAATGTAAAAATCGTAGTGCTCTCTTTTTCGGGCTTTGCAGCATATGTAAAGGAAGCTAATTTTGACAGAGGAAGAGCTAGAACTCTGGTCAGAACTTTGCTTCATGTCATGCTGTTGAATTCAGCGTTTGGAGATTACACATATCTTACAATCTACAGTGGTTAAACATGTACTTCTCATTTCTAATTGTTGGGAAATAAAGGCAGTATGGCAAGCCCACACCCTATACATCCAGGGGATGTGCAAACATTAAATATCTGGCTTCAGGTGCATACTTTTGAATAGCATATATGTAGACCATTTCTGTTCCTATTGTTCAGTGATCTGAAACCAAGTTGTTCCTGCAGTCCTTTCCCGCTGCTTTGTGATGCCAGCTCATTTCAGTGCTGCAATGAAAGCCTAGATAAATTTAGAGTGTTTTTTTTAACATAAATGTTTTAAATTGTTAATCGTTGCAGGTTCAAGAGATTTATATAAAGCTGCTTTAAAGGTTGCTACCTTTCATTTCCTATTGGAGTCGAAGCCTGTGGACTTTTCTATCAAATATACTGAGGGGACACATGTGATACATGACAAGAAAGCTGGAGAAGATTGAGTGTTTAGAGTGGATGATACCCATTCTGTGCTAGCCAAATGAATATTTGTTGTGGCAAATATTTAAAATCAATTTGGGGGTTTCTACTCCATCTTAGATCTTTCAGTTCCCAGATATGAGAAACAAAACTTTTATACCCCTAGTAAGCCTAATAGCACCGGTGCTGGGCAGATATCAATTCTCTAGGGTATTTTGTCTACTTCCTTGTCAATAACCCCAATATATGACTTGGTGTGTTTCACTTGGGCTGCTCTTACTCCAGTTGGTCAGTTCTCATGGCCAGTTCTTATGATCCTCTACCCCATAGGATCTTCTCCTCTCTCTACCTCATGGTCCTGCCTCAGATCCTGTCTTAGTCAGGGTTTCTATTCCTGCACCAACATCATTACCAAGAAGCAAATTGGGGAGGAAAGGGTTTATTCAGCCTACACTTCCATACTGCTGTTCATCACCAAGGAAGTCAGGACTGGAACTCAAGTAGGTCAGAAAGCAGGAGCTGATGCAGAGGCCATGGAAGGATGTTCTTTACTGGGTTGCTTTCCCTGGCTTGCTCAGCCTGCTCTCTTATAGAACCAAGACTACCAGCCCAGAGATGGTCCCACCCACAAGGGGCCTTTCCCCCTTGATCATTAATTGAGAAAATGCCTTACAGTTGGATCTCATGGAGGCATTTCATCAACTGAAGCTCCTTTCTCTGTGATTTGACACAAAACTAGCCAGTACAGTCCCCAAGCCCAGGAATCAAAATTCTACCTACATCTCTTCTGTCCAGTTATAGGATGCTGGCATCTTTATTCAACCAATAGTTTTAAATTACAAAGCAAGGTTATGTAGCATCACTTGGTGTACATGAGAATCTCCTCATCCCTAGGGGCAACAGACACTGGGGGTACTATTGAGCATTACAGTATACAGCCAAAGACCAAACTTCAACAGATACTCATGACTTTTTTCTTTTCAAGGGAAACTTTAGTCTTTTTCATGAAAGATCTTCTAATACTTTGGTTAAGTAAACATCAATATTATCTTACATAATGAGGAATACGTTTGTAATTTGTTGTTGGAAATTCTAGTACACTTCCTCCTAGGCTAAGGGGACATTAGGGAAGAGGCAAATGGAAAGAATGCAAGAGGAGTGCTGACGATGTGCTCACACTGAAGAGATAATGGTAGCTGTCCTGACCTGCACAAAGTTGCACCTGTCACAATTCATTATGTAGGCAGAGGGGTTCATAGGACTCTACCCTTCCCTGAGGGATTAGGGAAAAATAATGGGTGCTAGGAGGAAGAATGTGTCATTGTCTTTAGTGATGTAGCAACTGATGAGTTGCCTATGTTCCAGTAAGTAAGTAAGTAAGTAAGTAAGTAAGTAAATAAATAAATAAATAAATTGCAGTCATGTATACAAGTGATATTTAAGTTCAATCTCTCTCTCTTTCACACACACACACACACACACACACACACACACACACAAAGAGTAGTTTTGTTTAGAAGCAGAAAGGTTTAACAGAGGAGGGAGAGGAGTGAGAAAAGCCAATGAGGGCTTAAATTGTAAACATTGAGTGTATATGAGTATACATTGCCAAAGAAAACAGAAAAGACCATAAGTGCTGTAGAACTTAGAAATAACAATACACTCTGTTCTTTCTAGTGTCTTAGAAACAGACTACTTCATGGTCACGTGTGAGACTTACTCCTTCTACTCCTGTAAGTCACTCTGTGGTGGGCACTCGTATTTCTTCTTCCTGCTTTAGTTTCCCTTTCCACTAAAATATCCTTGAAGCTCTACTTTTATCTTGAGATATGTTTTTATTCCAAGACTTAGATATTATGTCTACACATTTAAAAAGTTAAATGGTTTTAAAATGCTCAAAAATCTGTTTTATTCCATAAAAATAAAATGATAAATTGTGTTGTAAGTTAATGAAAAGATAGTCTTGTTTTCAGGTTTGTATATGACAAAATTTTACAGAAATATCATTCATGTTTCTACTTCTTTATTGGTAAATCTACACTCTCATCTGTACCTACCTGGCTATATAATATTTATCTCTAATTATTTATTGGAAAACAATTCCAGCAGCATTCTATTGCCAGCTTTTATCAGATGGTGGGGAATTGCATTTTTTCTTTTGCAGTTACCTATTGAATGACACAACTGTTTATAATTTGGCATGGGTCAGGTCATTCTGTTTCTGTGGTCTTTAAAGTTCTGAGTCTTGAGGTGACCTTAAAAAAGAAAATCTATAAATAGAAAATTAAATAAATTCATAATAACAACACAGACTTATTCTTGAACATTTCTTTCACAGTCTGGGAATAATTTTATGTATTTTGAAACCAGTGATGGCAGAGACAACATGTTAGATATTATAGGCAATATAATTTTATATGTGTGTGTGTGTTTTTATATACATACATATACACATATATGTTGTAGGACATATAATTCCAAATATATATATATATATATATATTACATAATATATTATAATTGTTGAAATGTATTATATACTATAATATAAATTTATATAACATTGTGATAATCATCACAAACAGTTTGTATGTAGGTTATGCCTAAATATATGTCTCCTATTTATTGTATTTTTGAGGCTCATGATATTTGAAGATGATAGATAATGTCTTTTTCATGTCAGGATTACAGAATGATAGATATTAAAAAAATACTTCTTGGATGGTGCATATATCCTGGATTAAAAGCATTCCATGTATCATAAATAGTTGCTTCTTTACTTACTGCCTACAAAATGACTTGTTATATAAAATAAGACAGATTTTCCCCAAAGTCTTAGAATACTGTGATGTGCTTTGTCCTGTAGTGAAAGCCAGAATTTTGTTCAGAATAAGTAAATAGATGTTGCTTAAAGAGAGCTCTGTCACTATAAGGTACTCCTTAACAGTAATCACTCATCTGGTAATGACTCTCTAAATAAAACTAAGAAATGTCTGCACCTTGAAAATGAAATTGTTCCATAAAAGATATGAATGAACCCTGTTAGAGTTATGTGTCATTCTTGGCTGCTCTAACCTTCTGCTTCCCCTCTCCAGGAGGCAGGAAATTTCATCTTTTAGAAAGTATGGAAGGAAAAAATGAGAGGTAACGTAATCCAAGTGCTGCTTTCAACATGGCTTTGTTCATTACACTGAATGCTGGGAAATCAAAGCTATTGTAGACGTTAGTAGTTCTATTTTCCTTTCTTAGGTACAGCTTTTCAACTCCTCTAAAGAAAATATCTTTCCTTATAGTAATTTTATAAGTGACCAGAATATCTTTAAATGAAATTTATTGAGGTATGGTTACCATAGAAGAAACTTTCCCACTTAAAAAATATATTTGAATGACATTTGACAAAATTGTACACTGAGGTAATTACCAGCATAATACAGATGCCAGGTATTTCCTTCACTAAAATCAATTCCCTTATGTGCCATCCTTAGCATTTATAATAAAGTTATTATAGATGTTCTTGTACAGATTTTTGTTAAATATAAGCTCTATATTTTGGTTTGACAGAAATCGAGCAATGGGCTTAATAGGTGATATGTAAGTGCATGATTAAATGTTTAAGAACCTATTGAGTCATTCTTTTCAATGATTATATAGTTTTGATGTTCATATATATATATGTATATATATATGTGTGTGTGTATGTATTTATCATTGAGAATGAAGTATCAGTTATAATTATACAAATATAAATAGCAAATAATATCTGTTCCTAAATATTATAAAATAATCAAGTTTTGAAGCTGAATGAAGAAATACAGGATTTAGCAGAATGTTTCTAATAAAGTCCACATCAATTATGGTTTAAGTCTTTGTTTCTATGTTTAGAGAGGCATATAAATATGAGCCATAGGGATAGATGGGTTGGATAGCCCTTGCAACACAAACCTAATGATCTGAGTTTGATTCCCAGAACCCGTGTGAAAAAGTTGGAGATTGTTGCAGGTGACTGTAATCCAAATGGTACTACAGCAAGATGAGAAGCAGAGACGGAATTGCTTGGATGTTCACGGGACAGCTAGCCAGGAGTATCACAGCACATAGAAACAGCACGAGAAAGCCTACCTCAACCAGTTAAAGGAGAGAACCAACTCTGGAAAGTTACTTTTCTGACCTCCACATGTGTACTATGGCATGGTGGGTAATCTTACTCTAATGCAAATTGATAAGAGTGTTATTGCACAGTTAACTATAACCTCAGAAATGTCCACAGTTAGGCTACACTTATTTTGTTGACTGTAGGTGGCACCCTATCAGCATACTCCAACAGTATAACTCCAAGTACCAGAAGATGACAGAAAGATACTGCTAAAAGAATCATTAATACTGTATAACAGAGAGAATAACATGCTTTATGGAACTCTCGTTAATTCTTTATTCCCATTTTCTGCTGGGTGGGTTGTGGCTGTTAAGGGTCGCTGCTGCATCTTGTTTGGGGATGTTTAAACTCAGCAAGCAAACATTGCAGCAAATTTGCTGTGCATGCCCCAGAACCCGTTGTCACTGTCTCTTACCCTAAAAATGAATACAAGTATAAATAGCAAAAGACGTGGAACAAAGTATCTCTTCAAATCTGATCTCTGTCGATGCAGGGACTCATCTGGAGTTTTCAGTGTAAATCGAAGACTTGAGTGCTGCCCTTGGTGGCATGCCTTGTTCCTACCGAAGTTCAGAGCTTTGAGTGCTGCTTTTTCTTAGTCTGCTATGCCTTTATCTTCCTCTTTCTTTACAAAGCTTTTGTGATGATCTGTGGCATACTTAACACTTGTCTTTGGTCACACTAGTCTGATTTTCTGTGCCACCAAATGCTTGTACAAAGGTCAACTCTAATCTGCTTCATTTACAAGAAAAAAGACCCAAAGTTTCAAGAATATATTAATTTTTCCCATCATTTAACTTAATTCATTTATTCAGGCAATCAAATAGAAGAATAAAAGTATTTTAGGCATTGGTAGTATAAGTATGAAAGACATGACTCAGAGTTTTAAAGGCATTTATAGATTAGTGAAGACAATGACCCCAAAACAAATAGCCCAAACTATAAGGTGACAAGTCACAGAGGTGTATTTGCTTGTCAGGGACCCAATTCTTATTGTTTTCTAATAAGTAATGTTCATTCACAAATGAAAAATACTTTGTAACTTAAGGAACTTCATGGACTATTTGACTTTAAAAAGAAAAAAAATTTAATTTGGGGAAGGATGTTTCTAAAAAATATATTTGATTTCTAAGAAGCAAACTGTGGACTTTCAAATAAATAATGATATTTGACCTAATGAATGCTATGTTTTAACAAATATTAAAATACTAATTTCAATATCCCCAATAGCAATTTTATGTAAATGCTATGAAATGCTTATGCTATATGTTCTGTAATTTCTCATATTGTGTAAAAGTATGTTATCAATCAGCTAAAACCAAAATGGCATATTATAATATTAAGTGTATAGCCTTGAGTGCAGACATAACAGTCCCCAAATAACCAATAGTTAGGTATGTGGGTAGACAGATATATAGATAGAGATAATCTTTTAAATTGATTCACACTCTTTAAGAAGAAGAAATGAGTTAACCTGACTATTTTTATATTTAAGTGTGTGTGTGTGTGTGTGCATGTACATATATGAAGAAACTAGAGTTAAATATCTTTTATTACTTCTTACTTTTATTGTTTTAGAGACAGGGACGCTCACTGATTCTAGAGCTCACCAGTTCAGCCATGGCTAGGCAGCAGGACTCAAAAACCATCTTGTCTCTGCTTCCAAGTGCTATAGGCATGAGCAGTCACCCCTGGCTTTTATGTGGATGCTGTGAATTTAAACTCAGGTCCTTATGCTTGCTTTGCAGTGATTTTCTTCACTGTGCCATCTTCTCAGTCCCCACTTTCAACTCTTAGTATTATCCACAATAGAGCAAAGCCTGTGTTTCAGAGAGAGAAACTGCATAAATGTAAGGAGGATGTGTAACCGAGAATCTAATATAAAGTCTTTTAATAACATTCTACTTAAATACTTATAAAGTGTGACTTGAAATCAAAACTTCCTTAAAAAACTAATCCTTTAATAATTTAAAACTTAGAGTCTTATACCATTATACCATATACAAATCTATGAAATATTAAGCACCTAGCCAAACTTGTTGTTATTGTTTTATTGCATTTTGTCATGTGTTTTGGCTTTAATGAAAACCACTGGTTAGTGGACGTCTTCAACCTTCTATATAGGCTTGTTAAACCAGCAGCCTAGGAGGTGGTGGTCTGGTTTGTAAAATCTGTTGCACAGGGAATGATGGTTAATGATCACCATTCATATTCTCATTTTGCTACATTCAAGTTTCAGAAGAGAAGGAAGGGGAACAGGATCAGATGCATCAATACCAGCATTTTATAAAGTAAGCAAATTT
Organism: Mus caroli; assembly: GCF_978045245.1. Lineage (NCBI taxonomy): Eukaryota > Metazoa > Chordata > Mammalia > Rodentia > Muridae > Mus > Mus caroli. Next base: position 62,550,511 of record NW_028227256.1, read on the forward strand.
GTCCTTAATTATAATGAATGAAAATAGGATGGATGCAAGACACAAAAGCTAGCTTCTGAGGAATGTTACACAAATGCCCAGTAGATCCTAAGGGTCTCCATAGTAACTAGAAGTTTCAAATGTTCATTTATTTACCTAAAGTCCAAGCTTATGTTTGGGTTTTCTGACTTCCTTGTGTCCAAGTAATGAATGCCCAGCAGTTCATATGAGCTGTGTTCTCTTCTGCATAAGGATGCCCAGTCTAAAATCTGGGCATTATTATTATTATTATGAATGAATGCTTTATTGCTGCATCCTGACATTGCATTATCAGCATAGCTTTATGTTTTTCTTAGTATTACTCCACCAGGAGTGCTATGTCTTTTAAAAGTAATATGAACACTGCTTTGATCTAGTACACTGCTTGGAATTCTAAATTTCTTTATGCATGCTGGTCATGATAAAATATATTAAGATGCATTAAAAGCAGACTGATCTGTTGTGCTCAGAATTTTTTTGAAAATGCAGATTCTCTTAGAGTGGTTATAATTTAAATGGCAACATCTGCTGCCAATTCCATGAATTTCTTATAAAATAAAATTAGAGAATTAAATATAAGTTTTTCATGTGATGAGGCCTGGGTAATTGGAAATTAAATGTTTGTAAAAACTTGTTTAAATCAGTTAGGAATTTTATGTTTTCATAAAAATTAATCAATTAAAAAATTCATAACACCTACATTCAATTTGGGGCACCCATGAGAGTGTAGCCACTATTTGGGACACTCATTTCCCAAGCCACAAAGGCAATTAAGTGGCTATTAATATAAAAAGGAAACTCTTATGTGGATTATCTCTTTAAATTGATGTTCCACTATGTGGTAAAGCATGCACTTTGGCATTTTCATGTGATCTCGCCCAGTGCCTTATCATATGAATGTTTAATTAGTGTGGGCCCTGTTTAATTTATTTTAAGCCCCCGTTGGCTTTTCCTATATCGTTTGCTCCTACACCCACCATCAGTCTATGGAGTATCCTCTGTTGGGAAAAATGGATCCTTTGTTCTGTCAAGGGACACTGAGAAATATCTGCTGTCAACTCCTTCCTAATAGTCCTAATAGAGCAGCTGACCACCATTATCTGTTTAAGGAAACCACAGCTTCAAGTTAAAATGGAGAAAATAGTTACTCAGTTATTCAGATATTTGGAGTCATATCCCTGGTGCCCATGTATGTCATGCTGATTAGCTAGATCCATCCCTGGAATCCATAGTCAGCTTACGCTAGCACATTGTTCTTTCTAAACAACAAAACCAAGCAAGCAAGCAAGCAAGCAAACAAGCAAGCAAGCAAGCAAGCAAGCACCCCCTGCTTTATACATAGGTTGTGGTACAAATAGCCACACTAATCTTACAAAGATTCTGACATTTTCATTGTAAGTTCACAAATCAAATGAAGATGTTTGGCTATAAAAAAAAAAAAAAAACAATTGAAAAGCAGAGAAAATGGCCGCCACTTTACTTTAGGATTCTATCAGATATATACTGTATTTGTAACATATAGCACAACTTATGGTATGGTTATAGCACTATGGATTTCTTTAATTTGGGATTCCTTTTTTCTCCATCTCTTTCCTCTGTCCTTTCCAGCCTTGCTTCAGTTTTTGAGTCATGTATTTAATAGACCTTAACATGTTCAAAGTCATGTTTTCCATTTTAATATTCCAGGGAAATAGTCTGTTTCCAAACAAGCAATGTCCTCTTGCATAGAAGTGAAACTCACACTACATTTCTGAAGTATGATCTACAATCTCCTGTTTGGATTTACCTAGATTTTCATTGTTAAGTTGGAGCTTAAACCCAAAAAGAATAACTTTGCCTGTATTTGTTAACCACTCTTTTGCCTTTCCATTGAAAGAATGACTAACAATGAAACAGAAAAAAAAATCTCTTGGGGAAATCAACATTTTCTCTAACAATCTGTCAGCTTTCAAGGGTTGTGGATTTTCCTTCAATCAATGATAAATTCTGTATTTTCAGTCAGTTCCATTCAAGGCATATACTTCCAGTGAAATTTTATATGTAACCACTTAATGAGAAAAGCAAAAAAATCTCTCACAGTCAAGAAATTCCCAAGGATATGTTATGCAGGATATATAATTACAACTTCTGGTTACTTTAAAACATTGGAAAAATTCATATAATCATTTTCTAAGAAGGAAGCTATATTTATTTTAAACAAGAGGACAGAAAGAAGACTTTTTCCACTTGTTTCTGAGACTTTGCTGGAAAAGGAGCATTTTTGTTTGCATAAAATTTTACTAACATATCTTTAACAATTAAGAAAGTCATTTATTATAAGAATGTAGCATGGTAGCTTAGTGTATAAAATGGCAATTTTTTCCAACAGTATAAGCAAAATATAAATGATCAACATCATCACAGAAGCAAAGATATTATAAAGAATATAGTCTACTTAATACAGAAGGGTTGTAAACTATTTACTTCCTTTAAGTGTCTGCAATACCCTTTTATTCCTCATACTTGTGTTGTGGTAGAGGGCAAGTTTGACCTAAGCAGACCTAAGTTGTAATGTCAGCCACACAACTCAGTTCTGTGGTTGCTCTAGCAAACAATGAGCCTCTATGTCCCTCATTTGATTATTTAAAATGGACATCAGTCCATGTCTTGTGGTGTTTCTTTGGGTTAGACATAAATATATAAAAAGAATAAGCAGAATATAGGTCAATATACAGTAATTCGAGAAGACACAAGAAAAATAAAAATTAGTGAAATGTATTGAAACATTTCTATATAAAACATATTTTTTTTCCTGGAAAGTCCCTGCTAGTGACCATCACAACTTTTCCCATCATTAAAATTAAAATATGTGAAAGTTATTTTGACTTTATCTATTGAAATTGCTGCTTCTTTTTGGAACCTTTAACAATATTGCTGTCCATGTGAAATCAAGGAGAGCACCCTGGGATGATTGCCATTGCTTGTGGGTCCCTGAGTGAGGTGAATAATTATTTACTAATTTAACTTTCATCCTATGTTTTTCTCCAGGTAGTCAATGTAAAGAATCACAACTAAAGTACCACAGGGAAGATGCCTCTTACTTGAAAAATTATCAAATGTCAAAATAATAAAGGCAAGTGTTTGTGTGAGCAAATAGAAAAGACCGAGTTTGTTGTTGTATGCATTCTGATATTTAGAAATCAATGTTAATATACGGATAGTAATTAAACAATTCAAATAGAAAATATTCATTAAATATTCTTTGTATGAGGTTTCTAGTGATCTGCCTCTGGCATGCTGAGAATTCAAAGGGTAGTGGGACAAGCTCCAACCAATTTCTAAGTCTCTTTGGTCTTTCCAATGTTGCTTATATGAGTTATGCAAATTTGGACATGTTGCATGACTTCTGAGCTCCAGATTTAGTTGGTAATTTCAAAGAAATTTCTGAAGATTAAAAAGATATGCAAACGGGAGTTTGCATATTAGAGGTTCCCAGAAAGTGTGATTTCTTCTTGTGAGCTCCTATTTATTTTCACAGTTTATATGAAGACAACTTGAAGAGTAGCTCCCAGGAATGCAATTCAGAGATACAGAATGGAGTGGCTAATTTGCAATCTATTTTAACTGTGGATTATAATTCCTTACATTTAAAGTCATAATATAATTTACAGGGTACATTTATCTCTTATTTCAAATGAATTCCTTGTGGATCTGATAACATTGGTATAATATGTTGACCGGTCCAGCAGGTCCAGTTATTTGAGGGTCTCAAGGGGACCTTCTCCTAAGAACCAAATGGGGGGTAGAGAGGGACAAGGGCCTTGTGTGAATAATGACACAGAAACATTCTGAGTTGCATCAAGGCCCCAGTGTATTAGCCAGGCCCAAGGTTTAAATGCACAAGCAAAAGGGGAAGTACTTCTCAGCAGGAGGGATGGGGCAGCGGAAATTTTTCTTTTGGCGACTACGCAGGGAAGCAGGAACTTGGTGGTATCAGGGTACATCTTGAGGTCAGGACATCCGGCACTGACTTAGGGCTGCAACAATCTGTGGTTGTTTTTGGAATGGTGCGTCGGTGGCCCGCTTTTGACCCCCTTTTCTTCTCAGGGGGAGAGACCCAATTCAGAGATCAGGACAATAGCATTGTCTTAATAGCTCCCAATAATATGTTTAATTAAAAAAAAAAACTGAATCTCATGGGACCAGAGCGTACAGATCCTATATAAGCTCCCACTGCCTTTATGTTCCTAGTGAAATGTATCCCTTTTCAGGTGATACTTTCCCTTAAATATCTCTGAATTCCTTCACTACTCTTTACTCTTATACCTCTTAAAGGATATATGTGATATATATGGCCTAGAATGAAGTCATATACCTAAGTTTCATGACGAAGCAAAACTAAAATACAAACCCAAAGTCTAGTTAGAGCCCATCTTCTCTCTGGTGGACAGCTGTGTTGACATCGCTGTAGTCGGTTTAAGACTTATTCTCTGGTTTCATATTTACACACAGGAACACAGCTGATTTCCCCATTTTGCCTCAAGGTTTATCACTGAATTCGGTTGAAATATGGGCAGAGAAAACCATATTACTTCTGTTCCCCTAAAAACTCCAGCATTTCTTTAGAAATTGAGCAAAAATAAATTCAAGGGCAAAAGGGTCTGGGTGACTGGCTTAAGGACACAGTGGGTACGTGAAGACTAAAGAAAGAAATCCACCTCTTCAGACATAAAGTCAGAGCTTCTTTCTATTCACCACTGTTTATAATCTTCTTTTTTCATAACTTTTTTTTGAAATCTAAGAAATTTTACTTATTGGTCCAGGACTCAAATGTTCGGTGGTTTGCAAGCATTGCTGAAAAATTTCTGTGCCCTTGTGATTTCACATCTGAAACAGTTGTAAGGCCTTCTTGGATTGTCTTGAAGACTGACAAACTAATGAACACAAAGCATACATACAAGTTTCCCACCTGCTTCAAAATTCCCATTTTCACTATTTTCCTTTATTTTAAATGATGCTGTGGTAGAAAATTGAAATGGAAGTTTCATGTTTTGTTTTGGAGTTTTCAGCCAGGGTCTGACCCTGTAGCCTTCTTGACATTTAACTCAACCAAGATCCTTCTGCGAAAGCCCTGGAGTGTGGGCCAGCATGCCTGACTTTTCAAATGTGGATTTTCTGTTTGCATTTTAGTAATAGAAGTTTCTATGAGATAGTTGTTGACATGCACCCTCAGCTGAATAATTTAAAAAGCTGACATTTTGTGATAGCTTTTGGAAAGGACCTGTGTTCAGTTCCCAGCACCTGCACAGTGCTACACCACTTAACATTCCAGTTCCAGAGGATCTGATGCTTTCTTTGGGCATCATGGGAGTACATGGTGCACTTTTATACATACCTTTATAAACACACATTATGCATAAAATAAACACAAATATTTAAAATTGTGCAGTTTTTTCAAAGCTATAAAAGTATGTTGTTCTTTTACCAGTAATATTGTTTCCACTACTTAAGACTCCATAGGGTTACACTTCTTTAAGTGATGTTTTTCTTGTTCAGAAATTATTTATACACTGGAGAACATCTATATAACTTTCTGTGTAAGTGCTTCTATTTAATGGCTTCTTCTTGTTACAACTTATAGCTATAAAGGAAGAAGCCTTAAGGTCTGTCAGTGTAGTAGATAAAGCATAGTTGTTATGTATTTTGGTTTGTAAGCTATTAACACACTGGAACATATATTTCAGCATCTTTAGGCATCAACTATGAAATCTGAGGCGCCCTTGCTTCTTTTAAGTTAGAACAGCATACTTTGGGATAACAGCATCTGTTGCTATTATCTCATGTTGCTTTATATCCAACGTAATATATATATATTGGTTTTTTAAGACAGGGTTTCTCTGTGTAGCCCTGGCTGTCCTGGAACTCACTCTGTAGACCAGGCTGGCCTTGAACTCAGAAATCCACCTGCCTCTCCCTCCTGAGTGCTGGAACTAAAGGCATGCGCCACCACGCCCGTCTCCAATGTAGTATTTTATTGTTACTACTTTAACATATCTCACCTCTGTACTTTTAAAGTCTTACTCAGTTGTGATGACTCTTCATGAGTATGGAAGCAATTATGCCTGAAGAATGTACTGAGCTGATCTCTACGTCTTTTTGTACCTTTCTCATCCTGTAAATACTCCAAGACTTTTCAATATGTGTAAACTAGGGCCTCTAGATGTCACTATTTCTTTATTAAAGCATACTATAAATAGGCACTGCAAATACTTGATTCTTATCCAAAATCTATGTGAACATTTAGTCACTTCATGTACTAACAAGTTTAGAGCTCCTGTTAATTTACTGAGTGTGCTTGTGGATTTAGAGGACTGTTTCTTCCTTAGCACCTCTCCAGACATTCCTATACCACATATGCCTTCACTTCCCTGGGGTAAGCAATGGGCAGCACTGGGGAAGAGTCAACCATTTCATGCAACAAGGATAATTTAGTATTTGAAATGTATCTATTTTATAGTCCAGATTCTAAGTTGGCTATTACAGCAGTTCCTAAGATGTCATGCCTGTGAATAATAGGTCTTAGTTTTTAATCACAAATGATCCTTATATAAGAACATGCCAAACATATTTAATAGATTCCTAATTGTCATGCTATTTATACAATGATATTAACAACACATGAAATTCTATGATGTTAATTGTTAGCCAGATTTAAATGGGAATGTTTTGAAGTCATCTCAGCTGCTCCATTTCTCTAATGAAGAAAGAAATGGATGGCATAGCACATTCTTATAGTCTCAGCACTCTGGAGGATGAGGCAGGATGGATGCTGGGAGTTTGAGGACTTTTTGACACTTGAAGGAGTAACAAGATAGCCGGAGCTGATAATGACAGTGAGTCTAAAAACAAACAGATGAGAGGAAAAGATAGAGAAAGAGAGAGAAAACACAAAAGGAAAAAATATACAATATACCAAAATGCATTGCAAGCACGATTTGAGTCTTTCCTACTGCTACAGACACTGTATTAATGGGAGTGTTGTATTTTGATGACCAGATTCTTGTTTATAACTTCATTTTCATGAAGATCTTCTTGGGTTCTACTATCTCTTCAATTATGTTACAACTATTTAACCAGAAATCCATTTCCCCTCCCCCTAAGAAATGTAATTTTATGTTAAGTAATAAGGAAGTATATAGTGAAATGTATCTTAAATTGAGACTGTAAGATTGAAATAGAATGATTAGCAAGTAAGAATATTATTTTAAATTGTGAAAATTATGAGGGCTCGGGGCTGAGAAGACAACTTAGTGTGTAAAATGCTTGATGCTCGAAATGAAAACCATAGCTTGGATCTGCAGCATCTACTTAAAACCCTGACCTACCTGGGGATCCATCCCATAATCAGCCACCAAACCCAGACACTATTGCATATGCCAGAAAGATTTTGCTGAAGAGACCCTGTTATAGCTGTCTTGTATGAGGCTATGCCAGTGCCTGGCAAATACAGAAGTGGATGCTGACAGTCATCTATTGGATGGAACACAGGGCCCCCAATGGAGAAGCTAGAGAAAGCACCCAAGGAGCTGAAGGGGTCTGCAACCCTATAGATGGAACAACAATATGAACTAACCAGTACCCCCAGAGCTCATATCTCTAGCTGCATATGTAGCAGACGATGGCCTAGTTGGCCATAACTGGGAAGAGAGGCCCCTTGGTATTGCAAACTTTATATGACCCAGTACAGGGTAATGCCAGGGCCAAGAAGCAGGAGTGGGTGGGTAGGGGAGCAGGGCGGGGGGAGGGTATAGGGAACTTTTGGGATAGTATTTGAAATGTATATAAAGAAAATATCTAATAAAAAAGAAAAGAAAAGAGAAGAGAAGAGAAGAGAAGAGAAGAGAAGAAAAGAAAAGAAAAGAAAAGAAAAGAAAAGAAAAGAAAAGAAAAGAAAAACCTGACCTAGTGTCAAGTTTCTGTAATCCCAGTGAACAGCAGGAAACAGCAGAATCTCTGGGGCTTGCTAGCTAGCAAGCTTAGTTAAAATGATAGGTAACAGGTTCAGTTTAAGACCATGTCTCAAAAAAAATTAAGATGGATAGAAAAGATAGACCTTAGAAGTACATAAGCACACACACATGTCAGCAAATCCATGCACAAATGTATGTATCCCCACCCCACATACATGTATATATACATTACACACAGAAATGAGACCTTTGTAGTAAGTTTCAGAATGACATATTATTTTCACTAGTCTTTGTAATCAACAAAATAAGACTAGATAATAAGATTAGCCATGTATAACTAGAATTATCTATATTATTTTTAACAGTTATGAAGATTTGAGTTTAGGTATACTTAGTACCAAAGGCTATTAGTATGAACTAGACATTTAAGACAGATAAAGCTCAATAATTCAAAAGGTAAGGTTTAGCCCTTGAGTTCTATACCACAGCAGTAGTGCCATTGAAGTGATCTGTCATTTCTCCTTATTCTGCAAGGTTCAAAAATCATGAGGTGAATTAGCAGACCAAAACTGATGTTCAAAGCAGAGACACAAACTGCATTGCTTCAGTGCTTGCTTTTCAATACTGGTAAAGTATGTTCCCGTGAGAATCCTCTTAGCCATCTAGTTTAGGGTTTCTTTTGCTTCAAAGAAATACCATGACCAAAAGCAACTTGAGGAAGAAAGACTTGCTCCCATCTCTTGCTCAGCCTGCTTTATGATAGAATCAGGGACCATGAGCCCAGGTATAGCACCACCTACAATTGCTTCCCGCCTCCACCATCAATCACTAACTAAGGAAATGCCTTAAAGCCAGATCTTATGGAGACATTTTCTCAGCTGAGTCTCCATCCTCTCCAATGGCTCTGGCTTGGATCAAGTTGACATAAACCAGCCAGTGCACTGTCCATTCACATGTCACTTGCATTGGCTTGCAAACTTCTTTCCCAAGTCCTTCCAGATTTTGGTGTACAATATGTTGACCTCATAAAACAATTTAAGAAAATTACTTACTTTCTCTATTTTTGGTAAAATTTCTGATAGATTATGCTAGACTAATTTTTCTTTAAATATTTGAAATGATTCCTGTGAATATGAAATTTGTGTGCTTAGAAAGCTTCTTTATGGAAAAGCTTTAAATTTATTGATTTAGTTCTATGTGCACACAAAATCACAAAGACTGTGATAGCACACAGGACCTGCACAGGTTCAAGCCAGACAAAGTCCTGGCACAGAGGACAGAAGGTAGACAAAAAGTCCCAAGCTTAACCAAGAAGCTATCATTTTCTAATCTGGTGTTACTGGGTCTATCAGCTCATTCTCAGGGTAGACTCTATGCCCAGGAGGAATTGACTTAAAGTTTGGAATAACTAAAATATAGATTAAACAAATAAACAACAGAGTTGTGGTATACATTTTGTTATTTTTGTGTTATTGTTACTTTTGTTGGTCTTGATATTCACTTCTTTCTATAACTACTTTTTAAATGATGTGAAAAATTTACACAAATCTATACTCTACACCGAGATTACTCCAGCCTCTGTTCCCCTCCTTTCCTAGTTCCTGTATCCTTTGCAGAGTTTCATTGACATTCATGTCATAAATAGAGGTGATTTTATTTTTCTTTATAAAAATCTAGAAATACAATACAGAGAAATATAGTCTTTGACTCTTTGAGACTGGCTTAATTCACTTAATATGAATGTATTTGATTGCAAGTTAAGTTTCAAAAAAATCTAAACAGATCTAGTTATGCACATGGTTTTCCTAACATCCATGCTATCTTCACGCACTTTTCTTCCCATCTCTTATGGGTCTGTAGTGATACTCTTGCTTTACTTCTGACATTGCTAAACTGTGCTTTATTTTTCTCATTTTCTTTAGAGCCAAAATTGAACTTATTTCACTTTCTCTGTTATGTATGTTGCCTTTTGCTAATGCAAATGTGCCTTATATTTCATTAAGCACTTCTCATTTAATTATTTTCTCCTTTGATAGTCTTTAGACTTTAATTTAGAAATCTTTATCTAGACTTTGAGATGACAGATTAGCCCACTGATTTTTAATATTTTTTTCTTTTTCTAACATGTTCAATAACACTTTAAAAGACAGCCAGGAGTGGTGGCGCACGCCTTTAATCCCAACACTCGGGAGGCAGAGGCAGGTGGATTTCTGAGTTCGAGGCCAGCCTGGTCTACAAAGTGAGTTCCAGGACAGCCAGGGCTATACAGAGAAACCTTGTCTCGAATAAACAAACAAACAAGCAAACAAAAGACTTAAAAAAACACAGTTGTGCACTGTTTAGCATGATAATATTATGCCATAATTTTATGATTTGTTTATCTGTATTCTAAATTATATAATTCTTTGATCCAGAAATTATTTAAAAGTATGAATCCTAATTCAGTTTTCTAGAAAATTTTATCATGCCAATTGCTTAATTAAAATTTAGTCATTTGTTTTATGAATTCCAAAGCCATTTTCTATTTCCCAGAAAACATTTGCTACTCTTAATGATTGTGGTGATAATTTCTAATTTGCTAATTTATGAACAAATTTTAATGAAATTTGTTATCAACACTCTCTGAGAGAGTCAAAAAAAATCCCTTGCCATTGGTGGCTCATTGAACTTGCAAACTTCTGGCCACAGTTGTTAGGCTCTATCTATTGTCTTTTGCTGCTTTTCTTTAATCAGTAAGAACTAAAAGACACTAATAATAAATTAAATTTCTACAGTAATGACAAGTATCTTTCATTACATAGTTCCAGATTGAGTGAGCTGTAGTAATTGGTATTGTGTTGTAGTCTTTTCATGGATATGAAAAGTACAATAATGGGTTGGTTGGATGATGTATATTTTATTCCATTTTTTTTAGCATAGAAGCTATAAAATTGAAAGTATATTCCCTTTGCACTCCCTAGCTAGGGTTATTTATGAGATTTATATACATCTAATTAAGTATAGATTCAGAAGATAAAGTAAGAGAGAAAGGAGGCTATGGTTATTATCTCTAACTTCTGTCACTAAACACTATTTGAAGTATCTGGCTCTTTTTCAGTGTCTTTCTTTGTAACACATCTTTACAGAACACAAGTAGTTTCCTTGTGGCTGAGATCTGTGGAAGAGTTTTGAAAAATCATATTGATAAACAAAGTGTAAGCTTTGTTACCTCAGTTTTTTCAATAATTCTGAATGGCAGTGAGTACAACAAGATCCATTATTTTCTGGTTAATTTATCATAGTTAAGTTTCCCAGAAATTTGATTTTGATCAATAGAATTATGACATATTTAAATTCATCATTGAATATAAATTTCACATATATGCAAAATTATCTGAAAGTGTCATTTTGCTTTCATTACTCATGTATAAAGTGATGAATTGAATAGTAAAATATTTAATATAAGAAAGCACAGAAGGGACACTCGCCAGCTACCCACAACACCCGCCACAGGATCTTAAGACTTCTGGTGAGTGGAGCACAGCTTCTGCTCCAATCCAATTGCGCGCTGGACCTGAGACTGCATTAGTTAGGGAAGCAGAAACCGGCCTGAGTAGGGCCACAGGCCTCATCCGGCCGGATCAGCGCCGGGGTAGCTGGAGCACAGGGTTGCCTGACACCCGCCAGCTACCCACGACCCCCGCCTCAGGATTTTGGGACTGCTGGTGAGTGGAACACAGCTTCTGCTCCAGTCCAATCATGCGGGACCTGAGACTGCTCTGGTTGGGGAGAGAGAAACCCGGCCTACATAGGGCCACAAGCCTCTTCCGGTCAGAAAAGCACCGGGGCAGCTGGGGCGCAGGGTCGGCTGACACTCACCAGCTACCCACAACACCCGCCACAGGATCTTAAGACTTCTGGAGAGTGGAACACAGCTTCTGCTCCAATCCAATTCCACGCGGGACCAGAGACTGCATTAGTTAGGGAAGCAGAAAACCGGCCTGAGTAGGACCACAGGCCTCTTCCGGCTGGACCAGCACCTGGGTACCGTCAGCTATCCACGACCCCCGCCGCAGGATTTAGAGACTGCTGGTGAGTGGAACACAGCTTCTGCTCCAATCTTTAAACAGTGACAACGATAACAACTAACCCCAGAGATTACCAGATGGCGAAAGGTAAACGTAATAATCTTACTAACAGAAACCAAGACCACTCACCATCATCAGAACCCAGCACCCCCACTTCGCCCAGTCATGGAAGATTCCATAGAGAACATCGCACCCCAACACACCAGAAAAGCTAGAAACGGATCTAAAAGCATATCTCCTGATGATGGTAGAGGACTTCAAGAAGGACTTTAATAACACACTTAAAGAAATACAGGAGAACAATGCTAAACAGGCAGAAGACACTAAAGAGGAAGCACAAAAATCCCTTAAAGAATTGCAGGAGAACACTGTTAAAGAGTTAAAAATCCTTAAAGAAAAACAGGATAACATAATCAAACAGGTAGAAGTCCTTAAAGAAAAACAGGAAAACACATCCAAACAGATGATGGAAATGAACAAAACCATACTAGACCTAAAAAGGGAAGTAGACACAATAAAGAAAACCCAAAATGAGGCAACACTGGAGATAGAAACCATAGGAAAGAAATCTGGAACCATAGATACGAGCATCAGCAACAGAATACAAGAGATGGAAGAGAGAATCTCAGGTGCAGAAGATTCCATAGAGAACATCGGCACAACAATCAAGGAAAATGTAAAATGCAAAAAGATCCTAACTCAAAACATCCAAGAAATACAGGACACAATGAGAAGACCAAACCTACAGATAATAGGAGTGGATGAGAATGAAGATTTTCAACTCAAAGGTCCAGCAAACATCTTCAACAAAATTATAGAAGAAAACTTCCCATACCTAAAGAAAGATGCCCATGAACATACAAGAAGCCTACAGAACTCCAAATAGACTGGACCAGAAAAGAAATACCTCCTGACACATAATAATCAGAACAACAAATGCTCTAAATAAAGATAGAATACTAAAAGCAGTAAGAGAAAAAGGCCAAGTAACATATAAAGGCAAGCCTATCAGAATTACACCAGATTTTTCACCAGAGACTATGAAAGCCAGAAGATCCTGGACGGATGTTATACAGATACTAAAAGAACACAAATTCCAGCCCAGGCTACTATACCCAGCCAAACTCTCAATTAACATAGATGGAGAAACCAAAGTATTCCACGACAAAACCAAATTCACACATTATCTCTCCACGAATCCAGCCCTTCAAAGGATAATAACAGAAAAAAACCAATACAAGGACAGGAACCACACCCTAGAAACAACAAGAAGGTAATCCCTCAACAAACCTAAAAGAAGACAGCCACAAGAACAAAATGCCAACTTTAACAACAAAAATAACAGGAAACAACAATTACTTTTCCTTAATATCTCTTAATATCAATGGACTCAACTCCCCGATAAAAAGACATAGACTAACAAACTGGCTACACAAACAAGACCCAACATTTTGCTGCTTACAGGAAACTCATCTCAGAGAAAAGGATAGACACTACCTCAGAATGAAAGGCTGGAAAACAATTTTCCAAGCAAATGGCATGAAGAAACAAGCTGGAGTAGCCATTCTAATATCTGATAAGATTGACTTCCAACCCAAAGTCATTAAAAAAGACAGGGAGGGACACTTCATACTCATCAAAGGTAAAATCCTCCAAGAGGAACTATCAATCCTGAATATCTATGCTCCAAATACAAAGGCAGCCACATTCATTAAAGAAACTTTAGTAAATCTCAAAGCACACATTGCACCTCATACAATAATAGTGGGTGACTTCAACACACCACTTTCACCAATGGACAGATCATGGAAACAGAAACTAAACAGGGACACAGAGAAACTAAGAGAAATTATGAATCAAATGGATCTGGCAGATATCTACAGAACATTCTATCCTAAAACAAAAGGATATACCTTCTTCTCAGCACCTCATGGTACCTTCTCCAAAATTGACCACATAATTGGTCACAAAACAGACCTCAACAGATACAACAATATTGAAATTGTCCCATGCATCCTATCAGATCACCATGGACTAAGGCTGATCTTCAATAACAAAATAAATAATAGAAAGCCAACCTTCACGTGGAAACTGAACAACACTCTTCTCAATGATACCTTGGTCAAGGAAGGAATAAAGAAAGAAATTAAGGACTTTTTAGAGTTCAATGAAAATGAAGCCACAACATACCCAAACTTATGGGACGCAATGAAAGCATTTCTAAGAGGAAAACTCATAGCTCTGAGTGCCTCCAAAAGGAAACTAGAGAGAGCACACATTAGCAGCTTGACAACACACCTAAAAGCACTAGAACAAAAGGAAGCAAATTCACCCAAGAGGAGTAGACGGCAGGAAATAATTAAACTCAGGGGTGAAATCAACCAAGTGGAAACAAGAAAAACTATTCAAAGAATCAACCAATCAAGGAGCTGGTTCTTTGAGAAAATCAACAAGATAGATAAACCCTTAGCCAGACTCACTAGAGGGCACAGGGAAAGCATCCTAATTAACAAAATCAGAAATGAAAAAGGAGACATAACAACAGATCCTGAAGACATCCAACACACCATTAGATCCTTCTACCAAAGGCTATACTCAACAAAACTGGAGAACCTGGATGAAATGGAGAAGTTCCTAGACAGATACCAGGTACCAAAGTTGAATCAAGATCAGGTTAATGATCTAAACAGCCCTATATCCCCCAAAGAAATAGAAGCAGTCATTAATAGTCTCCCAACTAAAAAAAGCCCAGGACCAGATGGGTTTAGTGCAGAGTTCTATCAGACCTTCAAAGAAGATCTAATCCCAGTTCTTCACAAACTATTCCACAAAATAGAAACAGAAGGTACTCTACCCAACTCATTCTATGAAGCCACAATTACTCTGATACCTAAACCACAAAAAGACCCAACAAAGATAGAAAACTTCAGACCAATATCCCTTATGAATATTGATGCAAAAATCCTCAATAAAATTCTTGCTAACCGAATCCAAGAACACATCAAAACAATCATCCATCCTGACCAAGTAGGTTTCATCCCAGGGATGCAGGGATGGTTCAATATACGGAAATCCATCAACATAATCCAGTATATAAACAAACTCAAAGACAAAAACCACATGGTCATCTCGTTAGATGCGGAAAAAGCATTTGACAAGATCCAACACCCATTCATGATAAAAGTCTTGGAAAGATCAGGAATTCAAGGCCCATACCTAAACATGATAAAAGCAATCTACAGCAAACCAGTAGCCAACATCAAAGTAAATGGTGAGAAGCTTGAAGCAATCCCTCTAAAATCAGGGACTAGACAAGGCTGTCCACTTTCTCCATACCTATTCAACATTGTACTTGAAGTCCTAGCCAGAGCAATTCGACAACAAAAGGAGATCAAAGGGATACAAATTGGAAAAGATGAAGTCAAAATATCACTTTTTGCAGATGATATGATAGTATATATAAGTGACCCTAAAAATCCCACCAGAGAACTCCTAAGCCTGATAAACAGCTTCGGTGAAGTAGCTGGATATAAAATTAACTCAAACAAATCAATGGCCTTTCTCTACACAAAGAATAAACAGGCTGAGAAAGAAATTAGGGAAACAACACCCTTCTCAATAGTCACAAATAATATAAAATATCTTGGCGTGACTCTAACTAAGGAAGTGAACGATCTGTATAATAAAAACTTCAAGTCTCTGAAGAAAGAAATTATAGAAGATCTCAGGAGATGGAAAGATCTCCCATGCTCATGGATTGGCAGGATCAACATTGTAAAAATGGCTATCTTGCCAAAAGCAATCTACAGATTCAATGCAATCCACATCAAAATTCCAAATCAATTCTTCAACGAATTAGAAAGTGCAATCTGCAAATTCATCTGGAATAACAAAAAACCTAGGATAGCAAAAACTCTTCTCAAGGATAAAAGAACCTCTGGTGGAATCACCATGCCAGACCTAAAGCTCTACTACAGAGCAATTGTGATAAAAAACTGCATGGTACTGGTATAGTGACAGACAAATAGACCAATGGAATAGAATTGAAGACCCAGAAATGAACCCACACACCTATGGTCACTTGATCTTCGACAAGGGAGCTAAAAACATCCAGTGGAAGAAAGACAGCATTTTCAACAAATGGTGCTGGCACAACTGGTTGTTAACATGTAGAAGAATGCGAATAGATCCATTCCTATCTCCTTGTACTAAGGTCAAGTCTAAGTGGATCAAGGAACTTCACATAAAACCAGAGACACTGAAACTTATAGAGGAGAAAGTGGGGAAAAGCCTTGAAGATATGGGCACAGGGGAAAAATTCCTGAATAGAACAGTAATGGCTTGTGCTGTAAGATCGAGAATTGACAAGTGGGACCTCATGAAACTACAAAGCTTCTGCAAGGCTAAAGACACCATCAATAAGACAAAAAAACCACCAACAGATTGGGAAAGGATCTCCACCTATCCTAAATCAGATAAGGGACTAATATCCAATATATATAAAGAACTCAAGAAGGTGGACTCCAGAAAGTCAAATAACCCCATTAAAAAATGGGGCTCAGAACTGAACAAAGAATTCTCACCTGAGGAATACCGAATGGCAGAGAAACACCTGAAAAAATGTTCAACATCCTTAATCATCAGGAAAATGCAAATCAAAACAACCCTGAGATTCCACCTCACACCAGTCAGAATGGCTAAGATCAAAAATTCAGGTGACAGCAGATGCTGGCGAGGATGTGGAGAAAGAGGAACACTCCTCCATTGTTGGTGGGATTGCAAGCTTGTACAACCACTCTGGAAATCAGTCTGGCGGTTCCTCAGAAAATTGGACATAGTACTACCGGAGGATCCAGCAATACCTCTCCTGGGCATATATCCAGAAGATGTCCCAACCGGTAAAAAGGACACATGCTCCACTATGTTCATAGCAGCCCTATTTATAATAGCCAGAAGCTGGAAAGAACCCAGATGTCCCTCAACAGAGGAATGGATACAGAAATTATGGTACATTTACACAATGGAGTACTACTCAGCTATTTAAAAGAATGAATTTATGAAATTCCTAGCCAAATGGATGGACCTGGAGGGCATCATCTTGAGTGAAGTAACACAATCACAAAAGAACTCACACAATATGTATTCATTGATAAGTGGATATTAGCCCAAAACTTAGGATACCCAAGATATAAGATACAATTTGCTAAACGCATGAAACTCAAGAAGAATGAAGACCAAAGTGTGGACACTGTGCACCTTCTTAGAATTGGGAACAAAACACCCAGGGAAGGAGTTACAGAGACAAAGTTCGTAGCTGTGATGAAAGGATGGACCATTTAGAGACTGCTGTATCCAGGGATCCGTCCCATAATCAGCTTCTAAACGCTGACACCATTGCATACACTAGCAAGATTTTGCTGAAAGGACCCAAATATAGCTGTCTCTTGTGAGACGATGCCGGGGCCTAGCAAACACAGGAGTGGATGTTCACAGTCAGCTATTGGATGTATCACAGGGCTCCCAATGGAGAAGCTAGAGAAAGTACCCAAGGAGCTAAAGGGATCTGCAACCCTATTGTTGGAACAACATGATGTACTAACCAGAACCCCGGAGCTCTTGTCTCTAGCTGCATATGTATGGAAAGATGGCCTAGTCGGCCATCAATGGAAAGAGAAGCCCATTGGACTTGCAAACTTTATATGCCCCAATATAGGGGAATGCCAGGGCCAAAAGAATGGGAATGGCTGGGTAGGGAAGTGGGGGGCGCTATGGGGGACTTTTGGGATAGCATTGGAAATGTAATTGAGGAAAATATGTAATAAAAATATTAAAAATCAAAAAAAACATGTAAATTTCACTGTAAAACATTTTAGAGAAACTATCATTGCATATATTTGAGACAGTAAGCTATTACAATCTGTTGTCTGGTAAAATATTTGTCACTAATTCATTCCCTAAGTCAAAATGAACCATGCCAAGTGCAGAAGAATGTTCTTTATTGCAAGCAATGCCATATATCTACTGAGGTGGAATCTTCCTCTGCTCCCATCCACTCTGGGAAGGTCGAGGGGCTTCCAAAGTACTTCACAAATTCTATTTGGCTCTACGGAGTAACCCAAAATGAAGATTGGTGAATAATACTGTGTGCTATGTGCTTAAAGTTTGAATTTTAAACATGTTTAGCAATATTTAAAATATAGCTGTTAATGGGCAGTTCTATAAAGTTTACTAAGCAAAAGCGAAAAAAAAAAAAAAAAAGAAAGCACAGAAGCCAGACAATAGTAAAAAGTTTGTTTTTGTTTTTTTTTTTAATAAGAAAGGCAAGAAAGAATAAAAAGGAATGATCAAACCGGAGTTCTCTACTCAGGGGATTCATTGTAAATCAAGAGAAAAGTAAATAATAATGGACAATTAGAAGAATTCTTTGCCAGCAGTCCTATATTGGTTATGAGTATTTGGGTATATGTAAAATTAAAGAAATATTCAGTATTTAAAAGCTGTTAATTTAAAATAAAACTTTGTCATTGCTGATGTAACTGATATGATAAGTAACATTGAGGAGTCTGAGGGACTGGCTTGGATTTTATGTTTCACAAAATGTTAGGCTATATTGTTACTGAACTACGAAAGAGTTTGTCTCTGTCTCTACATCCATATGTACATGCATGCACTAGTCAAAATATAGAGAAGCAAATTTTGAATGAGAAAATCAAAATAGAAAAGTGGAATTATGTAAATAATCCAAATAAAATCAGAGAAGGCAAACACAGGAAAAAGAAGCAAACACAACAGTTGAAGTGTACCCGACAATGTTTGCTAGAGTGTCTGAAACAGATTTGTATGTAGAAATTATAAGGACAAATATTCAATAGTTATGAAAAATTTAAAACCATATAAATAAGTGATACAGCAACATGGTGAAAAGTTTACTAATTATCATTGAACAGATGAGCTGCACTAGCAAGCATTTTATTTAAATTAGAATCTTTAAGACAGTATATCCAATTTTCTTTTCAAGTATGCAGAATATATTCACCAAAGAAGACTGTATACTGGGTCATAAAATGTACTTTGAGGAACTTGAAAGAATCAAAACCATACGCAGAATATTCACTAATCTCACAGAACCTGGAGAGGTGGTCCAGTGGTTACAAATATGGACTGCTCTTGCAGAGAACCTTAATTTAGTTCCAAGCCACTGCATGCCTGTAACTCCTGCTTCCTCTTGTGGACTCCAAAGAAATATTCAACCACACATGTACAACCCACACACAGACGCATGTATGTTAGTGGAGAGCATTAGACAATTTGCTTGTAATCACAGCAGCTGGGGGCTGTATCAGGAGTCTTGCTATTAAAGAAAATAAAAAGCAGAGGTACTGTGTGTGACCCTCCATGTGATCTGAATGCTGGTAGTGTCATTTCTTCATTTTACTTGTGAAATCAATATTACTTTGCATATGCTCTGACCTACTTGAATGAATTAGCTAATAATGTCACGTTATTAGCATGCAGCTGACATTTGAAGTCTGTACTGTCTGTGAATAGGTAATAGCAAAGTGAGAGGCAGAGATGACTGTGGATGGAATTCTAGAGAACATCCACAGGGATGGGACTAAGAGGAGGATGAAAATGATTTAGAAGCTGTTAACACAAAACACTTTTGGTCGTCTCTCTATAGAATTTCCCCAGTATGTGTTAGAGTGAGATTGAATAAGAGAGACAAACTCAGGCACAGTGATACCTGGCAGAATCCAAGTTAGGGTTTATCAAAAGACAATGTATATAGCAAGAGAGTGAAAATGAATAATCTACTATATGTTTTAGAAATATAGTACCATACAAGCAAAACAATCTTCAACTTCATTGGTGAAATAAGAACACATCTTTCTCATGTACAAGTATGGGCTTAGGCAGCTCCAATGTCTACTCGAAAGCAGAGCAATGTGGAGAGGAAACCTGTGTAATTCTTCTGATACCACTCAAAGGTTGGAAGAAGACGCTGCTTCTGTCTTTTATCTGACTCAAAGCTGCAAAAGAATATGGGGTAGTGCAAGTTTGACTAAATGTTCTTCTGTCTGAGAGAAAATCAGTCCATTATCAAGTTAGAGGTGGGACTGATGACAACAACATAGCCCAGAACACTTCAGACACACACATCTCGTCCACTGAGGAGACCACCCCTCATTTCACACAGCTGCCTTGTCCCCCATTAGGTTCTGAATCTTCAGTTTAGATACAATCTTTTTCATCAATCATTTCACAAATGTTTGATGAGAGTGTCTATGTCTTGCCAGGTGCTGTGCTACGTGTTTGGTATAGGTAAAAAAGAAAATAAAATTCTGATGGTGGAGCTTAATTATAGTAAGAGGCTAGTATATGTACTACATAAAAGTCAAACTTCACTGCTTCATTATTGATGGTGCAGGGTACAGTGAAGTATATGGAGTATCTCAGGATATAAAGGATATAAACATCATAGCATGTATATTATCCTTGCTGGACACACCTTAGAAAGCTATGGTAAATAATACCTTGACCATCTGTGAGGGTAAATCCTATTTGCCAGCTAATAATTTTATTTTAACTGAAATTATTCTCTGACTAATCACTCCTAGTTGAAGTCACCCAGGTTAGCATCATTAGTTCAAAGACTGTCTATTAATTTGTGTCTATATACTTAATCTGTAAATAATTATTATGGTGGTTAAGTAGTAAACATTTATAATGACATACAGCCGTATAGATATATTTCTGGAACAGGATGGTTTCTGAACTATACTTAGAACATGCCTGCAGAGCATCACTGGATGAGGGGTTGGCATTTAGTCAGCTTGTGACTTTATTCTGCACATGCCTTTTTGTATCTTAAGTAAATGCTGTATGAAAATGATCAAAAGTAACACAATAGAGAGAAAATGGAGAATGACATGGGTCCAGGTGGCTTGGTGGCTACTGATTGACACACAGAATCCTCTCATCATAAAGGATAATTATGTATTATCACGAATAATGTAGGCAGACATCGGTGTATGCTCAACAATGGGACCATGTTACAGTAGCCACAGCTGGACACTGTATTAACAGCTCAGCAATTTAAAGCTCCATGGTTATAATTCAGCAGTGGTTCAGTAAAGGCCTCTAAATGTTCTATCACAATATTCATGTTTCTAAGCAACTATTTCTATAGCAGTGTGCCACTAACCTATGATTAAACAAATTACACAGGGGGTTGAGTAATAGCTTTTTGGAAGAATTAAAATTCATGAAAAATTTTTGCATCCATATTTTTATTCTAGTATTTCATTAGTTTTGTCCACCTTCCACTGAAGACATTAAAATTCCAGGTGTGTTACACAGTAAGAGAAAACAAGCATTTCAATGAAAATAATAATGAAAATGATAATGAAAGGGTCATAATGAGAAGAGATGATGGGCTGTATACAGATGAGATGACGGTGTAGTTCCACCTCAGATGACAGCATCCATCCAGGCAGAGAGCGGAATGGTGACCAGCTACTCCTCAGGGGTGGAGACAAGGTTAGAGAGGTCGTTTACCTGTTCATCATTGTCTGGAAAGGTGGGAAGAGAATGCTCAGAAGCTTTCTCAACTAATAATTGTATTGGTGTGAGTGATAACCAGGGATAAAAGGATGAAGGAACAAGACATGATTAACATAGGACTCACTGGGAGCTCTGTGCTTTTGCAAGAGCCAGTAGTTTTGGTTTTGTTTTGTAAATAAACTTTATGTATTTATTTACGTGTGTGTTTGTGAGTGCCATAGGGTATACATGAAGCTCAGAGGAAAACCGTGGACATTAGTCACTGCTTTCTATCTTATCTGAGACAGGGCATATTACTTATTATTGCATATGCAGGCTAGTTGGCCCTCAAGCTTGTGGGAATTGTCATGTCTCTGCCTTTTACCCCAACCCAGGAGTCTGGGATTACAGGTGCATGTCAGTCTGACTTGACATGAGATGTGTGGATGGGAATACTAGATCCTAGCTCAGATCCTTACATTCACTTTATCCACGGTGCCATCTTCTCAGTCCGACTTCTCAGTTTTGAAAAGGAGTTTGTGAGTTAGTAAGGCTGGATTGAACTCCAAATAAGGATCAGAAATGTTGAGTTTTTGGACTGATTTTGTTTGTTTGTTTCTTTGTTTTGTTTGTTTTAATGATGATAGGGGTCTAGGAGAAGCTCAAGAGATGATTTGATGTCAATTTCTGGACTCATGTAGCAGAAAGTGAGAACTAAGTCTAATAAAATGTCCTCTGACCTCTACACATGCCCTGTGACACATATGACATATGCTTTCTCTCCCCAATAAGTACTTGTAGTTTAACATTTTTGTTTGTTCTTAAAAGGGGGTGCTACAAAGGCAAATGTCCAAGTGGCAAATGACTTTCAATAAGCCTCATAATACTCCCTCCCCTATGACAGTGTCATTTCATGAACCACAGAGGCAGACATTAGAGAATTCTCAGGGATCTCTGCTCACTACTGCAGTCAGTGATAGAAATTTTCCCATTCTTAACAGTTCAGCAAAGAACTCCAGTGTTAGTAATTCAGTAACAGTTTAATAATGTGCCGAGTGTGTCAACCTACCCTTTCCTAATAACATCAGCCTAAAGACGAGAGTAAAGACATCACTTTGAAGTGACAAGGAGACAAATAGATTTCCTTTCCACTCTGTAGTCAGAATGAAGTAGGTAATAAATATCAAAATCCCTGGGTAAAATTAAGCCAAACCTAAATATAATGTGGTGAAGTACATTTAAAAGGCTATGTGTATGTATGTGGAACAATGTGTAGAGCATATTCCATACAACAAACAAGGCCTATAGCCTAGGCAGGAAATAGGAGGTGTGGCATTTGGGAGGCAGAAAGGATCCTGGGAGAGTGCAGGTAGGAAATTGACCTAGAAAGATGTGACAAGATGGTACCTGAGCATTTGAGGAGCTCAAATCAGCCACAGGGCAGAATGTAGATTAAGATAAATGGGTTATTATAAGTTATATCTAGTCAGAGAAGAGCCTAGTAATCTGGCCAAGGTGAATGTAAATATATTTTGGGTTTGAGACTTATTTCTGGGAAAGTGGCTCTGGGAGAAAGAACCAGACTTAACTTCTACGCTCCTCTCCTCTAGTTCCTCTTCCCATTCTCCCTCTCCTCTAGTTCCTCTTCCCATTCTCCCTTTTTTGTCTCCCCCCCCCTTTTTTTTTAACTCCACACTTCTCTCATTTAAGTGGTTATTTTTTTTCTTAGTCTTTCCAAACTTATCTGTCTCTGCTTCATCTGTTAAGTGATTGAGCAGATCATTTATAAGCAGAAAGGGGACAATAAATTCCATCATTGGCTAGCAGATAGAGGATTTGAAAACTGCTGAAAGAGTTTTAAAAGTGTAGAAAGTTTGGCAGGAGAGAAAAATTCAATAGGTTGTGGAGAAAAGATAAACCAGACAAGAAAAATTCATAGAAGGGAAGATGTGATGGAGAGCAGAACTGTCAGCCTCAGATGTTCCCACTCTCTTCAGTACCTGTCTAAATGAATAGGCTTAAAGGAGCTCAAATGGTTTATGTCAGCCGTGACTTGGCTCTTGTTGCTATAACTGCTGACATTAAACCACAAAGCCAATCCCCCAAAACAACAAAACAAAACAAAAACAAGCAACAATAAAATTTGAATGCTGGAGATCTGAACTCAGGTCCTTATGTTTGCATTTCTTTAGCCAGCTCCCTCTTCTTATACACATTTGGGTGTTAAATTATAGTCTTACAAAAATGATCAGTTTCCATAGCATGACTTTTACTTAACTGTGATTTGTTTCTGTGTAGTAATCTAATATCTCACCAAAGTCCAAGTAAACTAAGGAGAGATCTAAGTAGAAGAGAAAGAGATGAGTCACAGAGGGGAAGGATGCATTTCTGTATTCTTCCTTTTGTGATAAAGCCATCATAACCACTCAGGAGCCACAGCACATAAACAGTGACATACCACTCTCATTAGCTTTGTTCTCTTAAAGTTCATCCAAGTTCCTGGTCTTCATCAGTGAATCATAAAAATTTAGCAGTTTACAGTCACACACAATATTACAAAATAAAGAAAATAAGAAAAACCCCTCACTTCTTTACTATTATTGCTCACTTTATTTCAAACTCAAAACAATGGTATCTCCAAACTCAAAGAGATGCTTAAATAAATCCCTTTTCATGTCAATTATATACCAATAAAGTTACTTAAAAACCAAGGTAAATCTTGTATTTTTAGGTTGAATGTAATAGTTGGGACTAGTTCTCACTGCAACATATTTAAAATAAAAGGCTGACTTTCCAAGTATTCCAAAGCATAGAAAGTCAGAAAGAGAAATAAGGACTAGGTGAAGGGCAAAAAGCTTGACCCAGATGATGCCACCGCTGTGTGTCTAGAATGGGGAACATCTTCAAGAACATCAGCTATGGAAGACCAGTGCACCTGCAAGTTTGGAGAAATGAACTCGCCTGATTCAATCTGCACAAACAATAAGTAGAGAATTCTTCTGATACTGCCTCAACCTTAATTTCATTATTTCTACCATGTGAGTTAAGATCAATGAAAGAAATGGCAGAGATAAAAGTGATTTCCTTGTTAATTATTATCACACACATACAATTTAGTTGGGTCAGTTCCTTGGTGAAGACTTTGCACTCTCTGGTCAATAATACACACTGAAGAACTGAAGGCCAACACCACCAAATTTTGATTTCTAAGGACATGAAAGCTCTGTGAGTTGTTGAAGTTCAAGCCTCTAACCCTGTAGAAGATTCTTACTTGTGTATTTGTTTATGAATAAAAGCTGTTCTGCGATGCATGGAGAAAATCATACTCTAACAGTCTATTCTATTTGAATGTCTACATCATGTTCACCTTAGAAATATTATAAATGCTAGCACCTTTAAAAGCCAAGTTGAGGGGAGAAATAAACTGTCAATATTTTTGGTTTAGAAATGAAAGGCAGGTACAGAAGACTGAATAAACCAAAAACCAGTAGCCATCACTTAAGTTATTTTTAACTCTATTTTCTCTGCATACTGTTAAACTTGCCAGCAATGAGTGTACAGTGAAGTAAGTGATGCATATATTATGATTCATCTAGAGAGGACAGTCCCATTGTAATAACTTTTAACTTAGAAATATAAACTTCTTCAAATATACTTTCAGCTGAGATGCCACCTCATCCCTTTAAAATACCCTAAGTCATCATCTACACACACACACACACACAAAAGTCCACATCATTTTAACTTTTCTCTTATGAAACCTTACTTGAATGTAAACCCTGCAAGATGGTCTGAGCTCGAGCTACAGGAAGTACATGTTCTTCAGCAGCAGTATCATACTGTTAGAGACCATAAACAAATGTAAATCATATACTTTAATAAATCCACCAAGAAATGGAACCAGGAGGGCATCATTCCACAGTTATCACATTCTTATATAACACCATTTGAGTGAAATCACTCATGTATTGACTATTTATGCTGATCACAAAATATGTCATTATAGTAATAAAGGGCAAGATTTTGCTATGTAGATTTTTTAATCTCTGAAAATGCATAGACACTAGTCTACTCTAACCACTGAGGTAAGTTATTATACTAAAACAACTGCATGAGAAGCAGTTAACTAGAACAAAAAAAGAAGTCACCACATGAAACTGACTTAGAAAATTAGCAAGGGAGATTATTGCTTCCTGTAGCTCCTGTAGGATTTTCTTTTTCATAGATGTGATAACATTTAGTCAAAAAATTTAACCAAGCTTAAAAATAAAATTATCTACTCAGATATTTACACTTTCATAGGTGGTAAGTAATTTTAAAATTCCTTTAAAATTTAACTAGTAAGAAAAATCGCCCACATCATTGATAAGTCACAAAGGCTAAAAGAATGTAGCTCTGAGAAAAGATCTTTACAATTACAGATGTACAGTTGTACCCTTTCATAGCTGTTTACATAGAAGCAAACATTTTAGCTCTAGCTGCTCCTCTATTGTATGGTCTGAGCTTTTTGTGATGAAATTTTAACAGGTACTTAGAAACTGCTATTGCTGAAAGCAACTAAAATCAGGACAAAGACCTGGGACCACAGCTCTCCTTTACTCCTGTGTGTGAGTGTGCCATCAGGTAGCTGTTGGATATTAGTGGACCTGGGGACAGTGCTGATAGATCATTTTCATAGGCAATTGTTTGGTAAGTCAAGAACTGGAACTGCAAGATTCTGGTTATTGGGCAGAGAAATGGAATCTGAGTCATATCTCTATTGCTGGGAAGAGATATGATGTTCTGAACTGCCTGGAACATAGTTGTATCTGTGGTGGTGGGGGACAGAGACATAGCTCACTACTACTATTCAGAAGCTTGAGGTATTCCCTTAATCTGTCAGGGACCTCAATTGCAGAGTAAACAATGGTTTATGGCTCCGATACTAAAAAGAATTTTAGACTTAGCTCCTATTATGAAGCAGAGTAAGAGATGTTATCTACAATATTGAGAGAGAAAATCACCCAAGAAGTGAACATGAGCACATTGGAGAGCATGTGTGTGTGTGTGTGTGTCCCTGTGAAAGTCTGGTCTCAAGTGTCCTGGTTTGAACTATATATAGGATTATGGAAGCATTTGAAAATCGATTATGGTTCAATTGTATTCTGGGGACTCTTACCCTTCTGCTTATTTTTTCCTTCTTGTTTGATAATTGAAATTACAAGTTGGTTTGGGGGTGCCTTAGGTGTTATTATATTTTGATAAAATAAAAATTAAAGATTGATTGCACAAGGGATTTAGGACATGATTCTCCCTATAAATGGGGGTTTCTGGTGAGAATCCTAGAAAACTGCAGATTTAGAATGAAGAAGAGTATAGGTCACAAGCAGTTTTTAACTGTGTAGAATTCTTTCTTCAATGCTTGTAAGAGACTTTGCATAGATTCCAGGAGTACTGGATCTCCACTCTTCTCCCGATGTAAAACAGTTCTCACCTCAAAGGGAATCAGAACTAGTTTATTCTGAAGTCAAATATGAGTGACCATGGCCAGGAAATGTGAATTCATATTATTTCAACTTCCATGTTCCAACATAGAAGCAGTTTCAAGAAGCATTTTTAATAACAGAAAAACAAACAAACAAACACATCAAGATACTTTAAGAATACATTAGTTTAAAGCAAAGTAGAGAAATTGCTATAATTGTTAGATACCATCTGACTACATTCTCAGATATTTGGTTGGAAGAACCTAGGTGTATGCGCATGCATACGTCAAGGGTGACCTGGTGGTCACAAAGATGCTAGCTCATACACAAGGAAGGGCAATGAGTGACTATTACGGATGCTAAAGATGTCCCAAGGTAACTTGGCTCTGGACTTGTATTATTTCAGACTCTGTGATTAGTTAATTTGCCTTGCAGAAGGTTCAGTGGAAATTGAAGCTTCTTTCCAGGAATTTTGTTCACATCTCTCACGTCACCTAAATATTCTGTCTTCAGTTGCTAAATTGCTAGTTAAATCCTATGAGATTTCTATCTAGCCAGGAGTTTTCTAATAAAGAACAAAGACAGACTGTTATTTGTAAATCACATGAACAGGAGCAAGCCCCTTTTAGAAATAGCCTAAAGCCTGCCTGAAGTGTAGATCAAGACAGACCATCGTCCAATCTCACCCCAGGAATGTGTTCAACTTTTACTTTGCAATACATTGTACCTTTCTTCTATATTATTTCGTGTGGCTACTATTAGTTCTTTTGATAGAACTCACAAGAATTAGGACTCAATATCCATCACCTTTCTTCTCAAGACTTACGTCTTGAAATAAAACTAACTGAGATGTTTTATTGCTAACTTTCATAGTGTCTTACTACAGACCCCCCAAGAGGGTGTCCACAATTGTCCCATCATTGTGCTGGAACTACAGTCTCCTTAGAATTCAAGAATAGCAAAACCTTTCTCAGTGGTTCTCAATATTCCTAATGCTGCAACCTTTTAATACAATTCCGCCCAACCATAAAATTATTTTTATTGCTATTTCGTTACTAATTTTGCAACTCATATATCATAATGTAAGTATCTGTCTTTTCTTATGGTCTTATGTGACCCTGTGAAAGGGTCATAACCTACAGGTTGAGAACTACTGTTATAGATAGATCACTCCATCAATCATCCTCAAATAGTTATAGGCATCTCATAGACAATGAGGTAACTGGATCACCTTGTAGCAAGTCTGGGTTTTCCTTGCAGAACCAGAGCTGAGACATGATCAACTGTATCACAAATTAACCAAGACTGTTTGGTTATACATACATTTTTCACTCCTGCCAAATTATTTCTCTGTTTAAACCTAAATCTCATGTTCATTAACACTGTAAAGCTGTCTGAAATGCTTAGTCAGTCTTTTTCTTAATTACCATATTGACTAAAGTAATTCCCTGCTTTTTTACCATTACAAAAACAAAACAGCAAAAATCAAAAATAAACAAAGGCCCACAACAAAAATCATATGTATAGAGTCATTGTAGATCATATTTCATGACATTTTCATTCAAGTACATTATGTACTTTGATCAAATTTACTCTCATTCCTATCTCCAATCTACACCTCCACAATCCTACAAGCCCCATTTCTCTTTGTGTTGTCTACAGGCCTGGAAACATAGTCAAAGGAATTCAAGTCACCAATTACTTTTTTCCTTTTTAATATGTTAGACATTTTGGAGTTGGTTTGTGGTTACAGAATTAAAAGTATATTTTATAGCCTTCTCCAGAGATGAGCACATAATTACCCAACTCTAAATGGTCACCTCTGAACACACACACACACACACACACAGACAGACATATTATTATACAGACTGATTAGGTTATGCTTATATATTTACAAGAACACACACACAGACACACTCACTCATTCCATATACATATGTAACAACTGTTGAAGAAAAGAAGTCATGCATTTGAAAGAGAATAGAAAAGTGTACATGGAGGGTTTAGAGGGAGCAGAAAGAAAGCAGAAATGATGTAATATGTTATAATCTCAAAAAATAAAATTATTTTTAAAAGCTATACCTTAAATCATATAAAGCAACTCTTAGCTGCTTTATTTTTGAGCCAAGGGAAAGAAGGCTAGCAAAATTAGGTTCCTATCTCCTCCTAGATAGTGAGATGTAGGAATACTGGTTTCTTTAATGCTTACATTTCAAAGTACAAATCCAAGGTCCTCAGTAAAGACAATTTTAAGTTGTAAAACTAAAGAAAGAGTTTCACAGAGAGATTTATATTCAAAAGGACAGAGAAGAATTGACACTTCGAAATTTTCTTTTTCCCTTTATTAAAAATAGATTCTTGTCTCATCCTGATTATTATCCTACCTCTATTTCTCCCATTTCTTACCCCCTCCCCTCCTCTTCCCTTCCTTTTGCTCTGGATGCACTACCTTTCTGTCTCTCATTAGAAAAGAACAGGCTTCTAAGAGAACAACCAAACATGACAAAATACAATAAACATGAATAAGATGAAGCAAAATCTATCATGTTGAAGTTGGACACAGAAACCTGACAGGGGAAAAGAGTCCCAATCGTAGACACAAGAGTCAGAGGCCCACTTATTCTCAGTCAGAGGAATTCTGTCAGGACTATATTCTGACAATTCTATGAACACTAACCATGAGTCACTCATAGCTTTCCTTCACCAGTGGGAGGGTCTTGGATTTGGTTTTAATGATTTTCTTTTAGGACAGAGTCATTAAAAAGAAATTGAATATGTTCAATATATATTCAACTGAATAAAAAGAAAAATCATTGAGTATGTTATAGCTATAAAACCATAATGTATATGCAGAGGACCTAGTACAGACTCATGTAGTCCTTTCCCTTGCTGCTTCACTCTCTGTGAGCTCATACATACTTTGCTTGGTTGTCCCAGTATCCTTCATCCCTCTAGCTCTCACGATCTATCTTCTGTGGGATTCTCTGAGATATGGGAGGTAGGAAGGAAGGATTTTATTAAAACTTCTTATTTAAACTCTCTCTCACTACATAATGTCTGGCCGTAACATCTGCTTCCATCTGCTGTAAGAGGAAGCCTCTCTGATGATGACTGAGTAAGGCACTCATCGATGTGTATAGAAGAATATCACCGGAGTCATTTTATTGATACTTTTTTGTAGGCTAGTAGTGTTTGGTTTTACCCTAGGCCTCTGGGGTATCTAGTCTCTAGTTCTTGGTTACCCAAAGAATATTGAATACGGAGTACTTCTCATGGAATGGGCATTACATCGAATCAGACGTTGTATGGCTACTCTCACAAGTTCTATCCAACCATTGCCCTAGCATATTTTGCAGACAGGACAGATATAGATCTAAGATTTTGTGGTTGGGTTGATGTCCGTGTTTCTCTTTCAATAACCTGCAGACTCTTTAAATTTTTCTAAAGTTTACTGTTCTAATGAAAGGGAAGGGAGGACTTTGGGTAACAGAAGGCCTGCTCAATGTTACTCCTGCAGAAGGCAACAGGAAACCTGTCTTGGTAATTGATATGATAGTTGTTTATTTATTGAGCTCAAGTTATCACTGGATCCTAGTACAAGGCCTCTGTGTGCATAGTCTAAGCAGAGGTACCAACTACAGAGTTTTACTTTGACAACTTTCTGTAGAACATTTCCAGGCTTCAGGCACATCTAACTTCTTGAAAATTCCAAATGAACATTAACACCCACTAAGTTCAACCTCAAGAACCATACCATTGAATTACAAAAAGATCTGAAAAAGTGTCATGCCTTTCTCTGCCTTTCTCTGCCTTTCTCTGCCTTTCTCTGCCTTTCTCTGCCTTTCTCTGCCTTTCTCTGCCTTTCTCTGCCTTTCTCTGCCTCCTGAGTGCTAGGATTAAAGGCATGCACCACAATGCCAGGAAGCTGAGTTCACGGGTTTTTGTGTGTGTTCAGCATTCCTAGCTGTTCTTGGTCATATGCTACAGCTTGTAGGCTTCAGATTATATACATCTGAAACCTTTCATTTTAAAAATATCAGTTTGTGAACTTTTCATAATGACGTTTTGTTTCCACATGCAAATATCCCCTTTCAGCCATTTGTTTGAATTATTTCTTCATAACACTTCTTTTCACATTCAATGCTTTTTCTGATCATTTCTTTTTAATGACTCTCCTAAAAGAAAATTATTAAAACCAAATCCAAGATCCTCTTCCTGGTGAAGGAAGACCGTCAATGACTCATGGTTAGTGTTCTTAGATTAGAGCCTTGGCAAAATACTATCCACCTGAAGACATTCATTACAATATAAAGGTAAACCAGCTATTACTCAGGTCTTATGATAGTATTATATTTTTTCAATAATTCTAGACATTTGGATGTTTGAGAATTATGTTTTTGCATTTTATAGATAACAGAATTTAAATAGTAGAAAAATTATATAAACAACTATGAGTCACCTTTCTTGCAGTCAAAAAGTACAAATTATAAACTAAGCAATTCTTTTTCTGCTGATTTGAAAGAAAACAAATTATATTTGGTACAGAGAAAATAAACTATCTTTCAGTTCACATTTCAAAATGGCTTATCAGTGTAAGGGATAATTAAACTGAGCCCGGAGAAGGAAAGTTATTTGCATATTAACCTTATTAAAATTAAAAGTAATATATGATCATTATAGGACAATCCAAATAGTAAATAATTGCATCATAAATTTTAAAGAAATGTAAAGTTTAAAATATAGAAACTCACCAAAAAGAATAACCACCAAGTGAGTCTTGGCTTTAGTTCATGGACCAAAGAGCCAGCAAAGGATCCTTTTAACGGTATAAATGCTGCAACTTGACTTACTTTATATATTGCCTTTTGATTTGCAAACCTGATGGTTATGAGTATTGACTTCACTTTGTGCAAGCCTAGCATAATAATCTATATGAAGTTCTATTATATGTATTTTCCCAATGTTTTTATATGTAAAAGTCAAATATATTTAATTTTTTCCCTGTCCTTTTGACAAACAGCTTTTGATGCAAATAGCTCGCATAAACACATTGGCAATTTCTTGAATATTTGCTCAAAGTTACCACCATCCTGTCCATACATACTTGCTACTAATTCAAATGCTGAACAGGGACCAAGATAAACGTATCCCCACTGCATATTTAGGGGGATTTTGCACCACACAGTATAGACTTGCTGCCTCATTTGCCCAGTGAAGTCTCTTCTGCACCACATACTCTGTTGCAAAATATAGTTCTACATACAAGACATGCATCACACATCTCATCGGTAGTTTAATCTCCACCCAGAGCTGTACATCAGTGAGTTTCAGTGAGTTGTCCTCCAGCCCCGAGTGCCTATGTGCAGAACCACTGGTCAGTTTATTTACATCAGGAGTTTCTTGCTGTCTTTTTTTTTTTTTTTTTTTTTTTTGGCGACTCCTTTTCTCATGTGTTCATTTTGTAAGGTTTTGCACTAGGCTATTCTTCTAGACATTAGTTTCCATCCTACGCTTCTGCCTCACAGGGGACAAAGGTTTATTTATTGACTTCATTTTTATTTTCAATTTTTGAAAATTAGGATTTTATTTATTTATTATATGTAAGTACACTGTAGCTGTCTTCAGACACACCAGAAGAGGGAGTCAGATCTCGTTACAGATGGTTGTGAGCCACCATGTGGTTGCTGGGATTTGAACTCTGGACCTTCAGAAGAGCAGTCGGGTGCTCTTACCCACTGAGCCATCTCACCAGCCCCAATTTTTGAAAATTAGAATTCATCATAGAATGGTTATGATTCTAATTTTTGATTTGGAAAAATATTTAAAAATCAAAGACACTATATTCAGAAGGTATCCCTGTTGTTTGTGGTAATACTTGCTTTGCATGATTAGAAATACATGGACTCTAAGAGTGTTTCCAACATTGTCCATCTTGAATTATATTTTGTTCATTGATTGTTCTGCACATTATTGCTTATACTTTATACAGGCTTTTCATTTCTTTCTTGAGGGGATTGACACCCTATGGCATAACTGATTATTATTCTCCTGGTATCACTCTGCTCTGTACTTCCTGAAAACAAAAATATTATGTCAAATATATTCAAGAAATAAGTAGGCTATTTTCTGTGATGTTTAGTCTTAGATGTCAGATTGATGAGATTGAGAGCTATCTAGGATTACTATGATTATGGTTCATTCTCAGAGAGAATTTGCACATGGAGTAGTGGGACAGTGGTACAAACCACTTATGGAAGATGCACCTTCCAAAGACCCCCAGGCTTTGATGAAAAAAGAAGTTACAGAGAAAACTCCGTATCTACTTGTAAGTCCCTTTTCTTTCTGATTTGGCATATTCTGCTACTCTATGATCCTCGTATGGCATGGGCCCAACACTGATGAATCCCCAGCAGGCTTCTGGGCTGCTAATAAGTCATGGAGACTCTTAAACTTTCTACATTTGCAGCTACTAGATTTTCTGCCTCTCCAGTCCTTGTTAGACACTCATCCCCTATGAACCAATCCAAAAAATTATTCCTTTCTAATATACATACATATATTCTACTGCTTGTGTTGCTCTAGAGAATCTTGTCTGATAAATGTTCTGTAGACAAGAAACAGAATTAGTACCACAGGTAATCTAATTTTACTATTAGGGCTAATTCTTTTGACTTCAAATAAAACTTCTACAAAGGTATAGGACTGTATTTGTGAAAGGATTTTTATGCCAAGTAATATCAGAATCAGAGCAAACGGACATAGCCCTTATTATAATTTAACCTTAATTTGCATGTAAGAAAACAAGTCAACTACACCTCTCATTCAGTGAGAAGGAAAGGAACCCAAGCATTCTGAACACTTTCCCAGATCTTTAAAATCAATACCACCTACAAAGTCCTTGAGTATATAAAGTTTCCCCAACAAATGACTGGTGTACTACTTATTCCAGTAAGAGAAATTTAAAGGAATTTGGTTACATTGAATATGTAGCCTAGCTCCAAAGAAATAACCAGGCATATATCCAAACTGCTATATGACTGACTTTATAATTCAACTGTAGCTATTCCTTTGAGCTGGACATGGCCATTGTCATCTTGAATTATTAGCATTCCCACATGAATGGAAGTGAGTAGCTCACAGGCTCAAGAGACTGGTATTCACAGCATCCTCATGACGTCACCTCCCATGTTCAGGATTCAAACAATACACAAGAGCCCAGTCATAGACTGTAGTGGGATTTCACAGTGTTATAGTTACCTGTAACTTCCTGGTGATAGTTCCTGAGTAACTTATTTAAGTATTCATAATTATTCACTTATAAGTAGTTCTAGTACATTCATTCGTTAGCCAAGATGGACTTGGATGAGATTTTCATTCTGGCAATACTCTCTCTATCTGAGATGAACAAACTTTTCTTTGTGACTCTGAAGGAAAATTCATGTGGCATTAATTTAATCATCACCAAAGAGCTAGTCCAACTCTTCTGTCATCTATTTTTCTGAGCCCCATAAACACCAATGCTCAACTATCCTCATTGTGGGTTCCTATTCACAAAGTCACCCATGGTGTTCCATTGTGTATATTCTCTTTTTTTCAAAGACTTCATCTTCTAAGTAAATTGTTTTCTGGTCTTTAGGTGAATTTATATAATTTGTAACTTTGTATCATTGAGAAGAAAAGTTGAATTTATAGGCCTAATCTGGGCAGCCAATCTCTAGAACATCATCATAGCGAACTTTACAATTTCCATGTTATAAATAATATCTGTGTTAAGAAACAGATTTTTTTCCAATACCCATAATATGAAGAGGTATTGGATTTTGTTAATGTCTTTTCAGAGATAATCACATGAGTTTTTCTTTCAGATTGTTTATCCAGTGGAGTGATAGAAGTAAAAACTTTCAACCCAAAATTTGTCCTATCTATAAGAAGTTCAGTCATGGGGAATGGAGCAGAATCTGAGGGAATGGCCAACCAATAACTTGTCCAACTTGAGACTGATTTCATGGACAAGCACCAATCCCTAACACTATTAATGATACCCTATTATGCTTGCAGACAGGAACAAGTTGTCCTCTGAGAGGCTTCATCCAGAAGCTGGCTCAGGCAGTTGCAGACACACCTACAGCCAAACAGTAGACAGAGCTTGAAGACTCTTATGGAAGAATAGGAGCAAGGACTGTGGCCCCAAAGGGGATAGGAACTCCACAGGAAGAACGACATAGTCAACTAACCTAAACCATTAGAGTTCTCAGAGTCTGAACCACCAACCAAAGAACATACACAGGCTGGATCTAGACCTCCCTGAACATATGCAGGTGTGCAGCTTGGTCTTCATGTGGGTCCTGAACAACTGGAATGGACGGGGCTATCCCAAAAATTGTTGCCTGTAGGTGGGATATGGTCTTCTGACTGAGTTTCCTTGTCTGGCCACAATGGGAAAGGTGCCTAGCTTTGCAGAGACTTGAAGTACCAGGGTGAAGGGATACCAGGGTCAGAGGAGAAGGGGAAGGGGGGCGGAGGAAGATTTGTAGAAAAGGGAGATGAGGAGGGAGCAGTGAGTGGGATATGAAGTGAATAATGAAAATAATGAAATTAAATTTAAAAAGAAACAGATTATCATACAAGTACTACTTATGTGTTAAAAAAGACTTCTTAGTTAACTGGTGTAAATCACTGGTTACAGTTTCCTGTCTTAAAAGGAGTGTTCAGGGATACTCTGAAAGTGATAATAATTTAAGCATAAAATATTCTGACAGCCAAGGTGCTGTCATTTGTATGTTTATATCTGTATCCAATTCACTCACTGAAATTTAATCTACAGTATTATATTCTCTACATTAGAACCCAGGGACTTTAGGAAGTATTTACTGACTATGGTGGCACTTATCTCATTAAAATATGTGAATAGTATTATTGTGAAAGAGACTGAGAGAATAATTAATCTAGAAAAGTGCCATTCATTAGTCAAGAACAAAACTTGACTAGTCCTGAATCTGCCATCACTCTAATTTTGATTTTTCCCATCCTCCAGAATGGTGTTAAATAAATTTCTGTTGTTCAGTAGCCAATCACTTCATGGTAAACTTCTAATAGCTGGCTCAACAGACTAAGTTATAAGGCTTTTTACTGGTGAAGTGGGGAGTTCCCATTAGCTTCCATTTGGAGGGGAAACACTCAATAAATAGTGCTACCTAATCATAATGCATACAATTCATAGCACTGATCAGCACAGCAAAAGGAACACAAAGGTGTAATAGTGGCATTCTCATATTGGTGGTAACCAGTAGCCATCTAATTTGCCTTAAGGAAGATCCTCATGCCTGCTATGGCAAACCTAGTCAATTACATATCCTATAAGATCTTTGACTCTAGAGAAGAACCTAGTACTTCAACTTCCTTAACAAGAATAATTTCCAACCATATTGTAAATAAATATCATTGTAACCACATTTAAGTTTAGTCCTCATCTATCATCAAAGAACATTCATTGTCTGGAGATATATCAGTAGAGAAGTTTACAATGTCAAAATGCAGAGAATAACTGGTGGTGGTGTACCTAACCCCAACTGATAAGTCTATGACCCAATCCTACAACTAAGAGTGTATCTCAGAAGAGGGGGGAAACATTTTTAAAGCCAGAGGACAAGGACATTTGTTGTGAGACTGTGTGTTCTGTGATGATAAGAACAAGGAAGGATGGATTATTGCATGTCTTTGAAAAGGAAAACAAGGGTGAATCACTATATCTCCTTGATAGAAAAGGATAGCTGGATTATTTTATCTTCTTTTCAACTAGAAAGCAATAACAAATCTCAAACATTTTAGATTGGTATACATTTCTTTATGTTGATATAAATTTAAGGGTATATTTGTTACAATATACTGTATATGTGATTTTTACCCTTGTTTAAGGTATACATACATACATAACTTATTTAAAAATTTAATGTATAGCCCTAGTCTTATGAAAGCTACTATTATCGACTGTTTAGAATAATTAAGAAATGCAAGTTAGTAGCCAGTCACTTTTAAATAATCAAACTTGTAGTTGTGACAGGTACTAGTTTAGGTAATTACATAAATAAGCTTTATTTACCCTCCTGCATATGCTTTCAAAAATAAGCAGAAAGTAAGTAACTAGAAGGAACCAACATTTCTTGATTTAGATACACTTTCGACAGGTGGTCTTCAAACACTTCAGAAATCTACAGAATACAGCATTTAAGATGTTTTTAGTAATAAAAGGCTTTTCTTGACTGAGAGACACATCAGCTGTGACACATCTCTCTCTCTCTCTCTTTCTCTCTCTCTCTCTCTCTCTCTCTCTCTCTCTCTCTCTCTCACACACACACACACACACACACACACACACACAATGTTTGTGTCTAGCAATAATGATTAAAGAAGAGGTTGTGAATTTGAGTAATAAGTAGAAGGACAAAGAAAGAGTTGGATGGAAGAGAGGTGGGAAGTAGAAATACTATAAATAATTTACTATGAAATTCTCAAAAAATTAAATAAAAGAGAAGTGCCTGAGCTCCACTAATATATGTGATTCACTGTGAGTCTTCTTATAAATTAACTGCTTGCTTCATGTTTATCACAAAAAGGTTTTTAATCACAGAAGCATTAAATTGTCTCTAAGGAAAAAGATCATAATGCAGGAAGCTGAATCATACATGATCTGAAAAAATACAGTTTAAAAAAAAATCAGTTGTGATTACATCAGAGCTCAAAGCCAAACAGAAACTAAGATGTTTTTCTGACCTCAGTAATAATCAGTCTTTCAAGGGGTTCTGTGTTGAAGCTGGGTTTTCTTCCTGAATTTCTCTGTCTTCTCTGTACGATCCAGTGCCTCTCAGCTGTAAATTCATTCTTCAGCACCTGCTCTGAGATAATGGACTAGACTTCTTAAGCATTTCTCCTTTAGAGTGAACAAAGCCTACCAACCACTAAGGAAAGCAGTGGAGAAGAAAGTACATCTCGTTCTGGTTACAGAGAACTAGGTTTTGTTCATGTTTTCCTTCTGTTTCATATAGTCCATTAGCTGTGCAATGCACAGGGGATCATCCAGTATTGTTCCACTTAGTCATAAGCCCACAGTAAGTGCAGTCCTTAAGTAATCTCAGATCAACTTTCTGTGACATCTTGAAATTAACACAGTTCATTCCACATGATGTTCAAAAATCCCTCTGCTCACCCATCCACAAATATTAGCTCAGTTAAACTTGATGTTGTTGCTTAACATTTCTCAGTGACTGTGGGTGAGTGATTCACATAATAGAAACATTTCCAGCCAATCTTGGGGTTATAACCCACAACATCTCAAATGATGTTCCAGCCATTCTATGGGTTTTAACTTAAACGTTTCAAATGAAATTCCAAACACTCTTTGGGTTATAACCTACATCTCAAATGATGTTTGATATCCTACCTTAGGAGATATCATTGCAACTTTTCCATCTCTTTAGAGTTCCTAGAACAATTCTATAGTTACTGCAATATCATAGTTAATTAGTATTTATACTAAACTTACCATGTTTAACTATAGTATGATTTCTGCCTCCCAAACTTCCATAAGCACTTGTCTTTAATTATTAGTGGAATTCATGTAATCTCTTGTTTCTTCCTCAAAATATTTTGAGTTTCTTTAGTCAATATAGAATCTTCAGTGTTAATTGTACCTGCTTTAGATTTGCCCTATGTTCCATATAAAACAAACATTCAAAACCCTACTCTTCTATAGGTCTATAGTCTAAGTATAAGGCATTATGTTGGGAGCACAAAGGTCTTTTAGCCCACAAGTCACCAGGGAAACCAGAAATGTTGAGCACATGGGTGTATCTTTTCAAAGAAAAGGATGTATAATCTGATTTTCTATTAGAAGGCTGGGAATTGGAGGTGAATAGTCTGGTGATATGAATTATCTGAAGAGCTAGACCATATTAATCTCCTACAATCAGAACAAGACATCCTGAATAGACCAGTTGACCTTTACATTATCCATTTAACCAGGATCTCTTCAAAGCTCCCAAAACAACAACCGATGTGACTAATAGCCTAAATAACCTCTATGCTATCTGTATGACCAAGACTGTGTCAAACCCTTCCCTTGGCCTCTAACCTAATACATGTACCCTATCTCTAGAACCAGTCTTCTTGGAAGAAATGACATGCACTTTAGCTGAGTTGAGTTATGCCTCATTGTGCACTTGGGTTTGTAAAGAGGATTTTTCCCACAAATTGTATGGTGTTTAAATATGCTTACAATGAACTACTTGGCATCAGACTCCAGAATTTTGATCCAGTCTGGTATATCTGAACCTAGTTTTCATTCTTACTTCTCTGTTGATTATTTTACTACTAGACATGATGTTTGTAGGAATCCTCACATCAATATATTAATGTACAGAAATTGCCTAATATATATAATATCAAAATTAAAATGGTATTTTAGCTGATTATGATCATCTTGATGATCACTTTTAGATAGAGAAATGCTGAGGAAGTAGAGAATACTTCTGTAGGTGTCTATAAATTATTTTGAGTGAGGATTACTATTTTGTTCCAAATATGTATAGCATAATACTATATAGCCCAGCTGGGGTAAAAACTGCATAGAGAATGCCAAGAAGTGCAGGGTTTCCCTCGGCCTACTTCTTGTCTGCCATGATGAAAGCTATTCTGTCTTGCCATATCCTCTTAGAATAGTGACTTTGAGACCTCCAAAGCCAGGTATTTGGTTACAGTGACAAAAGTGTTTCTAAAACACATACATGAATGTATAAAATGTATACATTTAACTACACACCTAGGATGTGACTACATGAATATATAATACTTAAATACAGTTAAGTATATTTATATTCTCAAATATTTATCATTTCCTTGTGATGAAAACAGTATAAATCTTTTCCTCTAGTCCTTTGAGGTGCGTATGTCAGTGATCTGTGGTCACCCTACCTTGCTATAGTACACCACAGTTTCTCCCTCCATTTTTGACTGTGATAACAGTTTCTACTGATTGATCTTCCCCACCCATCCCTCTCCCCTCTACTTTCCAGTGTCTGGTACCCAATGTTTTAAGAGTTTGTAAAATCACTCTACACATGGTTATTTAGTTAGTGGTGTCTGTGTGTGTGTGTGTGCCACACAACATGTCACTTGAGTTAAAAGGACAACTTGAAGTCTATTCTCTTCCTTGTCCATGGGTGTTCTGTGGACTGGACTTAGATTGTTTGCCATTCTGTGTCTAGCTTATTTTCACTAACACTGAGCCTTTGTAGATTTCCTTTGTGAAGAATTATTCATTAAAATACTATTCCAAGAAGTGGAATTTAAATTGTATAAATGTAAAAATTGAAATTTTCATTTCATAGAGAATTTTATAACAAGATGTATAAATAGATAGAATGTTTGTGGCTGTCCCATGCATGTTAAGACATCATGTTCAGTTGTACAGTTATTTAGCCAGGGACATCTAAATCAATAATCATCAATTCTTTGGGAAACAGAATTGATTATTAATTCTCTTATTAATTTAAAAGAAATAGTCTCAAATCATTTACTTATTTAGTTCTCTCTCTCTCTCTCTCTCTCTCTCTCTCTCTGTGTGTGTATATGCTTGTGTCACACATGTTCCTCAAGGTAAGAGGACAACTTGGCAGTCAGTTTTACCCCTTTCCTGTGAGAGTACTGTGGACTGGACTTATGTAGTTTGATTTGACAGCAAGAGCCTTTATCTTGTAAGACACCACACAGGCCACATTTGATTCTCACTATATCTTATTCTTTAAAGCTGCTTAAGAATAGATTGTATTTTAAACTAAAACATGTAACAATTTTGTTGAAAGGGTATTAATCTTTCCCTACTCACAGATAATATTTAACTAAATCATATCTTCATGTATTTTAGAAAGGTTATAGCTTTTATGTAAACATCAAAACTGAGAACCTGCTGTTTTATACCTATGCATTGAAAGGATATTATACTTCTAAGGTCTTTTTCCAAAATCCCATATAAAAGAATATAATGATTTTCAATGTAATTGTTTGTAGAGGTTTTTGAATTCATAGTGAAACTGGTTTCATCCTTTTCCCAAGGACAGAAAAGGATAGAAATGGATTTACTTGAGACTTCCTTGTTTCATATCTAACTTAGAATTTTTAACAGCTCCATCTAGGTAGAAAAATTGTCACATAGTGCTTCTGTATTCATTCCTAATTATCAGATTGAATGTGAAGGGAACTGCATGATTATAGAATTCAGACTGTGTCTGACTTTGGGTGTGTTTACTGAATTAAAGTAAAATGGAGAAAGTGTTTTTCCATAGTTTTTATTATACAAAAAGTTTTAAAATAAATGGAGATACAAGATAAAATAATGGCTATATTTTCTTGCCTTCAAAAATGGTATTATTACTTTTTTTTTCCTGGATCATTGTATCAATCAACTCGGCAGCTTAAACCTCTGCTTCTACAGTTGCCTTTCATCTATGCATTATTAGGAACACATGTCAGACAGTTGCCTTTCATCTATGCATTATTAGGAACACATGTCAGACTATTTATTCTTGCTGAAGGTGGTTGCAGTTTGGATGAGAAGTGTCAAGAAGTTCATGTATTCAGTCCTTCATCCCTGTTGCAAACATGGTTGACGGATTCGTAAAATTGATCAAGAACAATGGAGGGGAGGAAGGGTTTATGTCACCTTACCCTTCCACTTAGCAGTTCATCACTGAAGGAAGTAAGGGCTGGAACTTAAGGCAGGAAACTAGAGACAGGAAATT
The DNA here is from genome assembly GCF_978045245.1 of Mus caroli. NCBI lineage: Eukaryota > Metazoa > Chordata > Mammalia > Rodentia > Muridae > Mus > Mus caroli. Next base: position 62,592,348 of record NW_028227256.1, read on the forward strand.
AAGCTGTCATTATGGAAGAATGCTGTTTACTGGCTTGATCCCAGGATCAAGTTTAGGTGTCTTGTTTATACAGCCTAGAACCAAGTGTCTAGAGATGTAACCCCCACACTGAGACGGACACTTATACATCAATTACCAGTCAAAAAGTGCCCACCTCAAAACAAAACAAAACAAAACAAAACAAAGAAAATAAGCCATGTATGGTGGCATACACTTTTAATGCCAGCACTTGTGTGGCAGAAACAATCAGATATCTGAGTTTGAGGGCAGCTTAATCTACAAAGTGAGTTCTAGGACAGCCAGTATTACAAAGACAAACCCTGTTTCTGGGGGCTAGGGAGATACAGAAAAATAAAAATATTTCACAGATATGCAGGCAGACTAATCTGAAAGAGGTAAAACCCCAAGTGAGAATCTCTTGGGTAGCTCTGGACTGTGTCAGGTTGAACCCTGAAGCTCTCTAGGAAAGGAAATGATTGGATCTTTCAAGTTCTGTGTTCATAAGTGGGTGGATTTGTTTATGTATTCAAAGTTTTGGGAGGAATGGGAGATAAGGGCACTGTGGGGGGTGGGGTCTAGTTAGGGAAAGTGTGTCACTGGAGGTCTGTCCTGGAAAGTATAACTTGTCACTGGCCTGTCACTCCTTGCTCTGTTTCCTGGTGTGTGTGTGTGTGTGTGTGTGTGTGTGTGTGTGTGTGTATGTGTGTGTGTGTGTGTATGTGAGAGAAAGAGAGAGAGAGAGACAGAGACAGATACAGAGAGAGACAGAGAGAGACAGAGACAGAGCCGGGTGGTGGTGGTGCACTCCTTTAATCCCAGCAGTTGGGAGGCAGAGGTAGGTGGATTTCTGAGTTCGAGGCCAGCCTGGTCTATAGAGTGAGTTCCAGGACAGCCAGGGCTACACAGAGAAACCCTGTCTCGAAAAAACAAAAAGAAAAAAAAAATTAGAAGAGACAGAGACAGAGACAGACTGAGACAGGGAGACAGACAGATAGGCAGCGAGACAGATAGAAAGAGAGATAGACAGACAGAGACAAACAAAAAGAGAGACCGACAAAAGGAGAGACAGACAGACAGAAACAGACAGACAGAGAGGCAGAGAGATACAGAGAGACAGATGGAGAGACAAAGATGAGAGACAGAGAGATAGAGCCAGAGAAACAGACACAGAGGGATAGACAAGAGAGGCAGAGAGATAGATACAAAGAGACAGAGAGAAAGAGAGAGACTTCTTGCCACTAGCCAGGTAACTGGGGGAGCAGGAGGCCTTTAAGAAAGATATAACAAGATAAGCTTTATTTCAACTGAATGGTACTAAGACTACATAAGCAAAGTTCTATCTCCTTGTCAGGGGCAACCTCAGTGGTTGTCTTTGTTCCGTTCATCCCTGTTTATGAAGACCTAGCTTATCTGTAGGTGCTTATGTATGAGAAGTTGCTAAGTGCATTAACTTCCTTGCCTAAGAGGACAGCAGCTCCAGATTGCTAGAGTGGGCATTTGTTGAGGTGATCACTAGAGCATGAATCAATCAGTGCTCTCTAGAAATGAGTCAACTTCAATTTTTCAGCTACACTTATCCATGCCTGAGAAATCTTTCTGCCATTCCTTCCTTCATAAGGTGTTAGCTTGGTTTCTTGGCCTGCCCCTGTCCATTAGGACTACAAGAGGGAACTGAATTTATCTGTCACTCTGGCTAAGCAATACTGTGTCCTCAAATCTTTGATGAAATTTAAGCTAAGAGTATCCCTAAAAGTTATGCCTAAGAGCTTCATCTGTCTATCATGATACTAGCAGTAAGGAGGCAGCTGCTCCATTTCCTTGGATGATTTCTAAAGATGCTGTTTGTACAAGTGGAATCCACTTAGCATCTCAGTGCAGCAGTAAGTGGTAACTTAAATGAGAAGAAAATATCAATAGACAATAAGACAAAGAATATTTAAAGAACGCAGTTTTTATAGGAATTAAGAGAAGTAGGTAAAATGCGTTAGTAATTATGCATATTCTAGAAATGCATAAAAAAATCTCATCAAAGAAATATAACATAAAGATATGCCAAGTAGGCATTTTAGCATTGACTAATGCAATAGCAGTCAAACTCACTAGAATTCAATAGTAGAATTAAGGTAAATGAGAAGTGAATAAGTAAATTAGAGATCAATAGAAACTATCTTGCTTGACTAACCACTAACCATGATTTTAAATGTTTGCTAAAATGCCACTTAATTAAATTTTTTCCTACATTCTTTCTTCTTTTTTGTTGATGTAAAATGCCTCTTTTTTCAAAGGAAGCAAGAGATAGTTTATACTGAGGGATATACGAATGTCCCGGGAACATGGAATCCAGTTACCCTCAAAGACACGATGTTCCTCTGAGCAATGGACCTTTATAGATACAGAACAAAAGAAAACAGTAAGTCAATCATTTGCCAATCTGTCTGTGGGAAAAATAAGTCAGGGGCTACAGAAGAGGTCAGATTCTCACTTGTGAGTTTTGGGTACTGTCTTGTAAAACCCATGGCTTTAGGTTGGTGGAAGCCCATGGCCTTCTTCATGCTACAGTCCAAAAGTTTTATCTAATAACAAAGGTTGGTAGCAAATGGCTATGAGGGGAGTAAAAGACAGGCCGAGGTCATTTGGATGTTGATCTACAACATTCTGTCTTTTTATAATCATGGAATTCTAAATCAATCTTCAGAATTATCAGTATAGATGGGGCTTCTTTAGAGCACATCACTGAAGTGCTAAACTTCCTTCTTTACTTCCTTTCTATCTGAATAACATCATTAGCAATTGTTTAATGTCAAGTCTGCTTATAGTCAGCATGACAATATGCATACAGGCAACATTATACAGACCAAGCAGGTTGTACTTACTTATATATTTTGGAATATATATAGTATATGTACATATGTGTGTATATTATATATCATTTATGCACATATATGTGTATATATAATAACATGTATACATATATCATTAATTGCTGATACATAAATATATTTACATATATGCATGTAACAACAATTAATTATAAGGAAGCCCATTAATTTGATAAAATCAAGGAGGAATATAGGGAAGAATTTAAAGGATGGAAAGGGAAAATATTGTAACTATTTTGTAATCTCAAAAATATAATTAAAAATATTAGGCAAGCTTGTGAAAAATGCCCTTAGTTTTGGTTTTTTTTTTTTTTTTGTATTTAAAAATGTCTTTTTTTCTCATTCATTCTGCAAGGATATGGTCTCCTGATGTATGATTTGAACTTGAACTGTTCTTTTCTTTTACCTCTGTCACTTTTTCTGGTATCCAAGATGTCAGAAAAGTGTCAATTATACATTTTTCTATGTTACATTCAGGTAAATCTTCTTGTCAGTTAGACAATCCAGAATTGTCTTTGTTGAAGATCTGGAAGTTATCATTGTGCAATGTAATCAGCAAGAAGATGGGTTTTCTATGTCATATTCAATCCAGAGGAAGAACAGGAGCCTAACCTGGCCACCATTTAGCAAAAGCAAACACTGAATTTCTCTGATGATTTCTTCCTTAATACCCTCCAGTAATTTCCTCCCCAAACCACTCAGCATTTCAACTCTTCCACTTTCTGTTTCAGTGGACTTTAGCTCAGTCTTTCTACATTATGACAGTAGTCTTGAATAAAGTTTTCCTCAATTTGTTAGAACTGGTATGTTTTTTTAATTTTTTATTAGGTATTTTCCTCATTTACATTTCCAATGCTATCCCAAAAGTCCCCCATACCCTCCCCCTACTCCCCTACCCACCCAGTCCCACTTCTTGGCCCTGGCGTTCCCCTGTACTGAGGCATATAGAGTTTTCACGACCAATGGGCCTCTCTTTGATGAGAACTTGCTGAGTGTATTAACTTCCTCGCCTAAGAGTACAGCAGCTGCAGATTGCTGGATATGTATCAGAAGAATCAGAAGATGGCCGGCTAGACCATGTTCTGATACATATGCAGCTAGAGACACGAGCTCTGGGGTACTGGGTAGTTCATATTGTTGTTCCACCTATAGGGTTGCAGATCCCTTTAACTCCTTGGATACTTTGTATTAGAAAAGTTAAGTTTTTACCCCCAAATTTATCTAGTAAAGCAGAAATTGTATAGATTCATAAATCTTTTATAACATCAATTGTGCTATCCATACCTATTACCAGCTTATAGAAAACTAATGGAAAGATTTTAGTACATTTGTCTTCATACATTGCATATGAATGGACCTTAGATATAGTTTTAAGTAATCACTGGCAATCTGCACACATGAAGTTTTAAATCACGTTAAAAGAAGGAAAGCAATATGAGGAAAAAAGGTTTTAATTTTGGCGGATATTATATATGGTGATTTAAATAGTTCTTAACACTCTTTCCTTATTGCTCCTTTCTTCTAAAAAGGTATAGTATAGTATAGTTTGTATAGTATAGTATAGTATAGTGTAGTATAGTACATAGTATAGGCTAGTAGCCTCTCATGTTGTTTTAAACAGTCTTTATTTAAAATGTACTAGAGCAAGGATGGCAAACACTGGATTATCTTAAAGGGCTTAGGTGTATGTCTTAGTTAGGGTTACCACTGCTGTGATAGCATACCATGACCAAAAACAATCGGAGAGGAAAGTATAGCCACCCGCAGCTACATGAACCGGGTTCCTGAAAGGGAGGCTGGGGCTGTATGGAGAAAAGATGGCAAGAGAAATGGGAGACCAAGACAAAGATACTGATCAAGGCCCAAAGTTTACTTAAGAGTCTGAGCTTACAAAGGGGAAGGCCCATCCCCCACCACTCCAGGCTCTCTGTCACTTTGTTGTCAGGCTATTGCTTAGTCAGGAATGTCTCAGCAAGACAGGCTCAGACTCTCAGCAGTTAGCAGCGTCTAGCTTGTGTCAAGTTGATGTAAAGCTATCTATCATAGTGTATAAAAACATTAGCAGGTAAACACAAATTCTTTCAGACAGTTGGGCACAACATAATAGGAAAGAAAGAGATTGAAGGATTCTTTAAGTATTGTCCCATTATTGGAATGAGCTTAAGTCAGCATCAGAAATGAACTGACAAGCCTGGAGGGTTGTCCAAACAGAGTAAAAGCAAGAAAGCATTCCCTCTTGGCAGTGATTTGAAGTCCTGTGCTATTTGAGATGTGATATGCTAAGCCCTAGTGGGCAGTTAATCTGATCAGAAGAATTCTTAGGCGTTCTGTCATCACCACCACCTAGGTCTTTAGAAAGCTCTGAGGCAGTTATTCTAAATTGAATTGGAATGATTCCTTGTAAAATCTTGTTAATGTTTGTGCAGCAGTGCCCTGGGGTAAATGTAATAACCCCTTCATTGCCCTTGTTATCCTGCATGGTAGGAGAGAGTTCTGAGGTTTCTCCAGCTGGCCTCAGTGCATCAGGATTCAAACCCAAATTGGATCCTGCTGTCACATAAATGCTGCTTTAATCAGAAACGAAGGACAGTAAATTAGCAAAATCTTTGAGAATCTTCTGATTCCTCAAAATACCTCCAATCAAGTCTGCAAAGAAGTTCATCATTTGTGTTAAGTTGCTGATTAAATAACAGAGCGAATGTTGTGGTATGTTTATTTCTATTAGGTCCTAATTTTTATTTATTTTCTTTTAACATAGGAACTTATTTAAGAAGAATATTACCATAAAGTTTGATATATATACTAGATATGCTAAAAATACACTAAATATACATTAAATTATCATACTTTATGGTAATATACTAAATAGATAAGAGAAAAGAACATGATTTTTCATATTGTATTTTAATTGAGTGCTTGAAAATACATTGGTGCTGAATAAAGAAGTCTTCCCTTCCAAAGTAGAATAAAAAAAAAACAGTTTTTCATAAATCATGTACATACATGGGTTCATTTAATACTTGGATACACACATGCATGTACATGTGTTCATTTAATACTTGCATGTATATAATGTGACTTAAATTCTACTTACATTTAAATGTTGTTTATTTCCTTCCTGACTTTAGACCTGACCTAGAACTAGTGAAATGAAAACAACAACAACAACAACAAAACATAGAGGAAGGTAGATACAATGTCAGAAACCTAAGACTGAGGTCCCAATCCAGCCATGCTCATCTTGCAGGTCACAGCCACAGCCTTTCCAAGACTTGGATTATTAAGAGAGACCAAGTGGTTTATACTCATCCTGTGCAGACACATTTATCCAGTCTTCTGGCTAGAAAAGTCTTGTGTTTTGCCTGAGATTTGGAGCTGATGCTCTGCTAGCAACCAAGTCATTATAAGTACCTCTCATGGCTTTAGACTTGCTGCCTTCTCAATAGCTCCTCAGAGCGGGCATATAAATGTAAAACTTGGACAAATAGAAGACCAGAATTAGTAGGAAGCCAGTGCCCATGTTTTTCTCCTCACTGTCTCAGAAACCTGGATTTTACTATACTTCAGTAATTTGTGTACTTTTAGTGATGACATGTTTTGATAGAACCCAAATCTGCATTTGCTGTAAGCCTGTAGGCACCATGGTTAGATGATTCTCATATTCCCTTTTCTCTCTCATTCTTCCCTCCTCTCATCTTTAACTCTGATTGCTCTTCCCATTAGAGAGTTATCACATAACCTTCCTCTCAAAATATACTTCCTAGGATCTCAATACCAAGGCCTTCATACATGAAATTGACCTCTAATATCACACTAAAGTATGTAAATCACAGACTAATTGAGAGGAAAAAAAAATCAAAGCAATGGGCAAAGGAACAAATAGATGAACCAATAATTTATTTTACTGAGTAAATACCATAGACTAGTATTTAATTTAGACAAGGCATTATTATGTTAGGAAAGGGAAAAGGACATTCAACAATAAACAAAAACTAAAAAGATACTTGGCCTTTACATTACAGATTCAACATCCTAGTGAAGGAAACTCACGAATAACCCACATTTCTTTCTCTTACACGTGTAAGCATAATTAACTTTTTTCTGTCCTCAATCTCTTCTTCCTACCATATTTTGAATGTGGTTCTGTTTTTTCTTTCATATGAAGTCTAAATATTATTATAAAAGTTGCCTTTCTAGGGAATAAGTTAAAAGTGATAAAACTAGACAGGTATAAAAAACATAATAATGATACTTAGTTGTGGAATTTAATAACTCTTAAAGAAAGAAAGGAGAGCTGGAGGCCAGCCAGCTGAGATTTCTGTGTTATGGATACCCCTGGGGCTACTTGTATTTTTATGTTAATTTTGCTCTTCTGAGAGGGGTTGTGAGCAAGGAATGAGTCACCACTCAGGTGACTTTTTTTTTTGTCTTTATAATTCTCGCTTTATAAACATCATTACTATTACAAGCAATGCCACACAAATAACAGCAGAATTTATTGCAAAACATTAAGAAATAGCATAAAATATGTTTGAAGTCCTGAAAGAAAAAGTCTGAACTCTGAATTCAATGTTTAGTAACAATATCTTTCAGGGGTTAAACCATTTTCAAATGAAGGAAAGCAAAGACAGTGTGTCAACCACAAACCAATCTCCAAGGAATAACAAATCAGAGTAACCTAGACAGACCAAAGAGTAGGAGAATTAAAAGAATTTTTCTGAATTCATTAAACAAAATTCAATGCAAGATTCAATCATTTTGGGCCTAGTCAAGTGTTTGTAACAGTAGAAAGAAAATCAGTACCCTGACTGCTGAAGAAATCCATGATTAAGGAACACATATTTAAGATAATCATAATGGCATATTTCATAGGTATCTTATTTTGGTACCTCAAGTGTATTATCCTTTTTAAAAAATTAGATATTTTCTTTATATACATTTCAAATTTCAAGTAATATCCTGAAAGTTCCCTATACCCTCCCTCCACCCTGCTCTCCTACCCACCCAGTCCTGCTTCTTGGCCCTGGCATTCCCCTGTACTGGAGCATATAGAGTTTGCAATACCAAGGGGCCTCAAGAACTATTTAGGCGACTTCTGTAAACCTTCTTCCCAGCTTAATTTGAAGAAAAAAGAAAAAAGGTAAAGCCGTTGATTGGACAGGAGAAGGGAAGTTGGAGTTGAAGGTTTAGGGGGAGAGAAGGAGAAGAAGAGAATAGAGGACAATGGAGGAGGAGGTGGAATGAAAGTGGAGCAGAAGCACGTGACCTGGAGAAACCGAAAGTTATAAGTGCTCTCATAGATGTGGAAGGTGGTAGATCTGTCCAATCCAGGCATTCTGCTTGTATTCATTTTAATTGAGTTGTGTTTTTGTTGCCCTGGCTTATTTTGGTTGGAGATTCCCTCCCCTCTCCCCCCCCCCCCCCGCAATATTTCTACAGCAACTGTGGAAATGGAAGAGCTGGGGCCAAAGACAAAGGATTGTTACACATCGTTCTGTACTTTCTGTTTGGAATAGCTTTTAGTGAATTTGACAACTTTGTAGTAATGTTTAAAAGTTTATTATGAATAATGAAATATACTGAGATGAATCTAGTTATAGGGCACTGGATTAAGAATGAAAATCAAAAAGGAAAAGGAAAATCGGGGAACTTGCTTGAACATACATAACTTGAGTTGCATAGACTAGTTGTCAATATTCTTTTAAAGTTCTCAGTACAAGTATCTTCTTAATTTCTGTGTTTTTCTTTGCCCTTACCATTGGGGGGAACTATTAAATTTATGTTTGTATAATTGGAAAGCAAAGTAGAGGAGCTAAAATGGAGAAAAGATAAAAATATTGGAGACTAAGAAGGAAGAATCAAAATAAACTGTCAAAAGAATATAAGAATATTTTGCTTATTCTTCAACAGTTCTCTCCAACACAACTTTTCTTGTTATACACTTTTCTCAATGAGATCAAAGCAAAATTTTTTTTCTTTCTTTCTTTTTCTTTCTTTCCTCTGTCACCTGTCATTCTTACATCAATGCTTCTGGAAAAACAAAAGGTAGCAAATACACAGAAACTAGTCTATAGAAAAGACCTAAGAGTCAAGCAAAAGGGTGAGGGAAGGAAATCAGCGACTCAAAGGCTCCTTAACCTTTCAAACATCACTTTCAGAATGAAAATCAGCTTCCCATGTTTTAGGTTATGTTTGTTTCTTCAGAGAAACCTGTAGCACAAAGATCACAGAACTTCATAAGAACACAAAAAGCACATGGACATCGCCACATGGCTGAGACCACAGGTCTGTGACTGCTTTGGTGGTCTGTGGCCACTTCAGGAGACCAATTGTTTTCCAATGTTTGAAAAGATATTCTACCTAATGAGGAAAAATATCCTCAAAGTAACCATGAGGGTCTGTGTGTCGGTGTATACTGTCCAACATGCATCTATGTACCACATGTCTTTTCGATGGCCAGTCCTTCCAAATCCAAATGGATTTTCATATTTCATGTCGGCGCACAATGCCATTGAAAGTAAAGACCCACTTCTGTAGTAAGGAGAAGTCAAAGTGAGTTTTTCTCGTTCTTGTTTGTTTCCTTGCTAGCATTGCCTGGGAGCATAAATAGGGATGAGGAGGTCCTAAGAAGATTGAACTACATGAAGAAAACTGCCTATGTCTTAACCTTAGCTTTTGAGTATTATTGTGGGAGGGGACTCCATTCCTCTATATGCTCTTCTTAATTTTTATGGCATATGGATTCTTTCAGAGAAAAATGTGGCATCATTAATGCATAATTGATGGCAATAATAGTAATTAGAGTAGAATGATATTTAATCCTTAAAGAGTGTCTGATATATATTGTTTTCAAGCAGAAATCAATGGAGCAGGTTGTAAATCTACACTGCACAGCTTTTATTAGGAACTTTATCAGACCCTGTCTTTCCTTCACTCAAGTAATTTCTCTGGCAAGAAGGCATTGAACTGAATCTTGTAGCTTCAGGGGCCATATCTGTGAGATGCTCATGATGTATTTTGTAAGTACCCTGCAGGGTCATCTAGGAACATACAGGCCCCACTTAGAACTGGAAGAGGCCATAAAGATGCCATTCCCCTTCCTGCAAAGATTCTTCAAGAAGCTCTTCTGGTGAGTCATTGAGTTCATGGAACAAGAACCACAGTGGCTTGTGTATAGAACAAAGTAACATGAACATAACACCTTCCAAATTATTTGAAAACAGAGTACTTTCTGATATCATTCCTGCCTACTCAGCCAGAAGCACTGAGAGCCAATTATGATATGTTCAGAGCTGTGGGCATGAAAGATGAAGAGCACTATAAATGGAAGTGCTCAAGCTGTTCCCGTGTTTTAATGGGAGCTTGTGCATGCCTTTTAGTGGGTTTTCAAGTTTTGTTTTAAAATTATGTTAAAATCTTTTCAGTAATGCAAAACAGGTGGCTCTATATTTGTATAAATGAGTCAAAATAAATTCCCTCTTAATGATTCCTATTTGGCCTGTGATAACAATATGTAATTGCACAGCAGCTAAGGAAGTGGTTTGCTTAATTTCCTGGTATTATCTTAATGCCAGGATTAACTGTTCTTCAGTTCCTAATGTGCCCTTGCACTGTTGAGCAGTACTGGGCTGTCTTACACCCCAGGGAAAATACTGGCTTTTAAAAGGTGTTGTGAGTGTGTTGCCATAAATTAGAGTGGAAAGTTTAGACTTCACTTATGAGTCAGGACTCAGCTTCCAAACAGTGTTTTTTTTTTTAAATATATGTTTTTAGTCTAAAAATATTTTCTCTTTTGTGAGTTTTTCTATTTTTCCCCTTTGGTTTTCCTGTCCAGCTTTGAGTTATTTGAGAGAAGATTTTTGATGAAGTGGACAGGGCGGGGTGAGGGAATAATACCATGTCTCTCACTATCTGTCATTTCTCTATTCCTCATTGCTGTCATAGAGAAGAAAACATAAGCCTACTCCAGCGACAAACAGTGAGAAAACATGATACACTAAATTTCTTTTTCAACCCCCAAGATAAATGTAGAAAGGTACTGATGACAGTTGAGCCATAACTAACTTTTTTCTGAGAGCTGAAAATCTTTGGCTTGTATATGACTGGAGGGGTCAACATGGACGAAGACAAAATTGGACAATTGGTTTTTTTCAACGTGATGCACAGGTAGGACTCAAAAGGGAAAAAGCTCTACACCAGCATGTCACCTGACTTTTACTATCATTGTAAACATTATATATTATATATACACACACAGAACAAAGCACTGACTACTAGCTGACTTCAGGACTGTGACAGTCATGAGACATCAAGGATAGATGGGTTATGGGGAAACATGTACAGAAAGATTTTCTACTTGCAAGAAGCTCCCAGATAAAAATGTTAAAGCATAAAAACTAATGGAATCCTTAAAAAAAATAGAAATAGTGCATAGGCTTGATCCCCAGGAGATGAGGTACAGGCAACCGATGTCTCCTGAGAGAGAGAGAGAGAGAGAGAGAGAGAGAGAAATGGTTTTCAGGGACAAGCCTCCTGATGAGTTCTTTAATCTCATAGTGTACATAATGTACATCATATACATAAGAGCAACAGTAAATGGGCTCATATATGTGCATGCATGTATATGCATGGGTGCATGCAAACACATGTGTGTGTATACAGCAGTAATAATTGTAGAACTCATGAACTTGAGAGTGAACGGGAGTGGACCAAAGAAGTTGAGGCAAAGGAAGGGGTAGAAATGATAGATTCAGTACTCATGTATGAAATGGTCAAAAATGAAATAAAAAATATTTAATCTAACAGAATATGAACTACTGTGGATGTTTGAGAAAATAAACATCTTTTAGATAGTGTTTCTCAGCTTGTGGGTTGCGGCCCCTTTGGAGATCGAAAGACTCTTTCATAGGGGTTGCCTAAGACTATGGGAAAACACAGGTATGCAGATTACAATTCACAGCAGGAGAAAAATTATAGATTTGAAGTAGCAACAAAAATAATTTTATGACTGTGGGCCATTACAACATGAGGAACTGAATTAAATTGTTGCAGCATTAGGAAGGTTGAGAACCATTGTTTTAGATTCTATGAGAGACAAAGGGGGCTATGTAAATAAATAAATAAATAAATAAATAAATAAATAAATAAATAATACTGGACTTCCAGGTAAGGTGTTATAAAATAAAGGGGGAAAGAACCTCACCAAAACAACATATCCCTATCAAGTTCTCCCACTGCCTGCCCTAGATCTTATTTTCTACTGTGAAATTAATGTCATTTAAAATATTTTAATAATTATTTAGCATGTATAGTTCTGTGTACATGCGTTTATCCCATGTGTGTGTGTGTGTATTTGCATGCATGTGTAGGTGTCTCCAGAGACCAGAAGAGAGCATCACACCACCACTGTGGGGGTTGTGAAAGGAACTCAACTCTACTGTAAGAACAATATTACTCTCAAACACTGAGCTATTTTTCCAACACCCTTAATGTTGGTTTAAAGCAAAGTGTGGCATTCCTGAAAACATGTAATAATTTGGTGCTATCTAGTTGAAATACCTTTAAAACCAATTATCTTTGATCATAGTGAATCGGGCACTCTAATGAATCTAAATATTTTTAAATAGTCAAAGCATGAAGCATTATTTGTACGCTTCACAAAAAGAATGCTATGATCTATCAGGAACAATAAATTTGATGCAAGTGACATTACTCAAAAATTACCCTTTCCCTTCAGGGCTGCCTTTCAATAAATTTCTATGAATTAGTTAAGCTGTATATTTTATAGTTTTTTCTTTATTCGTTTGCAAAGCACACATTTTATTTTTAATTCATATGTTCATAGGTAGATTCCTAAGATAAATACAGTATGGACCTAAGAATCCTCAGCACTTAATCTCTGTCTAAATCTCCATTTATCCTCCAAAGTATATGCATGCTCTAACTCCATGGAATAAGTCTGTCTAAAGTATGACCATCTTGTTATACAGCAAACATTATATCTTTCATATCTATCATAGCTGTGGGTCCATATTGATGATCAGAAATTCATTACTGTGAATTGAAAAATATTGAATACTTTTCTAGAGCCTTCATGTGAATGGAAGTAAGGAATAATTTTTAAAAAAAAATATGTTTGTTAAAGGAAGTATAATAGATGTTTAATTCTATTATATTAATATTCCTATTAGAAAATAAATTAGAAGAAAAAAATTCCAAAGCCCTGAGGGATTGAGATGGCTGCTGCTCTTCCTACAGTTGGTGGTTCCTGCTGGTGGTTGCTGTTTGCTGTTTGCTGGTTGGAGATATCCTGACAATAAAGATTGGACTTTCCCCAAGGAACTTGGGGAAAGCATGTGCATGGAAATCAAATGCACACATCAGCTAAGTATATTACAATAAGGGCAAAGTACTTGTACTTCCCAATGAAAGGAAACCAATGAAATCAAGCTGCTTCCAGGCCACAGCTGCTTATCCTGGAAAGCAGTGCCATATTAAGGGCTCCTCATTTGTCTGGTGGCAAATTGTCATTTAGCCACAACTGTAGCCAAGTTAGCCTTTGTGAGTGGAAGTCTATTTATAAATTCCATCATTGCTACCATGGTGGTCTTTTCATGGGCCTTGGGCAATGGCAGGCATAGCTATAGGGAAAGAAGTTGATGATTCTCTACAGAATAGGTTATCCCACTACTTAATTATTGAAGTCCATTTCCTTTGATGTCACTTTTGGTGATAATTTTCACAGGTATCATTTTTTTTTCTGTATGGAGAGAGACACCCACATACTCTCAGATAGAGCTAGCAGTAGACCTAGATATCATCCAAATGATGCTTTTTTTTTTAATAGACATACATAATATAAGATTTGAGGTCAGGGAAGGTTTTGCAAAGGTTTCAAAGGAATGTCTGAGAGGTCAGGACTTCATATGAGAGCCATATTCCCTACTGAATATCTCTAAGAAGGTGATACATGAATATGTGAGATTAAAACTTACATTACATTGGCAATGTCAGGAACATAGATTATCTAAAGTGGAAAGCCACAGGACAATGACTAGAGCCAGGCTAGGGGGGAAATTACACAGGCTGTAAGTGACAAGGCCACAGTGAAGGGCTGCACAGCTTTTTGGAACTCTCATCATAACATCACATGGTCTGGATGCTGGACATATGGTTATAAGATTTAATGCATGCCATGTTTTCTATGGTCTTGCTTAGATCTGGTATCTATTTTGTATTCTCCTATCCTTACTTTGGAAATTGAAATGTTTATTTTATTCCATTGTATATCGGAAATATGTAACTTATTTGTTTTATTTTTGCAGGGATCATAGCTAGAAATTTGCCTTGAATTTCAGAACAAACTTTGAATTAAAGTTTTAAGTAATGATGGAATTTTAAAAACTATACAGACTTTGAATCTAGATTGAATGTGTCTGTATTGTTAGATGTGCTTTTAGAGGTCAGAGTAGAAAACCATGATTTACAATAACATTTGTTTATATGTCAAGTTGATGGTGGATGGTTCTATGATTGATAATTTTGACTGTCAAATTCATTGAATTAAAAAACACTAAGGAGGTCGAGTATGGTGATATGCTCCTGTAATTTTAGCACTTGGGAAGTGCTAGTAGGAAGACAAGAGTTCACAGTTATCCTCTGCTACTTAAAATATTTGAGGCAAGCTTGAACTATGTAAGAACCTGTCTCAAACAAACAAAATAAATAATGTAGGATTGATTGAATTAAGAACAATCTAGGGAATTAATGATCTTACCTCTGAATGATCTTACCTCTGAATGTACCTTCAATGCAGTATTTAGCAATAGGTCATTGCAGCTCTGATTTAATTAACATGTTATTTATTTAATAGATTTATAATATAATGACTTTTAGAGATGTGGTAAAGATGAAAGTACAAGTTACTTGAATAAGGTTTTTTTTTTTTTTTTATCATGTTGCTGCTTTGTGTAACTTTAGTTTAGAGGAGTCTTGCCTCCTTTATGGGTCTTCATAAATATCCACATAAGTGTGAGACATTCACTCATATACACAGACAGACATACACATAAATAAAAATAATAAAAATAAATCTTTAAAAATTTTTTTAACTTGGTGTGGTAATATAGAATTGTAATTCCAGAGCTAAGAATGTCAAAACAAGAGGATTGGCTGTTCTGTACTAGATAGACTTGAAGTGGAAATTTCTGGCTTCTTTGAAGACTCAGTTGTGTCATGTGATGTTTTTCTGGAAATTGTCTTATGAGAGGGTGTTTTTGCTAAAGCAGGCACATGGGAGGACTCTTTTTTACTGAGAACAGACACATGGTATTTTTCTGGAACTATACCTGGAAAAAGGGCATCTGATATTTTGCTAGATCAGATGCTTGAGAGAATACATGATGTTGGAAAGGTATAAATGTAACCCAACAGTGGACAGTGCTGTGTGGTATTGGATCACCTTTCCATTCTTTGTGGGTTATTGGTTGTCATGACTTCATAAAGAGAAATGCCAGTAAAGAACTTCTGGCGGTATTTTGGCTGCTTTTGATGCTTCAGCAGACTCGGGCAATTGGCAAACCCTCACAGTTTCTTCTGGATCTACCTACTGTTGCTGATTTGTGAATGATGTTTGCAAGTGGATGGAGCTATCCCTCCATCATGTGAATTGAATTGCTGATATCATGACAACATAGATTGGATTCACTCCAAAGGAACTATTTCTAAATGTGTCCACATCTTCCCTTGCCCTATTAACTTTTCCTTCCCACTATTTCTGGCGGGTGGTGGACTAGAAGTGTAACTGTAAGCCGCCTGTGGCTTACATGAACCGGGTACTCCTGAAAGGCAGGCTGGGTCTGAAAGAGACTAGATGTCGAGAAAAGAATGAGGCCAAGACAAATTTTTCTCTGATCAAGGCCTGCGAGTTTACTAAGAGACTGTGCTTATAAAGGGGGAGGCCCATCTCCCGCCCCCCCACGCCCCCCCAGCCAATCCATTCTTGGTGCCAGGAGCCAGCCTGTAGGTGACCTACAGGATAGGATGTGTCTCCAGAATGTCTCAAGGGTCTCTCAGCAGGTAGCAGAGTCTCAGAGAAGAGCAGGGGTAGTTGACATAACAATATAGCCATCTAAGTGGGAAGGCTACACCCCAGGTGATCTCATATTCAGTGGCAGCAAAGTCTGAATCATCCTTCTTCAAGGCTGAGGGAGGCTACAAGAAGGGAGGTTAAACACTTAAGTAACCTTATTAAAAGTAGGTTTTTTAAAATATAAGCCAACACAGACAGGATTGCAGAGCAACACTCTTTATGTGTTGGGAACTATTTCTACCCTGCTTTGTCTCATATCTCTCTTCTTTCTGAATTCTTGCCACCAGAAATGGAGCAACAGCCACATGATATAACTGCCATCACTATCTCTCAAGTATGTAGGGTCAAGCAACCATGGGCTGAGCCTTCTGAAGCTATAATCCCCAGTAAGTCCTTTCTACTTTATGTTGTTTCCATTAGCAATTGGTCACAGTGATGAGGAGAGAAACTAATAGATTCCTGTTTATAATAATTGAGACATGGAATTATTTAGGCCTTACCATTAGTAAACAGTTACTTCTTTATTATGTTATCACCTTCTTTTCAGGCTGTGCAGCAGCGATGTTCTCAACAAGATTATTACACATTAATTTTCTCTGAGCAATGTCTATGAAAATATGTCTTACAACCATGCAACCATGAGCACAATGTCACAAAATGTTTGGAACAATACCAACTTTGTCTATGATGGTGAACATCTGTCTAAGTGCTCATGAACATCCATGTAAGTGCTTATGTTCTTACCTTTGAATCAGAGGGTTTCCAAGTTTAGAATGTGTCTCTTAATTATGGCACAATTTCTCCCCAGTAAAGAAGCAGCAACCATTTCCCCAAAGACTAACAAAGAAGGAAAGCTGTGTGGTAGTTTATTTCAACTTAGATGTCTCAATTGAGTACTGTAATGGTGAGTTTATCTACACTACTTTGGCTTCACACACACACACACACACCAGTTAATTTTAAAATGTTTTGGATACCTCAAAGGATGGGTACTCCTAAACCTTCCCCTGCTACCCCAGGCCCAATCGGGTAAGTAGCTAGTGTTCACTCACCCAAATTCTCACATGGCTGATTGGCTTTCTCTTCTGCAGCTCCTACATCCTAGTCTTCTTTCCTGAGTCATGGCAAGTCTCTGTCTCTTCTCCTCTCTCCTGCATATTAGCCCAAGCAAATCTAAGGGTCCCACCCTGACTCCATTGGCCTCTGGCATCTTTATTGATTGATCAAAAACAAATTGGGGACAAGGACTTTCAGCATTTGGACACACAGATTCCTGATTAAATCAAAGCGTTAAAAACAACCCCCATAGGTTCAGGATCATGGGTTTGGTTTGTGATGGATGCACTCATTTGAATAGCTGACAATATAGAGATATACAAGGGAAAAGTAATGTACTCCATGGAGGAACAGATATATGTGGTTTGGGAAAAGACATTTATGCATGCCAGTGAAAAATTTAAGACACAGGATCTCATCTGACAAATACAAACCTGGATATACAATGAACATTAATTTATAGTGAAGAAATGAATCAATTTTCAAATTTCTTAAGAATATGGCAATGCTGCAAATTCAGATGAGAAAATGTGATATTCTTATTAATTAATGTCCTCCAGGCAATAATGTTTTGGACAATATTTCTTAGTTGCAGATATTGAATGGCTTTGTATCAGCCAATGATTTCATATTATTACTTTCCTGTGGAAAGGCAGAATGATTGTCTGTCTCTATCATGGCAGTTCTGTGTTGTTCAGGTCGAATCGCATTTTACATTTCCACATTTGATTTCAAAGGGCATATATCATGTTGTAGCACTAGCAATTTAAGTTTATCTCTGACTAGTTTACCAATAAATGAGACTCAGAGTATGGTTAGTTTATTTGTCTTTGACAATTACAGGAGGGCCTCCTCTAGTCAACTATTCTAACTGCTAGCCTGACTACCTCCCCAGCAGTGTACCCCAGACACATGCTATTTCTCTTAACCATGTGCTCATGGTTCCTCTCCCTTCATGGCAGTTTTCTCCTCGCTTTCATTCTTCCTCCTTTCCCCCCTTATCTCTCCTCCTCCAACCAGGTCACTCCAAACTCACCTACCTCTAATCCCTCCAGTAATTGACTGTAGCTAATTTTATTTAACCAATAGTTTTAAATCAAGAAACAAGGTTTACACAAGAAAAGCTTGTAAACACTTATAGGTCTAGAGCTTTGGGTATAGATTTTAGCATTACAATGCATAGCAACAGACCAAACATGAACATCACTAGGCAAGATAAGCAACCTGTGTCTCAACATATTCAGGTCTCCAGTTGAGTTAGCACAGACAGTGGTTTCCTCCTCCCACCCCCAATTTTGGAATTTGTGTCACTGTATTTGAAAGAAATGGACCACATAACTGGAACCTATCTCACCCAAACTAAATGTAAACAAAAGCCTTCTTTTTCTTTAGCTGATTATCAGAAAGCATGTGACTACTTCAATTACACAATACAAGTTTTTAGCTACTATCAGATAAAAATATATTAATGGGTCTTATAGAAACATGACATGGGACTTCACCGGCTCTACAACTTTCACACTGAGTCTTTTAAAAGCTCTACAAATTTGTTCTCAAACTCTGGGACTATGGTTCTGATGGGGACTCTTTGCCAATTCAGAATGACAGTACTGTCTTACAGATGTATCTTCCCTTTGTTTATTCATTTTCATAGTCACAGAAGAAATTTGTATTTTTCACTTCTATCAACATATATTATCAAAAGTGCTGTGTTTTATAGAAATGAAAGAACCAGGATATGTTTGGTAGAGGCACAGTATAGTGAAGTGGAACGGGGTGCCTATGTGGGCCCATGGTAAGGCATCCCTAAGGTACCAGTCATACGATGGATATAGTATGAAATAGAATTTATTTAGGATATGAGAAGGGGAGTTAAGGAAGTAGAGACAGAGAAAGGTAAAAAGGAGAAGAGAGAGAGAGAGAGAGAGAGAAAGAGAGAGAGAGAGAGAGAGAGAGAGAGAGAGAGAGAGAGAGAGAGAGAGAGAGAGAGAGAGAGAGAGGAGAGACTGTCTAGGACCACATGGAAAGAGAGGGGGAAGGGTTGGGGAAAGAAGGGAGAGAGAGGGTAAGAGAGTAAGAGTATAAGAGAGTGAGAGCAAGAAAGTAAGAGAGAGAGGAAGGGGCAAACAGATCTTTTACAATGAGTCAGGCATACTTGGATGTTGCCAGGTAACTGTGGGGCAGAGCCTAGAATGAATGCTAATATTCCTCTGTTTCGGTTTAATTAAAAAATGAAAAACTAAAAAGAGGCGATGGTAAAGCAGGAATAGGGCCATTGTGATCTTTACCTACTTCCTGCTGACTTGGGATGATATGTCTCTGGGAAACCTAAGAAATTGAGGATGGAGATTTTGGTCCTGTCTTAGGAGACTTGTCTATTTTCTTGTTGTCCAGGGTCTGTGGAACCATCTGTGGATAAGAATGAGCAGGTCCAGTAGAAGTATCTGTGTCTGTGAGAGTAGATTGGAGTATCTGTGTGTTGCTTCTCTGGAGCTGTCCTGGTTGTAGATTTTGACTTTGCAAGATGCCGAAACACACACACACACACATTAGAGGGATAAAATAAAGTTAAGTATGTTTGAGAGAAAATTTTTTTCTTAAGTATACCTTTGAAAGTATATTTGAAACCCTTAGGTCTTGGTGGTCTGGGGTTAGAGGTGATGGGAGTCCCAATCCCAGGAAGCAGGAAAAAAATCCTACCCTCTGGGATAGGTAGCAAGTGGGAACTTAGGTTATTGATTGGCAGGTGTACTTATCTAAATGGAGTCTATTTATTCCAGGAGAGGTATGTCTGAGTGGGTTTCCTGTAGCTTATATGTTTACAAAAGAGATAAATTTGTTAACAACATGATAATTTTTAAAGATGAGCTTAGGGAAGACAAAACACCTTTTGTGGAGTAGAAGGAGCAAGAAGGGCTTTTTCCTTCTATCTGGGAGACTGAATATATTACACTTAAAAGACAATGAAAGGAAACTCATAAAATTTGATAACCTTGTGACTATGATAGTTGATCATATAGTTTAGAATGAGAAATACTTTAAGTACATAGTTAAAAGACAACCAAAGGAAACATATTTGAGTATGATAACTGATAGTGTAGATTTAGCATGAGAAACACTTTACATTTAAAGTTAAAAGGCAACCAAAGGAAAATACAAGTTCAGTAACTTGTGATTATAAATGTGGATCATATATTGGAATCCTTTATTAGGGTTAGGCCCATTTATAAGAACTTTATTGATTGTCCAAACAGTGGCATAGAAAGGAGAGAAAATATGAAACATTTAATCACTAGAAACTGAGTTTAGATAAGGAAGTAAGAGAAGGTTACACACTGTGCCCCTTCTTAGAATTGGGAACAAAACACCCATGGAAGGAGTTACAGAGACAAAGTTTGGAGCTGTGATGAAAGGATGGACCATCTAGAGACTGCCATATCCAGGGATCCATCCCATAATCAGCTTCCAAACGATGACACCATTGCATGCACTAGCAAGATTTTGCTGAAAGGACCCAGATATAGCTGTCTCTTGTGAGACTAGGCCGGGACCTAGCAAACACAGAAGTGGATGCCCACAGTCAGCTATTGGATGGATCACAGGGCCCCCAATGGAGGAACTAGAGAAAGTACCCAAGGAGCTAAAGGGATCTGCAACCCTATAGTTGGAACAACATTATGAACTAACCAGTACCCCAGAGCTCTTGACTCTAGCTGCATATGTATCAAAAGATGGCCTAGTTGGCCATCACTGGAAAGAGAGGCCCATTGGACTTGCAAACTTTATATGCCCCAGTACAGGGGAATGCCAGGGCCAAAAAGTGGGAGTGGGTGGGTAGGGGAGTGGGGGGGGGAGAGTATGGGGGACTTTTGGGATAGCATTGGAAATGTAAATGAGGAAAATACCTAATAAAAATATTTTAAAAAAAAAAGAGATCTTACATCTGAACTTGTATATCCTTTACTATGAAGTCTGTAAACAAGGCAAACCTGTCAGTCTTTTTGATAAGAGATCTGGTAGTCTTAACAAGTCTTGCGTGTGCCCGACTAGCCAGCAAGAACGGTGCTGCAACAGGATCCTTCTGCACACTTTTATTGGGAGAGCTTGATTGCAGAGGTGAAGAGACCCCAAACCCAGAACTGGTGCTGCTTATATTGGCGTAGGAGAGGCGTGTCTCACACCCGGATTGGTTATGCATGGGTTATGCTTACCACCTCATTTGCATGTCTCACATCTGATTGGTTAACTTGTCTCTCATCTGATTGGTTAATTCTCAAAACCTCATCTTGGCAAAAAATAAAACTTTACTGCCTATGTATGCGTGGTAGCCAGTGGTAGCCAATGCCACCCTGCAACAACACATGTGGCTTCCCACAAACAAGTTAACAAATTGACTATTGAGCTAATAAGGTGGTGGATTACTTTGGGATAAGGAGCTAGAGGTCTTTTCTAGCTGTCAATGTAGTCAGAAATCTGGGAAGAATAAATTATAATCTAGGAGTCATGTATTAATTAAAATTACAGAGGTTGGGCTATAGTCCACTACCTAAACAGTTCCCAGGTCCCTTTGGTCTCCATTGCAACTTGGGCAGAGTCAGTCTGGCCGTCAGGCCCAGGAAACTAAAAGATTTTCCTGTGGAGAAGGTACAAATGAGGAATGACTCACCTTGACTTTGGCAATATGAGATATTTAACTCTCTGAGTATCCTGTTTGTCCACAGTATAGGTCAAGCCTTGGTAGCTGGCAAGGCAATGAAGCACTATTTCTTAGTGGTTATCATACAACATTCCAGGTAGAATCTTGTGCCCATATCTTTTTCAGAGACCTTGGGGATGGGGTGGTAAACTGCTAGGCTTTGGGAATCTCTGTCTATCACAACAAGCCCAAATATTTAACATTACATTTAGCCGATTTCTGACAAGATTGAGCGTCAGTACCCATTAAGCATATCTGAGTTAGACAACTTTTGTTTGTTTAATTACTTGTTCCAGTGTGCATCTAACAAAAAAGAGAACATACCATGACTTAATGACATTAACAAAAATAAGGCTAAACATATATTTAGAGCAGTGATCTTTAACTTTTACTGCTTAGAAATCATTATTTACCAAGGCAGGATAGAATGAAAGCCTTATCTTAATTGCTGGCTTTGACAGGCTGTACTCTTTTTGATAGGGGACTGACTATTACAAAGATAGTGCTGAAGCTACAGCCAATCACATGACTGCCCTTATCTAAGATGTTGCTGAAGCAATAGAATAGCAAAACCTTATCTGCTACAACAAAGATGGTAGATGGTAACAGTACTGCCCCTAGTTTAGATGGCACTGAGTCACATGTTACACCTTAGAATGAAGCTGTAGAAATGTGGCTGTGTATCTTAGAATGGAACAACAGGAGTATGGCAAAGACAACTATTCAGATGAATCTAAGCAGTGTGAGTGGTGAATGGAGTGGCTTGGCAGCAGGCAGTGGCCATGGGAGTGTATGTGCAGCTTTGCAGAGCAGAGTACTGGGCAGGGAGCAAGAGAGAGGAGCAAGGCAAGAGTGCATGAGAATCAGGGGAGCAGGAACCTGGAGCAGAAAGCAGGGAGCAAGCCTTGAGAGAATGATGGGAAAAGGCTGGATCACTGGTGCATTATAAAAGCACCTCTAAACGACCATGTAGAGTTATTGGTTTGTGGATAATGGGGCCAAATTTAGCCTATGAATTTGAATGCATGGCAGCTGAAGGCATTCCCTTCCTGGCAAGAGCAGGAGTGAAGCTAGAGCTTTTTAGGTTTAAGCATCCAGACAACCAGACCAGATCACCAGGTGATCATGTGGTAAACTTGGTAGGTGAGATCTGAGCCAGCTGTGGGGCTCAGATCTTCAGCAGCTGGAGAGAACCATTTCCTGGAGAGAAAAAGGGAGGAGGTCACCCAGCGATAGAGGCCCCAGAATGAAGGTCCAATGAGAAGGCCAACTATGACTGTAAATTCCTCCATCCTCAAGGACATCACAGGATGGCTGTGAACTCAATATCTCTCCCTTGGAACCAGGGAACATTTGTGCTGACCTGTTGGGGGAGGGAGCTCACCAATTTGCTAGTGTTTGGGTAGATAGGTCTAGGGAGTGATGTGATGGCTGCAAAGTCCATGTGGCAGCAGGAGATGTAAACCTGTGAGTTTCTAAATCTGAGTCACTTTGCACTAATGTGTTTTATGAAAAATAAAGAAAGACCCATAATATGCTTGGTAGAGGTGCAGTATGGTGAGGTGTAAGTGGGTGCTTCTGTGGGTCCATGCTGAAGCATTCCTTCCCCATGAAGTACCAGCTATATGACAGATATAGTATGGAATAGGATTTATTTAGGAAATGAGAAGGGGAGTTGAGGAGGGAGTAGAGACAGAGAGAGACAGACAGAGAGAAACAGAGAGGGAGACAGAGACAGAGACACACAGAGAGAGAGAGAGAGATTGAGAACAGAGGCTGGCCAGGAACAAGGAGAGAGAGAGAGAGAGAGAGAGAGAGAGAGAGAGAGAGAGAGAGAGAGAGAGAGAGAGAGAGAGAGAGAGAGAGGAGGGGATTGGAGAGAGAAGGGACAGAGAGGGTAAGAGAGAAATAGGGTAAGAGAGTAAGAGGGAGAGCAGAAGGCAAAAAGCCCCTTTTACAGTGAGTCAGACATACCTAGCTATTTCAAGATAACTGTGGGGCAAAGCCTAGAAAGAATGCTAACAAAAGGTATTCTTATTTTCAGCATATTATTTATATAGTAAATTACCTTACAATACCTTTTGAACAGTATTTGCAGTTTTAGTCTTTTGCCCCATGATTAACTAGTAATACCATTTGCATTGATTAACTTGGATAGTTCTAAATGGTGTGAATTATGCTTTAGTTTTTCATATGTTACGTAGACACAAGGTAAACATCTCCATGTTTGATGAGTTGTCTTCAACAATGTGGCCTGGTTTTCACATTAGTGAAGAGTAACCTATTGTCTTTGCAATGGCCTGGGTTGTTTGGTGATTTCCATGGGATCCCTTTGATGAACAGCTCAATTTTACATAATCCACTGCTAGTACCGGAAGCTCCATTTGGAAACAGAGATGGCCAATTGGGTGTTCCATCTCCTTCATTATTTGAAGACTTCACTAAGATTGCTTTCATATATTTTAGGAGGTTTCTAAAGCACTAGGTTTCCATAGCACAGCTCAAATACTTCTCAGTTATAGGCATCTATCCCTGTATTCCTTCCCCTAGTCCCATCTTTCTTCCTCATTTGATCCTCCTGTTCTCAGGGTTTTTGTCTTTGTGACGTTTTGATTTTGTGATGGAGTATTTTAATGACTATTACCTGGGGTGATTTTTTTTTTTAAACAGGATCTATTTTGTGTTAAGTTCAAAAAAATGTTTGACACTTTTAGAACATTTTCTCTTTACCAATCTCATAAAACTCCACCTTAAATTTGAAATAGATAAACAAAAATTTAATTAAAATGATAACAAAACTAGTTTAATTACCTAACTTAATTTGAAACATTCTTCATGTGATTTATCCCATATTTACAGTGCAGTGGTGTTTGTTATTGAATCATTCTCAATGAAAACAAATTCAATCAATCCAGAACAAAGTTACATTTGATAAATGAAGATGAATTATAAATCTGTATCATTCTTTCATAGTGCACCTGTCACTTGTTTTACCAACTGCATTGATTTTCAATAAAGTCACAGGTATGCTTGTGAACAGGATTTCATTAGTTTCTATATTTATGTTGAGGTTACCATGAATATGTCCTGGTTCATGAAGGACCAAAGGGGACTGACTTATTCCTTCCCAGTGAAATAATTTTTGTCTGCTCAAAACTATTTTCTGGATTTTAGTTTGTTTGTAAGTATAATAGAAATATTTATGCCTATATCTATACCTGTGCATCTCTATATACAAAACACAATAATACAGAAACTATGCTTTCACCTTTGACAAGTAGTAACTTTTCTCCCCATAGTCTCTGTGAAATAATGCACAGCAAGAATTCCCACAGAACTCTTTAGACACAAAGGGTAGATATCGCCACTGACAACAGACAAAGAGAGAAGTTAATGAGACTATTTTTGTATGAGGGGTAAAGTTAATTGTTTTTACCATCCTCTTATCATTTACCTTGTTATTCAGGTCATTTGAACGCAGCTAAAGGTATTTTCCATGACAATTTAAGTATGATTCAAGAAAAGACTGTATTTAGCCAGTCAACACTAAGGCATTACAGGAATATTTTCTGGATTTTTAGGATGGGGGGGGGTGCTAGGGGGTAGGAAAGTTTGGCAGGAAGAAATTTACTAGCAAGCATTCTGGTTGTCAGAGAAATGAGGAGTTTTTCAGGAAGTACATAGGCTTTTGGAATTTCTTCCCTGAAGAAAATTTGTGTGTGTTCTGGGATCCTTGCACTGAAGGCAAAGCAGGATTCTTTGGGCACTTTAAACGTTATATATGAGCATGGGAGACCTTTCCATCTTCTGAGATCTTCTTTGATTTCTTTCTTCAGAGACTTAAAGTTCTTGTTATACAGATCTTTCACTTGCTTGGTTAGAGTTACACAAAAGTATTTTATATTATTTGTGACTATTGTGAAGGATATTGCTTCCCTTATTTCTTTCTCACCCTTTTATCCTTTGAGTAAAAGAAGGCTACTGCTTTGTTTGAATTAATTTTATATTCAGTCACTATACTGAAGTTGTTTATCAGGTTTAGGAGTTCCTCGTGGAATTTTTGGGATCACTTAATCAAAGAAGATCTCAGAAGATGGAATGATCTCCCATGCTCATGGAATGGCAGGATTAATATAGTAAGCATGATCATTTTGCCAAAAGCAATCTACAGATTCAATGCAATCCCCATCAAAATTCCTACTCAATTCTTCATAGAGTTAGAAAGAGATTGCAAATTCATTTGTAATAATAAAAAACACAAAATAGCAAAAACTGTTCTCAACAATAAAAGAAATTCTGGGGGAATCACCATCCCTGACCTCAAGCTGTATTACAGAGGAATAGTGAAAAATACTGCATGGTATTGGTACAGAGACAGGCATGTAGATCAGTGGAACAGAATTTAAGACCCAGAAATGAACCCACACACCTATGGTCACTTGATCTTTGACAAAGGAGCTAAAACCATTCAGTGGAAAAAAGACAGTAATTTTCGATGAATGGTGCTGGTTCAACTGGAGGTCATCATATAGAAGAATGCAGATTGGTCCATTCTTATCTCCTTGTACAAAGCTCAAGTCCAAATTGATCAAGAACCTCCACATAAAACAAGATACAGTGAAACTAATAAAAGAGAAAATGGGGAAGAGCCTCAAGCACAGGGGAAATTTTCCTAAACAGAACATCAATGGCTTATGCTCTAAGATCAAGAATCAACAAACAGGACTTCATAAAATTGCAAATCTTCTGTAAGGCAAAGGACACTGTCAATAGGACAAAATGGCAACCAACAGTTTGGGGAAAGATCTTTACCAATCTTACATCTTATAGAGAGCTAATATCCAAATCTACAAAGAACTCAAGAAGTTAGACTTCAAAGAGCCCTATTAAAAATGTGGTACAGAGCTAAACACAGAAATCTCAGCTGAGGATATCAAATGGCTGAGAAGCACCTAAAGAAATGGTCATCAGGGAAATGCAAATCAAAACCACCCTGAGATTCTACCTCACACCAGTCAGAATGGCTAAGATAAAAAAACGCAGGTGATAGCAGATGCTGGCGAGAATGTGAAGAAAGAGGAACACCCCTCCATTGCTGTTAGGATTGCAAGCTGGTAAAAACCACTCTGGAAATCAGTCTGTCAGTTCCTCAGAAAATTGGACATAGTACTACCTGAGGACCCAGCTATACCACTCCTGGGCATATACCCAAATGATGCTCCAACATATAACAAGGACACATGCTCCACTATGTTCATAACAGAAGTTGGAAAGCATCCAGATGTCCTTCAACAGAGGAATGGATACAGAAAATGTGGTACATTTAATCAATGGAGTACTACTCAGCTATTAAAAACAATGATTGTATGAAATTCTTAGGCAAATTGATGGAACTAGATAAGCATAATCCTGAGTGAGGTAACCCAGTCACAAAAGAACATACATGTTATATACTCACTGATAAGTGGATATTAGCCCCAAAGCTTGGAATACCTGAGATACAATTCACAGACTACATGAAGTTCAAGAAGAAGAAAGACCAGAGTGTGGATGCTTCAGTTCTTCTTAGAAGGGAGGAACAAAATACTCAAGGGAGAAAATATGGAGACAAAGTGTGGTGCAGAGACTGAAGGAAAGGCCATCCAGAGACTACCCCACATGGTGACCCATTCTTTATCCAGACACCAAACCCAGATACTATGGCAGATGCCAAGAATTGCTTGCTGATAGGAGCCTGATATAGCTGTCTCCTGAGAGGCTTTGCCAGAACCTGAAAAATACTGAGGCAGATGCTCACAGCCAATCATTGGACTGAGCATGCAGACCCCAATGGAGGAGTTAGAGAAAGGACTGAAGGAGCAGAAGGGTTTTGCAACACATAAGAACAACAACAATATCAACCAACCAAACAGCCCCCCCCCCCACCAGTGATCCCAGGGACTAAACCACTAACCAAAGACTACAGATGGAGGAACCCATGGCTCCAGCTGCATATGTAGCAGAGGATAGCCTTATTAAACAGCAATTGGAGGAGAGGCTCTTGGTCCTGTGAAGGCTGGATGCCCCAGTGTAGGGAAAGCCAGGGAGAGGAGGCAGGAATGTGTGGGTGGGTTGGGGAGCACCCTCATAGATGCAGGTGGAGGGAGGATGGAATATGGGGTTTCAGGAGGGGAAACCAGAAAAGAGGATAACATTTGAAATGTAAATAAATAAAATATCCTAAATATGTTAGATATGAAAAACACATTTTTCCATTTCCAGATAATAAAGGGGGAGTGCCACCACACATTTGCTATTTAAGACGACACAGGGTTTAGAATTGTTAAGGTTTAACATGAAATTAAATAAAGCAATAGTTATGTCACAAGTTCAGTAGATGTTTAAGAAGAACCCATATCATATGTTAGTAGACATTTTGGGTGAATGTATTGTATAGCACTAACAAAAGTGTACCATAATTTTCTGATAATGTATCATTATATCCTTAGGATATTCTTGGGGTGTCCACAAATTCCATGAGTGTTGCAAGAGATCATGTGCACACAACAACAAAGAATGCACCATGTACCTATGGGTGTACCCATATAAAATGAGTGTTGAGGCAAAACTTGAGATGATAAAAGTACCAATAGTTTGAATGCTATTTTTAAATATTATGTTTTAATAGGAAAACATGAAATACTGTTATTGGTGAGGGAAAATTAGATGAATGAAAATTAGTAAGAACTATACAAATAATGTGTTACTGAGATGATGGCCAAATGAAAATGCTCTTTGACAATGAGTAAAACAAGATCAAAATAAAGGAAAACTGAGAAAGAAAATGAAGTATGTGCATCCCCCAAAGAATTAGTCACAAAAGGATGTATAACAGGGTGGCCCTAACAATTAAATGAAGTGTGTGTGTCTCTCCCAAGGGAGCCAGTATAGTGAAGCAAAGCATCTTGGGCTAGTGTGCAGCTCTGATGATCACTTCTGTAGTTTGTGGCTGATGTTACATAAGCTGGAACTGGGAACATCTGTCCATGTTTTCATGCTGACTTGACGGATCCTTTGTTTTAATTTATAGTTTTTATGTCAACTATGGAGCTATGCTTGAATCATCATTGATACTGATGTCTACTTGACATTTTGAGGATTTTCACTGAGAATTTTTAAGGCTTTGTAGAGACTAGTCTACTCTGAAGAGTGTATGTTCATCTTCATATCCTGTTTTGGATATCCATTAATCTCCGGATGAGTTGTACTACTTTTAGCATATAGAATATGTGCAAGACACATTGTCTTGGTCATAAACTCAGGGTTGCACATGAAGTTGGGAGGAAAAAGTAGACAGGAAATAGGGATGAAAGTAGAGGGAAGAGAATAGGGAGTGAGTTTTGTCAAAATATATATTCATGAATAAAATTTTAAAACAATAAGTAATTGAGTAGATCATATGTTTTCTGTTCTCTGCCCTTGGATTACCTTCCCCCTTGCCTGGTTGTGCCTCAGTGGAAATCGTTGTACCTATACCTACTGGAAGTAAATGTTCCAGGGTGATGTGATACCCAAGAAGGATCCATTTCTTTGAGGAGAATGTATGGGGACAATGGGAGGAAGGTTTGTAAGGGTGGAATTGGGAATAGAGGTGATAGGAGGCTGTGATAGGATATAAAGTGAATTTTAAAAAAAGTAAAAGTAAAATAAAAGTATATATAAAAGGAAAGCCCTGAAAAGTTGAACAAATATCTTTAGGACCATGTTAAATATTGAGAAGCGATGTGTCCACAGACTTAATTTCAAGGTACTTCTGAGCCAATGGTTTTAAATTTTGGTTCTTGTAATTGGGGTAATATTAAAAGTCAACAGGCAAAAGCATTCTTTTCCAAAGTTTTGAAGTTTAATATTCAGCTTTTATTTAAAATTTAAGTTTCCAGTGTCAAAGTTTCCACATTTTTTCCTTTCAACAGAGCTGTTGATTGTATCTACAAACAGGTAGGGGATTATGACTTATCTAAGATATGTAGAGAACCAGGGAGAGGGTTCAGTGGGTAAAGCTTTTGCCATACAAGCTTAATGACATGAATTCAGATTCCTAGGATTCATATAAAATCTGAATTTCTAGAGCAGATATCTGTCATTCCAGTAGGCTAATGTGGGGAAGTGGGAGGCAGGGACCTGATAGACTCCATAAGCTCACAGGCTAGCTAGCCTAATTCATTCAGTGGCAAAGAGACCCTACCCCCAACAAGGTGGAAATGCAAGAACTGACAGACATATACCCAAAGGTTGACCTTTACACACACACACACACACACAAGCATCCTCACATATCACCAAGCACACAAGTAAAAGATATGCTGGATTTTATGTATATTGTTTACTTGGGTGCATTTACAAATTTGTGCTATAAGCTTTTAAATAGTCACAAAGGACTGCAACTTGTGAAAAGAAATGTCTAGAAAACAATAGAGAAACAAATGTTCTTCAGCTCAAAGAGGGTCATTGCCATTGACCATCTAACTTTGCTTTACATAACACAAAGCAAATTATGCCTTGTCTGCAGAGTCTGACAAAATAGCCAACTATAAGAGTTCACTATTTTTATTTCATTTCAATAGCTCTCCCTATTTCTTTTGTTCTATTTATTCATTCTGTTAATTCCAGAGTAATTTTATGCTCTCAAAAATAATACGTGGGAGACTAAGAACTACTTTATTAAGAAACAATCATACATTTAAAAAACTCATCAAAGAAAATATTAAACTTTTTTATATTAATGGGAGTCAATTATTTTAAAGTACTTATAAAGTAATTTTGTTACTAAGATAAATAAAAATCCAGCATTATACATTAGAGAAATGTTACATCAGGAATCCTAAGTTTCCTTAGGGGGTGATGTATGCTATAGGGTTGAGAAGAAAGCATAAAGAACCAATCAGGTACTAAGGCATTTAAAAAAAAAAACTGGGTCTGTATTTATATCTAATTTAAATTGGTTGCCTCTGATGATAGTCACAAACTTTCTGAATAATACAAAATAACTGAAAACCTCTGAAAATCTTAGAGGTAAGACTAACTTAGACTGCCTACACTACTAAAGAGTCTTTGAAAATGACAAGTGCATGGAGACAATGAGATTCTCACTGCATTTTCCATTCAGCATTCTTGTCCCCACTTCATCACACATAGGAAAGATTGAGAGCCAGGAATCTTTAAGCATACCTCAAATTCCCTGAGGATAGCAAATACATCTGTATCTATAGTGTTATTTACATTCCTGTTATTAAAAAGTTTCAAGCACATTTTTAATGGAGAGTAATTTCAACATGTATACTTTTTAATAGTTCAAAATTTAATGAGGTTTAAAGTATCTACAACACCTATAAATGCAGACATGTCAGCAGCACTCAGTACAGCCACCCAGTAACGTTATTCACTTGACATCCTGCATCGGGTGTCAGCAACCTTCCTTGCAAGAAGACAGTTTGGTTCAACACTGCTAAGTAGCTTGTATTGGTTCAAACTTCAAGAGTCTGACCCCACTCAATTATTTTAGGCACACTTAAGCACAGCACAATTTGGTAAATACTTTTCTGATAAAATTAACTCCATGTACACAATAAAACACATAAATTTTTGAGGAACAAAGTAAGCTAAGATCAGATATGTCTACATCCAAACTTTGATAAGAGTATGGAAGGTATCATATACATGACACTCATGTGAAATCTTCCATAATAAATGTAGGTTCTATTGATTGACTTCATGTTATGCCTTCCGTAAAGACAGGTTTTATAGATAGATTGAAAATAAAACAAGCTTAGAACAATGGTTTTGGAAAGGTATCATGTACATGACACTCATGTGAAATCTTCCATAATAAATGTAGGTTCTATTGATTGACTTCATGTTATGCCTTCCGTAAAGACAGGTTTTATAGATAGATTGAAAATAAAACAAGCTTAGAACAATGGTTTTGGAAAGGTATCATGTACATGACACTCATGTGAAATCTTCCATAATAAATGTAGGTTCTATTGATTGACTTCATGTTATGCCTTCCATAAAGACAGGTTTTATAGATAGATTGAAAATAAAACAAGCTTAGAACAATGGTTTTGGAAAGGTATCATGTACATGACACTCATGTGAAATCTTCCATAATAAATGTAGGTTCTATTGATTGACTTCATGTTATGCCTTCCATAAAGACAGGTTTTATAGATAGATTGAAAATAAAACAAGCTTAGAACAATGGTTTTGGAGAGAGTCTGGTCAGACCTCTGACAGTACAGATAGCTCAAAGGCTAGACTGCAACTCAACTCTAGGAAGATAACAGATATTGAATTTCTTCTCTTAGACAAACAACCCTGTGTGCTAACATTTAGGATTTCCATATGGTGTGTCTATGAAGACAAGGACCTCTGTGCTCCTACACCTTCCAGTGACAGTTCTCCTTAATTCCTGTATCTCCTTTTTCACACCCTATTCTGTCTCTCTTGATAGTTCCTCTGGTGCTTTTGATCATTCAGTATGGATGTATTCCTGGAATAAGTCTTTATAGCTGATATTTTCCCATCTATCTACCTCCTTTGATGATTTTATAGCTCTCATGTTGGTTTTAATCAAATTGGATTTTATCTTCAAACCACAAATTGATAGTTCTTAACCAAATACTTTCATCTCCATTAAATGTCTAATAAATGCCTATTTAATGTGTTTCAAATAGGTTTCAGACACAACTTCCCCATATGTATTTTAACTATAGGTGTTCCTAAAGTATTGTTTTGAATATACTTAAGTTTTCTGACAGATGTGTGCAATTTTGGAAACAATTTAACACCCATTTTCATAGACTAGGTAAGGTATAAAGAATAAAGATTCATTTAGTTCACAGTTCTGGAGGCTGGGAGGTTCAGTGTCAAAAGATCATATGTGTCAAAGGAGTTCTTTTGGTGGGAACACTACAGAATCTCAAGAGTATCACTTGGAAAGAGTTATGCACTAAAAGACAAAGGATTTTATGGCCTTTAGCCACCCAAGATAGACCCTTAACTCATTAATTCATGAATAGATTAATCCATTCATTAAGACAGAATTCTCATGATCCAATCACATCCTAAAGATTGCACCTGTTAAAAACTTACAAAGGATTTTTAAACACCAGCTCTGCTGGGAGCTCTTAAATCACATTGGACAAAAATGCATGCATAGTACCATATACAAATATATGTGAAAAGCATATCTTCCTGGAAAAATAATTCCATTTATATAGTATAAATGGAAGGAGACATCCATCATAAAATAATTTATAGCAAGAACATGCTATATACATAAATTAAATATGACATAGCACAACTTCCAATTTTTACTTACAATTATTCATTTGTCTTTGAGACATAGTGTCAAGGAGCCAGCAAGGACCCCAGCCTTCAGATCCTCTTGCCTCCATGCATGCACAATTATCTGTACTTACTTCAGTTTTTTTTAATTAAATTATATCTTGGGGTTATTAGAAACAGCAAACAAAAGCAAATAGAGGAAAATATAAAAACAGAGATGAACTATGGTACAGTAGAGTAAGAATCTTGAGGGGGATAAATGAAGTTTAACCATGACAGAGAAGAAAATACAAGTGAATCCCCAAACTTTACTATCTCCTCTGCATTATTTGGTTTGCATCATGATTTTGAGACAACAATGGAGTTTTGCATGGAAATTTTAGAATATAGAACACTATGTCTGTGAAGCATTGGGTTATAGTGAACAGAAACCAAGGAAAGATAACTGTCCATGTCAAGTGGCCATCCTGAAGTCATCCACACAGCATCATGCATAGCACACACTGACACCAG
Organism: Mus caroli; assembly: GCF_978045245.1. NCBI lineage: Eukaryota > Metazoa > Chordata > Mammalia > Rodentia > Muridae > Mus > Mus caroli. The sequence continues at coordinate 62,625,910 of NW_028227256.1, forward strand.
TCATTGCGGTGGTCACATAAGTGCATTGCTGTCGCACAATGCCTTGCCTTTTCAGTCTTGTGGAATTTGTTACCTGGCTCTAGACACTCATTGTGTTTCATTTCTTTCCAGACAGGCTCTGGAAAGCAGTTGTAAAGCACTTGGAATAGACCAGTAGAAAATAAAAGCAAATCAAATATTTTCTTCATAGAACTTAAATCCCACTTAGAAGTGGGAGTGAATTAAGGGAAATATTGTGAAGAACTAGCATAGCTATAAATCAAATATATAATAATCTTTCCACTGCTAAAATAAAGATGCTTTAGATATAACATAATATATTAACTTTTGTAGCTTAAATTTGACGAGGAGCATGGGAAATGTTTCCTTATATATAAGAAATGAATAAAACAAAAAATACAAAGCAAGTGTTAAAATTTTCATCTTAAATAACTACAGGATGCACATGGTTATGGTATTTTTTGTAGTATTACTGAATATTTTATACCAAAACCTTAATTAAAAAAATCACCGTATTTTTCAGTGTTTAAATATTACATGTCATCAAAACAATTAATTGTAATATGTATACTGAAAACCTTCATGTTGTTATTACATATTATGGTTTTTCTTTTAAAACAATTATATGCTCTAAATTTCCTGGAGCAGATGGGTTTCATCTATGTCTCTTTTCTATGTTTCTTTTGCATACTTAGAGGGTCTTCATTCCTGAAATACGTCTTTGGTTCTACAACTCTGCTTTTCAGAAGACAAGATGGAGAGGAGACAGAGACTGCCAATTCTTGTTTCTTCATTAGGGAGTCAAAAGCCAGTTATTATTGTAATGTTTTATTGAGTAAAAGGTTCTTGTAAAACTTCCATGTGACAAAGCTGAGTTTGGCAAAAATGACTGTACTTCGAGTGTTTGCAGTTCTCTTAATAAAGGGCTCTGTTATCCAGAAGCAGCATCTAGCTAAGCAAGATTGCTAAGAGACCAGACTCTACATTAGGAATTAGAACACAGCATTGCTTCATCAACCTGGTAACTGACTGGTTCATATGTAAGACACTTTTCTGTTCTAGTTCTCTATGCATTCAAAATAAGATTCCTTTAACTGCAACACAAGTAAATGATTATATTTAAGACACAGCTGGAGAACAAGTAATAAGATAATGTGATTATCTGGGGGGAAGATTGGTTGATTAACATCTGTAAAAACTGGAGATTTTCCGATCTTAGAAATACGTAAAGGGTTAAAGAGATAACACAGTAAAGAAGGCTTTCTGTGAAAACATGAGTACATGCATTCAGATTCCCAGGACACAGGTCTCTCTGGGGATGAATGTATCAGTCCATTGTGTTTCTCCCTTAAGTATTATTATCAGATTTATTTTTTTTATTTTACATTGTATGTATGTGTGTGTAAGGGGGTTGTGCACTCATGTGGGTAAGTGAACATTAGTGCAGGCAGCTATTGAGAAGAGACATGCTGGATTCTGTAAGCTGGAGCTTAGAGCAGATGTGAGCTGCCCACCATATGTGCTGAGGACTGAACTTGGTTTCTCTACAAGAGCAGTGTTTGCTCTAACCATCAAGCTATCTCTCCAGAGGGCCCCCCACCCATTATGGTTTTCTCATGTGTATAAAACTTACAGTTACACTCACCAATCACTTTCAATCACCTTAACACATGTGAATTTTGATATATTTATTTGAGCTCATATCTGCTCTGGCACCAAGAATCTTCTTTCTGTAACACTAAATTTTATTCTATAAATCACCTCTAGTTTCAAAGAAGATATAGTTCCTGAGGGAAAACATACTAGGAAGAGTTGGGAATCTCCCCTCCCAAATCATCGCATTTTTTAATAGTCATAAAAATTGTGCAGTTTTTTTGAGGCAGGAAAACTTGAATGCTACATCTGAATAATTTTATCATAAAGGTGCAAATGTCATTTTTACCACACCAGAAAGCTGCCAATGGGAAATTATGGTTATTTTGAGAGCTGAGGCTAGAAGCTGCTTGTGAAAATTAATAATAGATTTAATTAAACTGTGAATTGAGACTTCCTTCCTGCTAGAGGTTTGCCTCAGCACTTGAAGACGTAACACATCAAATCCATTTCTTTGCCAGCCACCATAGAATTTTGAAGAAACACAGAATATATCTTAATGTGTTATCTTTCCCAGAACCCTCTCTTTTCATATATTTCCCTTATCTAACCCATTCTTCTTTATGCATTTCTTCAGTTAGGTGATTCTTCCCTGCTACCAATATTCACAGATATGTACTAATTTACAGTTACTACCACCTGTGCCAAATAAACAGGCTTCTTTCTCATTATAGTAAGAAATACTGCGATTTCTTATTCTCCATTCCCCTGCCTGCCCTCCAGGGCACATCCAGCTGCGTGAGCTAGCTACAGTCTCTCTCTAGAGCTCCATTGTCTGGCCATTTCTGTGCTGGCCTCCACTAGGCCTGCTGAATAAGGAACATCCAGGCATCCTACACCAAGAACAACCAGTCCAAGCTGTCCATAGGAGACCTGCTACATATGGAACACCTGGATTAGGCCTGCCTTCCCTATACCTGCTAAGCTAGGGACATCCAGGGACAACCATACGGCTACAAGCCTACTTAAGGAAACAATCAACAAGAGTCAGGGCAACATGGCATCTTTAGAGCAAAGCTATCACACTATAGAAAGCTTAACACATAGAAGAACAAGAAAATGACCTTAAATACATTCGTATAAAGATGATAGATGCCTTTAAAGAGGAAATAAATTAATTTCTGAAAAATGCATGACAATACAATAAAACAGGTAGAGGATTTTGAAGAAGAAATTAAATTAATAAATCCCTTAAAGATATATAGGAAAATACAATGAAAGAAATGAGGAAATGAATACAACTGTTCAAGACCTGAAAGTGGAAATAGAATCAATAATGAAAACACTGTCTAAGGGAATCTTGGTGATAGAAAACCTAGGAAAGAGAACAGGAACAACAGAAACAATTATCACTAACAGAATACAAGAAATGGAAGAGAGAACCTCAAGAATAGAAAATGTGATAGAAGAAATTGATATAACAGTCAAAGAAAATGTTAAATTTTAAAACATCCCGACACAAAACATCCAAGAAATATGGGATACCATAGAAAGACCTAATGTAAGAATAATAGAAATAGAAGAAGGCAAAGAGTCCCAGTTCCAAGGGCCAGAAAACATTTTCAACAAAATCATAGAAGAAAATCTCCCCAACCTAAAGAAATAGATGTTTATAAGCATACAAGAATGTCTTAAATTGGACCAGCAAAGAAAATCTTCCTGCCACATAATAATACATACACAAAAGCTACAGAATAAAGAAAGAATATTAAAAGATTAAAAGAAAAAAAGGCCAAGTAACATACAAAGGCAGACCTATCAGAATTACACCCAACTTTTCAACAGAGACTCTAAAAAATAGAAATGTCTGGACAACATCTTCCAAGCTCTAAGAAACCACATTTGCTCACCTTGAATGATATACCTAGCAAAACTCTCAGTCACCACAGATGGAGAAACAAGATATTCCAAGACAAAACCAAATTTCAAATGTAAATATATCTATCTTCAAATCCAGCACTACAGAAAATATTTGAAGGAAAATTCCAAATCAAGGAAGGTAGCTACACATAAGAAAACACAGGAAATAAATAATTCCACACCAGTAAAAATGAGATAAGAGTAGCACACACACACACACACACACACACACACACACACACACACATAAAACACCACCAACGTCAAAATAACAGGAATTAACAATTGTTGGTCATTAATATCTCTTAATGTCAATGAACTCAATGCCTCAATAAAAAGACACAGGCTAACAGAATGGATGCAAAATCAGGATCCACCATTTTTCTGCAACAAGAAACACACCTCAGGCTGGAGAGTTGGCTCATCTGTTAAGAGCACCGCCTACTCTTTTCAGAGGTCCTAAGTTCAATTCCCAGCAACCACATGATGGCTCACAACCATCTGTAATGGGATCTGACGGCCTTTTCTGGTATGCCTGAAAAGAGCATGGTGGTGTACTCATATGCATAAAATACATAATAAATAAATCTTTAAAAAAACATACCGGGCAGTGGTGGCACAAGCCTTTAATCCCAGCACTGGGGAGGCAGAGGCAGGCAGATTTCTGAGTTCAAGGCCAGCCTGGTCTACAGAGTGAATTTCAAGATAGCCAGGGCTACACAGAGAAACCCTGTCTCAGAAAACAAAACAAAACAAAACAAAACAAAACAAAACAAAACAAAACAAAACAAAACAAAACAAAAGAAAACAAAACAAAAACAAAACAAAACAAAAACAAAAACAAAACAAAAAAAAAGGAAAGAAAAAAAGAAAATGGAAAAGGAAAAGAAAAAGAAAAGAAACACACCTCTGCAGTAAAGGGCTGGTAAAAAGATTTTCAAGCAAATGGATCCAAGAAGCAAGCTGGAGTAGCTTTTTTTAAAAAGAAATAATTTGTAATAAAATAGACTTTCAACTAAAATTAATCAAAAGAGATGGATAAGGACACTTCTTACTTATCAAGGGAAAAATCTACATCTCTTATCAGACCACCATGGATTAAAACTGGATTTCAACTTCAATAGAAATAAGAGAAAGCCTACAAACTCATGGAAACTGAACAACCCTCAACTCCATGATCATTTGGTCAGGAAAGAAATAAAGAAACAATATTAAAGACTTTCTATATTTCAATGAAAATGAAGGCACAACATACTCAAACTTACGGGACACAATGAAAGCAGTGCAAAGAGGAAATTTCATAGTGCCTTGATAAATAAATTATAGATTTCTTATACTAACAATTTAAAAGTACACCTGAAAGCTCTAGGGGAAAAAAGAAGCAAACACACCCAAAACAACAGGAAATAATCAAATTCATGACTGAAGTTTATCAATTAGAACCAAAAAGAACAATACAAAAAAATCACTGAAACAAGAGACAAACAACTTAGCCAAATTAAATAAAAGGCAGAGAGACTGTACCCAAATCAACAAAATCAGAAATGAAAAGGGTGGCATAATAACAGACACTGCGGAAGTCCAAAGAATCATTTGTTATTACTTCAAAAGCCAGTACTATACAAATATTGGAAAATCTAAGTGAAATGGATAATTTTCTAGATATATACCATTTGTCAAAGTTAAATAAAAAAAACAGATAAACTATTTAAACAACCCCTAAGGAAATAGAGCACCCATTAAAATCCACCCCCCTCCCCAAAAAAACCCTGGGGCAGGTGATTTTAGAGCCAGATTTTCAAAGAAGAGCTAATACCAATACTCCTCACACTATTCCACAAAATAGAAACCAAAGGAATATTGCTTCATCTATGATGCCACAGAAGGCCTGATATTTAAACCACACAAAGACGCAACAAAGAAAGATTTCAGACTGATTTTCTTATGAAAGATGATGCAAAAATACTCAATAAAACACTTGCAAACCGAATCTAGTTACACATCAAAAACATCATCGACCATGATCAAGTAGGCTTCATCCCAGGGATGCAGGGATGATTCAATATATAAAAATCACCCTTCCACCCAGTACTTTCTGCTGGGGCAGACCCTTAGCTGGTCTACTCCCGTGAAGACACCATATCCTGACACATCCAAGAGGACCCTCTGCACTCAAAGCTGTTGGACAACACCTTGACTGGTTCACTGAAGACCCAACAGTCTGAAGGCCTCCCAGGATATCTACTGCAGCCAGGGCAACAGATCAGCAGCTTCTCTGTCCCTGTGAAGAGCCCCCAGTTGGAAGGCACCAAGGGGGTCTGCTACAGTCAAGGCTGCAGACCTACCACAAGACCTGAAGCAACCCAGAGACAATAGAAGCAGACTCTAGACAGTCAACCACACAAAAACACCAGGGATATCCAGATGGTGAAAGGCAAACACAGAATCATAAGCAACAGAAGCCAATATACATGGAAATCATTAGAACCCAGTTCTCTCACCACAGCAAGCCCTGAGTACAACACACCTGAGAATCAGGAATCTGTCCTAAAATCCTATCTCATGAAGATAATAGAGTCCTTTAAGGAGGATATTAATAACTCACTGAAAGAAATACAGGAAAACACAGTAAACAGGTGAAGGAATTAAATAAAGCAACCTAAGACCTAAAAGTGGAAGTAGAAACAATAAAGAAAACACAAATGGAAGCAAACCTAGAAATGGAAAACCCAGGAAAGAGGTCAGGAATTAAAGATGTAAGTATTACCAAGATAATACAAGAAATAGAAGAGAGAATCTCAGGTGTAGAGATACTGTAGGAGAGATTGAAACAACTGTCAAAATTCAAAACATAAAAAACTCCTAACATAAAGCATCCAGGAAATTCAGGACACAATGAAAAGACTAAATCTAAGAATAGTTGGAATAGAGGAGAATGAAGATTTCCAGCTCAAAGGACCTGAAAGTGTCTTCAACAAAATCATAGAAGAAAACTTTCCCAACCTAAGGAAAGATTTGGCCATAAAGGTAGAAGAAGCCAGTAGAACATGAAATAAATGGGACCAAGAAAGAAAATCCTCTCATCACATAATAATCAAAATACTAAACACACAGAACAAACAGAGTATTAAAAGCTGCAAGGGGAAAGGGTCAAGTAACATACAAAGGTAGACCTATCAGAATTACACCAGACTTCTCAACAGAGAGTATGAAAGCCAGAGAAGCATGGTCAGAGGTCATGCAGACTCTAGGAGAACACAAATACCATTCTACTCTATTATACCCATCAAAACTCTCAATCAATGGGGAAACCGAAATATTTCAGGATAAAACCAAATTCAAACAGTATCTATCTACCAATCTAGTCCTACAGAGGATCCTAAAAGGAAAAACTCCAACACAATAAAGGTACCTGCACCAAAGTGAGAACATGATATTAAGCATCTCACAACAAAGCCAAAAGAAGAGAACCACAAGCACATAAAGTCACATACAAAAGCAAACATATCAGGAACCAATAGTCATCTCTCTTAATATCTCTCAATATTAATGGACTCATCTGACCTACAAAAAGATGTAAGCTAACAGACTGGATATGCAAACAAGATCCAGTATTTTGCTGCATACAAGAAAAACACCTCAATAACAAAGACACATTCTATCTCAGAGTGAAGGAATGGAAAAAGGTCTTCCAAGCAAATGGTCCTAGGAAAAAAGCAGGAGATGCCATCCTAATATCCAAAAAATTAGACTTTAAACCAAAAGTTATCAAGAATGATGAAGATGGACACTTTATATTCATAAAGAGGAAAATCCACCAAGAGTAAGTCTCAATTCTTAACATATATGTCCTAATGTAAGAGCACCCACATTAATAAAGGAAACTTTACTAAAGCTCAAAACACACATTGAACCCCACACAATAATAGTGGTATATTTCAACACCCCACTATCACCAATGGACAGGTCATTGAAACACAAACTAAAAAGAGACACTGGGAAACTAAGAAAGGTTATGAACTAAATGGATTTAACAGATATCTATAGAACATTTCAGCCTAAAACAAAAGAATACACCTTCTCAGCACCTCATGGTACCTTCTCCAAAATGGACCATATAAATGGTAACAAAATGACCCTCAACTGATACAAGAAGATTGAAATAATACCATGCACCCAATCAGATCACAATGGCCTAAGGCTGGTCTTCAATAACAGAAAAACTACAGAAAGCCCATGCACACCTGGAAGCTGAACAACTCTTCACTGAATGATAACTTGGTCATGGAAGAAATAATGAAAGAAATGAAAGACTTCCTGGAATTTAATGAAAATGTTGATACATCATATCCAAAATTATGGGACACAATGTCCCACAGTGCTAAGAGGAAAGTTCATAACACTCAGTGTCATGGTAAAGAAACTAGAGAGAATCTTACAATAACAACTTAACAGCACACCTGAGAGCTCTAGAACAAAAAGAAGCAAACTCACCCAAAAGGAGTAGAAGTCAGGAAATAGTCAAATTCAGGGCTGAAATCAACCAAATAGAAAGAAAGAAAACAATACAAAGAATCAGCAAAACCAGAAGCTGGTTCTTTGAGGGAATCACCAAGATAGATAGATAAACCCCTAGCCAATCTAACTAAAGGGCCAAGAGGCTGTATCCAAATTAACACAATCAGATATGAAAAGGGAAACATGACAACAAAATGGAGGAAATTCAAAAATCATCAGACCCTATGATAAAAGCCTATACTCAACAAAACTGAAAAAAAAATTAGATGAAATTGATGGTTTTCTAGAGAAATACCACACCCCAAAGTTAAATCAAGAGTAGGTAAGGTATCTAAACATGCCCACATAGCACAAGGAAATAGAAGAAGTCATTAAAAACCTCTCAACAACAACAACAAAAGCCCAGGGCCAGATGAATTTAGTGCAGAATTCTACCAAACCTTCAAAGAAGACATGATACCAATTTTTCTCAAACTATTCCATAAAATAGACACAGAAAGAACACTATCTAACTCATTCTATGAAGTCACAATTACTCTGATACCTAAACCACAAAAGGAACTAACCAAAAACGTGAACTTCAGACCAATCTCAGTTATGAATATTGATGCAAAAAATGCTCAATAAAATTCTTGCAAACCGAATCCAAGAACACATCAAAACCATCATTCATCACAGTCAAGTAGGCTTCATCCCAGGGATGCAAGATTGATTTAATATACAAAAATTCATTAATGTAATGCAACTCATAAAGAAACAAACTCAAAGACAAAAATCATATGATCATCTCCTTTGATGCAGAAAAACATTTGACAAAATACAACACCCCTTCATGTTAAAAGTATTAGAGATATCAGGAATTCAAAGCCCATACCTAAACATAATAAAAGCAATATACTACAAACCAACAGCAAAGTGGTTGGATATAAAATTAACTTAGATAAATCAGTAGCCTTCCTTTATACAAATGGTAAAGAGGCTGAGAAAGAAATTATGGAAACAACTCCCTTCACAGTGGCCACAAACAATATAAAATATCTTGGGACAACTCTTACCAGACAATTGAAAAACCTATATGACAATAATTTCAAGTCTCTCAAGAAAAAAAAAATCAAAGAAGATCTCAGAAAACAGAGAGATCTTCCATGCTCATGGATTGGCAGAATTAACATAGTAAAAATGGCCATTCTACCAAAGGCACTCTATAGATTCAATGAAATTCCCATCAAAATCCCAACACAATTACTCAAAGACATGGAAAAAGCAATTCTCAAATTCATCTGAAAAGGCAAAAAACAAAACAAAACAAAAAAACAGAATAGCAAAAACAATTCTTAAGAATAAAAGAATAGCTGGGAGAATCACCAACCCTGACCTCAAGCTTTACTACAGAGCAATAGTGGTAAAAACTGCATCATATTGGTACTGAGACAGACATATTGGAATAGAATTGAAGACCCAGAGATAAAACCACACACTTATGGACATTTAATCTTTGATAAAGAAGCCAAAAACATACAATGGGAAAAAGAAAGCATTTTCAATAAATGGTGCTGGTCTAACTGGATGTCTGTATGTAGAAAAATGAAAATAGACCCATATTTGTCACCTTTTTCAAAACTCAAGTCCAAGTGGATCAAGGACCTCAACATAAAACCAGAGACATTCAATCTAATAGAAGGAAAAGTGGGAAAGAGCCTTGAACTCATTGGCACAGGGGGGAAATTTCCTAAACAGAACTCCAGTGGCTCAGGCTCTAAGATCAAGAATTCATAAATGGTACCTCATGAAACTGGAAAGCTTCTGTAAGGCAAAGGACATAGTCAATAAGACAAATTGGCATTCTACAGATTGGGGAAATATCTTCATTAACTCCACATCCAATAGAGGGTTAATAACCAAAATATAAAAAGAACTCAAGAAGCTAATCACCAAAAACCAAACAACCCAATCAAAAAATGGGGTATAGAACTGAACCCAGAATTAAGGACAGAGGAATCTTGAATGGCTGAGAAGCACCTAAAGAAATGTTCAAAGTCCTTAGTGGTCAGAGAAATGAAAATCAAAAAGATCCTGAGATTCCACTTTGCTCCAATCAGAATGGCTAAGATCAAAATCTCAGATGACAACACATGTTGGGGAGGATGTGAAGAAAGAGGAACACTCCTCCTTTGCTGGTGGAATTGCAAACTGGTACAGCCACTCTTGAAATCAATCTGGAGATTCCTCAGAAAATTAGAAATAGATATATCTAAAGACCCAGTTATACCACTCTTGGGAATATACCCAAAAGATGCCCCACCATGCCACAGGGGCACGTGTTCTACTATGTTCATAGAAGCCTTTTTTTATGATAGCCAGAATCTGGGAACAACCTAGATAACCCACCACAGATGAATGGATTCACAAATGTGGTTCATTTATACAATGGAATACTATTCAGCTATTAAGAATAAGGACATCCTGAGTTTTCCAGGCAAATGAATGGAACTAGAAAATATTATCCTGAATGAGGTAACTCTGACCTAAAAGGACATGCATGGTAAGTACTCACTAATAAGGGGACAGTAGGGGTGAAAATACAGAATACAAAAGATACTGTCCACAGAACTCAAAAAGGGCAAGAAGCTGAAGTGCCCAAATGAGGATGCCTCAGTCCCACTTGGGAGGGAGAAGAAAGCAATCACAAGTGGGGAGAAGGGGGGAGAGACCTGGGAGGGAAAGTGGATGGGGGCAGGGAATGGAGCTGAAGAGGTGAACCTGATCTGTTATTGGGTGAGGGAAAAAGACTGAAGCCCTGAGGGCCAGCAGAAAGAATTGAAACAGGTAACCTAGCAAGGTAGTAGGTTGGGGGAACATTCCAAAATTCACCATAGACCTGGGAGGTGAGAGACTATGCCTGACAGTAGGGAGAGGGGACTTATAGAGCCCACCTCCAGCAGGAATATGGGGTATCAAATGAGGGAGAGGGGAGGCATTCCACGATCAGAACTCTAGCTCATAATTGTTCCTGTCTGAAAGAATTACAGGGATGGAAATGGAGAGGATCCTGAGGAGGAGAAGATTCAGTGACAAGCCCAAAATGGGGAGCTCACGGGGAGGTCCAAAGGCCTGACACTTACTGAGACTATGGAGTGTTCACAGAACGAGACCTAGCATGACCGCACTCTGAAATAACCAACAAGCAGCTGAAAGAGTCAGAGGCAGATAATTGCACCCAACCAATGGACAGCTGACCCCTGTTGTTGAATTAGGGAAAGGCTGAAAGAAGTTGAGAAGGGCGACCCTGTAGGAGGACCAGTACTCTCAATTAATCTGGACCTCTGAGATCTCTCAAACATAGGACCACCAAACAGGTAGCATATACCAGCTGATATGAGGCCCTCTACACACATAAAGTACAGGACTGCTGGGTCTGTGTTCATTCAGAGATGATGCACCTAACCCTCAAGATGTTAGAGGTCCCAGGGATTTAGAGGTCAGGTGGGGTGGGGTGGGGGGGACATCCACATGGAGACAGGAGGGTGGGGAGGAGGTATGGGATGTGGAATAATTGGAGGTTGGATGGGAGAGGCGGAATAAAATATGGAGTTGAAAAAAATCAATAAATAAAATTTTAAAAATCCATCAATGTATGTACCATATAAACAAACTGAAAGAAAAAATATCACATGGCCATCATATGAGGCTAAAAATATCTGCAAAAAATCCAATAGATGACTGTGAGCATCCACTTCTGTATTTGCCAGGCATTGGCATAAATTCACAAGAGAAAGCTATGTCAGGGTCCTGTCATCAGAAACTTTCTGGCATATGCAATAGTGTTTGGGTTTGGTGGTTGTATATGGAATGGATGCCCTGGTGGGGCAGTCTCTGGATGGTCTTTCTTTTCATCTTAGCTCTGAACTTTGTCTCTGTAACTCCTTCCATGGGTATTTTGTTCCCCATTCTAAGAAGGAACGAAGTACCCACACTTTGGTCTTCCAAAAAAAAAAAAAAAGTATCTGCATTTAAGTCTATGACTGTAAAAAACAAACAAACAAAACAATACCCCTTCATGTTAAAACTGTTAGAGAGATTAGGGATACAAAGCACATAAACATAACCAAAGCTAGCCAATAGACAACATCAAACTAAATGGAGAGAAACTTAAATCCATTCTACTAAAATTAGGGGCAATACAAAGCTGCCCACTCTCTCCCTATCTATTCAATAAAGCACTTGAAGTTCTAGCTGGAACAATAAGACAACTAAAGGAAACCAAGTAGATATAAATTGGAAAGAAAGAAGTCAAACTATCTGTGGTAACTATTCACAGATAATGATTTTACATATGTGTGTGTGTGTGTGTGTGTGTGTGTGTGTGTGTGTGTGTCTGTTCCCAAAAATTCTTCCAGAATACTCCAAAAGCTGATATACACCATCAACAAAGTGGCTGAATATAAAAGTTAACTAAAAAAATGAGTAGCCTTCTTTTGTACAAAGGACAAACAGGCTAAGAAAGAAATTACAGAAACAATACCCTCTACAATAGCCACAAATAATACAAAACATCTTGGCTACAACTCTAATCAAGCAAGCATGATATGTATGGAAAGAATTTCCAATATCTGAAGAAATAGATTGAGGAAGAAATATAAAAAATGGAATTATTTTCTATTCTCATGGACCAATAGGATTAACATAGTGAAAAAGATGATCTTACCAAAATCAATCTACAGATTCATGCAGTTCCCATCAAAATTCTAACACAATTCTTTACAAACCTTGAAAAAGTAATTCTCAACTGTATATGGAAAAACAAAAGACCCAGGACAGCTAAATTGATCCTGAACAATAAATAAGCTTCTCAAGGCATCTCCATCCCTTATCTCAAGCCATACTACAGAGGAATAGTAATAAAAACTGCATAGTATTGTTACAGAAACAGAAAGGTTCATCAATGGAATCAAATCAGATCCTGAAATAAATCCAAATACCTACAGATATATGCTCTTTGACAAAGAAGCCAAAATCATAAATGGAAAAAAGAAAGCATCTTCAACAAATAGAGCTGTGGATGTCTGCATGTAGAAGAAGGCAAATAGCTCTATATTTATCATCCTGCAAAGAACTGAAATCCAAGTGTATCAAACAGGTGAACATAAAACTAGATACACTAAATCTAATAAAGGAGAAAGTGGGGAATAGCCTTGAATGCATTGGCACTTCATGAAAAGAACACCAGTGGCACAGGCTCTAAGATCAACAATTGGCAAATGAGACCTCATGAAACTGAAAAACTGTCTGTAAGGCATAAGTCAATAGGACAAAAAGGCACCCTACATACTGGCCAAAGGTCTTCACCAACCCTTCATCCAAATTATATAAGGAACTCAAGAAATTAGACACTTGTGAAGGGAACTTTGTGGAGTTTTGTGAAATTATACATACATACACACATACATGAATACATACATACATATTCGGCACACATATTCATGTTTCATAACATACAAATAACATTATATGGTATTATATGTAAATATGTATATGTGTGTTAGTGTGTGTATGTATTATTGTGTGTGATATTGTGTGTGTCAGTGTCTAGGTGTATGTATGTTAGTTTGTATGTTAGTATGTATATTAGCATGTGTTAATATATATGTTAGTGTATATGTTAGTCTGTGTTAATGTGTGTTGTATGTATGTATGTATATATGTATGTATGTATGTATGTATGTATAAGTGTATGCTAGTCTATATGTATGTGCCAGGGTATACACAGGGTGTGTGCATGTGTGCAAGCGTGCATGTTTGTGTGTGTGTGTGTCACTATGTGCTAGATGTCTTCTAAGGAAAAGTAGAATGGAGAAGACATTCAGTCCTTCTCAAGTCTTCAGCAAAGACCTAATCTTACAGTAATTTTGTAGAAAGAAATGAACCAAGGAACTTCTGGTGACTGTTTCTTGCTTTGGCAGACTTGTGCCCATAAGTGGAGCCTGGCAGTTTCTTTTGGATCAAGCAGCTTTTGATTTGTGTTGGGTGTTTTGCTAGTGACTGCTGACAATGAGGACTGGAATCACCCCCAAAGAACTCCTTCCAAACAGGTCCATTTACCCCTTGTGCTATCAACCATCTTCCTCCCCTACCTTTGGTCAGTGGGCTATAAAGGAGATTGAAGTGTTTAAGAACCCTTATAGAAGTCGGTTTTGATAAATAAATAAATAAATAAATAAATAAATAAATAAATGAAAGAAATTAGACACTAACAAACCAAATAACTCAATTCAAAATTGGGTACAGCAATAAACAGTGAATTCTCAACAGATGAATCTTGAAAGGCTAAGGAGCACTTAAAGAAATGTTCAAAGTCCTTAGTCATCAAGGAAATGCAAATCAAAATGACCTGGGAATTCCACCTTATACCATTAGAATGGCTAAGATGTGAAGGCAAAGGCTGATGGGGATGGGGAGTGTAGGGCACACTTCTCTATTGCTGGTGGGAATGCAAATTTGTAAAACCATTCTGGAAATCAATTTAACAGTTTCTCAGAAAAAAATAGGAATATTTTTACCTCAAGATCCAGCTATACCCCTCCTGGGCATATATACCCCAAAGATGCCATGCTATAGCACAGAGACACTTGCTCATCTACATTCATAGCAGCTTTATTCATAATAGCCAGAAACTGGAAAAGACCTAGATGTCCCTCAACTGAAGGATAAAGAAACTATGGTACATTTATATCATGAAATACTATTTAGCTATTAAAAAAACACATCATGAATTTTGCAGGCAAATGTATGGAACTTGAGCATATCACTCTTGTATACTCACTTTATAAGTTGACATTAAACACAAAATACAGAATAACCATACTACAATCCACAGACCCAAAGAAACTGGATAATTAGGAGGTCCCAAGGACAGATGCACAAATTTCACTCAGAAGTAGAAACTCAATAGTCATTGGAAGTCGATGGAAAGAGGGAACTGGGTAGAAGAGGGATTGAGGGGGGGAAGAGCAGAGATCATCAGCTGTGGGGGTGCAGAAGAGGACTGGGAGTAAGAATAGAAATCAATAAGGGGTATCAATGGGACTAGCTGGAGACCTGGACTCAGGGAACATATGGGGAGTCTATGGGGGAGAACACTAGCTGAGATTCATACTAGAGTGAGATATAGGGACTGAAATGGCCACTTCCATTAGCTAAGCGGGATTTCCAGAGGAGGGAGGGAGACATCAGTTTACCCACAAACCTTCAACTCAGAATTTGTCTTGCCTACAAAATGTGCAGAGATAAAGATGGTGCAGAGACTGAGGAAAGGCAACCAAGGATTGCCCCAACTTGAGACCCTTTCTTTCAATGTAAGAAAGCCAACCCCTGACACTATTAATAATGCTATGCTATGCTTACAGAGAGGAACCTAGCATAACTGTCTCCTGAGAGGCTTCATCTAGCAGCAAATGGAGGCAGATCCAGGGACCCATAACCAAACATCAGTTGGTGGTCATGGAGTGTGTGGAAGAATTGGGGATAGAATTGAGCAAGCCAGTGGGGTTGAGGACACCAGAAGAACCAAAGTGTCAACTAACCTGGGACCATTGGGGCTTACAAAGACTGGGACACCAACCAGGGAGCATGCAGGTGTAGGGTTTCATGTCCACTCTGCCACAGAGCTTGGGTGGCTTGGGAGGCACCACTCAGGAGTACGACTGCACTTACCCCACGCCTGTTGTTGGGCAGGTGTAGGGCAGTCTTGGGAACACCACTCCAGATGTAGGGATCCCAATGAAAGTGGCAGTCCACGGTTTTAAGACATTTATTGTGATGGCAGAAAATGGATGAGTAAAACCATGCCCCACTTCTCAGGACGGACCTGAGGTTAAATACCTTTTGCAGGGTGGAGTATCTGGGAAGAAAAGTTTTATTGTCTAGGTTCTCCAGGCTTTTAGGAACCTCATTAAAATAGAGATCTGTCTTGAGGCTACGTGACCATAGATCATGTCCTCTACCTGTGTAGGGGCTTGGGGCGCTGTCTGATGACCACAAATCTTGGGGGAGGGGTTGTGGGGTACTGTAACTATGTGATAAGAGCCAGGTGCCTTGAAGTGGAGCAAAACTCCTTCTGTCCCTTCAGGGTCATTGGTGTTTCTAGCCTTTGCTCAACCAGGAACAAGGCTGTGTTTCACAGTCCTACATGAAGGGACTGGATCTATGACCCCTACAGTTTGGTAGCAAATCTGCAACTTGGTCTTTATGTGGGACCCACAACAGGTAGAGCTGGAGCTATCTTGGTCTCTGTCCCTTGCCACTGGATCCTCTTCCCCCTACTTGGATTGCCTGGTTGGGTCTCGGTGGGAGAGGATGTACCTAGTCCTATTGAGACTAGATGTCCTAGAGTAGGGTGGTACCCAAAGGAAACTCCTCCTTCTCTCAAGAGAAGGGGAGGAAGCAATGTGGGAGGGATTTGTGAGGATAGAACTAGGAGAGGAGAGAAGGGCAATGTGATCTGGATGTAAAGTGAATAAAAAACATATTATTGCGGGGGGAAAAAAAGAAATTCTACCATCATGACTGTGCCAGAGCGTAGCCAGGTGAAAGTCTCAGGGGAAAATGCTGGCTCAGTATTTAATGCTATTTTGTTGTTGTTGTTGTTGTTGTTGTTGTTGTTGTTGTCAAGCCAAATGAGATTGCACAAAGATTCTTAAAGGGAACACCTTAATCCAGAAAGTAGTTTTGAATCAGAACAGTTTTCAATTCAATTCCTTGTCCTCCATTCCCTGGAGATACCTACAGACTTTCTTTCTCCCCTTCTTTCCCTGATTAGTTTATTATGTTTGTTGGAAATAAATGAGGCTAGATAGATTAAAATTTGTCACTGAATATTAAAACCCTAGAGCTATTTTCTCTGATTATATTTCATAAGCTATGAAATATCTGAAGTTGAACTCAAAATAGGATTGCATTGGGTAAAATTCACACACGTTTGTTACTACTGGTCTATAGACTCTACAAGAATCCAAACATACATACTGGAAGGGTATATCATTTCTGACGTATACATTCACATTCAGATGTCAACCACCCTGAAATATGTTCATGTTCTGGATAGCCCTGGGGCTAATTATATTAGATGTTAATTCTGTTCTCCTGTGAGTGACTTCGAACAAGGAATGAGCCAGCACTCAGGTGATTTCCTGTAAACCTGCTCCCCACCATTGTAAAATAAAGGAGAGCTGATGATTGGGCAGATAAAAGGGAAGGTGGAGTGGAAGGTTGGAGGAGAAAAGAAGGAGAAAATGGAAGGGGGAGAGGATGCAGAGGAGGAGGAGGAAGAAGAAGAAAAGAAGAACAGAAAAAGAAAAGCAGAAGAAGAAAAGAAGAGCACATGGCCTGGAGAAACCGCCAAGTTCTAAGGGGGTTTCATAAGCTGTGGAAGGTGGTAGTGTAGCAGTAGATTTGTCCAATCTAGGCACACAACATGTATTCATATTAGCTGTGTTGTGTTTTCATTGCCGGGTCACATTTGGGAGGAGATTTACCGAAACATGTTCAGGTACCAAAATCCTGAAACTCTTGTTTTGTACAGGGGAAGGGGAGGAGGAGGAGGAAGCAGAAGAGGGGGAGGAGGAAGGGGAAGGATGAGGGGAAAGAGAGATAGGGTGCTTACAGGCATAAATTTGCTGAAGTCCCTGAGCTTTGTGGTAATTTAGGCAAGTACTTTTGTGTTATAATCAATATTGAGGAGTAGAAACGGTTGTCATAGATATATTTGATTACAGCTACATTGCTCACCAACTCTGTATTCCATATTTATGGAAAAATATATCAAATTCAAATAATGATCCATTTTATACATTAGGGTTTTTTTGTTTTTGGTTTTTTTTTTTTTTTGGTTTTTTGTTTTGTTTTGTTTTTACTTTAATGTAGCTGTCATCCCCCAAAGGAAGAACCCCTGCTGGTCTGCTCTAGTGTATAACACCTGAAGAGATTTCAGAGTTTCTAGAAACACCCTGACCTTGTTAGATCTTCAATGGACGTTTGCACTGCTCCTAAATTTTGTTCTGTAAGTGATAAGGAGTGTGGTGTCAAAGCTCTTTTCAAATAGTTTTTTTTATGATGAGAATTATAATGATGGTAGAGAAGGGAGATAGTAGAGAAATAACAATGAAGCATTTTTAATCATGATTAAGAGAATATTTACTCTATTACCACAAGTTAACTAAATTTTGATACAAATTATTGCCACTGTTTTCTGTAATTATGTAGGTTTATGCTCTTATTGAAGCATGTTACATATGTACGCATTACATTTTGTTTTATTATATTGTGTCCCACAACATAAGCATTTGGTAAAAGGTGTCTCTGCCCTGTTCTTAAACCCCAAACCTCCATTATTATACTGGGTTAAGGAGATGGTTTGAAGACTGGGTTTTCTTTTTGTCACCCTCAAAGAGCATTGATATCTGATCTATTACATAAATTATACAAAGAAAAATGTTACAGAGAGTAAGGCTGTTAAGAGCTCCCCTTTCTTACACTTACTCTTTCAAAAATAATTTGCAGTTTTTATTGATATTGTTAAGTATAGTCTTAACACCATGTGTTGCATAGTAATTTCCCCCATGATGAAGTATTCCTTCTTGAAGGAAAGCTTAAGGCACAGAATGTTTGAAAGCAATTGTCCTCACCCTTCCTAATGCTGTGACCCTTTTCTATGGCGCCTCACATTGTGATGACCCCAAGCATAAAATGTTTTTTGTTGCTACTTCACAACAGTAATTTTGCTACTGTTATGAGTTGTAATGTAAATATTTTCAGAGATAGAAGTTTGCCAAAGTGCATCACAACCTACACTTTGAGAATCACTGTTCTAATGTGAGGGAGAACATACAATTTTTCAGGAATGTTAATAAGCTCAGAAAGTAAATAACTCAAAATGTTTTTCAGAAAAATTTTAAACTTATCAGATTCACTAGTCCCTGACCTCCCCAATAGAATAGAAGCAGTAAGGAATGCTAGGGGACACCCTCACACCAGCTGAGCTGACTGGTAGTGGCTCACATTAAATGAACTACCTGGAAAGAACACTCTGCAGCCTGCAGGCTTCACACCGTGCTCCAGGTTTCCAGCTCTTGTGAGATGTCACCAGTGCTTAGATGGCATTTTGGTGATGTAACTGTTTTGGAGTAATTTCTACTCCTGAAAAGTAACCCAACATCCATATACCATTAAACAACCTCAAATAACCTTGTTGGTTCACCAAGTTCAACTTCGGTGATATCTTTACTTTGGTCTGTCATTGGTCCCCATCTGCAGTGTTATGTCCTATGCCATATGTTCTATCATGGTTAGTCCTCTTTGCCAAGTTGACTAGATCTGGAATTCATTTATAGGCACATATTTGAGTAGGTTTATATGGATAATTAATGGGAGGTTTGATGAGAGAAAATTCTTCTTCTGAGTGTATAGGGCTTTCTTCGAGCAGCACAGTATTATAAGCTCTAAGAAGAAAGCTTTTGCCTGCTTGCCTTCTCTCTTTTGCAATGACTGCATCTACTCTGCTGCTGCCTTTAATGCTTTCAATTTTTGGTAACATTGGAACCCAGATTTTCATTCTTGCAATATGGGATGAAGATCGGTAGCATGTAGTTTGTGACAGTTGAGAACTCTGACTTGCCTTGTGGTCTAAGCAGCTTCTAGGTTCTCAGCATAGGTTGTTTTAGGGCTACCTAACCCATACTATGCAAACAAATCTAACACATTCCCTTGTAAAATGTAATAATTATATTCTTTATGTTCCTCAGGAGAATCCTGAATAATACATGCTCATCTGTGCATTGAGGAAGTCTCTCTAAATGTCATGTCTGTGTTTCAGGCAGAAAATAATGGCTACAGGTTAGTGTTTACTTCGATTCTGAATAAAAGAGACATACAGAAAAATAAACCCAAGAAATTTGTAATTGCAATATGCAGACAAGTAAACCCTGTAATTATTTTCAGAACACTTTGACAGAACAGTTCCTAACAGGCTTTGATACATTCAATACAATAATTAGCAGTGTGACCTAAGGTAACTCAAGTGACCTCTTTGGTTTCTTTTCCTACAGAGCAAAGGAGCTGAACCAAATAATTTTAAAATATTTTCAAACTCTAACAATTTATATTATCTTATAATATGGAAGAGAAAAGGAAAAATTTTGGCTTGTTCCCTCTAAATGGGATGTTGAAATTGCTTTAAATATTATTTTAATGCTACTTATTTACTCCTTTGCCTCTGTCACTGGTTGCTGTGTATATTTAAGTATTCTTGGGTGAGTGCATATATATTCAAATTTGTTATATAATCTTGGTCAATCGTCATTTCTCTTGCCTCTACTGTGACTGTTTTGACTTAAAGCCTGACTTGTGTAATGTAACCATAGAGAATTTGTGATACTGAAATGAGTGAAAGCTAACTTTTCCCAAGACTTACACTGGTCATAAAAATTCTACACGTTTAACAGGGGTTGTTTATAGCTTTTGAGGTCCAACTTCTAATTCACAGCCAAATGACTTAGTTGCCAAGTTCTGTCAGTAAGATAACCAGAACAATCTCGATGAGGTTGTCAACTATTGAATCAAATTCATCCTTTGTTTTCATAGGAAACAGTCCTTACAGAGGCTAAGTGGCTGCGTGAGAATAGTGTTTTAGTTAAAGGAAAGCAGAAAGCTTCAACTGGACATCTCGTGCTACTTCTGTAAGTGAGGTGGGTTTTACAGTCAGTTTTGTTTTTTCCTTTATAGCCCATTATTTCATTTGATGTTTCTTATAAAGAATAGACTCAAACAGCACTATTATTTGCTATCAAGTAAATATCAAATGCTTTCCAGTGAGGAGTGTGGTTAGTCAATATAATCTATGACACAATGTTAGCATTTAAGAGGAATCAATGAAGGACAACAGTAATTGGTAGGTCGTTTGTGTTCATTTCTTATTTTTATTGATTCTTTTAAAGAATTTCATACCAGATTATTATATTTACATCATTTCCAGCCCTCCCTCTACACACACTCACACACACACACACAGAGTTATTTCTTCACTCATACATACATTGTAAATATTTCACTTTTCTCTTTATATTATTGAACTGTATCATATATTCCTTTAGAAATGTTGCTTTCTTATGTAAAGGACCTATTTTCCAATAATGATTCAATAAGCCATTATCATTCATCTTCATTGATGTCACAGTTCCAACATCCATGTTTCAAAATATAACAATCAAAGGAAAAGAAGATATCAACATGAGAGGAGGGTGGGGGGATGGAAGGGTAGTTTGGAGATGCTCAAAGAAGGCAGGGAAAAATTTAAAAAAACAAAAACAAAAACAAAAACTTTTGATTATAGTGGGACCACACTGTCTCTCATCATGAGGCAATTCTATGTTCCCTCTCTTTTGAACTATCAACTACTGGAGAACAACTAAAATTTATGTAAGTCTATATCATGCAAAAATTGATAGTTCTATATTGTTTTCTTGGGACACTCATACTTGCAATCTAGCTGCAATGGAAAGAGAAGGCAAAGCTGTAGGACATGGAAGGGTTAAGTGATGACTTCTAAATATGTGAATGGTGACTTCATGTAAATCCTGGGGCTCACAGCACATTGAGTGACTAAAGGTCCATCCAACAGCATTATTTGGCAGACAGTTGAGTGGAAAAGTTCTTAGGTGGCTTTGTCACTTATAAACCCAGACACTCTCAGATGCTTTTTAGTCTTACTATGTCAAGGTTTGGCTATCACAGGGCACAGACAAACCATCTGATCTATGTCCTACTCAAAATTTTGACATAGAAAATCCATAAGTATAAGTGGATAACAACTTCTATTTGTACCTGTCCAGCAGCCATGGACAAACTGGGTTTACCTGAAAAGGGGTAGGGGGGCTCGAAAGAAGAATGAAACCAAGACAAAGGTTCTGATCAAGGCTTCAAGTTTAATATTCAGCACTGTGTTTATATAGGGAAAGCCCACAGACCACATCCTTTATTTCAGCTGAATTATGCTGCAAAGCAAGCTCAGCAGGCTGTCTATTCCTGTGGGAAGTTGCAAGTGCAACCAAGGCAGATGACTCCACAACTCCACCTTGGTCTGGTCTTTGAGGTCAAACCTGGCAAATGCTCAGGGTCTGTTCCACCTGCTCAAAGCTGGGAAGGGCACATCTGTTGACTTGTTATTGTGGCAATAGAGATTAGCTTTAGCCCTAGGAGTATGGTAAGATTAAACATTAATCCAGCACATAGATTATTTTTAGAGAAACTCAATTTGGCCTGGCGTGGTGATGCACATCTTTAATTCTAGAACTCAGGAGGCAAAGGGAGACAGACCTCTGAATTAGTAGCTACGATGGTTTACAAGAGTGAGTTTCAGGGCTATTACAGAGAAACTGTCTAGAAAAAGAATTAAAAATAAAATCAGTCTTGCCATTAATACTGGGACAAACTTGTAGCACCTTGAGTACGTTTGTAAAAAAGGAAAGATTTGCCATATAAGGAAAAGCTCAGAAAACCTAATTTATGTGATAAGATGAAAGAACACACACACACACAAACCTAGCTAAAATCTTCACACATATATGGCCTTGACTGCTTACAAGAAAATAAGAAGGAGGACAAAGATGATCTAAAGATGTTACTTTAAAAAGTAGAGAGTAAGGACTCTTCACTTCTAAAACCATATCTATTTATCCTTAACCTTACCAAATGGACAAATTGTGTCAGACTCTAGGAGGGTCCAGGCTAAATAGCCAATCTAGAGTGCATTCCTAGGAGGTTTTCTTCATATTTTTCTTCATATTGCGAAAATGGCTAAGTTGGAGAGATGGGATGGCAGGGCGTGTAAAGGCACTCTGTCCAAGCCTGATGAGTTGAATTCAGTACCAGCACACTGTCCTCGGACCTCCACACAAAGCTGTGGCCGTGGGAAATGTGGGCTCAGACAGACACACAAAATAAATAATATGTTGATGTTTTTATTTTTAATAATTAAAATATAAGAATGTCATTCTTTCTTCTTTTTATCCCCTCCTCAGCCCTTTTCATGTTCCCTCTCTCTTAAATTTGTGGCCTCTTTTCCATTAACTGTTACTTATAGATAAATAAAAGTAATTAAATATATAAACACAACCTGCTCTGTGTTGCTTGTGTTACTTGATTTCAGAGATGACCACTTGGGGGTTGGATAATCAATTATCATTATTATTATAATTATTATATTATATATTATTTATTATAATTATATAATAATTATATTATAATAATAATTATTATTATAATTGTACAGGAATAATTCCTCATAAATGCTAATTGTCCCTCATCAACATTCCTTAGTTCTTCCAGTCTTTTGTCTAGAAGTATGGCCCTGAAGGGCTTCCCACTTCCATGTTAATGTGTCCAGTGGCGGTGTGTTTGTTCAGGACTCATTTAGGCATCTTTATGGTTGAGGTATTATGAGTGTTGCTTCCCGATCAATCTCACATCATATGTTCTGGCCCTCTGGCTCTTACAATTTTCCTTTCTAAGATCTTCTCTGAGTCTTAGGTGCAGAAGTTCTGTTGTACATGTATCCACTGAGTGTGAGCATGCCACTATCAATCCTTCTCTGGAGTTTGAATAGTTGCAGTTTTTCTGTGATGGTTTCTGTCTTCTGTGATGGGAAGTTTCTCTGATGTGCAGTGGGAACTATAGTTATCTTTGGATATAAACATGCATATCTAGAAGGTAGTTAGGAATTTTGCTCTTCTAGTAAAGTGATAGTGGTAGATTCTTCTCTCAGCTTCATGACTTCACTAGCTAGGTATAGTTGGTTAGGTTTCCAGTCCCAACACATTCATTCCTATTGTACAGGCCTTATATTCAATTAAAGTAAAATTAATAAAACATTTAAGAATTGTTTAGTGCTCCTATAAGCTTTCAGACAATCAAAAGATGTTTTAGTAACCATGGATCATCCAATAGGCCATTCAGATTTATTCCTTAAATAATAAGACATAAAAACATTAGGTTCATGTTACTATGAATCTAAGTTAGAGGTCAATTTACCTAGAAGAAAGCTATGGCTACTCCTACTTTGAAACAGAATAAATTATCACTTTGTATGTAAGAACTCACAGTAATTTTAAAATAACCATGTCAATTTGGATTGAGACCAACAACGCTTTGAAATTCAGAGGTCATCTCATCCTCCTATTGGAAATAAAATAAAAGTAGAATGAGGAAATTACTTAGATGCAATCAGTTACGTAATTCTTTGTGGCAAATAAAATTTGGCTTTGTGGTTGGACAGAAAATCCTAGAGCAAGAATCCAGAATCTTTAAGAACTAAGGCTGAGTTCCAATTGCTAAATTGGCAACATATTCCCAGATGAATTCTAAAGTAGCTACCGTCCCACATTTTCATTTTAATGGCATTGACTATAGTGTCTTGTCTACGTAAGCCAGAGCATGTGTTTCAAGACTGGAGCTGCAGACACGTAGGTTGTGGGCCTACTTCATTCATAGGCATATTTTGTTAGCAGAAACTGGGACCAGGAAACTGAACACTTGGGTGCTGAATCTGAGAAATCACAATGAACAATATCTTCCAGAATTAAGGTATGTGGACAGGTTTCAAGCTAGTGCCACAGTCAGATGAGTCCTGGGGAGATGGAGATGTCAAGAGATAATGGAGATACTAAATACATTTGGATAGAGCATGCACCACACCCATGCACACCCATACACACACACACACACAGAGAGAGAGAGAGAGTGAGAGAGAGAGAGAGAGAGAGAGAGAGAGAGAGAGAGAGAGAGAGAACATGCAGAAGCTCTTACAATGTGTTCTTTCATGAACCTGCAGGATTTTATTATTTTTTTTGTTAATATCACTGAGAAGAAAGGCCATTGTGATTTCTGAAAATAACCTACAGAATGCTATGCCTTTGGGCTTTACTGATCTAGGATTTTTGTCTCAGTAATTGTTTGCCATACTGTAATAAGTTCAAATTCCTCAGAATAACAGCAAAACCTAGAACTTATCTGAAGAAGTTTGATTTGGAAACCCACCTGAGTACCATGGAAGAGTGCCGTTAACACCCTCCTGTATGGATGACAATGCCATCACATCTACACAGTCATATCATCTATCTCAGTCTTTGAGACATCCCAGCTAAGGCCTAAAGACAATCTTTTTCTTCTGTAATTACTCTAGTTCCTGAACCATAAAAACCAGAACTCTATTGAATTTTTTTTTTGTTAAATGTCACTAGGTCTGCAGTGGCTTGTTGTATAATAATAAGTAATTTATAAATGCTAAAATAATTTTGAAGAGTTTACTATCCAAGCACTTACAATTCTTTATTAATCAACTAATTAGGTAACAATACATACATTGATATTTATTCATGACAGGTTTAAATGATTTTTAAAAGCATAATGCTAGGGGGTTTTGGTGATTTGGAGTCTTTTCTAAAAATCTGACAGATGATGATTTAAACACATTGGCAGTTTGTAAAAATACATTCATATGTCTTTAGCAAAAGGAAATCTTTTTTTTTTTTTTTTTTTTGGTTTTTCGAGACAGGGTTTCTCTGTATAGCCCTGGCTGTCCTGGAACTCACTTTGTAGATCAGGGTGGCCTTGAACTCAGAAATCTGCCTGCCTCTGCCTCCCGAGTGCTGGGATCAAAGGTGTGGGTCACCACGGCCAGCTAGCAAAAAAAAAAAAAAAAAAAAAAAAAATTGCATCAGTTTTTCATGCTTCTGTCTTTCTCTTACAAAATATTAAACTACAATAGCATGAAGCATCTTCAATGCTATTCTTTGGAGCACTGAAGCTTTGGGGTGGATGCTTTGTTAAACAGAACCAAATGGCAGTCACTCTCATCCCCTCACACAGTTCCAGATGGGAAGTTATTTCCTTGCTTATGAAATGCAGCCCTGCAGCACTCAGGGACAGGATCAGTGTTCACCATCTGGTTCACCGACCCAGCTCAAGTGTGGTGGTCAATCCCTGGTCAACACCATATGCAATTTATAAGAGGCATTTGTTAATTTGCTTTTTAATGGTATAAATTTTATTATAAAGGATGCTATAGAAATACTGTTTAAAAGTCTTTTGTAAATTCTTGGGGAAAGTAACCTTAACTTTTAGCTGAAATCACTTACTGTTGTCCAAAATGCTACATTTTATGTTTTTGCACATAAGGTTTTCCCTGTGCTATATTTTGGTTAATGGCATATGCAATATTTTGCTTACGTTCAGGAAATTTTCTTAAATGAAGGGATGTTCATAAGGGATGTCTTCTCCTTCCTGCTGCAGAGGCACAGTTCCCATTTTAGCATCCACTTCATAATGTAGATGAGCATAGCATCTATAGAGAAAGGAACAGTAAGGAGTAAACTAGATCTCTGATCACCCTTATAGTTTCCATAGAAATTTCATTTGTGTTTCTATGGACTTCTAATAAATGGAACTCACGTTTCAGTCTTGGTTACTATTATCTGGAGTTTCTGTATGTAGTTCTTTCCGAGGGTTCCTGTCACAAAACACTAAAGAACTACTGGACAGACAGCAGAAAAACCAAAACCAAAAACAAACAACAGCAACAACAAAAATAAACAGAAATACATTTTTCATTTTGTTAGGCATTGGAAGTCCAGAATCAAAGTCATTTCTCTTTCTAGCCTGTCAAGGATCAGCTGCATCTTCATTTGGATTTTTTGCCTTTAACTCATATGCTGTTTTGTTTTGCAAAGACATTGTCTCTAAAGCAAGAAATAGAGAAGACATGAGTGAATGGGGGGAGTGAAGGAACAGACACATCAATTGTCTGGTGTCCATCCTTTTTGAGAACTCTTTTTTTTTTTTTGCCCTTTTTTAAAATTAGATATTTTCTTTATTTACATTTCAAATGCTATCCCAAAAGTTCCCTATACTCTCCCCCCACCCTACTCCCCTACCCACCCACTCCCATTTCTTGGCCCTGGCATTCCCCTGTACTGAGGCATATAAAGTTTGCAAGAACAAGGGGCCTCTCTTCCCAACGATGGCCGACTAGGCCATCTTCTGCTACATATGCAGCTAGAGACATGAGCGCTGGGGGTACTGGTTAGTTCATATTGTTGTTCTACCTATAGGGTTGCAGACCCCTTCAGCTCCTTGAGTACTTTCTCTAGCTCCTCCATTGGGGGCCCTGTGTTCCATCCAGTAGATGACTGTGAGCATCCACTTCTATATTTGCCAGGAACTGGCATATATCAGATTTATAATACTGCGTTCGGAAACAGATTTTGGCCATTAGGACAAAATACACATATGTTAAGTGAAAATATATTTCATCAGTAGATTCATCAATTGAAAATAAATTCAATGCATTGAAAATAATAGATAATATATGCCTATAATTATTTTTAAAATACTATGGGGTTAAGAAATGGAAGAGGAAGAGAAGAAACAAATAGTCATTGTAGATCTAATTTTCTCAAAACTGAATGAAATATAATTTAAGTAATTTAAACTACTAAGGGCTGGATTTAAAAAATGAGAATTCAAATGAAAATTGGTTGAATTGAACGGCAAAATTTTGAAAAAGTTAAGGTGTTTAAGTGATTAAGGGTTTGGGTAAAAATAAGTCCCTGAGTCTTAACTTGGAAAATTAAAACAGTTTTGCCCCTTGCCACTCTTTGCGGTGGAAAGCCAGTGCTCAGCGTCTTTTAAAGCATTGTGCCACTTCTTCCCTTATGCAATGGGACTATGTGGTATATGACTGGCCTCCTGGTGGTTTGAGCCAAGCAATCAGAACAATCACTCAGAATTTGAGCTTGTTTTCTATTAGTTATGTTTGTCTTGTGGTTAGGTACCTGACAAACAATGGGAGATGAGAGCTGTTTACTTTGGGCTCTGAGTCTCAGAAATCATGGTCCTCCATTTCAGGAGAGCCACTGCAAAGAGAGTTTACAGCCCAGGTCCTTCACATCATGAAAACAGACAAGGAAGCACAGGGTGTGGCCCAGAACAAAGTGAACAAATAATCTACAAAGATTCTCTCCCACTTACCAATTTCTGCAAGTCAGAAACCCTCTCCTCAAGTCTCCACAGTCTTCTAAGCAGCACCGTAAGCTGGAGATTGGCAAGGTAGAAGAAGTACAGGAGAAGTTTCATGTTTAGGCTATGAAAGTGTCTTAACCTTGTCTCTGTGTTCAAGTCTCTCCTTTCCTAATTATATGAAGGAAGTTGACAGAAACCAGCTTCCTTGCTTTGTGTTAAATAACATCTCTTCACCAAACTGTTGAAAGAAATGGCAGGGTTCACTGCTATTGGACTAATTTAGATTGAAGCAATACTTGAGACAGTCAATGGGGCCAAAGGACAAAATTATGATGAGATGATTTTGGTGAATTTAGGTTTACTCCAGACTGCAGAATGTAAGAATTCATTCCAAAACGTGATATATCAGAAAAACCTAAGCTCTCAGAAAAAAGATAGGAGTAATAAGTATAGTATTAAATATAGATTGTATTTATATATCATTATAAACATAAATTAATATACACCAATGTATTATTAATATTATAATATACCAATAGAATATAAATGTATTAATAAGTAAATTATATTATATAACACATAACTATATATATATATTTTATATAAACATATATATGTTTCCAAGTATAAATAAATATACATCAATATTTTCTGATATGGATATTTTACACTATGCAGTGCCCATATATTTTCTTTCAAAATTTCCTATATGCACATAAATTTTTATTATATGCATATTTGCCTGCATATTCAGTCCTTGATTAAAAACAGTTAAAAGCAAATCATGTTGCAGTGTTTCCTCACTCTTTCTTATCCAAGATAGTGCAGAAAATGAAGGACTGTGAACGGATTGTTTTATATGTTACCAAGACAGAGAGCAAACTTCTTATTTGGAAACTTTAATAAAACAGGGCAAAGCAGGTTTTAGAACAGTTTTGAACTTTACCAACATTGTAATGACAAGGATTTCTGAATAAACACAGAAAAAGGTTCTTAACTTATGTATTTTGAGTTATTTATGAAAACTTCTATAGTTATAGTTATTTATAAAAATGCACATTTCCAGACATTATATACTGTATTCCATAAATATCTTTACTGCCAACTTCATTCGACTTTTATACAGCAGACAGCATTCACGCCATTGAACTTCTCAGACCCAAAAGGACATGCATGGCGTGTACTCACTAATAAGTGGATATTAGCGGAAAAAAAAGAAAAAGTACACAATAGCCAAGATAGATACCACAGTACTCAAAAAGATCAACAAGCTGAAGTGCACAAGTAAGGACACCTCAGTCCCACTTGGGAGAGAGAAGAAAGCTTTCACAAGTGGGGAGGGAGGGAGGGACCTAGGGGCGAAAGTGGCAGGTCGGGGGTTGGGGGTTGGGAAACCTGATCTGGTACAGGGTGAGGAAAAAAGACTGAAACCCTGAGGGCCAGCAGAAAGATTGGAAATAGGCAACCTCGGGAAATAGGAGGTTAGGGAGACCCTCCAGAATGCACCAGAGACCTGGGAGGTGAGAGACTATCAGGACTCAAAGAGTGAAATGCCTGAAGTAGGAACTTATAGAGCCCACCTCCAGCAGGAAGACAGGGCATCAAATGAGGGAGAGGGAGGCCATCCCACAGTCACAACTCTGACCCATAATTGTTCCTGTCTCAAAGAATTACAGGGATGGAAATGGAGAGGAGCCTGAGGAAAAGAAGGTCCAGTGACAGGCCCAAAGTGCGATCCAGCTCAAGGGGAGGTCCCAAGAACTGACACTGAGGCTATGGAGCACTCACAGAAAGAGACCTGTCATGATTGCTCTCTGAAAGATCCAACAAGTAGCTGAAAGAGTCAGATGCAGATATTTGCACTCGACCAATGGACAGTAGCAGTTAACACCTGTTGTTGAATTAGGGAAGGCTGACAGAAGCTGAGGAGAAGGGTGATCCTGTAGGAGGACCAGCAGTCTCAATTAATCTGGACCCCCAAGATCTCTCAAACACTGGACCAGCAAACAGACAGTGTACACCAACTGATATGAAGACCCCAATGCACATATAGTAGTAGATTACCGGTTCTATGTTCATTGAGAGATGTTGCACCTAATCCTCAAGAGACTGGAGGTCCCAGGGAGTTTAGAGGTCAGGTAAGGTGGGGGGTGGGAACATTCACATGGAGACAGGTGGGTGGAGAGGAGGTATGGGATGTGGAACAGACAGAGGGTGGAACTGGGGGAGGGGATAAAATATGGAGTGTAAAAAAATAAATTAGTTCAAAAAATTAAGCAAAAAAAAAGAATAAATAAAAACAAAAACTTACTTTCCCCATAGGTGACCACTCTTAATCAAAGTAAGAGAGTCTCCTGCCTCTCAGGACAAAGCACTTCGTAGTCATACTTAGAGGATCTTCATGAATCTGTACAAAGAACCCTCCAGACTATTTCTTACTACACAGATGTAACAGTTCAAGAGTAGGCAAGTCTTTCTTTGCTTCAGTTTCTATGGCCTGTGAAGAAAGGGATGAAAACTCTGCCATCAATAAGAACTTAAAAGGCAAAACTAAACAACTGAACACAGTCATACATAAATGAGGATCCCCTGATGGAAGTCATTCCATACCAGAAGGAATAATAACATTTTAAGTCCGACTTTGCAGAACAAAGAGGCTTGGATTCTCTTGTTATTTCTAGGGGTACAGATGAAATCAAACTAAAAGAATGTTCAAAAGAGAGCAAATCATGTTTGATCATAGACTGTGTAGTTGAGGGAAGGTGAAGATAGTTAATAGCTGGTGTGTTTGAACAAGCACTACAACTTGCATATCATGGGCATTTAGTCTATGTCAATTAACTCTCCCTGTTAATGAAGGCTTTGGTAAGTTCTGAAGCCACTCGCCAATGTGAACAGCATCATTGTGGAGGTTTGGGCTTCCCCAGTCCCAGTGAATAGAAAGTAGAGGACAGCCAGGGTACTTCTTCTTCTTCTTTTGTTTTTGTTTTTGTTTTTGTTTTTGTTTTTGTTTTTGTTTTTGTTTTTGCAAGACAGGGTTTCTCTGTGTAGCCCTGGCTATCCTGGAACTCACTCTGTAGACCAGGCTGGCCTGGAACTCAGAAATTGCCTGCCTCTGCCTCCCAAGTGCTGGGGTTAAAGGCATGCACCACTATGCCCGGCAAGGGTCCTTCTTATGTTGACTTTGTACTGACATTAAATCAATGGAGCTTCTCAGCTCTGAGTGGTTTCAATTAGTTTTTCACATTGCTCTAAATGTCTACTGTTGGGATTAAAAGAAGTTAAATAATTCATGAATTAATGAGCATTCTTCCGTCATTTCAAATCACATCCTAATACATTTGTTTTCTTTTGTGACAAACATTCCTTTATTGCATCGATAATTCTGATCCTCTGATGGATTCTTCAGGGTATCAGAAGTAACTATGATATGCTAGGATTCACTCATCCTTCCTATTGCTAAAGTTTTAATAACTTTAAATCTTTAAGCTGGTTGCTGAAATATTGCCAGCCTAAAGTGGGTCATGGCAGAAATATTTCTATCAGAGACACTGTCAGCTGCTATGGCATCTCAACTAACAGCATGACTTATCAGGAATATGTTCAAACATCTACTTTCATCACTGGCTTCCCTTCCCAGAGCACACACACTCCCTTGAAGTACAAAATGAAAATTGATGTAAAATTAATTCATTTTCAAAAGGAAGAATATCCATTTTAGTATGTGCAATTTACCAAATAATAAATTATTCTCTATTTGTGAAACCTACGTATGCTTGATTATAAAGGTCTAGATTTGGAAATCTTAAAGCACTAATTAATAATTATTTTATATTATTTGGTGTGCCTAAAAAATTAAATACTAATTCAATGTTCTCCTTTTAAAAATGTAATCATGTTGCCAACAACTGAGTCATTAAAAATAATAAAAATATAAAAATTAAATTTAACAAATTTGTTCAGAAATGACTTGGTTTTGTGAGGATTCAAACATTTGCCTGCTAAAATAGAATCATCATCATTTTGACCAATGGGTTTCACCCTATTTTATATATTTTCAGACAGGTGGTGGATGATGTCAAATACATTCATATGTCAATGAAGAGATTTTGGCTTCAAAGGTAAGTAGGCCAGAGACATTTTGTCAATATTTGATGGGTGATAAGAATTCTCTTCAATACTAACTCATTGTTTACTTTCATTTGTTCTCATACATTCTACATCCATATTGCTCTAGAGTTTTCCATGTTACAGAGACACTGTAAGTATTACAGGGAGGTGATGTGTAACATAGGAACAGTTAGATGAAGAAAGAGTTCAGTGAAGTTTTCAAAGACCAAGGAAGAATGGGTGAAAACAGCAACACTATGCCCAAACACAGGACTGAGTGGACAAGTCATGCTTTAAGTGAAGTATGGAGGACATGGGTAGCAGAGCTGTGAATATTTCTGTGTGTCTATAAAACTATCATCTTGGTACACAATAACTTTATGATAGTCATTTCCACACTAATTGTATATTTCCTGTATAAGTTCTTTTTTTTGGCATTAAACATAAATCCAAAGACAAAATGGGAATGGGTTTTGAGGAACATGACAAGATTAGAGTGGTGGTATAGAGGTGACCACACACAGTCTAGCACAAGTTCCTGAGGGCTGCTATCTCCTACACAGAAAAACCTCAGACTCTTGACATTGCAATAATGTTTTGCTATGTTTAAATAGTAACATTAGAGGTAAGTAATGTTGCTGGCTACATTGGGAACATATCCCCTCCAGAATTTACAAGGCAGCTTTATTCCATTGTTTTAGCATAAGAGATGAAAGATTTGGAAAGTAACTCACAAGTGCCCTATAAAAGGCCTGGAAAGAACTATTTTAGTCCCATCTCTCTCCTCCATCCCTTCTGTCTTTTGTAGAGACGCTTTCCTTTCACCAGAGGATATAGCAACAAGGTAAAGAGTGGAAATTACAGAGGAGACCCCTCATCAGAATCCAAATAGTCAAATGGCTTCTACTTCACTTTCCTAACATTCAGAAATATGTGACACTTATTTCTACTATTTGTAAATTTCCCAGTCTTAAGTATTTTTGTTATACTTAAGTACAGATGGGTGACTATTTTCTTTAAGAAATAGAAAAATAGTAACAGCAGATCAAGATTGGCAACTGGATTTGAGTTATCAGCTAACCTGTGTCTACTGTAACAGGGGCAGAAACACAACTCCACACCAGTCTGTCATTGGCATCAGCCTCAGGTGTTATCATCAAAGACCAGAATTTGTGGTTTCAATGAAAAAAAGCATCTCAGGATGAGTCAGCATGAAGCAGGAAAGGAAGAGGGCCCTGGAAAGTGTAAATGCATGCCAGAGCAAGTGTGGGCTTCCCTAAGAGAGGGCTGCAGCTTATTAAAAGTCATTCTTTAGAACATGGGTTTTCAGTATAGAGGTTACGAAAAAGAGACACTCAGAAAAAGATTAAGACATTCTGAACTATGGGTATGAGCATCTCAAGGGTGGAAAGGGGAGCTACAGTTTATTAAAGGACATTTTTTTTTACCTAGATTTTACATATGGGGTTAGGAAATAAAGGGGCATTCTGGGAAAAAAATAAAACATACTCAAGTATGGATGTGAGCGTCTCAAGGGAGAGCGACAATTATTAATAAGTACCCTAGCCCTAGCAATAGACATGTACACTGTTTTCTGTTTGTTTTGTGGCTCTCATATCTAAAATGCTTTCTTAAAAACATTCTTTCCTCTCTTTTTGATGAGCAAGAACATAGGATGGCTCTGAACTGCCTTGGGTAAATTCTTAAAATCATACTGTAAAGATAGGGCCACTGGATGGCACAGGGAATTAGTGCATGTCCTTTTACCATAAAGAGTGTTTCTGGTGAGATTCCTAGAGGGCTATAGCTTGGGAAGTATAAAGGCATTAAGTAAATGTTAATTGTGCATTGTGCTAGAATTCTTTATTCTATCTAGTAAGAGATTTATTCTCATCAATCACATTTGATAATGTGGTCAGGGGCTCCCTTTCTTTCTATAATTTCTCCCATTTTTCTTTTCTTCCTGATGTGTGCTGATGGGAGTTAGCCTCCCTATGCAAGTAATAAGACTCACAAAATTTTTTCTAGAACATCAATATTGGGGAGAAACATTTTGTAATCACAATAAATTAAGACAAAATAAGTCTACATTGAAATCCAATATGGACATAATAAAAATGGGACTAATATGCAGATTTAAAAGCTGATATTTTCTCTTCTCATATCTTAACTCATTCTAAAGAACTACCAAATTAGCTCTAGCCAAATAATCATTAGTTCTCACATTCTAGATGAAAATTACTATGATGTTCAATCTTAGTTACCCTGTTGGATTACATCATTTAATCCAAGCAGAGTCTGTCTTAATTGAGCCCTAACTCAAACTACTTAGAACATACAATCTTATAATTCCTTTCTACACCTACTCACTGAAGCCATACATGAGCACTTAGAGTATATATTTCTTATCATTTCAATTAGTTGATCAATTCAACTATGTTCAATCATTTCATTACATACATGCTTGGTTAGTTTTAACTGCTGAGTATTGACATATGTACTACTTAAAACAATCTTGAACATTAACATATTTAAGAAACACTGCTATGTGACATTTCCCATGGACATGCCTATGGCAAAGCCTATTATTTAAGAGAGAGTTTCCCCTTTCTATTGTGTCTGATTTTCTACATATAGAGAGTTTATCTCATTATAGACAGTTTAGGCTTCTCTCCTTCTGTGCTATGTTTCAACATGAATATTCTTATGCATCATGACCTTGTATTCATCTATAGTTCTAAGTATTTACTCTAGTTCCTTCTTAGATCATAAACTTCCCTCTTCCTGGGTCATTGTAAATTCCTGCTAATGGGAGTAACTTGGCTTCTCTTTTAAGTATCTGTAGGGAATCTCCATTTGTCAGAAGAACTCACCAACTTTCTTCTAATATGCAATGTAGTCTGCCATACCTGACTGTAATGAAGATTCTAAGTATACTTTGCTAAGCTTGCCCTGAGATTTCTAACTCTATGTAGTAGATAGTAATGCCTGATTTCTTTCACTATCTCTCTTACAATACTAGACGCAATTCTGAATGTCACTGAATAGGCAACATTCTTACTGAATTCCAAGCTCAGGGTCAGCTCAAGGACTACCTAGGGCATTGGTGAAGGCCAGGAAGCAAAGTTCAATTTTGCTTAGGTATTTGGAAAGTCATAGCTTGGAGACTCCTATAATAAAACAATACTTAAAGAAAGAGACAGACCTATACTATGACTAACACAAGGACAAAATTGGAGCATAGATGCTATGGGATGCCATGGTTTCAGGAGACTAAGTTTCTGTGAACTTTTCACCTCGGGACTGCATCCAGGTTTCTAGGCCTGTCACATGAGTCACTACTGGAATGGATGTAGCAGCTGAGAAACCAGGCAAAGCTCAGAACACACCATGTGCTAACACAAAAGGGTTCTATAGTTTCATAATACCTTTTTAAAATTTCAATTGTGAATTTGAAATTTATTTTTATACTTTCAATCAATGTCCACAGGTCCTTTTGTCTACACATATTATTTACCTTAAGACAGTGGCTCTTAACCTTCTTAATGTTGTGATCCTTTAATAGAATTCTTCATGTTGTGGTGACCTCCAAGCATAAAATTATTTTGTTGCTACATTGTAACTGTAATTTTGCTACTATTATGAGTTGTAATGTAAATATTTGCTATGTAGGATGTTGGATATGTGTTGTGGAGAATATTAAAAAAAAAAACCACCAAGTACCCACACTCCATCCAGCTACTCTCTGCCCACCCATTCTCCAGTGGGGCCTGAGCTCCCAATTTCCCTTCGATGACACACCAGCCCCTTGTAATGACCATCCACCCAGTGGTCAGCTGCCACAACACCCAGTAACCCAGTAGAAACAAACCTCTAGAAGCTTATAATTAACAAGTCAGATTTAGGCTGGGCAGTGGTGGCACACACTCTTAATCCAAGCACTTGGGAGACAGAAATAGGCAGATTTCTGAGTTTGAGGCCAGCCTAATCTACAGAGTGAGTTCCAGGGCAGCCAGGGTTATACAGAGAAGCCCTGTCTCAAAATAAAAAAATAAAAAATAAAAACAAAAAACAACAAAACAAAACAACAAGTCAGATTTATGTACTAATAAATTTTCAGTTCACAAGATACCAATACAATAATTTCAGAGCCAATTAATAATGATATAAGTTGACCACCTTAATCAGACAAGTTATCCCAATTATTCTATCCCAATATAATATTCATAACTATATGTGGCTATTTAAAACCCCACAGGATCAGGATCCTCTTCTTGTCCATCTGCCTCCTTCTTGGCTTCTCCTTTCTCTCTTCCTCTCTGCCTCTCCAACTCTTAGCTCTGCCTCCCTTTCCCTGTCCAATCACAGGCATCCTGCTACACTAATATTTAAATAGGTTAGACAGGGAAAATTCTGCCATAGATATGTGACTTGCAAATGGATCATGACCACAGGTTGAGAACTGCTGCCCTAAGACAATATCTCATTTCCTTTCAAAGGCTATGTGTGTTTCAATACACAAAATGTCAAGTCATTTGGTTATGAAGAATTCATTGTTTTTTACAACACTGTGTGTATATGTGAGGGGACTTAGTGCAGATGCATGTGTGCTCACACACATTTGCATATGGACATCCACACACTGAGGCAGATTTGTTTTATTCTGGGAAGCTGAGTGTTGTAAACAACATGACAGGATCTCATAGCAGATAGAAAAAGTATTCAGAAATGAACTTGTTGCTAATAATGTGTTTGCTTTGATTAAGTGAAAGCCCAACTGATTGAAATGGAGATTCTTAGACATTATCTTCAGTTTGAAGTTAAATTCTCTCTTGTCCAAATTCAGCAGACAATGTTTGAACCTCCTGGGGTCTTTTCCACCTCAGATGCTGAGTTGTGAAGCTACACTCTGTTTTTGAAAGATGACAAGGCCAGATCTTAGGCCCAGTACCACAGAGTCACTGAGGATTGCAAAGCAGGATTTCTCTAAAGAGAATTTTAAAATATAAACTTTAGAATTGAGTTATATGACTTTTAAGTCCAGTCATGTCTTTTGTTCACACTGGATAGTATATATTAAACTTCACAGGGGCAGTACAGAAGCTGAATTCTCTACAAACTAACATCCTGATATAGGACAAATGAAGATGGTGCTTAGGACAGCAGCAGAAGCCAAGCCTTTACTGGTCACCCATTTATGTCCAAGTCAGACAATCCCAGAGGATTCTCATTCTCACTCAGCTTCAAAGTGACCTTAAGGACCTGCATTTCCCACTTACGTTTTCTCTCTCAAGCTTCTCTATATATTTATCCCTGGCAAAAGATAAGTGTTCTCAAAGGGAATTAAATTGGGTGCACAGTCCACTTCATGAATGCAGTAATAATGTCAATCTACCCTGAACCACCTAAACTTATCTGGTATTTGCAATGACCTGGCAGCATAGCAAATCAGAGTTGTGTTTTAGCCCTTCTCAGAAATTCAGAGAACCTATGCTTAGACTTTAGTCTATGTTCTCTGCCTCTCAATGGATAAATTGAGATTCATGATATGATGTGTCATGATACATATACAAGGTACAGCGATAAAACTATATGCATGTTGTCAGCTTAGAAAGACTTCAGGTCAATGAAGGAATGAGGAGGTCTAGTCTCCTCTCAAGGTTAGCAATGTGTGATCACAAGGCCTCAACTTCTACACCATTACTGTCTGTCAAGAGAAGTGGATGAAAACAGCAGACTGGTGACCCCATGGGTGATGTGTGGCCCTCAGCAAGTACAGGATTAAACCCTGATTCAGCATGCCTCTGAGTGAGCTAGTACAAAGAGGGTTGTGATGGTTTGTATATCCTTGGACCAGGGAGTGGCACCATCTGAAGGTGTGGCCTTGTTGGAATAGGTGTGACCTGGTTGGAATGGGTGTGTCACTGTGGGTGTGGGTATAAGATCCTCACCCTAGTTGCCTGGAAGTCAGTCTTCCACTAGTAGCCTTTGGATGAAGACATAGAACTCTCAGCTCCTCCTGTGCCATGCCTGCCTGGAGACTGCCATGCTCCCACCTTGATGATAATGGACTGAACCTCTGAACCTGTAAGCCAGCCCCAATTAAATGTTGTGTTTTATAAGACTTGCCTTGGTCATGGTATCTGTTCACAGCAGTAAAACCCTGACTAACCCTGGTACCAACACAGAAGTTGGTACCAGGAGTGGTGTATTGCTGTGATAGACCTGACCATGCTTTTATTTGAAAGAATGTGGATTTTTGGGCTTTGGGTTTGGAACTCAGTGGAATGCTTTAAATGGGGCTTAATGGGTCATCCTAGTAGAAATATGGAAGACTTTGTTGCTGGGAGTAATTTGAACTGTGTTGACCTGGCCCAAGAGATTTCAAAGGAGAAGAATTTCAGTATGTGCCATAAAGACTGTTTTTGTGGTATTTTGGTGAAGAATGTGGCTACTTTTTACCCTTGTCTGAAAAGTCTGTCTGAGGCTAAGGTGAAGAGACTTGGATTAATTGCATTAATTGCATTGACAAAGGAAGTTTCAAAAAAGCCCAGCAGAGACTTTGTTCTCTGGTTAAGTCTCACAAAGAGAAGTTTGAACAAGCATAGCAAGCTTAGAAAGGCAAAATATAAAATATATGGTTCGAGTATTAAAGAGTACCAGGAAGTGAAATGGAGCAAAATCTTGTGTTCTAGGAGATAACAGATTAAGGGGGTGGGACCTTGGGGCAAGATTCTACCCAGCTTAATTAGATCCAGGCATGGTGGTTCACACCTTTAATCCCATGAGACAAGCATGCTGATCTCTGCATTCAAGGTCAATCTACAGAGCAAGAACCAGGATAGCCAAGCTTAGGCAGTGAAGCATTTAGAAAACATAAAGCTAGTGATAATGTAATAGTACAAGGGGATCATATTCTTGTTCCTGTATGCAGCAGAACTTGGCAGCTTCAGCCATGTGGCTCTGGCTCTAGAGTTAAGAATGGAAGGAACTACTGGGAAAATTGATGCTGGTTAGCTGAAGCTAAGGAATTAGCAGTGATTAAGAAGAGACCAGCATCACTGAGGTGAAATCTTCTGGAAAGTGTTTTCTGGGAGCACAAAGAAGCTGTGCTCCAGAGATACCCAAGGTTGTATCTCATGCTGCGGCTGGACTTGGTAATGTGTAAGAGTCACTCAGGTGGTACTGCTTGTGAAGGAATGAAGGGATCATGGAGAGAAGCTGAGGCTTAGCACTGTGAGAGGCCAGGGAAGGCCATTGGAGAAGGTGAAGCCTCAGC
This sequence comes from Mus caroli, assembly GCF_978045245.1. NCBI lineage: Eukaryota > Metazoa > Chordata > Mammalia > Rodentia > Muridae > Mus > Mus caroli. The sequence continues at coordinate 62,665,394 of NW_028227256.1, forward strand.
TGTAGTTGATGGCCCAGGACTGAAGGGGTCATGCAAAGGATTTGAGGCTTGGCACCCTGAAGAGAGCCTATGAGAGGCTATTGGTAAAGCCTAGTTGGAGTGGAACACCCTCGTGTATTGAAGATGTCAGAACCATGGGATGATCACCAAGAACAGCAGCCGTAGTGGAGTGGATCAACCTGAGCTTAGAGTGCTACAGAGGGCAGGGCTGGAAAAGTGATGCCAGCCCTTAGAAGGAATCCAAAAGATCAAGTGGAATCCCAGACACTAAAACAAGAAGCTGTAACATTGAAATTGCCTTGGAGATTCAAATATGTTAAAGATGCTAGAGCCATGGGATACATGCTGAGGAAAGCTGCTAACAGGGAGTGGAACCAGCCCAGGAGAAAGCAGTTTATTGCAGTCAACAAAGATGAAAAAAGGAGTGGAGATCTGAAGACTGCTTTGACATCAGCCATGGAGATGCAGAGTTTGGAGTTTGCCCACCTGGTTTCCTGCCTTGCTTTGGGGATTACAGTTAATTAAGTTGAATGAATCTCAGAAGAGACCTTGAACTTTGGACTTTTAACATTGTTGCAACTGCTATAGACTATGAGGACTTTGAAAGTTGGACTAAATGCATTCTGCATTATGCTATGTTTAAGTATGGCCCACATAGACTCATGTTTTTGAACAAGTCTATGGGGACCAGGGAGTGGAATGTGATGGTTTGTATATCTTTGGACCAGGGAGTGGCACCATCTGAAGGTGTGGCCTTGTTGGAATAGGTGTGACCTGGTTGGAATGGGTGTGTCACTGTGGGTGTGGGTATAAGATCCTCACCCTAGTTGCCTGGAAGTCAGTCTTCCACTAGTAGCCTTTGGATGAAGACATAGAACTCTCAGCTCCTCCTGTGCCATGCCTGCCTGGAGACTGCCATGCTCCCACCTTGATGATAATGGACTGAACCTCTGAACCTGTAAGCCAGCCCCAATTAAATGTTGTGTTTTATAAGACTTGCCTTGGTCATGGTGTCTGTTCACAGCAGTAAAACCC